>NC_064921.1:661600626-662225626 GCF_023897955.1 Schistocerca gregaria
GTCGAGGGTGTCTGCACGAGACGGCGTTGCAGGCATTCGGTACGCATGTGTCCCGTCTGGCCACAACCGGAGCAGGTTCTCGGCTGACCGTCGTAAATAATTATTGCCCTGCAACCAGCGATCGTGAGATACGAAGGAATATGGCGATGCAGGTCAATACGGACTTGTCGCACCCCGTTAAGGACAGGGTAGGTGTCGAAGGTCTTCCATTTTTCGGGCGTGTGGCCGAGAACTGTTCCATAGGGTCGAAGAGCAAGGGTGACCAAATCCGCTGGAACTTCAAAAGGGAGCTCAAACACGCGCACATTTTGGATTCCCAATCCAGCACGTTCAAGCGTCACCACACCCACGTTTCCGTCTGAGTGGCAGAACCGATAACCTGCCGTCGAGCGTCTGAGAAGTTTGTCACATGCTTCGTCGTCAGTGAACTTAAGATATACGACGCTGGAGACAATAGATAAGTGGATACCGATCAGCTCGTTAGGATCAACATGTACCACATCGCGTAAAAAACGCTCTACTTCGTGGGCCTTGGGTCTAGAGTACGTAGTGTCGAACTGCAGCTTGATCGTGGCTTTCCGATACGAAAGAGCCATCGTGTGTCAGGAACGTGACGGCAATACGTAACACTAGCGCGCCGGCGCGGTAAACAACAACACACCCGGAAACGCGACACGGAGCGGCCGGGACGTACCGCACCGCTCCACAGCCAAAGGCCGACTGAGGTCTCGAACCCCGGCCCGAGGACGTTTTGATTACAAATGAAAGGCGCTACCCCTAGACCACGGTCATTGGCGTAAGTTACGTCCCTGAATTGGGTGTATTGTCTATCCAGTTACAAAGCAAGATAATATTCAAATGGCTTTTACCATGATCGCGTCATTTGCAGTTATGGTGGCGGCTTCGCATAGGAACAAAGTAATTTCCTAATGACCCTTTGTAATGCTGATGAATAGATAATCTTGGGCAGCAATATTCTTTCAAACTGATAAAGGGAAACAAAGTAAGAACAAGTTTTTACTGTTTGCTTATCGGTAGTACTCCAAAACCACTATATCTACATCTACGTCTACATGGCTACTCTGGAAATCACACTAAGTGCCTGGCAGAGTGTTCGCCGAATCACCTGCACACTAATTCTCGATTATTCTACTCTCGAGCAACGTGTGGAAAAAAAGAACACCTGTATCTTTTCGTACGAGTTCTGATTTCCCTTACTTTATTATAACGATCGTTTCTCCCTGTGTAGGTCGGTGTCAACAAAATATTTTCGCATTTGGAAGAGAAAGTTGGTGACTGCAGTTTCGTAAGAACTTGTTGCAACGAAAAACGCTTTTGTTTTAATGATTTCCTCCACAAATCCCGTGTCATATACGTCTCTCCCGTATTTTGCGATAATACAAAACGTGCTACGTACTCCGTTATTACTATCTGGTAAGGATCCCACACCCCGCAGCAGTATTCCAAAAAGCGGACGGACAAGCGTAATGTAGGCAGTCTCCTTAGTAGATCTGTTGCATCTTCTAAGTGTTCTACCAATAAAAGTCTTTTGGTCCTCTTCCCCACAACATTTTCTACGTGCTCGTTCCAATTTAAGTTATTCGTAATTGTAATTTCTAGGTATTTAGTTGAATTTGCGGTTTTTACATTTGACTGATTTACCATGCAACCGAAGTTTATTGAATTCCTTTTAGCACTCACGTGGGTGACTTCGCACTTTTCATTATTTAGGGTCAATTGCCAATATTCGGACCATGCAACTATCTTATCTAAATAGTTTTGCAATTGGTTTTGATCTTCTTATGACTTTACTAGACAATAAACGACAGTATCATCCGCAAACAACCTAACCCGGCTACTCAGATTGTCTCCTAAATCGTTTACAAAGATAAGAAAGAGTAGAATGCATATAACACTATCTTGAGGAACGACAGAAATCACTTATGTTTAACTCTATGACTTTCCGTCAATTACTACGAAATGCGACCCCTCTGACAGGAAATCACGAATCCAGCCGCATAACTAAGACGATATTCCGTAAGTACAGAATTTGATTCCAAGCCGCTTGGGAGGTACCGTGTGGAAACCTACTGTGAATCTAGAAATACGGAATCAGTTTGAAATGCTTTGTCAGCAGCACTTAGCACTTCGTGCGAGTAAAGAAATAGATATGTTTCACAAGTACGATGTTATCCGTGTTGATTATATGTCAATAGACCGTGCTCTTCGAGATAGCTCGTATGATTTGAGCACAATATTTGTTCTAAAATGCTGCTACTGCTATTGCCTTTCTTCAATAAAAGTGTGACCTGTGCAACTATACAGTCTTTGGGTACAGGTCTGTTGTCGAGCGATCGGTTGTATATGATTTTCAAGTATGGAGCTATTGCATCAGCATACTCTGAAAGGAGTATTTTATTAAGCGGTTTATGTTACTTCACTAATCCGGGGTTTCTGCTTCGAAGATACTCACGTTGGCAGCTGCTCTTTAATCGAATTCTGGAATATTTACTTCGTCTTGTTTCGTGAAGGAATTTCTGACAGCTGTGTTTAGTAACTCTGCTTTAGCGGCACTGTCATCGATAGGATTTCCATAGTTATCGCGCAGGGAAGGAATTGATCGTAACTTGCAGCTAGCATATTTTACATACTACCAGAATCTGTCTGGATTTTCTCCCAGGTTTCGTTGTGAAAACTATTATTAACATCTCGAATTGAAGTCCGCGCTAAATTTCGAGCTTCTGTAAAAGATCGCCAATCTTGGGAATGTTGCGTTCGTTTAAATTTGGCACGCTTTTTTCGTTGTTTGTGCAACAGTGTTCTGGCCTGTTTTGTGTAACAAGGGGAATCAGCTCCTTCGTCTATTAATTTATTTGGTATAAATCTCTTAATTGCCGTCAACGCTGTTTCTTTGAATTCAAGCCACATCTGATCTAAAATTAGATTGTTAATTAGAAATCTACATCTACATCTACATCTACATCCGTACTCCGCAAGCCACCTGACGGTGTGTGGCGGAGGGTACCCTGAGTACCTCTATCGGTTCTCCCTTCTATTCCAGTCTCGTATTGTACGTGGAAAGAAAGATTGTCGGTATGCTTCTGTGTGGGCTCTAATCTCTCTGATTTTATCCTCATGGTCTCTTCGCGAGATATACGTAGGAGGGAGCAATATACTGCTTGACTCTTCGGTGAAGGTATGTTCTCGAAACTTCAACAAAAGCCCGTACCGAGCTACTGAGCGTCTCTCCTGCAGAGTCTTCCACTGGAGTTTATCTATAATCTCCGTAACGCTTTCGCAATTACTAAATGATCCTGTAACGAAGCGCGCTGCTCTCCGTTGGATCTTCTCTATCTCTTCTATCAACCCTACCTGGTGCGGATCCCACACTGCTGAGCAGTATTCAAGCATTGGGCGAACAAGCGTACTGTAACCTACTTCCTTTGTTGTCGGATTGCATTTCCTTAGGATTCTTCCAATGAATCTCAGTCTGGCATCTGCTTTACCGACGATCAACTTTATATGATCATTCCATTTTAAATCACTCCTAATGCGTACTCCCAGATAATTTATGGAATTAACTGCTTCCAGTTGCTGACCTGCTATTTTGTAGCTAAATGATAAGGGACCTATCTTTCTATGTATTCGCATCACATTACACTTCGCTACATTGAGATTCAATTGCCATTCCCTGCACCATGCGTCAATTCGCTGCAGATCCTCCTGCATTTCAGTACAATTTTCCATTGTTGCAACCTCTCGATACACCACAGCATCATCTGCAAAAAGCCTCAGTGAACTTCCGATGTCATCCACCAGGTCATTTATGTATATTGTAAATAGCAACGGTCCTATGACACTCCCCTGCGGCACACCTGAAATCACTCTTACTTCGGAAGACTTCTCTCCATTGAGAATGACGTGCTGCGTTCTGTTATCTAGGAACTCCTCAATCCAATCACACAATTGATCTGATAGTCCGTATGCTCTTACTTTGTTCATTAAACGACTATGGGGAACTGTGTCAAACGCCTTGCGGAAGTCAAGAAACACGGCATCTACCTGTGAACCCGTGTCTAAGGCCCTCTGAGTCTCGTGGACGAATAGCGCGAGCTGGGTTTCACACGATCGTCTTTTTCGAAACCCATGCTGATTCCTACAGAGTAGATTTCTAGTCTCCAGAAAAGACATTATACTCGAACATAATACGTGTTCCAAAATTCTACAACTGATCGACGTTAGAGATATAGGTCTATAGTTCTGCACATCTGTTCGACGTCCCTTCTTGAGAACGGGGATGACCTGTGCCCTTTTCCAATCCTTTGGAACGCTTCGCTCTTCTAGAGACCTATGGTACACCGCTGCAAGAAGGGGGGCAAGTTCCTTCGCGTACTCTGTGTAAAATCGAACTGGTATCCCATCAGGACCAGCGGCCTTTCCTCTTTTGAGCGATTTTAATTGTATCTCTATCCCTCTGTCGTCTATTTCGATATCTACCATTTTGTCAACTGTGCGACAATCTAGAGAAGGAAGCACAGTGCAGTCTTCCTCTGTGAAACAGCTTATGAAGAAGACATTTAGTAATTCGGCCTTTAGTCTGTCATCCTCTGTTTCAGTACCATTTTGGTCACAGAGTGTCTGGACATTTTGTTTTCATCCACCTACCGCTTTGACATAGGACCAAAATTTCTTAGGATTTTCTGCCAAGTCAGTACATAGAACGTTACTTTCGAATTCATTGAAAGCCTCTCGCATAGCCCTCCTCACACTACATTTCGCTTCGCGTAATTTTTGTTTGTCTGCAAGGCTTTGGCTATGTTTATGTTTGCTGTGAAGTTCCCTTTGCTTCCGCAGCAGTTTTCTAACTCGGTTGTTGTACCACGGTGGCTCTTTTCCATCTCTTACGATCTTGCTTGGCACATACTCATCTAACGCATATTGTACCATGGTTTTGAACTTTGTCCACTGATCCTCAACACTATCTGCACTTGAGACAAAACTTTTGTGTTGAGCCGTCAGGTACTCTGTAATCTGCTTTTTGTCACTTTTGCTAAACAGAAAAATCTTCCTACCTTTTTTAATATTTCTATTTACGGCTGAAATCATCGACGCAGTAACTGCTTTATGATCGCTGATTCCCTGTTCTGCATTAACTGATTCAAATAGTTCGGGTCTGTTTGTCACCAGAAGGTCTAATATATTATCGCCACGAGTCGGTTTTCTGTTTAACTGCTCAAGGTAGTTTTCAGATAAAGCACTTAAAAATATTTCACTGGATTCTTTGTCCCTGCCACCCGTTATGAACGTTTGAGTCTCCCAGTCTATATCCGGCAAATTAAAATCTCCACCCAGAACTATAACATGGTGGGGAAATCTACTCGAAATATTTTCCAAATTATTCTTCAGGTGCTGAGCCACAACAGCTGAAATGAGTGGAGATTGTCTGTCAGGAGAGTGTAAAGCGAATACTTAACTGATTTTTTGAATAGATTTACTTTTCATTTATTTTTGGTGGATTTTGGATTTACGGTACTCAGTTTCGCTACGACAACCCCGAGTTTACTCCTGCCTGTATCCGTATTGATATTCTTGTTATGAGGTCAAGCGTGTTTTGATAACCGTTTACTACTCGAGTGGGTCTTGAACTAACTGCTCGAAATAATTTCCAGAAAATGCGATTAGCATGGATGATGTTTTATGCTTAACTATTGATTCAAACATGTATTTTCGCCAACTTGTCAAGGGTAAATTGAAGTTACTAACAACTATAACTGTGTTAATTAGTTACGTGTTTGAAATCAGGCCCAAGTTTTCTTTGAAACTTTCAGCAATTGTATCATCTTACACTGAAGCGCCAAAGCAACTGGTGTAGTCATGTCTATTCAAATATAAAGATAAGTAAACAGGCAGAACACGGCGTTGCGGTCTGCGGCCGGCAACGCCTATATAGGACAACGGTCAGGCGCAGCTATCAGATCGATTACTGCTACTACAATGGCACGTTATCAGGATTTAAGTGAGTTTCAACGTGGTGTTATAGTGGGCGTACGAGCGATGGGACACAGCATATCCGAGGTAGTGATGAACTGGGGAATTTTTCTCGTACGACCATTTCACGAGTGTACAGTGAATATCAGGAAACCGGTAGAAATTAAAATCTCCGACATAGTTGCGGCCAGAAAAGGATCCTGCAAGTACGGGACCCAAGACGACTCACTGTTCTGCAACCCTTCCTCAAATTGCTGCAGATTTCAATGCTGGGAAGTCAACAAGTATCAGCGTACGAACTATTCATCATCGATATGGGTTTTCGGAGACGAAGGCACACTCGTGTACCATTGATGACTACGCCTCGCTTGGGCCAGTCAACACCGACATTGTACCGTTGATGACTGGAAACATGTTATCTGGTCTAACGAGTCCCATTTCAATTTGCGTTGAGTGGATGGACGTGTACGATTATGGAGACAACCTCATGAACCCATGGACCCTGCATGTCAGAAGGGGACTATCCAAAGTGGTGGAGGGTCTTTGATGCTGTGGGGTGGCTGCAATTGGAGTGATGTGGGACCCCTGGTTGGTCTAGATACGACTCCGACAGATGACACGTACGTAAGCATCCTGTCTGATCACCTGCATCCATTCATGTCCATTGTGCATTCCGACAGACTTGGGCAATCCCAGCAGAACAATGCGACACCCCACATGTCCACAACTGCTACAGAGTGGCTCCAGGAACACTTCCTCTGGCCACCAAACTCCATTATTGAGCATATCTGGGATATCTTGCTACGTGCTGTTCAGAAGAGATCTCCATCCCCTCATACGCTTACTGATTTATGGACAGCCCTGCAGGATTCATGGTGTCAATTCCCTCCAGCAGTACCTTAGATATAAGTCGAGTACATACCACATCGTGTTGCGGCCCTTCTGCGTGCTCGCGGGGGCTTTACATGGTATTAGGAAGGTGTAGCAGTTTTGTTTGGCTCTTCAATGTAGTTTGGAGGCCGCTAAATAATTTAATTATTATTTTATTCCGGTTGTCAAGAATGACCTCTACCCATACTAACTCACAAGAGCTTTTTACTTAAATTTCGCTACAAGATAAACTAATTCTAACAGCAGGAAACACGCCACCGTCAACTGTATTTAGCCTGTTCTTTCTTAACACAGTTAGGTTCTTCGCAAAAATTTGGACTGGTCCACAACCGCCCCTGTAGACTAAGCAGCAAACGGTGAGCTCTGCTTTCATCCCGCAAGCAATACTGACAGCCTTTACCACTTCAGATAGCCGCTCTAAACGAGGGAAAATCTCTTCCGGTCCAGAGCGCCATACATAGTTGGTACTGACGTGAGTCACCACTTTCAGCTGTCTGCCGCCTGTGTTCTTCATGGCATATACAAGGATGCGTTCCATTCTGGAATGACTCCACCCGGTATGCACACTGAATACTTTCTTTCGCTCCTTGGCAGCCGTGTCCCTTAGCGGCCCCAAACAAGCCTAACATTGAAGCTCCCAACTTCCAATAATCCCACCCTCTGTGACTGCCCGATTCTTGCAGGCTGAGAGGTTTCCTCTGAAAAGGTTTCCTCTGAAACAGAACAAGCGAATGTACCTGACTGAGAGACATTGTTAGCTACAGACAGCGCCGTGAACCTGTTTGCCAAGTAACCAGGGGGTCTTAATTTCGGCCGCCGACGGTCTATCGCACCTTGCCACGTGACAATACACTCTACCACAGGTGAGGGTTCAACGTTATTGCGAGCGATAACTGGGCTGGCCACTGGTGCAGACCGATCATCGGACTCGTAGGTCGTGCTAGACGTCCGTTGGATCTCCACGGCCAGTCTACAACAGTGACACCCATCCACTGCAGCGTCAAGCTGTATAACCAAAGCTAACACAATCTGGAGCTGAGAGCGAAGTGTCACCACCTCAACTCACATCCGCAAAGAGCAATCACAGCCCCTATCCATATTAAAAATGATGGGAAACTACATTACACAGACAAACAAACCACTATCGTCACGTGCTGCGAAATTTTACTGTGGACACTGATGAAAACGCAAGAATTTTGTCTAGTAAATTAGATTTACATGTAGAGATGGTCTATATAATTCGCTCCTGGTTAGGAACTCGTAAGACATCACAAAACTGGCATTGCTCGACCATGGACTGCTGGCTGACTGCAACTTGTGTTTCACACATTACAATCCACTAATACGTAACTAAATTCCTGTTGGTAATGTTTCTGGTGGTAAAGCAAAGTATATACCTTGAAAGTCATTAAGCGAAAGGAAGGTGCAGAAATTGTGGTAAACATAACTGAAAAGGTGCTTCGGTATTTCACAGTGATTAACGTGAAAATGTGTCTTCACAAGGGTGTAGTCATCTTAAAAGAATTTTCCCTTGTGCAACTACAATGTACCACACCTTTAGGAACAATGTTATACGTATGATAGAGTATTCTAAACTGAGATAGAGAAATAATGGTCGAAAATTGTTTTCTTTTATTGAGAGACTATAAGGTGGCAGTATTTTGACATCTTACAAAGATTCCGCCTCACCCCTATACATGCGATTATACAGTGATTAGACATCGGCTGACAGGCCTGGAACAGTTTATTAAGGGAAAAGAATACGATTAACATCGTCGAGTACATCTACTCTTATATGCTAATACTTGTAGTTCTCTCATTTGTTAGGTGATGGGCTTTTATATGGAGTGGCTGCGTAAGATTAGCACATCCATGGGCTCGAAGCTGAACGTCGCGGCTGGGTCAGACACGGGGCCTAGCGGGATGTCTCAGGGCAGCAGTTGCTGGTTCTTGGAGCGACGCTCGCTTGGTCGGTCGCTGAAACGCGGAACACTGTATGGAAGCGGTCACCGACCCGGCTGAGGGGCGCAAGCGTTGTATGAATGGCGAGAGCTGTTACACAAGGAACGGTGCAGGCTGAGCGGAAGCAAATCCTTTCAAACAATGCTGTGGCGAAATGTAAACGGCCAGGCGAGAGGCTGGCGCCTCCGACCATTAGCTGTTTTGGCACGTACACCGGATTTGTTTCCACCAAATTTTGACTCGGACATTCCAGGAGAGACCTTTGTAGGAGAGATGCCTTCTGGAAAATTCGTCGAAAACTCGAGTATGACTGGCCGGAGTCGTTCAGCATGAGGAGAGAGGGAGTATGCGCTGTGGTTTTAAGCTATGATTGACTCGCCTATTTAAGAGGAGGCTTTTGTATCCCGCCTGAAAAGCGGCGCGTTGGTAGGAGAAGAAGCAGGAAAAAAACGGCGGTACTGTAGTGAGTAAAAATGGTTTACTGGTGCAACAAAGAATACATAAATTTGTACAGAAGCGAAGTCTTCGACCCGTCGTATGGAGAGCAAACTGAACCATGTGTTAGGAGTCCTCGTCTTGCGTCTGGGGATCCAGTTCTTGGGAACGCTTTGCTGTTATTCAGTTGTGCTTAAGACGTTGCTGATGGGAGTCCGCGTCTTAAGTTTGTGGCTGGCAGTGAAGTGACAAGATTCAGCTTTGCTTTAATAGTTGTAGCTAGCAGTCTGCTGTCTAAAGTTTCAGCCCTCTCCACGCTTGCAGGTTTTCAGCTTTGCCGCCAGCATAATCCAAGATGGCGGCCTGGGAAAAATGGTGGTAAAAGGACTCCGTCTGTGTCCAGCTGCTGGACTGGGAGGATAGACGTAATTGTTTACCGTGTTCAATGGATGATATGCCTGTGCTGGAGGAGGAGCAGTTTAATGGTGTATTAGCTGTAATCACGCAGCTGAACTGTGATGATAGCCACCTGCATGATATTTGGATAGCAATGATACCTGGTGTAGACGAATGCACTTCATCAAATAATGAAGATTCAACAGGATGGGGGAAAGATAGACTTCACAACTCATGTTGATAAAAGTATATGCTGCAACTGTAGATCATTCGATGAAAGTCCAGTGAGTCCTCCAAAGCACAAGAGGCAAGACGTTCACTCTGGTGCTCGCACCCCGCTGGAAGAGAGGCCATAGACCAAGTTCTTTGTCTGAAGAGTCTCCATGCCTGCTAGAAAAGGACGCGCGGTAGCTGCAGGGCGGCTGCGTGTGCTAAGCAGGAAATACCTGCAGCCTTCCTCCTTCCCATCCCCAGCACACGGATACCCTTTATTTGCGGGTTTAAATCACCTCGGGGTATGGCCATGTGCAGCATTTGACCTGCGGTCGTCGCATGGTGGCACTGGCAGCACTCCACATAAGCAGAGGTGTGTTGGTGCATGTCAGAGTACGGTGCAGCGAGTAAGTGTGCAGACGTTTTCAGACGTCCTAATGATGACTGTGTGTTGAAAATGACGTTATGAGGGGTAGAATGCTAGGGCGACTGGAGGCTGGTTAAACACAGCAGGTCGTAGTACGGGCACTCTGTATGCCACAAAGTGTGATCTCAAGATTATGGCAACGATTCCATAAGACAGGAAATGTGTCCAGGCGCTACAGTACGGGACGTCCACAGTGTACAACAAC
This sequence comes from Schistocerca gregaria, assembly GCF_023897955.1. Classification (NCBI taxonomy): domain Eukaryota; kingdom Metazoa; phylum Arthropoda; class Insecta; order Orthoptera; family Acrididae; genus Schistocerca; species Schistocerca gregaria. Next base: position 661,611,144 of record NC_064921.1, read on the forward strand.
ACAAAAAGACCGATATCTCACCATCGGTGCCCGCAGACGGCCACGGATTACTGCAGATAGCCTTTCTCTGGACCTTACCGCTATGGGACTTAACTTCTGAGGTCATCAGTCCCCTAGAATTTAGAACTACGTAAACCTAACTAACCTAAGGACATCACACACATCTATGCCCGAGGCAGGATTCGAACCTGCGACCGTAGCGGTCACGCGGTTCCAGACTGTAGCGACTAGAACCGCACGGCCACCCCGGCCGGCCACTTGGTCACAGACTCTAAAAATATTGCAGCACACTTTTGAAACCATCCCAGAGACACTTAACACATTTTTGTGGGGAAACAGATCCTGGAACCGATACCAGCTACAATATCTGATTTTACACGCCAAAACGACGACGTTTGGAAGTCGGAATAAATATCTCTCTGTAACTCTAAAAACAGGACACTCGCCCAACCTGCTTGCTTGCTTGCTGCTGTGCTTTCTACAGCTATCTCTAGACTCTGGGATTAGAGGAACAAATGTATTTTCACGTTGTTTGCACCATACAGAATCGTCCTAGCAAACCAGCCACATGTATTTTATCACTGTACTTATAATTAAATATTATGATTGCGGCCTCGGTCTGACGACTTCGACAACGAACAAAGTATCAGAAATACCTCCTTTTGGCTACTGTGGCTCTGGAAATATAAATATCTATGTCCTTCTTATGATTGGACATAATTTTCCACGTAAAAATAACTTTCATACTCTTATGGCTATCGCAATTTTCTACATCAAATCCATACCTTCCTTTCGGCAGGACATAGTCATTTTCTTCACACGGGTTGGAATACTGACTGAAGTACACATACTATTTAAACCCCCGCCGATCAAAGCAAATCTATCACACATCCACTAGTAAATATATATAAAAATTCGCCAATAACTGAAGGCTGGTGATATCAAACAATATTGAGCGAAAATACGCAATTAATGGACATGCCTCACTGGTTTTTATTGCGAGTGTTGCCATTGTGTCTTAGGAAGAGAGAGGTAATTGTCTTACAAGCTACCAGATGTTAAAAACACGATCGCAAGAGCTATGTTACTGTCACCCTGCATAAAATCCGATTTTCACCCTACTGGCAGACACAAGTATCGCTAACGATATCCATGTTAAAAACTATACACGCTTTGTAAATCGAGATACGGCATTGCCTCGAAATGAAATGGTTTTCCACGCAAATACCGTCACATTGAATACAGACAGTGTTCGCTGGGTTTTTATTAACAGACCAAAAGCTCGGGTGCACATACCCGGCTGTGTAAGCTCGTAACAAAAACACCGAATTTAGGAAGTGATTCAGCTAAGGAATGTGATACGAAGCCGGTATTTGCAACTACTTCATGCCACCGCTAGATATTTCTCCAGTATTTGTTATGCATTCCATCCCAACGCCATGCCAGAGGTTCTGCGATATATTCACTGGATTACAGGAGAGGGAGGACAATGGTTGAATGTGAATGATCACATACAGTAAATGGTTCGCTATGCGACGAATCACTGTTTAAAAAAAAAAAAAGCAACGCTAGATTGAGGTCGTAAGAAATGTAATGTACAAAATCCTATGATTAATACACTGGCTTTGGATCATAAGGAGATTTGTTTTAATGATTACAGTCACCCGTGAATCATATTCATAGCACTCTCTCATATCTCCAAACGAGTCACCTTTTTCAGACCTATCTGTTGCAGCACGTGTTGTTTTTAGACAGCCCCTACGTATCGTGTAACAGTTTCTCAGTCTCTGACCTGCTGTCCCTGCAGCTTTGTCCATATGATCATTCCAATTTAAAGCGGAACTGAGCAGAAGTCAGAAAGCGCTACATCTACCACCCTGTGCAACCTGAGGAGAAACAGGATGAGCTGAGTTAATGCGACTCGGTGGAAATGGGAACATGTTGTCGTAGCTCTGACAACTGTGTTTGATGTGTGAGGCCAAACGAAGCTTTCTCTCCCCTGCAACACGAGATAGTAGAAGAGACAGTACGGGAACTCGAAGAAGGACAAGGATCTAGCTACTGAATTGCGATGTGTGTCCAAACTACATACAGTTACTGTAGTCCAAACGATATCTGCATCCTTCAGGGTGCGTTTATGTCTGCCACCCAAACATTCTCTCCCTCCTCGTTATTTTTATACCATTCAACAGAGAAAAAGACTACAAACTATAAAAACTCTACTAACATCGACCAGTAGAGAACTCGACAAGATTTTACTGCATCCATCTTTTGAGATATATCGAAAACAAATACCGTCTGACTGCTGGTATCAAGCATATGTGGCGATTCTATTAAATGTACAGGTATTGGTTCACTAGAGCAAGTGGCTTGTGATCAAAGTTGTTTACACAAACCAGTGTAAAGTTTCATCAACTGTACTGCAGGAGAACAATAACCCATAGACTATGTCATGCCAGGGTCCCTATGCTGTTGTTTGACACTTCGTTTTTTTCCTGTTGTAACACACCCAAGCAGTGTATAATTACAGCTACACACACTGGCCTCCTTTTGTTTTTTCACCATGACTCTGAGGAGCTAAACCAACATTAACATTTTCGATCCATTGGCTCTCACAGAAAACTGGACGTTACATAGTGCAAATTATGCTGCTGCTTCCACAACACGTACTGGATGATGGAAATAAAAGGCATATGGAAAGTGGAAGAGTTTTTCAGCCGTCCCAAGTTGACTGATGATCTCTACATTTAAACTCATCTTTCACAGTGAAGGTACAACAGATGGCTCGGTGTTCTGTTTCGATTGATTCCTCGTATCACGGTCATGTACATAATCACTGTTTCAGTGCTAGCCATCACTGGAAGGTGTTGCCCCTCCACCAAGACTCTTTTTACATCTCAAACAAGTGAAGTCAGTCAATAATTATGTAGTAACCAACAGCGTACCAGTGGACGGTGGGATGGAAAAGACTCTGTTACGGTTGATAGTGCGATTAATTTTAGTAGTTATACCAGTTTACGATTACGATTGCCCATCTTTACCTACAGGGATGGAAGTCACAGAGCATTCTCACGTTCTTTGGATAAAGTTAGAGATTGTCTTCGACCAACCTCCATGCAACGCTGTCATCGACTTAAACTGCAGCTGACCAGAAGTAGACCGCTACATTCCATGTGTCGTGAAGGAGCAGACTGTTCTGCACCAATCCTACTCACGGCACCCATCCAAATGCACAAGATTTCTCCAGATGCGCGCATGTCGAGGAGGAGGTTAGCACCCCTTATCAGTGTTTAGTAGATATTAGTTTGTGATTATATAACAGAAAAGAGAAGAAACATGTGGGTTTTATGCATGATGGCCCTCCAGACAGATGGAGTTTGACGCATTTTACGTAAATCAACTGCGCTACCAATTCTGAAGTTCTAGTGTTTGGGGTCAGTACCAGAAGGTATTGGTAAGAGAGAACATAAACACATGCAACCCTAAGGCTTAATGGTTCTGCACCTAAAACACGCTATAATGTTAGAGAAGTGAGATTTCTGACCTATTGGTTGCGTTGAATGGAATGCTGTTAATATTCCAACGTAAGAAATATACACTCCTGGAAATTGAAATAAGAACACCGTGAATTCATTGACCCAGGAAGGGGAAACTTTATTGACACATTCCTGGGGTCAGATACATCACATGATCACACTGACAGAACCACAGGCACATAGACACAGGCAACAGAGCATGCACAATGTCGGCACTAGTACAGTGTATATCCACCTTTCGCAGCAATGCAGGCTGCTATTCTCCCATGGAGACGATCGTAGAGATGCTGGATGTAGTCCTGTGGAACGGCTTGCCATGCCATTTCCACCTGGCGCCTCAGTTTGACCAGCGTTCGTGCTGGACGTGCAGACCGCGTGAGACGACGCTTCATCCAGTCCCAAACATGCTCAATGGGGGACAGATCCGGAGATCTTGCTGGCCAGGGTAGTTGACTTACACCTTCTAGAGCACGTTAGGTGGCACGGGATACATGCGGACGTGCATTGTCCTGTTGGAACAGCAAGTTCCCCTTGGGTTTGATGACGGTTTGGATGTACCGTGCACTATTCAGTGTCCCCTCGACGATCACCAGAGGTGTACGGCCAGTGTAGGAGATCGCTCCCCACACCATGATGCCGGGTGTTGGCCCTGTGTGCCTTTACGTATGCAGTCCTGATTGTGGCGCTCACATGCATGGCGCCAAACACGCATACGACCATCATTGGCACCAAGGCAGAAGCGACTCTCATCGCTGAAGACGACACGTCTCCATTCGTCCCTCCATTCACGCCTGTCGCGACACCACTGGAGGCGGGCTGCACGATGTTGGGGCATGAGCGGAAGACGGCCTAACGGTGTGCGGGACCGTAGCCCAGCTTCATGGAGACGGTTGCGAATGGTCCTCGCCGATACCCCAGGAGCAACAGTGTCCTTAATTTGCTGGGAAGTGGCGGTGCGGTCCCCTACGGCACTGCGTAGGATCCTACGGTCTTGGCGTGCATCCGTGCGTCGCTGCGGTCCGGTCCCAGGTTGACGGGCACGTGCACCTTCCGCCGACCACTGGCGACAAAATCGATGTACTATGGAGACCTCACGCCCCACGTGTTGAGCAATTCGGCGGTACGTCCACCCGGCCTCCCGCATGCCCACAATACGCCCTCGCTCAAAGTCCGTCAACTGCACATACGGTTCACGTCCACGCCGTCGCGGCGTGCTACCAGTGTTAAAGACTGCGATGGAGCTCCGTATGCCACAGCAAAATGGCTGACACTGACGGCGGCGGTGCACAAATGCTGCGCAGCTAGCGCCATTCGACGGCCAACACCGCGGTTCCTGGTGTGTCCGCTGTGCCGTGCGTGTGATCATTGCTTGTACAGCCCTCTCGCAGTGTCCGGAGCAAGTATGGTGGGTCTGACACACCGGTCGCAATGTGTTCTTTTTTCCATTTCCAGGAGTGTATTTTCAGTGCAAGACGTAAGTTCTCCTTGCAAGTTCCTCTATGATAAACTACAGTGACAAACGGTAAAATGTAAAAAATACTTCATTAAGACATCGATTCTTTGTGATACATACACAATTCAGCTTTTCAGAGGTGTAAAATTCCCACTGTTCACATCCGATCGTGGTTCAGAAACTATACTACGCTCGCAACAGTCCTATAAAATGATCATTAGTAACGGAGAATGCGTCTTACAAAGAAAGAAGCAAACGTATATCAGCGGTGTTTGAGATGTGAAATAACGCGTCATGGCGCCACTAACTCCATAAACAGGAAGTGGGATTAGGTTAGTGGAGGTAGCCCAATTGACCTTTTTCCCGCCAAAATTTTAACTTCCCACCATGAAGTAACTGTGCTGTTGCTACATCTATGGCCACCCTCTCGGATCCACCATCTTGAATACATTTGACAACAATCTGTGGGGTGGCAGCCATGTTGCCCTACTAGTAACATGTACTCGTACATTCATTATGTATATTCCCATACAGGGGAATCGTGCGATATTGCAAGAAGCAAGGTTTTACAGTACAACCAAAGGAAAAAAAATCTAAAATAGTGAATTTGTGATTATATCATTCGAAAAAAAAATTGGCATTTGTTATCTTACATCAAACTGATAATTAAAAAAAATGTAGTTCTGCATTGAAGTTGACTGGATCACAGTGCAGAAAGTCGAACATCAGGAAAGGAATGACTTATTGCCCACACGACGCATTGCAGATTTATCCATCTTCACGTGTCCAGGACCGATTACTTCACGTAGAGCTGGCGTTTCAAGTTATATGTGAACCAAATCAGCCTCAATCGAGAACTGCTGATTACTAATAATGGATGCCTGCCTCCTGCATGACATTTGTCATATTTATATTATTGAAATTAAGACATTCTCGAAAATTTTGGAATACCTAGGACCGATATCTTGCCAGTATTAATGTCAATAACAGGCAAAAAATGGTCGAAATCCTCGATGCCCTGAATGAATGTGCTGTCTTTATACATAACCAAGTTTGTATCGAAGCCTCAGTGCGCGGGTCCCACTCACACATGATCATGATTGGAAGGTAGGAGACGAGGTACTGGCAGAAGTAAAGCTGTGAGGACGGGGCGTGAGTCGTGCTTGGGTAGCTCAGATGGTAGAGCGCTTGCCCGCGAAAGGCAAAGGTCCAGAGTTCGAGTCTGGGTCCGGCACACAGTCCTAATCTGACAGGACGTTTCATATCAGCGCACACTCCGCTGCAGAGTGGAAATCTCATCCTGGAAGTGTATAATAAGCGTAAGAGTGTGTGTGCTCAACGGAAGAATGTCTGATTTTAAGCCCGGAAATTAATTCGTTAATTGATACATGTGTTATCGATCTTGTACATTTCTCCGAAAAAATAAAAAGCTCGAAAACACGCACTTACACAAAAATGCGAAACAGAGAGTAGCGAAAGCCTAAATGTTATTTCGTTCTAGACTTAAACTGTACTTAATTATGTACATAACAAAAAATGCCACAAAAATAATCCTTTCTTTTTTCAGACAATTTGTGGTTATCTTTATTATTATTATTATTATTATTATTATTATTCACTATTATTATTATTGGGAGTGACTGTAGTTGTATAAATATGTTGATAAGCATAACTGTTATATAGCAGATGCTATCAATTTCACACTGTCATATTTATCTGAATGTAAAAATTTGCGAACAAGCAGAATGTAGATACATGAGCCGCCATTGTCTGAGAAGTAACTAAAAATACGAATTGGAGGAAGATGCCTTCGTAACTATGAAAGGCAACTTGCCCAGGTACTTCTACCGTATAGCGGTCTCTGCTGGCGAACATCACACTCGCGTAGCGACGCCTCAGATGGATCGTGGAGGTGGTGGAGGTGTGCAGGAGGGAATGTGAAAGCGGGAGTAGACTCCGGAGGGCGGGATGCAGCTCGTGTCCCTGGGGATGCGCCCCCCCCCCCCCGGCTCATTCATCAGGGGCTGAATGCCGGCCCGGGGGAACACAAGGGTGGCCGACTGGTCGCGCCGCGCGCTGCACTACGCTGCAGGCGGCCATCAGCTAATGGGGCGCGCCGGCGCTAATGCCCGCGCACAGCGCCGGTGGACCGACACGCGAAAACACGCCTGCCCTCTGCCACCGCCCCGTGCGGTAGTCGCGTAACCAGGTAAGTGATTTGTGGCCAGCGGCTGTCACGCCAATTACTGCCTTCTGCCCCAATTCTCAGGCTAGTCGTGCGCAACAATGGCTGTGTGGGAGTACTCTTACTGTCATTGTTGCTGATACTGTCTGAATGCCATGGCTCGGTCCGCCAGTAACACCTCACGTTTCAAAGTAGGTCTTTTTCCTTGACTGTATCGCCTCTATGGGCCCTTGGTGGACAATCTATCTCACATCTGCTCTCTGCCTTCTCTTCAGTCCTCGGATCTCCATATTGGTATGACGATACCTATTCATCTTGCTCTTAGTCGTCCCTTCCTGCTACTATAATACAGTCTTCCTTTCATTATTCTCTTGGCTATGCTGTCATTTGGCACCATATCGTTATGTTCGAATGGTTCAAATGGCTCTGAGCACTGTGGGACTTAACATCTGAGGTCGTCAGTCCACTAGAACTTAAAACTACTTAAGTATATATAACCTAAGGACATCACACACGTCCATGCCCGAGGCAGGATTCAAACCTGCGACCGTAGCAGTCGCGCGGTTCCGGACTGAACCGCCTAGAACCACTCGGCCACCGCGGCCGGCTATCGTTATGTTCAAACCGGCGTTTTGTCTATAATTTAACTGTAGCACCTTTCGTATAAACTGTTGTAATTCGTAATATTGTTACCTCCATAGTGCTGGAAATTGGATGCGACAGCTGTTAATCATTTTGCTGTGGAAGATGTCAACGACATTTTTCTTTTCACTTGCGTTCATCGTCTCTCATTTATTTTCTGTCTTTTCCAGTAACTGCGACAACGTCTTCAGGCACATTAGCACTGATATGACGTTCCGCAGCAAGTATATCCGATTACTGCCCGGTACTGTAATTATTAGTTACATTTTATTCTGCCTCTTCTACAGACCCATGAATTTAACTAAGGAATGGTCGTTCAGATGCTGATGTTCAGATGTGTGTGAAATCTTATGGAACTTACCTGCTATGGTCATCAGTCCCTAAGCTTACACACTATTTAACCTAAATTATCCTAAGGACAAACACACACACACACACCCATGCCCAAGGGAGGACTCGAACCTCCGCCGTTCAGATGCTCGTAAATAGTTTAATATCCTTTTCTATCCTCATCCAAGTTTCTCATTCATAGCTAACAGCTAATCATAGAAGAAAATAGTGTACGTTGTGGTTCTTATGATTTAAGTATTCTTAAATGCATTACCAAAGTAAGCTTAGTTTCCTTTATCTATACTTTCTGATGTACAGCTTTTCATAAAAGTTTCGCTGGTTGAAATAGCTGCAGTCGTTGACATTTTTTTTAAAACATTTGTTAGAGGCTTTCAGCTTATGTGATGGTCTTCTGGTCTTCGAATCGGACATTAGAATGAGTTCAGTTTATTGTCTTTCTGATGCCATTATTTCAAATACAAGGCACGCCTGAAAAGTTCAGTGAATACTCCCAGGAAATAGAGAACTTCTTACATACAACTTATTTTGAAGGGTTTTGTATCTCTTGCTATAACTGTAATATCATCTGCAGGTGCAAATATTTGACTGGATAATCTCCATCATTATTCTGCCATTTTGGCGTATTTTTATGTGTCAATTCATGCAGTGCTATGTCGAACAGGACTTTGGAGATACCACTCCAACTGTAATGTTAATGTCTGCCAAGGTCTGAAATTAATCGTATGCGACAATGTTTGAGAGAGTTGGAGTTCCATTATTACAGCCGGAGCTTAAGAGGAATTATTGTTGTTGAAGTCATCAGAGTACCATGGCTCTCGTCTCAAAGCAATACGTCAAGGTGTTAATTTAAGGATTTAAAGTGATATGATCTCTTTCATGAAATACAAAACTTAACAGCAATGATTAAACACTAATGAACCTACAACGTTACTTTCACTTTAAGACGTTTTGTATCTGTTTTTGTAGACTGTACGAGATGTCAGGTTTTGTCAAAATAAATTGACAGTATATGTGTATGAATAAAAATTCTATTTAGTCCTATTAATTATTCATTTGTATGGGGAGCTTTCACGGTTGAAATTTATTTTGCTTATATTTGAAAAGTAAAAGGTCCAAAACCGTATTCATTGTCATAAACAATACAGTTTTACTACCAAAAACATTTAAGGTGGCCGATTTTGGAAACTGGTGATGTGGGGCACATATGTGCCATGAACCTAGATAGACCCCTGTTTTCATGAGAAGCTAGGATATCCAAAGTTAGATTTTTAAATTTAGAATGGTTTCATCAAGATAACAAATATGGGAGTCAGTATCTAAACAACTTTTTTCTCCTGGCAATGATAAACCTGAAATATTGCGCACGTAAGATTTGAGGATGGCTGTGACATATCACACGCAATGATTTCTACATTTTGTGAAGTGTTCTGTCATATATACGTTACAAACATACAAATTATGTACAGGCCAGCAGAATTACTGAGGTGTGTAGTAATGTTTCAAAACAAGTCTATGGTGTGTAAAAAAAAAAAAGAAGGTCAGTTAGATCGTGATTCGATCTGCAACATATTATTTTAGTGCGAAATATGTATTCCATCGACTACGAAAGGTTTAATGATAACATGTGCAATGATATTGTGTAATTACCCACTCCTATGTCACAGTGTTGTTTGTAAGTTGCCTCGCTATACGACTTGAAACACTAAGACAGTGAAAATTAGACAACGGAAAGTCTCTCATAGTTTAGCTTGGCAGGTTTCATGGAGAGAGTGATGCACATTTTAACAATTTTCGTTTCGTTAATGGTGGCTAGATAAAAGCGTGCTTTGTGTAAATTGCTTTCTATTGACAGAATCATTATGCACTACTGGCGGTGGCGACACTACAACGTGCTGACATGAGGAAAGTTTCCAACCTATTTCTCATAGACAAACAGCAGTTGATCGGCATTGCCTGGTGAAACGTTGTTGTGATGCCTCGTGTAAGGAGAAGAAATGCGTACCAACTTTGATAAAGGTCGGATTGTAGCCCATCGCGCTTGCGGTTTATCGTATCGCGACACTGCTGCTCGCGTTGGTCGAGATCCAATGACTGTTAGCAGAATATCGAATCATTGGGTTCAGGAGGGTAATACGGAACGCCGTCCTGGATCGCAACGGCCTCGTATCACTAGCAGTCGAGATGACAGGCATGTCATCCGCATGGCTGTAGCGGATCGTGCAGCGACGTCTCGATCCATGAGTCAACAAACGGGGACGTTTGCAAGACAACAACCATGTGCACGAACAGTTCGACGACGTTTGCAGCAGAATGGACTTTCAGCTCGGAGACCATGACTGCGGTTACCCTTGACGCTGCATCAAAGACAGGAGCGCCTGCGATGGTGTACTCAACGACGAACCTGGGTGCACGAATGGCAAAACATTTCTTCGGATGAATCCAGGTTCTGTTTACATCGCGATGAACGCACTTTGGAAGCGTGTATTTGACATCGCCATACTGGCGTATCACTCGGCGTGATGGTATGCGGTGCCATTGGTTACACGTCTCGGTCACCTCTTGTTCGCATTGATAGCACTTTGAACAGTGGACGTTACATTTCAGATGTGTTACGACCCGTGGCTCTACCCTTTATTCGATCTATGCGAAACCTTACATTTCAGCAGGATAATGCACGACCGCATGTTGCAGGCCCTGTACGGGCGTTTCTGGATACAGAAAATGTTCCAGTGCTGCCCTGGCCAGCACATTCTCCAGATCTCTCACCAATTGAAAACATCTGGTCAATGGTGGCCGACCAACTGACTCGTCACAATACGCCAGTCATTATTCGTGATGAACTGTGGTATCGTGTTGAAGCTGCATGGTCAGCTGTACCTGTACACGCCATCCAAGCTCTGTTTGACTCAATGCCCAGACGTATCAAGGCCGCTATTACGGCAGAGGTGGTTGTTTTGGGTAGTGATTTCTCAGCATCTATGCACCCAAACTGCGTGAAAATGTAATCACATGTCAGTTCTAGTATAATATATTTGTCCAATGAATACCCGTTTATCGTCTGCATTTTTTCTCGACGTAGCAATTTTAATGGCCAATAGAGTATTACTTAAGAAGAAAAGTATGGGACCTTCTTAATTTTAATCATGCACGAATTCTAAAAACTGGTAGGGTAGACTTACTGATAATAGTATTGTATAGGAATCACCGCGAGAGCCACCCTTTTGGGAAGAAACAGTAATTCTTCCTTGCTTCTGTAGCGCGGAGGCCACGTGGCGTATTCACCAGCGCGGCGTTAATCAAGAGCCGGGGACACTGGCTGGTGATGAATGGCGGAGGTCTTGAGGGAGGAGGGTGACTCGTGCGAGGAGCAGCCGCCACGCTCCAGCAGGCGCTGTTTTGATGTTTGTGCAGCGGCCACGAGATAAGGACGCGGCGAGCGGTCGGGAGGAGTCGCGACTGCAGGTCGATACGGTCGCCGCCCCCGCCTCCGCCGCCTGTAAACAGCGGCGGGACGCACTTCCGCGACAACCAGGCCGGCGCTGTGTCTTTATTACCGCAGCCCGCTGCTTCGCACTGCCAAAAAGGCTAGCTTCTGTTCACGTTATAGTTCCTTTCTACACCACTGCCATGTCGCGTCAAGGGAATTTTTATGTGGTATGAACGTAAGAGACTGTAACGTTCTTTAAAAAATGAAATAATAAACTTCACGATTATGTTGAATTAATGTCTGACCTGTGAACTGGATACTTAACTCGACTTATCGTGCTGCGTGTTGTAAGTGCAAGTGGGGTGCTTACTCTGTGTTATTGTTAGCAAAAACTTCATACGAATTGATTGGGGAATGCAACTTCCAATACCAATGAAGAAATACAGTCACTCCAACATACATTCCTCTGGCACTGTTCAATACAGATAACTTTGGTCGCTGTGCTCATAACAAATAAATTAAATTGTCTTACCTCTAGAGCAGCAACGGTAGAACGTGGTATTTTTTTAAAAAGATCAGCCAACTCATTTACACTAACGCTCCGGCAAAAACAGAAATCATAATTATTGAAAATTTTTTACTTAGTTGAATGAAGACTTCTCCTTCCAACAACAATATTTACATACCTACATTAATCTACCCCTTGGTGTCATCATACAGCACACCACAACAACTGCCTACTCAATCGTGTTTCCCTCAAAGACCTACCATGCTCTCGTACTCCAAAAAACCAGAATCTTTGACTCTGCAGTCGCGCACAGACAGCGATCCGAGTTACATAGCCTATCAGAAACATTCATCGTTTATAGTATAATAGTTTCATTTTAATTTATTAATATTCGTATCTTATTCAGGTGCGACATACAAGTGTGCCCCAGTAGACACCTTTTAAGACGAAACGATACCTCAACATTTTCTTCTAATAGCTACACGCTATTGTCGCAAACAAACTATTGCTTCTGCTATCATCGTGTCTTGGAAATACAAAAATATTCATGATGACCTCTATGGCTTTTTTATGAGTCTTCTTCTACTTCTCCGCCATTCTAATGATTGTGCTTGTATAATGCTTTATAACAAATCATTCTGGTTCAATAAGAGGCCCAAAAATTCTTTCTACTCATACAAAGCTATCTCCATAATGATTTCTGCTATCGTACAACAATTATTGCCACACATTAACGTGGTCCAACCAAATAATCAAGCGAACAGCTTTTATTAACTATTATTCACATCATTTTTTATGAAGCTATTTGTTTCTCTTTTCGTAAAAGTTTTTGCAAGATCATTGGAAGAAAGGAAGCAAGATTGGATTTAACGTCCCGTCGACTTTGAGGTCGTTAGAGACGGAGCACAAGCTAGGATTGTGTCAAGGATGGGGAAGGAAATCGGCGGCGCCCTTCGAAAGGAACCATCGCGACATTTGCCTGAATCGATATAGGAAAATCATGAAAAACCTAAATCGGGCTGGTCGGACACGGGTTTGAACTGTCTTTCTCCCGAATGCGCAAGTTCAATGTTACCAAGAAAAAAGAAACTTATCAGCTTATCAGGGCCAAACGAGAGGGAAGCACAACAAGAGATCCTTTAGTCTGGTCGAGTGCGGTTACATTATAACGGTACGATGCTTTTAATATACCTTAAATGCGGGAGCGTCTGCCTACTATTGATGTATTCTCACAGCGCGCATCCATAATAAGTCGGATCCACAGCGAAATTTAAGGTCTGTTAGATGAATTCCGTTTGGTTGCGGTAACGGTAAAGGCGTCGAAGACGCTATCCTAATGTTGCAAGGTGACAATTATCGAACTGTACGAAGAAAAACGTAAATTAAATGCAAACTAAGACGTGCACACACTTTATTCAACATGTAAACGTTACTAAAGATATTCGGACTGAGGTTATGACATGTTCGATGTGCCTACCGCCATTGGCGCAGACGTATAGCGAAATTCTGCATGACCTGCTGAACTGTCCCAACAACGAGGTTCTCGATAACGTCCTGAATGGCTGTTTTAAGCTCAGCAGTGGTTTTTGCGTTATTGTTGTACTTCTTGCCTTTAAAATAGCCTGTCAAAGAGGAGTCGCATGTGTTTCGATCCGGAGAATATGGCCGGCCGCGGTGGCCGAGCGGTTCTAGGCGCTTCAGTGCGGAACCGCACGACTGCTACGGTCGCAGGTTCGAATCCTGCCTAGGCCATGGATGTGTGTGATGTTCTTAGGTTAATTAGATTTAAGTAGTTCTAAGTTCTAGGGGACTGATGACCTCAGATGTTAAGTCCCATAAGCTCAGAGCCACTTGAACCATTTGAACCGGAGAATATGGCGGCCTATCGAGGTCCATACCAGTGGCCCCTGGGTACCCCAGAGCCAGAATGCGGTTCCCAAAGTGCTCCTCCAGGAGATCACTCTACTGCGTCGATGGGGTCGAGTTACGGCTTGCGCGAACCGCATCTTGTCGAAATCAGGGTCATAAGGGAATGAAAGCATCTTCCAAACCTTCACGTACCGTTTGGTAGTCACCGTGCCATCAAGGAATATCGCAACGATTATTACGTGACTGGTCATTGCACACCACACATTGAATTGACGGTGAAAATACTTTTCGATCGCGGATTCTCAGTCCCCCAAATGTGCCAATTTTGTTTATTGACGAACCCATCCAAATGAAAGTGAGCTTCGTCGCTAAATCAAAGCCGGCCGCGGTGGTCTCGCAGTTCTAGGCGCGCAGTCCGGAACATGAGACTGCTGCGGTCGCAGGTTCGAATCCTGCCTCGGGCATGGATGTGTGTGATGTCCTTAGGTTAGTTAGGTTTAATTAGTTCTAAGTTCTAGGGGACTGATGACCACAGCAGTTTAGTCCCATAGTGCTCAGAGCCATTTGAACCATTTTGAGCTAAATCAAACCAAACGAAACCATACTAATTCCCACCATGCCCCGCGGCCAACCGGGCAGTTTTAACGTCCTGACGCAAAGAGTTCAGAAGTTATGACGATTTTATTTCATATATTTCGATAATTGTCACTCCGTACGTTTGATAACGGAAGAAGGATTTAAGAAAGCTCAAGACGCTTGCATAGGATTTATAGACCTACAAAAAGCACTCGGCAACGTAATATCGTGCAACATGTGCAGAAATTCCAGTAAAATTTATTTGCGCTGTAGAGAAATACGTAAAATACAGTAGGTACAAGAACCAAGAGGGGACGATGAGAATCAGTGACCAAGAAAGGGATTAGAAAGGGCGATACGCAGCGATGCATTCTTTTCTCGCTACCTTTCAACCTGTGTATCGAAGAAGAAGTGATGAAAATGATAAAAAGAAGTTTGTGAGATGGGACCAAAAATCTAGGTGAAAGGATGTCAGTGATAAGTTTCGCTTATGGTAAATTGTCATCAGTAAAAACGAGCAACAATTACAGAAACTGGTGGGTAGAATCAACTGTCTACTGAAGGCTTTATATGGAATGCGACTGTCTACTGAAGGCTTTATATGGAATGCGAGGAGACCAAAAAGACAAAAATATTGAGGAATTTGATAACCAAATGTGTGAGAATGTATATCTGGAGCATCGTAAGTGACGTAAATCGTAGAATACGGAGAAGAATGGAATCAGCCGTTTGAGATGTTCTGCAGAAGGATGGAAAAATGAAATGGAATAGTGAGATTCCCACAGAACCGGCGACGAAATGGAGGAACTGCTTCCATGGTACTTTAGGAAGCGCTAGAAGAGATCCTCGTGTAAATACAACAAACAGCCTAAGGCGTTGAATGTGTTACTTGATGATGGGATCTGCTGCTGTTCTTTTGGATTTTGGAAAAGGATACTTGCTTGTGATGCTGAATTCTTTATACAGCGACGTGTAAGACACGTTGCACTTATCATGTCTGAAGAGCGATTCATACCTGAATACCGAGTGCACATGCATCTCTAATCACAGAATACATAACTTGTGTGCTTCAGGAATAAACAATGAAAATGCCGCTCCGGTGAAAAACTGAAAGGCTGCAGCATTGGAGGTGTGAACTGTCTCGCGGGTTGCGTTCGGGTAGCTGGTAGGCGTCGCGTTGTAGGATGAAATGGAGGGTCGATTCCATCTCATGGCGCTTTCACTGTGGGCCTGTTACATACGAACGTTTAATTTGTCTATTATGCCATCTTTCTCACAAGTGCACTTAGTGACACCTTCAGGAAAGTGTGCACATATATCATCCTGCGACTCGCCTCGGTAAAATCTGGATAATACACAGGGTAAAAACTGGCTGAAGAAATGGTAAATATTGTAACGTTCTTTATAATTTACTGGAATACTTAAATGATTGCCTGAACTGGGCATGCATACAAAACTGGGTTACCATATAGCGTGTTGTAATTGCAAGCAGTACGCTTACTCTGTGTATCTGAGATGCCTCGCCACGGTTCGGGCGGATCCACCCCAACGGAGGTTCGAGTCCTCCCTTGGACATGGGTGCGTGTGTGTTGTCGTTAGCGTAAGTTAGTTTAAGTTAGATTAAGTAGTGTGCATGCCCAGGGACCGATGACGTCAGTAGTTTGGTCCCATAGGAACTTACCACACACTTCCATAAACATTTCTTACTTTGTGTTATTGTTAGCAAAACTTTATACGAACTGATTGGGCAATGCAACTCTCAATACCAATAAAGAAATACAGTCACTGAAAACAAAAATTCAGACCCTTAGGTACTGAATGGTCTGGACCTGTTCAAAACTGATAACTTTGGTGCCGGTGCACATAACAAATAAATAAAATTGTCTTACCTCTAAAGCACCAATGGTGGATCGTGTTGTGTCCTGCTCTCTCATGAAGAAGAATAAAATATGACATTCTTTTGGCTGATAAATGAAAACATTTAAGAAAAAGTCGACGTCTTTAAAAAACCATGACTTGGACGAGGAGGCAGTAGTGATTTGGGTGAAATACTAACACCGACTTTTTCAATAGTGGAGTTGTATTCGAAGTTTGGCTTTTCAAAACGTGACAAAAACTTACATTACTCAGAAAAATTACATCCTTTTAACTAAATAAAAACCTTCCTTCGTTGACGTAGTCACAAACAATGAGATTTGTACAGCAAGTATTATCTAACATCACTAAAAAGAATGAAGACGTATATCAAATTACGTATACCTGTGTTAACACATCTTAGAAACATTATAAAAGGGAAATATCTAACTATCCTATACAACATTTTGCGGCTATTCAGCATACTACTCGCTGTTACCAATTGTCAGCCAACTCATTTACACTAACCCGCTGGCAAAAGGAAAGTAATAAAAAGTTAACTTCTTTACCTTAACTGCGAGAAGACTTCGGCCTGCATATTTATATTTCCATTAATACATGTACTCGCAGAGCTTCTTTGTAATATCAATCCAGTAATCCTTTCTTGTCACAATTAAATTTACATTTCATCAATTCACTTTACATTCCATTATAAAGTCACTCATCCTTTTTAACTATCTGTTTTACGTGCGGTGTAACACAAAATATCGCATGAGAAAATTCCCACATTAGAATCTAACTCTTGTTGGCTTTACAGAGCACACCATGAAAACAACTGCGTACTGCATCCTCTTTCGCTCACAATCCAATACACACTCACTGCTGTGCGCCAAGCGCTCTCTTACTCGAACACTACAATCTCAGACCAGAAGCAGTATCTTTGGCTCTGAGGTCGTGCAAAGTCAGCGATCTGCTTTATAGATCCCATCAGAGACATATATAGTTTACAATATAAGTAATTTACATTAGTATATTACAATATTCGGGTGCCACATATAAGTGTACCTCAGAAGACTCCTTGCAATATAAAACTACAGATTCGAAACCTAATCAAATGTTGGATCATTATTAAGATCATGTTCACAAGACTAAAACGGTGTCGTGAAAAATTTAACAAGCGGACCAAAGGCGGTTAAAAGAGAATAATATTGATCCAAGCAGTCGTTCTTCAACTTATTTGCCACAGCAGGTTTATTGTTTGTATGGTCGACAACAGAACGAAATTATGTATCAGGCAGCCTGTTTTCGAGAGTAAGTCTGCTGTCTCTAACCTTGCTCTCTTACAGAATAGTTTGATGAACAAACCAATAGGTATCAGTATGTCACTTGACAAGTACTGCATTTCCGAAATCTTCTGCGGTACATCTAAAAATGCTGAACTATGTGGAAATGGAACAAACTGACGACTAGAATTGAGTCAAATATTGTATGCTTGAAGTCCGCAAAGCATCACATATGCATAGCACACAAAATAACAAAGTGTTCTGGCACGGACTCTCGACGCTCTTGGCAGCGCATCAAGTTCAGACTGGCAAAAGTCTGACTGGAGAGACAGTGAACTTCTATCGCCCATATCTACTGCCGATTTATGTTTCCCTTTCAGTATGAACTTCGAAATAACATATTTCTTGAGAGTAGTTCGTGTGAGCAGTGATGTTCTTGCGAAGAAATATGAGAATATTTTATTGTATTTCTCCATAGTGTTGTTGAAGAGAGTAATATGAGTAAACCGTAATTTGATTTCAGTTGGATTGGTAACGATGGTATGCTAAATTTTGTTTTCGATTTGAATAATTGTCAGTCTATGGAAGCGTTTTGAATAGCCTATTCCAGGAAGGCTTCGGTAGTTGTAATACACTGATCTAACATTATGTCGGAAGTTATGCACTTCAAATGACGGCAAAATTGCTGTGCCTGCCTGGTAAATGCGTACATGGCAACAGTTACAAATAATAATGGTGGAAGACAAATTAAACTTGCTGATAAAACCAGAAGCTATTAAACCTGGTTTTTACACATACTCAGAAGTACATTCACTCTAATTTGACTCATGAATTGAATGTGCGTTGTGTGAATGCTGTGTAAACTAAACAGAGAGACAGAACTATCTAAACAGAACATTCTTTGTTTGAGTTTATATTACCAAACCTCTTATAAACAAGTGAATGTAGTAAAGGAGTTACAGAGGTGGAAGAGAACAATATCGTACCTAGTGAACAGTGACGTGAATCTCTCTTTTTTTTTTTTTTACTGGTTTCTAGCCGGAAAACTGTTTACATACGGGGAGCGCAAAAGAAGCTACTGAATGCAGACTGTCTTACAGCCTTTTGGTTCCACATGTGGTAGTTTCTGCAGGTCCTGCGGTGATGGAAAAAGGATAAATAATTAGAAAAGTCTATGAAACCATGTTTGACGTATGACCTCTTTCATTCAGTGATGTAAATATTGTTAGGCGAAAGGGACAGGGCTGTTAGAATGTTGTTTGTTCATTAGGACCGATCAGAGCCTGTGGATCACACGTTCTACGGTCATCAGGAAATATTGTGGAGATTACATTGAAGTCTATAAAAACGGTTCCGGAAGTGTTAGTATTTTCATGCAGAATCCCATTCTTAATTGTTGTAGAAATTAATCCCTTCCTTAGTGTAGAATCTAGATAAAAATCATAA
Source organism: Schistocerca gregaria (assembly GCF_023897955.1). Lineage (NCBI taxonomy): Eukaryota > Metazoa > Arthropoda > Insecta > Orthoptera > Acrididae > Schistocerca > Schistocerca gregaria. The sequence goes on from NC_064921.1 coordinate 661,630,274, forward strand.
AATATCTGAATCATTGGCTGACGCAAATCAAACTTATCCTAATAAAGAGGCATAGTTATTTCAGTGTTCGGTATGTATAGTGAATGCTCTTGAGTCGTAAGGCCGATAATTATTTAGTCAGTGGAAGGTAGTCAACGTTGTTTCGAACAGATAACTACAATTTTATCTAGTACTGCGACAATTTTTTAGAAGTTGCAGTCGTTAATAAAAATTGTATTTATTTATTTATTTTAAACATTTTATTAAATCTGTGTGGTTAAGTAGGCAGTTATCCTCATCCAGAACAAACGTTTCTCTCTGCAGCTGAGCTGCGTAGAGTCGTGAATTTCCTGAAAAGTTAAATCTGCGTGCTGGGCAGAGAGTCGAACTTAGGCCCTTTCCATCCAAGAGCAATAGTTTCACCGAGTGCTAACCGCCGAGGCCCCTCTCTCCGTATCTGGAGTCGATTCGTCACGATCTGATGGTAAGAAAAATCCCAACATCGAGAAATGATTAATGTAGATTGAATGTAGATTAACGTATTTAAGTGATTAATGTTGCTGGATAACAGATTAATGTAAGTGCTAGAAAAGTCACAGCAAATGTAAAATGCTGGTACATTAATAATCTATGTAACCGCCAGAATTTTGAATTCAAGCATGCACACTTAGATGCTGCGCTGTGTTGTACAGAACCCGGATGTCAGTTTGTGGGGTGGGGTTCTACGGCTTGGTCCGTCAATACACAGGCAGTTAATGCTGGCTGTAGATAACGCTAGACTTGTCGTCCAATGATGTCCCATACGTGTCCGACTGGAGAGAGATATGATGATCAAGCAGGCCAAGAGAACATGTGAACACTGTAGAAAATGTCGGGTTACACCAGGTGTATGTGGCCGAGTGTTATCATGTTGGAAAACATTTCCTGGAATGCTGTTAATGAATGGCAGCACAACAAGTCGAATTACCAGACTGACGTGCAGTTTTGCAGTGACGGTGAGTGGGATGACCACGAAAGTGCTCCTGCTGTCATAGGAAATCGCACACCATACCACAACCCCAGGTGCAGGTGCAGTGTGTCTAGGCCGCAGACATGTTGGTTGTAGTCGTTCACCTGGCCTGCTTCTAACCAACATACGGCCGTCAATGGCACCGAGGCAGGATTGGGTTTCATCAGCAAGCACAACATACCTCTGCTCTGTCCTCTAACGAACTCTCGCTTGACACCACCGAAGTCGCAACGGCTGTGGTTCGGGGTCATGGAATGCACGCTACAGGGCTTCTGGCTCGGAGCTGCCCTTGCAGTAACCGACTTGTAACTGTGTTCCAAATGCTGCAGAAATTGCCGCTTCTGGCGCAGTACGAGGTGCCATAGTCATACGCTGAGGACGACGATCTTCTCTCTCGGCAGTGCGACGTGGCTTTCCGGAGTCCGGTCTTCTTGTCACCAATCATGTTCAGTGGCTACATTTCTACCAGTTTTTCTGTGATATTGCAGAAGGAACATCCAGCTTCTTGTAGAACTATTACACGACCTCGCGCAAACCCAGCGAGCTGTTGAAAATGACGTCTTCATCGTCTTACAGACATCCTTGACTAACATCAACTCACTACCTCTAGTCTCAAAGGTAACTTACGCGATCATTGCAGCACGTATTGAAAACGAACCTCACTTGCATCTTAATAGTGGCGCTGCTACTGCATCTCTTATGTGACTGGCGCAAAATGTAAATAGCAGACATCTTCCAGATGTAGAAACATGTCTACCAACTTTTATTAATCTCCCACAAATCCATCTCGGTTTTGGGATTTTTCTACCGTCAATGTATCTTCGTGGGGCCCTTTTGTTTCTATTTATTGGCCTCTGGATGTGGCAGTTAAAATTTACAGGTTTATCTTTGCAATAGAATCGTTCGACGCTACTCGGCAACTCTGACGTGTTGGGCTGTCTTGTACACGAACGCGAAACAGGTAAATAATGTTACTGCATGACTCATCTGTGAGGAATAATTACAAGAACACCAGGAGAGGTACTTTAATTTGCATGAGAAAGGAGATAAAGGGTGTACTACAGACAGGAAGTGCAGACAGAAACACTGCTGCAAAGGCTGAGCTGTCTGTCGGGCCGACAGTGAGCAGCTGCAGAGGCAGCTGAAATTACGCCACGGCGAGAGCACAGGTGCCGTGCAGACTGTGGCGAGTGCAGTTGCGGAAAGAGGGAAGTTTACGACTAGAGCGAAGTGCACATCAGTGAAGATGATGTTCATGCAGGCAATAATTGGAAATTTTTGATTACTATAAAAGGCATTCTATTTACGTAAAACACTGTATATTCCTACTGGAAATTGTGAACGATTTTGGCAGATGTCACGTAAGTCAGCACTTGTAAATAAATTCTGTCCAGTACAGAATAGCACAAGGCACACTCTTTGAACCATAGTAAAAAATAAATAATACGGCAAGTGGGTAGTGGAATTGTTCTTCAACATAGCGATGAGGAAAGTTATATTAAGTGTCTGAAACAATGTAGGTCAACAGCAAGAACCGTTTGTTTAAACATACTACTAAGCAAACAAGAGTAAACACTTGTGTCTATTTTCGTGACGTGTACGAGGATACACATAAGGAGTGTTTGTTTTTACTTGAGACAGTTAAATATTTCGAAATGGACGCATCGTACGAAAAAAAATGTTCTAAGTGAAAAGTTAATATTAGTAAAGGAGACATCTCTCTGTGCTACAACTGACAATCACCTAACCACGAGTCCTGCGTACGCTGGGTGAACTTTATATTTTCAAATGTGAAACCCCCCTCCCCATTTTTATTGAATATTTGGATTATGATGAAGTTAGCGCTATTACAGTTGCCATTATCGCTATCTTCTGTATTAAGTTACAACTGTTTTACTATTGTTTAAACAAGGTAAATACACTCCTGGAAATTGAAATAAGAACACCGAGAATTCATCGTCCCAGGAAGGGGAAACTTTATTGACACATTCCTGGGGTCAGATACATCACATGATCACACTGACAGAACCACAGGCACATAGACACAGGCAACAGAGCATGCACAATGTCGGCACTAGTACAGTGTATATCCACCTTTCGCAGCAATGCAGGCTGCTATTCTCCCATGGAGACGATCGTAGAGATGTTGGATGTAGTCCTGTGGAACGGCTTGCCATACCATTTCCACCTGGCGCCTCAGTTGGACCAGCGTTCGTGCTGGACGTGCAGACCGCGTGAGACGACGCTTCATCCAGTTCCAAACATGCTCAATGGGGGACAGATCCGGAGATCTTGCTGGCCAGGGTAGATGACTTACACCTTCTAGAGCACGTTGGGTGGCACGGGATACATGCGGACGTGCATTGTCCTGTTGGAACAGCACGTTCCCTTGCCGGTCTAGGAATGGTAGAACGATGGGTTCGATGACGGTTTGGATGTACCGTGCACTATTCAGTGTCCCCTCGACGATCACCAGAGGTGTACGGCCAGTGTAGAAAATGGCTCCCCACACCATGATGCCGGGTGTTGGCCCTGTGTGCCTCGGTTGTATGCAGTCCTGATTGTGGCGCTCACCTGCACGGCGCCAAACACGCATATGACCATCATTGGCACCAAGGCAGAAGCGACTCTCATCGCTGAAGACGACACGTCTCCATTCACGCCTGTCGCGACACCACTGGAGGCAGGCTGCACGATGTTGGGGCGTGAGCGGAAGACGGCCTAACGGTGTGCGGAACCGCAGCCCAGCTTCATGGAGACGGTTGCGAATGGTCCTCGCCGATACCCCAGGAGCAACAGTGTCCCTAATTTGCTGGGAAGTGGCGGTGCGGTCCCCTACGGCACTGCGTAGGATCCTACGGACTTGGCGGGCATCCGTGCGTCGCTGCGGTCCGATACCAGGTCGACGGGCACGTGCACCTTCCGCCGACCACTGGCGACAACATCGATGTACTGTGGAGACGTCACGCCCCACGTGTTGAGCAATTCGGCGGTACGTCCACCCGGCCTCCCGCATGCCCACTATACGCCCTCGCTCAAAGTCCGTCAACTGCACATACGGTTCACGTCCACGCTGTCGCGGCATGCTACCAGTGTGAAAGACTGCGATGGAGCTCCGTATGCCACGGCAAACTGGCTGACACTGACGGCGGCGGTGCACAAATGCAGCGCAGCTAGCGCCATTCGACGGCCAACACCGCGGTTCCTGGTGTGTCCGCTATGCCGTGCGTGTGATCATTGCTTGTACAGCCCTCTCGCAGTGTCCGGAGCAAGTATGGTGGGTCTGACACACCGGTGTCTATGTGTTCTTTTTTCCATTTCCAGGAGTGTATTTATGTGCAACTGATTAACACTGATATTTACGCACATGTGCCTATGATTGGTTATTTAAGTGCATGTGACTAATGTTGATTATAGATACACAACGAGTTGATAATGAATATACATCTGGCTGCATTAAGTATTTATTCGTAACAGAATTAATTTGCTATTATTTAAACAAAACAGCACACACGGATAACGTTTCTGACGGCGCAAGGCATCTGCTCTACTTTCTCTATGTGACCACACTTTACAACTTTGTGGCAGCCTGTGGAATTAGCAGACAATTCACGCCTAATTTTGTTGCAGCCTGTTTCACTCTGGATCATAGAGATGAAATAACGGTGCTTTACTATGCTGTAAAGCCAGTAATCGTGCGATTTACTAACTTAGTCCCGTCCACGAGGCAACAGAAACTTTTGCATTTCTAATCTGAACGTCACTAACTCTGTTGCTAAAACAGATATTTTATCTTCAGACACAAGGTCCATTTCAACAAAACAGGACTCGAAATTGCAGACATGGACAGGACGTGATAAACAAACGAGAAACAAATCCTGAGTACCATTTAATAAGTTTCAAGAATCGGAAAATATGATTGTATCATTCACATGCGCCTTGTATACACTATCTCATCAAATTATCCCGCCTTCTCAATGTAATGAGGAATTAACCACAAGATGCAAGGTGAAGCGGATTTGTCAGTATAAAAGGATGTGGGAAGCACTGTGTTGTCAATAGCGTAGCAGTAGCAACAGAATCTTTCGGTCAGGAGAGAGTAACGTAACAGCTTAAATTTGACCGAAAGCTTATTAAAATTTTTCAATTACACTGTAATCCTGAAATTCTATACATAAAAGTATCGATGTTTTCAAACAATATTAAATGTATTGGCGCTTTCTAACTACGTAACTGACTTTGACAATCTGTTAAAAGTAAATAAAGTAATAGATATTGTTTAAAGAAACCAAAAGTATAATAATGAATGTTTTCTACGCTTATAACGACTGTAGTATTTACAGGTTACTTAAAATGTATAATACTCGTGACAAAGCAAATAAAAAAGTCGAGAATCCACTTAGGGTTTTCAACCTGTGGTAGTGAGGACGACCTGTGCGCTAAGTGGCGTGTGAAAGACGAAAGCAAAATGCAGCAGTCGCAGGCAGGGTAGTCTGGTGTGCGTACAAAAGTGTGCCATGTTTGGCGATGTTAACAGTTTTCTAGTGCTAAAACTGTGCACAACTGAGTGACATATGGTGTGGCAGGCAATTGTCTCGTAAAGTCGTCTTCATAAATTGCAGTTTTTGGAAAGAACATTCCACGCCAATCTAAGATGGAATTTGGTGCCGACGAAGCTGCAAGGAAGTTCCCACCGCAAATAGAGCGGTAGTAATAAACGAATTTGATCTCACTGTATTACCCTACCATTACATTGTAATTTAGTATGATTTTACCTAAATAACTGAAATCCTGTCTCTGTGTCGCCACGTATAACCCCCTTACTAAAATTTAGTTTAGTTTCCAAACAAAGTACACAATGGGAGAGTAGTCTTGTTAACAGGAAAAGCTAATTGGTAGAGTTACCCTTTTTACAGGATTTGACCGTGTGTTGTGTCTAATGGATAAGTAAATCAGACTGTTCACTCCTTTTCCTAAGATTTTACCCAGCGGTTAGATAGAAACATAGTATGAATAATATCAGATTGAAGCTAGGACAACTCAGTTCCAAGTTCATTTAGTGGCTTAAAACATGTGATAATGGTTGCCAGCCTGTCCGGCAATGAAGCAGTGAAGTACTGGAAAAGTAGAAGTATGAGTCTTGCCTACTTAATTTGGTTCTTCAAATAAATATTACTAAATTAAAACAATGTTGGACTACACTCTTATATATTACATTTTTAAAAGAAAAAAGCCCATTAGATAACTTCAAGGAAGCTAAAAAGATTTTGGCCAAGGGGGACCTTTAGCAACGCACTTTCCATAACCAAAAATCTTAAATACTAAAATACTTAGATACTAAAGCACACGTATTTACACTGAACATTTCACTTCAAGGAAACCTCTTTCTTACTGGAATTTACTTTCAAAATCTTACTCTTTGAACTATGTATTGTTATTTAACAGACTCTAGTAACTTGGCTTCACTCTGATTGAATTTTACGTAAGCAAAATTTTACTATAACACTTTGCAATAGTTAAGAAAATTTTCTCATTATTTACACAAAAACAATTTCAATTGTGCCTCTTTATATTAACTTGGTACTTCATAAGTCTGTAAAACAGGGTACTCGGATTAATCAAACAGCAGGAAGGAACCCTGTATAGGTTTATGACTAGGATGAAATAACAGGGTGAACCAGTATCTTTAAAGTTCAAGAAATGATTATTTGTAATTACGTGCGGCATATTTACACGCTACAATACGGTAGACTTGGCCAACAAATCGCAGTGAAAATATCGATGTAGACTAAAAAATAATTTTACAATGTGCACATCAACACTCTACTGCTGACTTTCGATAAATACCCCCATAGCAACCCATAGCAAAACACGAAACGACAATGCATTGAACTTAGCTATATCTCTGTACTCAGTAAAAATTGGATTCATGTTATGTATAACTTGTTATTGCAGTTCGTCTATACTACCATATCCTTAAATATATACCATTCCTCCTGACACATCCTTCATACAGAGTGAGTCACGTATCTTTTTGTTTTGTTAATGGTTTTAGCAATGGTATCAAGTGAGATACTGATGTGGAATCGTATACATTTATCGCCACATTCGATTGCTCTTGCGAAGACAATTACATTGTTAATGTTGACGTTGAAAACTATCGTAAAAAAGTTAGGAAAATATCTTAGAATGTGAGAGCACGGTGGCCGGAAACGGCATTTGTGGTGCAGACACTGCTAGCAGCATCTCGGACTAGGCTGCACAGTTGTATATTGGAAGCTAGGTCTGCGCTACGAGAATGAAGCTTTATTCCCCCTCGAACCAACAAAAACTAAGATGCAGGTTCACCTACGAATGTTGAGGATAGAAATATGACATAGGCTAGAAGTAAAGTATCACAAAGGGCTTGGGAAAACTATTGTGTATCCTCTCATATTTACGTGAGCTGAGGCAGAGAAATCAACTGTTCGTTCTTCATAAATAAAGAGCCCTTTTTTGGGGTCATCAGTCTTCTGACTCGTTTGATGTGACGCGCCTCGAATTCCTCTCCTGTGCCAACCTCTTCGTCTCATTTGTGACAAAATAAAACACCTACAGCCGTCCTTATGATTTTATTTTATTTTGTTGCAACCAGTTTCGGAGATTCAGCGCTATCTTCAGGCTGTTGTTGATTTACAAAAGAATACATGGAATAGTGGCTTGCCTTCCATGTATCAGTTTTAAAATTTTTGTGACTAAAGCCGTTATTGCTTGATATTTATCTTATGCGTCACATGCCAATTTGAATATTTAATTTCTGATTAAGACAGTCCTAGAAGTGTGGAAACCTGGTCAAAAGACTTAAATTTTTGTGACCGAGGTTTGTAATTGCTTTAACCTTAATTTGAAATAAGCAATTTAGAAACACTGATTTGGTAACCACCCAAATCAAATAACATAAATTTTGTCTTTCAAAAAGATAACTTCATCCTTTACTTAAGCAGTCGTTCAAACTGTTGACCACGGACTCAAGGGTACACTTGCAATCGCCGTTCGAAAAAACGATGAACAGATGTAATTACAGCGGATGATATGCTAGAGCTTGCACTGGCCATCCGACGACACACATCGTCTGGCGTAGTAGACTGCATCTTTGAGTGCTCCCCAGAGAAAGCAAGAGGAGTCTAATCGGAGGACCTCTCACGTAATTTAGCATCAGAATTTCGTCGTATCCAACGTCCAGGAAAGTTCTAATTCAGAATTTGCGTTGCAACACGGGACGAGTGGACTGGGCAACCGCCGTGTTGCAGCCACATACACTGTCGAATATTCAGTGACACCTCTTCTTGAAGAACGGGCAGAATGATTGTCAGGAAGTGCGCGTACGGATGTCCATTTAGCACCTCTGAGATGAAGTAAGGTCTCACAATGTTATTTCCTATGCTGCCGCACCATAAGTTTACGCTCCACGGCCGTTTATGTTGCACCTGTCGGTCAGTGTGGATTTGCGGCCGCGTAGTAGTGCATTGATACGAATTTACGTTAGCATGTTTAGTAAACGTTGCTTCATCGGTAAAGAGCGCACGTTGGAAAAACGCATGGTCGTCACTCAGTTGCTGATGGGAAAACCGACAAAATTCTGTACGACGTTCGAAATCACGGTCGTCGAGTGCCTGATGTAGTAACAGATGCCGTGTGGCTAGGCCGTCCCGTCGGGTAGGCCGTTCGCCTGGTGCAAGTCTTTCGAGTTGACACGCCCCGCGGAATTAGCCGAGCGGTCTCAGGCGCTGCAGTCATGGACTGTGCGGCTGATCCCAGAGGAGGTTCGAGGCCTCCCTCGGGCATGGGTATGTGTGTCTGTCCTTAGGATAATTTAGGTTAAGTAGTCTGTAAGCTTAGGGACTGATGACCTTAGCAGTTAAGTCCCATAAGATTTCACACACATTTGAACATTTTTTTGACGCCTTTTCGGTGGCTTGCGTGTCGATCGGGATGAAATGATGATGACAAGGACAACATAAGAACCAGTCCCTGAGTGGAGAAAATCTTCGACTCAGCCGGGAATCGAACCCGGGCCGTTAGGTATGACTTTCCGTCACGCTGAGCACTCAGCTACCAGGGGCGGACAGTAACAGATCATAGCGATGGAAATTCTGACTATGCAGCATGCGAATGAAACTTGTCTGGCTGATTTCACATTCATGTCTCGCACCACTGTCCGGATTCATAACCATCGTAGCTAGAGCAACTTCTTTTTGAAGTTGAAGCAGCCTGTCCGCATTAGCGTCTTAATAATTCGTGCAATTGCCTGGCGCGTCCCGGACACTGACTCGGATAGATAGCCCTATCCTGCTGTATTGTTTTTACGGCATTCCTTTCTCATTCACCATGTAAAAGTAGTTCAAATGTTCAAATGTGTGCGAAAACCTAAGGGACCAAACTGCTGAGGTTATCGGTCCCTAGACTTTCACACTACTTAAACTAACTTATGCTAAGAAAAACACATACACCCATGCTCGAGGGAGGACTCGAATCTTCGCGGAAGGGATCGCGCAGTCCGTGACATGGCGCCTCAAACCGCGCGGCCACTCCACGCGGCTATAAAAGCAGTATATCCAACTTCTCGTCATTGGTGTCTGCACTCAACGAATGTGAATCAGAAATGAGCGGCCTGCAGTGCAGACATTCTGATATAGCGTAGCACAAGAGCTTTACTTCTTTGCACGGCTAATGTCGATTCCGACCACCGTGCTATCAAATTCTAGGACACTTCTCTAATTTTTTTGTACGCCATGTTTCACTGACAACATTAACAAGCTGCATATCACTGCAATTGTCTTCTCAAGAGCTATCGAAAGCAGTTATAAAAAGTATACGGTTCAATTAAAAAAGCGGACACGCTTCAATATCTCTGTTGATACCAACGCTAGAAACATTAACCAAGCAAAAAAATAAGTGCCCCTTGGCGATCTAAAAGTTTATTAAAACCGCATTTCGATTTGTGTACCCGTTCACGAAATAAAAGGGGAGTTGCATCTTACATGAACCACCCCGTATATCTCTCACAGATGCTTGTTACATCACAAAAACACAGTACACAGAAGCACATCTGTTTACATAAGCTGGGCGTAATCTAAATCATGAATATCCAATTTATATGCCTTTTAAGGCGCATTTTCGTCTGGGTCCTCTGCTCCAACTGAACTAATCATTTTGACTGGAAATGGCTGTGTTCCGCTGTTGGAGACCATTTGCAGGCAAACAACGATGGAATTTTTATGGATGACAATCTGCCATGTCACCGGAGCAAAATTGTTCATGGCTTGTTTTGAAAAAAATCTCCACATACTGAACGAATGATTTTGCCATCCACTTCGACCGACATGAATCTCATCGAACATTTGTGGGACATAATCGAGAGGTCAGTTCGTGCACTGGCAACACATTCCCAATTTTGGACGATTATAGAGGCAGTATGGCCCAATATTTCTGCAGGGGGACTTACAACAAAAATTTTGAGTCCTTGCCACATCGAGTTGCTGCTCGACGCCGGGCAAAAGGAGGTCCGACACGTTGGGAGGTATCCCACGATTTTTGTCACCTTAGTGTATTACTTAATTGCCCGTGCTGTTACTGATGCTGGTCAGCTTTCTGTGGGACGGTCGGAGCTGCGACGAGCATTAAAGTTGCAAATTCAGAAGCGTTGAAGACGAGCCTGTATCAACTTCTCATCGAAACTTGGAAACTGCGGATTTGGCAGTGTCTTCGCTTGGACTGGCTTAGCATCACGGTGGAACAATCTTAGCAAAATAACTCCAGCGTCCGTTGCACGTTTTGCAAGAGTAGGAACTATGTTGAGATATCCGTGAAAGAGTTACCATTTTTTTTCCCTTTTTCTTTTTTGAACATCAGTCTACTGACTGGTTTAATGCGGCCCGCCACGAATTCCTTTCCTGTGCTAACCTCTTCATCTCAGAGTAGCACTTGCAACCTACGTCCTCAATTATTTGCTTGACGTATTCCAATCTCTGTTTGCCTCTACAGCTTTGTCCTCTACAGCTCCCTCTAGTACCATGGAAGTCATTCCCTCATGGCTTAGCAGATGTCCTATCATCCTGTCCCTTCTCCTTATCAGTGTTTTCCACATAATCCTTTCCTCTCCGATTCTGCGTAGAACCTCCTCATTCCTTACCTTATCAGTCCACCTAGTTTTCAACATTCGTCTATAGCACCACATCTCAAATGCTTCGAATCTGTTCTGATCCGGTTTTCCCACAATCCATGTTTTACTACCATACAATGCTGTACTCCAGACGTACATCCTCAGAAATTTCTTCCTCAAATTAAGGCCGGTATTTGATATTAGTAGACTTCTCTTGGCCAGAAATGCCTTTTTTGCCATAGCGAGTCTGCTTTTGATGTCTTCCTTGCTCCGTCCGTCATTGGTTATTTTACTGCCTAGGTAGCAGAATTCCTTAACTTCATTGACTTCGTGACCATCAATCCTGATGTTAAGTTTCTCACTGTTCTCATTTCTACTACTTCTCATTACCTTCGTCTTTCTCCGATTTACTCTCAAACCATACTGTGTACTCATTAGACTGTTCATTCCGTTCAGCAGATCATTTAATTCTTCTTCACTTTCACTCAGGATAGCAATGTCATCAGCGAATCGAATCATTGATATCCTTTCACTTTGTATTTTAATTCCACTCCTGTACCTTTCTTCCCCCCCCCCCCCCCCCCCCCCCCATGAACCATGGACCTTGCCGTTGGTGGGGCGGCTTGCGTGCCTCAGCAATACAGATGGCCGTACCGTAGGTGCAACCACAACGGAGGGGTATCTGTTGAGAGACCAGACAAACGTGTGGTTCCTGAAGAGGGGCAGCAGCCTTTTCAGTAGTTGCAGGGGCAACAGTCTGGATGATTGACTGATCTGGCCTTGCAACATTAACCAAAACGGCCTTGCTGTGCTGGTACTGCGAACGGCTGAAAGCAAGGGGAAACTACAGCCGTAATTTTTCCCGAGGACATGCAGCTTTACTGTATGATTAAATGATGATGGCGTCCTCTTGGGTAAAATATTCCGGAGGTAAAATAGTCCCCCATTCGGATCTCCGGGCGGGGACTACTCAAGAGTATGTCGTTATCAGGAGAAAGAAAACTGGCGTTCTACGGGTCGGAGCGTGGAATGTCAGATCCCTTAATCGGGCAGGTAGGTTAGAAAATTTAAAAAGGGAAATGGATAGGTTAAAGTTAGATATGGTGGGAATTAGTGAAGTTCGGTGGCAGGAGGAACAAGACTTCTGGTCAGGTGACTACAGGGTTATAAACACAAAATCAAATAGGGGTAATGCAGGAGTAGGTTTAATAATGAATAGGAAAATAGGACTGCGGGTAAGCTACTACAAACAGCATAGTGAACGCATTATTGTGGCCAAGATAGATACGAAGCCCACACCTACTACAGTAGTATAAGTTTATATGCCAACTAGCTCTGCAGATGAAGAAGAAATTGAAGAAATGTACGATGAAATAAAAGAAATTATTCAGATAGTGAAGGGAGACGAAAATTTGATAGTAATGGGTGACTGGAATTCGAGTGTAGGAAAAGGGAGAGAAGGAAACATAGTAGGTGAATATGGATTGGGACTAAGAAATGAAAGAGGAAGCCGCCTAGTAGAATTTTGCACAGAGCACAACTTAATCACAGCTAATACTTGGTTTAAGAATCATGAAAGAAGGTTGTATACATGGAAGAACCCTGGATATACTAAAAGGTATCAGACAGATTATATAATGGTGAGACAGAGATTTAGGAACCAGGTTTTAAGTTGTAAGACATTTCCAGGGGCATATGTGGACTCTGGTTATGACATGTAGATTAAAACTGAAGAAACTGCAAAAAGGTGGGAAATTAAGGAGATGGGACCTGGATAAACTGAAAGAACCAGAGGTTGTACAGAGTTTCAGGGAGAGCATAAGGGAACAATTGACAGGAATAGGGGAAAGAAATATAGTAGAAGAAGAATGGGTAGCTCTAAGGGATGAAGTAGTGAAGGCAGCAGAGGATAAAGTAGGCAGAAAGACGAGGGCTGCTAGAAATCCTTGGGTAACAGAAGAAATATTGACTTTAATTGATAAAAAGAGAAAATATAAAAATGCAGTAAATGAGGCAGGCAAAAAGGAATAGAAACGTCTCAAAAATGAGATCGACAGGAAGTGCAAAATGGCTAAGCAGGGATGGCTAAAGGACAAATATAAGGATGTAGAAGCTTATCTCACTAGGGGTAAGATAGATACTGCGTACAGGAAAATTAAAGAGACCTTTGGAGAGAAGAGAACCACGTGTATGAATATCAAGAGCTCAGATGGCAACCCAGTTATAACCAAGGAAGGGAAGGCAGTAAGGTGGAAGGAGTATATAGAAGGTTTATATAAGAGCGATGTACTTGAGGACAATATTATGGAAATAAAAGAGGATGTAGATGAAGACGAAATGGGAGATACGATACTGCGTGAAGAGTTTGACAGAGCACTGAAAGACCTGAGTCGAAACAAGGGCCCCGGAGTAGACAACATTCCATTAGAACTACTGACGGCCTTGGGAGAGCCAGTCATGACAAAACTCTACCATCTGGTGAGCAACATGTATGAGACAGGCGAAATACCCTCAGACCTCAAGAAGAATATAATAATTCCAATCCCAAAGAAAGCAGGTGCTGACAGATATGAAAATTACCGAACTATCAGTTTAATAAGTCACAGCTGCAAAATACTAACGCGAACCTACGTTTCTAGCATTTGTAGACTTAGAGAAAGCTTTTGACAATGTTGACTGGAATACTCTTTCTCAAATTCTAAAGCTGGCAGGGGTAAAATACAGGGAGCGAAAGGCTATTTACAATTTGTACAGAAACCAGATGGCAGTCATAAGAGTCGAGGGGCATGAAAGGGAAGCAGTGGTTGGGAAAGGAGTGAGACAGGGTTGTAGCCTCTCCCCGATGTTATTCAATCTGTATATTGAGCAAGCAGTAAAGGAAACAAAAGAAAAATTTGGAGTAGGTATTAAAATTCATGGAGAAGAAATAAAAACTTTGAGGTTCGCCGATGACATCGTAATTCTGTCAGAGACAGCAAAGGACTTGGAAGAGCAGTTGAACGGAATGGACAGTGTCTTGAAATGAGGATATAAGATGAACATCAACAAAAGCAAAACGAGGATAATGGAATGTAGTCAAATTAAATCGGGTGATGCTGAGGGAATTAGATTAGGAAATGAGACACTTAAAGTAGTAAAGGAGTTTTGGTATTACGAAGTAAAATAACTGATAATGGTCGAAGTAGAGAGGATATAAAATGTAGACTGGCAATGGCAAGGAAGGCGTTTCTGAAGAAGAGAAATTTGTTAACATCGAATATAGATTTATATATCAGGAAGTCGTTTCTGAAAGTATTTGTTTGGAGTGTAGCCATGTATGGAAGTGAAACATGGACGATAACTAGTTTGGACAAGAAGAGAATAGAAGCTTTCGAAATGTGGTGCTACAGAAGAATACTGAAGATAAGGTGGATAGATCACGTAAGTAATGAGGAGGTATTGAATAGGATTGGGGAGAAGTTTGTGGCACAACTTGACTAGAAGAAGGGATCGGTTGGTAGGACATGTTTTGAGGCATCAAGGGATCACAAATTTAGCATTGGAGGGCAGCGTGGAGGGTAAAAATCGTAGAGGAAGATCGATAGATGAGTACACTAAGCAGATTCATAAGGATGTAGGTTGCAGTAGGTACTGGGAGATGAAGCAGCTTGCACAGGATAGAGTAGCATGGAGAGCTGCATCAAACCAGTCTCAGGACTGAGGACAACAATAACAACAACAACAACCTTTCTTTTATTTCCATCATTGCTTCCTCGATGTGCAGATTGAAGAGTAGGGGCGAAAGGCTACAGCCTTGTCTTACACCCTTCTTAATACGAGCACTTCGTTGTTGATCGTCCACTCTTATTATTCCCTCTTGGTTGTTGTACATATTGTATATGACCCGTCTCTCCCTATAGCTTACCCCTACTTTTTTCAGTATCTCGAACAGCTTGCACCATTTTATATTGTCGAACGCTTTTTCCAGGTCTACAAATCCTATGAACGTGTCTTGATTTTTCTTTAGCCTTGCTTTCATTATTAACCGTAACGTCAGAATTGCCTCTCTCGTGCCTTTACTTTTCCTAAAGCCAAACTGATTGTCACCTAGCGCATTCTCAATTTTGTTTTCCATTCTTCTGTATATTATTCTTGTAAGCAGCTTCGATGCATGAGCTGTTAAGCTGATTGTGCGATAATTCTCGCACTTGTGAGCTCTGGCCGTCTTCGGAATTGTGAGGATGATGCTTTTCCGAAAGTCAGATGGTATGTCGCCAGACTCACATATTCTACACACCAACGTGAATAGTCGTTTTGTTGCCACTTCCCCTAATGATTTTAGAAATTTTGATGGAATGCTATCTATCCCTTCTGCCTTATTTGACCGTAAGTGCTCCAAAGCTCTTTTAAATTCCGATTCTAATACTGGATCCCCTATCTCTTACCACCGTTGCTTTTAATGTCACCAAAGGTTGTTTTGACTTTCCTGTATGCTGAGTCTGTCCTACCGACAATCATATCTTTTTCGATGTCTTCACATTTTTCCTGCGGCCATTTCGTCTTAGCTTCCCTGCACTTCCTATTTATTTCATTCCTCAGCGACTTGTATTTCTTTATTCCTGATTTTCCCGAAACATGTTTGTACTTCCTCATTTCATCAATCAACTGAAGTATTTCTTCTGTTACCCATGGTTTCTTCGCAGCTACCTTCTTTGTACCTATGTTTTCCTTCCCAACTTCTGTGATAGCCCTTTTTAGAGATGTCCATTCGTCTTCAACTGTACCACCTACTGCGCTATTCCTTATTGCTGTATCTATAGAGTTAGAGAACTTCAAACATATCTCGTCATTCCTTAGAACTTCCGTTGCCATACTGAAACATAAAAGCGACCAACTAGGAGAGACGTAAAGAACCGTGGGGAGCAACGAAATTCGCAGAGAATTGTTCAAAGAGATTCATCGCAGAAAGTAGCAACAGTTGGAAAAGTGAATTATAATTCATGTTCAAACATCCTCATCGCCATTTTGTGGTGATGGCAGTCACCGAGTGCTGCATGGCACCCCTTAAATTGTCAGTTTCTCCAATGTAGGCTACGGGATTCACAAAGACAATCTAATTAAAATCAACAAACTGATTAAAGTCACAGTGCATATTGTTCAACTCGTGTGAAAAGTCTGAATGTAAGTTACTCAAATCAATTAATCATGAAAGCAAGGTCCTTGCACCGTTCCCGTCAGATCACTGAAGTCGAGCGCTGTCGTGTTTGGCTAACACTCGGATCGGTCACCGTCCGTTTCTGCCAAGTGCTGGTGGCAAACGGGGTCCACGAAGCCCTTGTGAGACAAATTGAGAAGTTACTTGATTGAGAAACCGCGACACCAATCAAGAAAATTGACAACAGCTGGGAGAGCGCTCTAATGACCACATGCCCCTCCGTATCCGCATCCCATGACGTCTAAGGGCTGAGGATGACATGGTGACCGATCGGTACCGTTGGGCCTTCAAGACCTGTTCGGACGGTGTTGTTTTGTGTAGATGCAAGGTCCAAACATTAGCCAAATAATCACTTTTTGCGTAAAGTACAACCTAAAAGAGCTAAATGATTAGTTGGAAGCAAATCCCAAACTAAGAGAGTTCAGTAATGAATAATCATAAGCAAAGTCCAAAGTTATAGAATTAGTTAGAGACAAAGCCAGAAACAGATTCTGCTGCTCGTGAGAGCTGGGTGGTCGAATGATGGCCTCCCGATAACCATAGCTTGATAAATCGCATAACTCTTGAGGTAACTCACTGAAGTGGATCTGTAACCTGAACTGCTTGCTTGGCACCGTGCGGCATTCCTAAACGCTGCGTGAGTGCCAGGTCATATGCCCCACACCCTTTTGAGTCACGTGATCGCCGCTCCAAGTACACCAATTGCAAGACCGGCCTTAAGTATTTACTTTTATCTTGAGATGTTCCTCACAAGCGACCTCTAATCAAATTGCAAGACTATGGAATATAGAGCTTCAATTGTGTGACTGGATTTCGAGTCAGAAACGTCACAGTACCCAGTAATTGGCGGAAAATCATCGAGTAGAACAGATGTGGTATCTGGCATTCCCCAGAGATTTGTTATAGTCCCTATGCTGTGTCTACTCCATATACGAGTACACGGCAGTCTGAGCAGCTCTTTTAGATTGTTTGCAGATTATACTGCATTTATCTTCTAGTAAATTCATCAGGAGACCAAAACCAATTTCAAAACGTCTTACACACAGTATCTGTTCGGCCCGAAAATTAGCAGTTGCCGCTGAATGCGGAAAAATGTGAAGTCATCCACATGAGTACGAAATAAAATCAATTAAATTTAGGTTACAGTCTACAAAATGAAATCAAATTAATGTAAATTTAAAATCTGGTAAATCAACTAACTAGCACAGAATCACAACCACGAACAACTTAAATTGGAGCAATAACATAGATAATGTTGTACACTTCGTCGTTTGGCATTATCGCAAAATAGGGGAGATAGTCGCACGGATACTATAAGCGTGCAGAAATGCCAACAAAAACAAAGTCGTTTTTCATTGCGGCGAGATTTTTTACATGAAATTTCAGTCATAAACTTTCTGCTGTGAATGTGAAAATGTATTACTGTCACCATTCTACATAGGGAAAGAAGATCGTCATAATATACTAAGAGAAGTCAGAACTCGCACAAAAATAATTATGTTTTCCTTTCTCCAAGCGCTGTTAGTGTGTGCAACGCTACAGAAATAGTCTGAAGGTGGTTCGAAAAATCCCCCACGAAGCTTCTAATTAAAGCGCCATCTGTCACAAAGCGAGAAAATTGGTCCAATTAAAACATTCATATTTATTTACATACTACACGAATATGTAATAAAAATGGTGGTTCCTATTTAAAAAAACGCAGTTGATTTCCGTTTGACCTATGGCAGCGCCGTCTAGCAGGCCAGCCATAGCGCCATGTGGTTCCCCCTTCAAGCTAGACGAGTTTTGTTCTTTGTAGTTTTTTTCCTTTGATACTTCTTTCGTGAGATATTTGGCCCAGTCACTATCAATGGACCGCCCTGTATACTCCGCTAGCCACCAAGCGGTGAGTGGCGGAGGGCATTATTCGCGCCAAAGCCATGTCCCCCCCCCCCCCCCCCCCCCCTCTGTTCCACTCGCGGATCGCGCAACGAAACGACTGTCTGAACACCTCAATACGAGCTCTAATTTCTCATATCTTTGAATGGTGATCACTGCGCGATTTGAAAGTTAAGCGCGTCATCTATTTGCAAGTGTTTCCCACTGCAAACTTTCTATGATATTTGTAACGCTCTCGCGATGGCTAAATGTACCAGTTACGAATCTTGTCACTCTCCTGAATCAGACCCAACTTGTAAGGGCCCCATACAGACGAACGGTACTCTAAGGCTGGACGAACTAACGTATTGTAAGCAATTTCCTTTGTTGAAGGACTGCATCTCTTCAGGATTCTACCAATAAACCGCAATCTACAGTTCGCCTTACCCGTTCGTTGTATAATGTTTTCAGAATACGAGCTCTGTCTTTCTCTAAATTTTGTTCTCAGCTAAATGATTAAGCTAGGTAACTTATTAATAAAGGAAATAAATTTCTGGTATCAGTCTGGGGTCATAATGAATATGTTATTAATAATTAGTATTCTCTCTCTTTAATAACTTAGTGATTATTAGAAAAAGCTTTCAGCCTTAAAGTTGATTATACCGGTTGGTTATAATTGAACCTTTTCATATTTAACACATTATAACACGGACACTAATTACCGTACGAGTACCATACTTGGCAGCATTAATATCAAGAACATGGGGAAGAGAAATAATGCAGAATCAATCCAACTGAAACACTTTTAATATGCTGCTACTGTACAACATACTTGAACATACCGGTACCACTGCTGAACAAAAGGAGCTCAATATGGCGTCCGTCAGTGTCCAGAATATTTTGAATGCTAAGGATTGCGTTTTGCACAGCAGAACGAAGCATGTCCGTTGGTATGCTGGCAACCTCTCTTGATATGCTGCGCTTCAGATCAGCGCACGTGTAAGTGTTCCCCTGGTAGAACTGTCCTTCAAGTAGCCCCACAACCAGAAATCACAGGGAGTGAGATCAGGTGATCGTTCGGCCAAGCATTTGGGAACGAATGGTTGATAATTCGATCGTTTCAAAATGTGTTTAGGAGAAGCACGTGAACTTCATGAGCATTGTATGGTGGGGCTCCCATCTTGTACGAAAACCGTTGAGTTCAATGAGTCTCTCTCCTGTAGCGCGGGTGTGACATGCTGGCGAAACATATCGCAGTAACGCTGGCCAGTCACATTGCACATCTTTGGTCCTTTAGCGCCAACCTGTTCAGAAAAGAATGGGCCAATGACGAAGGTAGCCGTGAAGCCACACCATGCAGTGACACGTTCACCATTCACAGGAACTTCATGCACAGTAACTGGAGGTGGAGATCCGCACACTCGGTAATTCTGTGCGTTCACCTCACCCGTCAAAGAAAAAGCGCCTAGAACCGCTCGGCCACAGCGGCCGTCTAACTTTGCGTCCACTTGTTATTTATGACAAGGAATCTAAATGAACGAACGCAACTGTTAGGATCTCTTCCTCGTATGACAGATTAAGTCAGGCAGCATCGAATAGAGAGATCTGATTGCTGGAGTCAGGTATCTAAATTTATGAAACATGGCCAGCTTACAAGCTGGCTAAATTGTTGCTTTGTTCTAATGCTGCGCAGATCAAAATTTATAGCACGAAGTGCAGTCCCTGCGCCCGACCGCGTTCTTTAGAACAATGGACTGGGTTGGATGTCGAGTCAGTTTTGACTACTTACATAACAGGACATGGCAAAAGTCGCAGTGTAATCGTATGTCAACTTTGGAAACCGTTGCGTTACACAAAGACCATCAGGTGAAATAACAGTTCACTTCAATATATTTGACCACTCGCAGCATCGGTGATGAATTCAGCTCTGAGAGTCAGTAACTTACATGAATTAAAAAAGATTTTTTTCATTCACAAGCTAAAAAGAACTAGACACTTTTGGCATCGAGTTGAGCAACCTTGTCGTTCGTTATAAGTACTATCTACAAACACCTGTTTCTTCATTGTAAGATTGAATTCTACTTTGAATATATGTTGCAGCAGCATCCCTGGCAACAATAAGTAACGTCACAACACTACATTTTGCTTATTATCAAAAGCTTTTGCATCATAATTTAATATCGATTACAGTTTGTATGCCTTTGACTGCGGAATCTGAGCAGCACTTGCGGTACTATCAAATTCTGCCGCTCAGTAAACCTCTCTCCTCGTCGTATCCTGGCAATGAACTGCTCGGCGTCTTGCGAGAGGGAGCATAGTCGCACGCTGAACTGGTTTAGCGGCATACGCACATCCCCCTGGCCTCAATATCTGCCTGTTGTTCTGTATAATAACTGGGATTGCTCACCGAGGGAAAATGTCCGGTTCGTCGTATTATCGATGACTGTGAAAAGTATGCCCACCATATACGAAGAAGGACTGTTCCCTCTGCATTTACGGCAGCGGGCTTTTCGCTTAGGAGTCAGAACGTTTCTCCCTTTCCCTCCCTTCGTTGTAGATGCCGTGTTACTAATGTTTACTTGTAGCCAAGGATTGGCGTGCAGAAGAAAAGGCGAGCATACGACAGGTAAAGAGTTATCGTTTCCTCTATGTTGAGGATTGCGGGTTTGCTTCCTCGGAGTCGGCATGTTTCTCGTTTCTGCTGCGTTGGTTGTGGACGCTGTGCTGTCTGTATTTACTTACAGTCGTTAGCTGGGTGAAATTCAGTTTGCGTTCTTCAGCATATAGATGTCAAACTCCGATCAGTCACAGTAATCGGAAGTAGCAGAAATGAGAACAACGAGATACCTTACCCAACATTGGTACCAAGTAATTGAAGTTAAGGAATTCTGTTACCTAGTCAGTAAATAACCCATGACAGATAGAGCAAGGTGTACATAACATGTCTTAGAGCACTATATGGATAGCAATCCGTGTTAACAGCATAGTCTCGAGTTATTTTAAGCTATTTCTGAAAGGCAAACAGGATTTAGATTTTACTAGTGTATGTCTTATGATAACTTTCTTTTCTGTATTTACTTTGCATTTCCTTTTTAAAGGACGAAATGTCAAAATTGTAAGAAATGAACTTCTGAAAGAAATTATCATTTACTCACATGTAAAATTACTATCGTTTTTCATATTAAATGGGCATTGTGAGATTTCTTGTCGAGTGAATTACAATTGCCTTGTGACTATAAGGTTTTTATTTTTGCTCTGTACTTGTGTTCTAGAATCCTAATCTAAGTTTAATGAAGGGACTCAATGGTTTCTGGGCTAAGCCCAAGCTAGCTACCTTGTGTTAACATCTATTTAATGAACGGGTGAATTTGTTTCAGCTTTTTCAACTCTGACTCATAATGTCAGTTATTTTTCTATTTAAAAATTTGCTCTCTTTTTCAAAAATATTTTATAGATAACGAACGTTAAATATGGGGAAAATGAATGTGATCTATGTGACCGTTGCAATGTAGGTTATTTGTAATTGTAATCCCTAAGTATTTAGTTGAATTTACAGACTTATCGGGTAATCTAAATTTAGCGAATTGCTTTTAGTACTCATGTGAATAACTTCACACTTTTCTTTATACAGGGTCGACTGCCACATTTTGCACCGTACAGATGTCTTATATAAATCATTTTTCAATTCTTTTTGGTCCTCTGATGACTTTACAAGACGATAAATGACACCATTATCTGCAAACAATCTAAGACGGCTTCTCCTACGTCATTAATATAGACCAGGAACAATAGAGGGCCTATAACATTTCCTTGGAGAATGCTGGATATTACTTCTGTTTTACTCGATTACTTTCCATCTGTTACTATGAACTGTGACCTTCCTGACAGGAAATCACGAATCCAGTCCCACAACTGAGGCGATATTCCATAGGCACGCAGTTTGGTCAGAAGACGCTTGTGAGGAACGGTGTTAAAGGCCTTCTGAAAATCAATTTGACATCCCCTGTTGCTAGCACTCATTGCATCATGAGTATAAAGAGCTAGTTGTGTTTCACAAGAACGATATTTTCTGAATCCATGCTGACTATGTGTCTTCGAGGTAATTCATAATGTTCAAACACAGTATATGTTCCAAAACCCTACTGCCGATCGACGTTAGTGATTTGGGACCGTAATTCAGCGGATTACTCCTATTGCCCTTTTTGGGTATTGGTGTGACTTTTGGACCAATTGTCCAGTCTGTAGGGACGGATCTTTCTGTGAGCGAGCGGTTGCATATAATTGCTAAATGTGGAGCTATTGCATCAGCAAACTCTGAAAGGAAGCAGACTGATATACAGTCTGGACAGGAGGCCTTGCCTTTATTATGTGATTTAAGCTGCTTTGCTGCATCGAGGATATCTACTTCAATGTTTCTCATCTTGGCAGTTGTTCTTGACTGGAATTCAGGAATATTTACTTTGTTTTCTTTGGTGAAGGAGTTTCGGAAAACAGTGTTTAATAACTCTGCTTTTGTGGCAGTGTCATCAGTGACTTTACCGTTGTTACGGCGCAGTGAAATTATTGACTGTGTCTAGCCACGGGTGTGGTTTGTGTATGACCAGAATCTCTTTGGGTTTCCTGCCAAGTTCCGAGACCGAGTTTCGTTGCTGAAATTATTAAAAGCATCTCGCACCGAAGTACATACTGTATTGCGAACTGCTGCAAAACTTTGCCAATTTTGGAGATTTTACGTTCTTTTAAATTTGGCATGATTTTTTCATTGCTTCTGCAACAGCGATCTTACCCGTTTTATGTACAATGTGGTATATATTTCTCAACTGCCGTCGATACTCTCTCTCTGAAATAATTACACATCTTTTCTACGCCTACATCATCAGAACGGGAGGAGTGGAGATTGTCTCTCAAAAAGATATTAAGAGCATTTTCATTAGATTTTTTAAATAGAGGTGCTTTGCCTTTCTTTTTGATGGTTGTGGTTGTTACGGTATTCAGCCTAGCAGCAACTGCCTTGTGGTCGCTAATCCCTGTACACGTTATGACACTCCTTATTTGTTGCTAAAAGATCAAGTATGCTTTCGCAACCATTTACGTTTCGATTGGGTTCATGGACTAATTCTTCAAAATGATTTTCTGAGAAAGCATTCAGTACAATTTCGGATGACTTTTTATGACTGCCGCTGGCTTTAAACGAATTTTTTTTCAGCAAATCGAGAGTGATTGGAGGCGCCACCGACTCTAATTGTAAGAGTGGGGTACCTTTTTGAAATGAGACCCAAGTTTTCTTGGAACAGTTCAACAACTATATCTTCTGAGTCGGGGGCTCGGTAACACGATCCAATTGTTAATTCAGTCCGATTGTCAAGTATAACCTCTACCCATACTATTTTTGAGGTACTGTATACTTCAATTTCACTACAAGGTAAGCTAGTTCTGACAGCAGTAAATAATCCACCAGCAGCTTTATTTAATCTATCCTTTCTGAAAACTGTTAGATCGTTTGAAAAAATTTCGGCTGAACTTTCTTCTGGCTTTAGCTAGCTTTCACTATACCTATTTGAGCTTCAGTGATTTCTATGAGGGCTTGGAGCTCTGGTTCTATCCCAACACAGCTACGACAATTTACAACTACAGTACCGATAGTTTCTACAACTACCTTACTGTGTTTTACCTGCCCCCTTTTAGACGGACGCCCTTTCTGTGGTTTCCAGTGAGCCTCTAACCTTAAAAACCGCCCAGTCCCTTCCACACAGCTCCCGCTACCCGTGTAGCCGCCTCCTATGTGTAGTGGACTATTAAGTGGAACCCGGAAACCCACCACCCGATGGCGCAAGGCAAGGAATCTTCAGCGTACTCGGCCACAGAACCGCCTGAGCCTCTGATTCAAACATTCCACTCGGCTCTGCACGAAAGGACCACAGTCGGTTCTGTCGACGATGCTGCAGATCGTGAGCTCCGCCTTAATCTCGGAAGCAAGTCTGGCAGTCTTTACCATTTTCGCTAGCCGCCCGAAACCATAGAGAGTCTCCTCCGATCCAAAGCGACACACGTCATTGGTATCGTCATTAGCCACCATCAGTAGTTGGGTGCACCCTGTCCTCTTCATGACATCCGGAAGCACCTTTTCCACATTCGGAATGACTCCCTCCTGAACGCACACGGAGTCCACACTGTCTTCTTCCCCCCCACCCCCACCCCACCCCCTTCCCCCACCCTTGGCAGCCACGTTCGGAAGAGGCCTCATTAGGCGCCTAACGAAGCTTGAAAATATTTCTGTAAATAAATGATCTCTTCCTGAAGGGACGATTTTCTAAATTTCTGAACAATGTCTTTCACCATGAAAGTAATGAATGTACTATATATTTTAATTTGGTGCTTTTTTCTTGTCTTAGCGAGCCACGCATAAATAGACTGGAAGTCAGTCGTAGCTGGACATTAATGTAGTGCAGTCGACGGCTGGTGAGCGGAACAAACTGTTGATTTTGTGCAGTAAATGGTATTGCGCCATGTTATATGGAGGCGTCGATTTGGTACATTTACAACTGTAAGGCTCCTCAATAACGTAATCGTCTCGCACAGAAGAATTTTTGAGGCTAAACGAGTGCTGAAGCAGCTCTCACAACAAGTTCAGCAAGCATTGGGGTGAAAGATTGCAGTATGGCGAGCAGTAGTACTCATGTGATTTTGAACTCCACCTTACGTTAAAATCATTGTAACAGGGAAATATGCCTCCCGTTAGCGGTGAAAGCTGGCAAATTCAAAAGACAGGTGAGCATTGAATTTTTTTTTTTTTTTTTGAAATTCTCGTCAGGAGATTCGGATTTGCTGCCGTATCATAAAATCACGTCGGTTCAGTATTTCGGGGATCTAACTGTTCGCCATCTTCAGGAGAACGCTACTGTTGCTCCCGCTGAGAACTGATGATAAATCGACGTCCTATATAGGCCTCACTACAGTACACAACGCATGCGCAACACACCACAGCTGCTGCCCTAGAAGACACACAGATGGCGCTGCCCTTCGTAAAACACCGCCAACGATGTATCGCACTCAAGGACCATTTTCGAACACTCGGACTGGCCACAACGAAGGATGTTCTGTTTTGATGCGGTATAGTACAGGGTTCCATGTCCTGCTAGGATTAAACACATTGCCTCTATTAATCAAATTGTCAACCTAATAGCAACTGCCTCTTCGAAACGCTGTTCCACAAACGGGAAGTGTTGGCAGCTTTCAAGTTTTCGTCGAGTTTCATTGCGTGCCCCTTGTTTAAGCAATGCTCTCCTATCAACGATTTTTCCGGCAGTTCTACACACTTGTTCTGAACTGTGCGAATCGAACGGCTGATGTAAGCCTTTCCACACTGATACGGAATTTTGTATATGCCAGGCTTCCTAAGCCCCAAATCATATACACAGTGCTGAGTAGTGCCCTAATCTTGGAAGGTGGACGGAACAGGCTCTTAATATTAAAACTCCTTTAAATACCTCCAGTCTTAAAGGATATGCCCCTAGCATAAGATCTAGCTCCTCTTTATGCAACTCCGGGGATGGTCTAAACTTCATAGCCCGACGAATCTGCTTCTCAGAGTATCCATTTTAATTAACACCAGCCATCAAATGTGCAAGTTCTTGGGTTAAACTGTCAGCGTCGGAAACGACATATGCTGTGCATACCAGAGTCCCAAGGATGGCAACTCATAGCCTGCAGATGCTGATCAGTGTGCGTCGAATTTCGGTGAACCCTGTGTCCCAGAGCACCAACTTCATTTTTTTTACCATGACGTCCTGCCCCCATAAACCATGGACCTTGCCGTTGGTGGGGAAACTTGCGTGCATCAGCGATACAGATGGCCGTACCGTAGGTGCAACCACAACGGAGGGGTATCTGTTGAGAGGCCAGACAAACATGTGGTTCCTGAAGAGGGGCAGCATCCTTTTCAGTAGTTGCAGGGCAACAGTCTGGATGATTGACTGATCTGGCCTTGTAACACTAACCAAAACGGCCTTGCTGTGCTGGTACTACGAACGGCTGAAATCAAGTGGAAACTACAGCCGTAATTTTTCCCGAGGGCATCCAGCTTTACTGTATGGTTAAATGATGGTGGCGTCCTCTTGGGTAAAATATTCCGGAGGTAAAGTAGTCCCCCATTCGGATCTCCGGGCGGGGACTACTCAACAGGACGTCGTTATCAGGAGAAAGAAAACTGGCGTTCTACGGTGCGGAGCGTGGAATGTCAGATCCCTTAATCGAGCAGTTAGGTTAGAAAATTTAAAAAGGGAAATGGATAGGTTGAAGTTAGATATAGTTGGAATTAGTGAAGTTCGGTGGCAGGAGAAACAAGACTTTTCGTCAGGTGAATACAGGGTTGTAAATACAAAATCAAATAGGGGTAATGTAGGAGTAGGTTTAATAATGAGTAATAAAATAGGAGTGCGGGTATGCTACTACCAACAGCATAGTGAACGCATTATTTTGGCCAAGATAGACACGAAGCCCATGCCTACTACAGTAGTACAAGTTTATATGACAACTAGCTCTGCAGGTGATGAAGAAATTGATGAAATGTGTGATCAAATAAAAGAAATTATTCAGGTAGTGAAGGGTGACGAAAATTTAATAGTCATGGGTGACTGGAATTCGAGAGTAGGAAAAGGGAGAGAAGGAAACATAGTGGGTGATTATGGATTGGGGGAGAGAAATGAAAGAGGAATCCATCTGGTAGAATTTTGCACAGAGCATAACTTAATCATAGCTAACACTTGGTTCAAGAATCATAAAAGAAGGTTGTATACATGGAAGAATCCTGGAGATACTAAAAGGTATCTGATAGATTATATAATGGTAAGAGAGAGATTTAGGAACCAGGTTTTAAATTGTAAGACATTTCTCGGGGCAGATGTGGACTCTGACCACAATCTATTGGTTAGGAACTGTAGATTAAAACTGAAGAAAGTGCAAAAAAAGTGGGAATTTAAGGAGATGGGACCTGGGTAAACTGACTAAACCAGAGGTTGTACAGAGTTTCAGGGAGAGCATAAGGGAACAATTGACAGGAATAGGAGAAAGAAATACAGTAGAAGAAGAAAGGGTAGCTCTGAGGGATGAAGTAGTGAAGGCAGCAGAGGATAAAGTAGGCAGAAAGACGAGGGCTGCTAGAAATCCTTGGGTAACAGAAGAAATATTGAATTTAATTGATAAAAGGAGAAAATATAAAAATGCAGTAAATGAAGCAGGCAAAAAGGAATAGAAACGTCTCAAAAATGAGATCGACAGGAAGTGCAAAATGGCTAAGCAGGGATGGCTAGAGGACAAATGTAAGGATGTAGAAGCTTATCTCACTAGGGGTAAGATAGATACTGCCTACAGGAAAATTAAAGAGACCTTTGGAGAGAAGAGAACCACGTGTATGAATATCAAGAGCTCAGATGGCAACCCAGTTATAACCAAGGAAGGGAAGGCAGTAAGGTGGAAGGAGTATATAGAGGGTCTGTACAAGGGCGATGTAATTGAGGACAATATTATGGAAATGGAAGAGGATGTAGATGAAGATGAAATGGAAGATACGATACTACGTGAAGAGTTTGACAGAGCACTGAAAGACCTAAGTCGAAACAAGGCCCCGGAAGCAGACAAAATTCCATTGGAACTACTGACGGCCTTGGGAGAGCCAGTCCTGACGAAACTTTACCATCTGGTGAGTAAGATGTATGAGACAGGCCAAATACCCTCAGACTTAAAGAAGAATATAATAATTCCAATCCCAAAGAAAGTAGTTGTTGATAGATGTGAAAATTACCGAACTATCAATTTAATAAGTCACAGCTGCAAAATACTAAAGCGAATTCTTTACGGACGAATGGAAAAACTGGTACAAGCTGACCTCGGCGGAGATCAGTTTGGATTCCGCAGAAATGTTGTAACACGTGAGGCAATACTGACCCTACGACTAGATTTAGGAAAGGCAAACTTACCTTCCTAGCGTTTGTAGACTTAGAGAAAGCTTTTGACAATGTTGACTGGAATACTCTCTTTCAAATTCTAAAGGTGGCAGGGGTAAATTACAGGGAGAGAAAAGCTATTTACAATTTGTACAGAAACCAGATGGCAGTTATAAGAGTCGAGGGGCATGAAAGGGAAGCGAAGCAGCAGTTGGGAAGGGAGTGAGACAGGGTAGTAGCTTGTCCCCGATGTTATTCAATTTGCATATTGAGCAAGCAGTAAAGGAAACAAAAGTAAAATTCGGAGTAGGTATTAAAGCCCATGGAGAAGAAATAAAAACGTTAAGGTTCGCCGATGACATTGTAATTTTGTCAGAGACAGCGAAGAACCTGGAAGAGCAGTTGAACGGAATGGACAATGTCTTGAAAGGAGGATATAAGATGAACATCAACAAAAGCAATACGAGGATAATGGAACGTAGTCGAATTAAGTCGGGTGATGCTGAGAGCATTATATTAGGAAGTGAGACATTTAAAGTAGTAAAGGAGTTTTGCTATTTGGGGAGCATAATAACTGATGAATGTCGAAGTAGAGAGGATATAAAAAGTAGACTGGCAATGGCAAGAAAAGCATTTCTGAAGATGAGAAATTTGTGTCAGGAAGTAGTTTCTGAAATTATTTGTATAGAGCGTATCCATGTATGGAAGTGAAACATGGACGATAAATAGTTTGGACAAGAAGAGAATAGAAGATTTCAGAAGAATGCTGAAGATTA
Source organism: Schistocerca gregaria (assembly GCF_023897955.1). Taxonomy (NCBI): domain Eukaryota; kingdom Metazoa; phylum Arthropoda; class Insecta; order Orthoptera; family Acrididae; genus Schistocerca; species Schistocerca gregaria. The sequence goes on from NC_064921.1 coordinate 661,659,171, forward strand.
GATGGGTACATCACATAACTAATGAGGAGGTATTGAATAGAATTGGGGAGAAGATGAGTTTGTGGCACAACTTGACAAGAAGAAGGGACCGGTTGTTAGGACATGTTCTGAGGCATCAAGGGATCACAAATTTATCATTAGAGGGCAGCGTGGAGGGTTTAAATCGTAGAGGGGGACCAAAAGATGAATACACTAAACATATTCAGAAGGATGTAGGTTGCAGTAAGTACTGGGACATGAAGATGCTTGCACAGGATAGAGTAGCATGGAAAGCTGCATCAAACCAGTCTCAGGACTGAAGAGTACAACAAGACGTCCAAGAATAAGCATCTCATCACTCTCAACCTCCATGGTAAAATTAATGCTGGGATACAGCCAGTTGAAGTGGTCCAAAAATGTGTTGAGATCATGACGTCCATGTGACCAGACAATGAAGGTATTATCTATGAACTTCCAGAAGCACTCGAACTCTTCCATTAGGCGACGGCGACGGGTGGCTTTGACGATAGGCAGTCTCCAGCGGATAGACGTTGATCTCCAGCGGAGGGTGTCTGAGGCAGCGGCTTCTCTCGAACGGACGGGTAGCGCTGGCAGCAGCCACCAGTGGATGGCCTTCTCTCCTTTATATGGACCGGGGGAGGATTAGGGTATCAGTCTTCTGTCGGTCACTACATAATATATGCGTCCACCATGGTAGCTTACTACGAAGGTTCATTCTCTACCCTAAATTTGTGTGATCGTATAAGACGGACAGCATTTAACAAATATGAGCCAAAACTCGAATCGGTGTCTAGAATTAAACTGCAAAACAGCATCGTATGGAAAATGGAAGACTGGGTTCAGAAAAGGCACAGAATAACGAAAGCGATTGCTCGTGGCATAGGTATTGTAAAGCGAAGACTAACAGCCGCTGGAAAGTCAGTTACAGTTCCATGGAACAAGTGGAAGCTAACAAGAAATCTGGAAATAATCAGATTGCAGACGAATAATCATAGCCATCAGTGTATCAGCGCATCAGAGCCATCACCGAGATCAGACCATCAATCAGAAGCTCCAGAAGTTACAACCCCGTCTGGCATCAGAATATGAGAGAAGTTGAGAACACACCAGACAAACAAGTTAATCGCTCAAGACCGCAGGAGAACGACCAGTTAAGAACACCGAAAGAAGAAGAAGTCTGATTCCAAGTTCCTGTTTTATTTTCCCACGTCTCTCCTCTCCTGTGCAGCCACAGCACTGAAATTATGTCTCACATCTCGTAACTGGTTGGCGAAATATTAGTGAAACCAACAGAAGATGCCTATTTGACCTTCTCTACCTCTAGATTCCGAGTTCCTGGAAGCAGAACGTTCGTTACTGCACAAGCGCCCAGGGACCACTCTCATGATCTCACAAGATTCTAGCTCGCGGTCTGTTTGTAAACAAGTTCAACGTTTCGTAGAAAATTCGCTGTGGTCTCTCATCTGCAGCTGCCGACGCTTCTGTTATGTTTGTTTCCCGTGTGTAACTGGTCATGCGAAGGTGTTTGTTTTTCTAGTACGGAAAGGCCGACAGTCAGAGAGTTCATTCAGCTAACTGTGAACCATCCTGAGAAGCTTATGAGGATATACCATTCTCCCTGTATTGTCCTCATTACACATATCGAAGAATCTCATGTGTCATGCCGGCTGCGTCTTGGCGGCGACACGGCTGGCTGTTTCATTCACTACATCCTTTAATATGTCTCTGCTCACTGCAGACTCGTCTGTGCTTCAGTTTTGATTGACAGGTACTTAATCCATTGTCCTCCTCCCAACCCCACCCCCCACCTATCAGGAAACCTTACTACTCGCTGCTACAGGTACACAAATCTGAAGGCTGTAAAATCAACTAAATACTTAGGGATTACAATCACAAATATCCTAAATTGGAATGATCACATAGATAATGTTGTGGGTGGAGCAAACAAAAGACTGCGATTCATTGGCAGAACACTTAGAAGGTCTACTAAAGAGACTGCTTACGTGATGCTTGTCTGCCCTATTCTGGAGTATTGCTGTGTTGGTGTGGGATCCACAACAGATGGTACTGACGGATGACATCGAAAAAGTACAAAGAAGGGCAATTCGTTTTGTATTATCGCAAAGTAGGGGCGATAGTGCCACAGACCCACAGACATGATATGTTTTTCGTCCTGCCGGGATGTTCTCATCGAATTTCAATCACCAGTTTTCTCCTTCGATTGCGAAAACCTTCTGTTGGCACCCACCTACATAGGGAGAAATGATCATCAAGGTAAAATAAGAGAAATCAGGGCATGCACACAAAAAAATTTAAGTGCTCGTTTCTCCTACGCGCCATTCGAGAGTGGAATGGTAAATAGTCAGCTTGAAGGTTGTTCATTGAATCCTCTGCCTGGCAGTTTATTGTGAATAGCAGAGTAATCACGTAGATGTAGATGCAGATGTAGAAATGTGCAGAAGAAATCAACCAGACAATTTACATTGGTGGGAATAATGGTTCAGTGCAAACATACATCCATATTGAATCTTCTCAAATTTCCATGGAATCACAAAAGCCCCCAACACATACTAAATATTACTTCACTATTCGGCTGTCTAGAGGACGACACCATAAGTCAACTACATTCCTGCATCCCAGCATGTCTCTCCATTCAAACGGCTTCTGCCATTAATGGGAAATATGAATCATTCCTGCCACAGGTCACCAGCGCTGCACCCCAAGTACACTCCACATATGCAGAATCATCATCCTAGGAAATCGATCACATATATATTTGATTGCTATACTTACAATTAAATGTTATGATTATGCTCTCAGTTGAACAACATTCGACAATGAGCGAAGTATTGGAAATACACCATGCTGATGGCTGTGGCACTGGAAAATCCATACCTTCCATACAACTGGAAATAGTCAAATCCCTTACACAAGTCAGAAGACAAACATAGAAGCCTGATGCTCAATGCGAACCTATCAAGCATCGCTTACTGCTAAGTCTTATGCTCTGCCAGTAACTGATCACTGGCGATACGAAATAACACTGAGAGAAAATCAGGGATGGATGGACACGTCTCTCATAAGCTTTTTCCATGCGAATGATACCACTGTGTCTTAGAAAGAGAGGCATAATCGTTTTACAAACTACTAGATATTAATAAACACAACCATATTACCATCACAAGCGTTCTTGGTTCTAAGGCGCATACAAGTATCCATATTAAAAGCTATGCCAACTTTATAAATCTACGTATGACATTATCTCTGTATAAGTGGTTTTTTCCACACAAATACCGTGACACTGAATATAGACAGTGATCGCCGGAGTGTATTGTATCGACCAACAGTGCAGTTACACGTAGCCCGTGATGAAACCTCGCGATGAAATCACGGAATTTTGGAAGTGATTCGGCTAAGCAGTATGGTATGAAACTGGTATTTGCAACTCCATCACGTCGCCACCACTATATATTTATCCAGTATTTGTGACACATTCTGTCTTGATGCCATGTTTGGAGTTCTGCAATATAACCAGTTGTTAGAGGTGAAGAATGATTGATAAGGATCACAAATCGTAGGTGGTGTGCTCATTGAGGTCGTAAGACATGTACACGAGCTTTTCAGATCTCTAGTGTTACACTCTACAGTAGAAACACTGTCTGGGACTAGGAATCAAGTCTCTTCATTCAAGCATATACCTGCATTGGATCCTATGGAGAAGTCCTTCAATAATTACTGTAACTAGTGAATCACATTTCTGGCAGTCTCATATCTCTAAACGAGTTACCTTTTTCAGACCTATCAGCTCCAATGAAATTATAGATAGTCCCTATGTCTCCTATAATTGCTGCCAGTTCTGCAGCTTTGCACATGTGATGGTTCCAATTTAAGTTGGAGCTGAGCAGAAGTCGGAGAGAACTATATGAACCACCTTCTGCAACCCCTGTAGAAACAAAGTGACCTGAGTTACTGCGACAGGACTGTGTTTTGACCATTTGATGGAAACAGGAACTGGGAGAAGGACGACAATTTTGCTAGTGCACTGTGATGTGTCCCCAAACTACATACAGGGTGGTCCAAAATTCCGGAAACACCCATATAATATCCAAATGGAGTAGCAAACAAGGAAACAGAGTCCCTACACACGAGAAATGGGAAGGGGGAAACTTTATAGACTATGCCACCAACATGGCGGCCATCTTGAAAGCCGCCATCTTGATTCAACTCCAAAATTTCAAATGGGAATGTGGTCATGTGACATATCAAGCAGATAGAGAATTTCACCAGAGAAACAATGCCGTAGTTATAGCTTTATTCATTCTCGGGTTATAGCCAATCACTTGCGGCAGCAGTGGGACGCACGACAGCGTGACTATTACGAACTGAGAAGTCAAAAATGGAGTCTGAAACGGTGCAGAGTGACTATCCCATGCCTGATATGTTAAATGTGTTTAACTGTTAGGTACCATTTACAGCCAACGGTTATCTGAGGTTATTGGATGAAGAAGTGTTTCCCCCATTGTTAACGGAGGACAGGACATTTCCGGAATTCTTCCAGCATGATGGAGCCCCACCACATTATGGGCACAATGTGCGAGCATACCTGGATGTGCAGTTCCCTCAAAAGTGGATTGGTCGTAGGGGTGCTGTGGAGTGGCCACCACATTCACCAGATTTGACTCCTTTGGATTTTTGTCTTTGGGGTCATGTCAAAGCACTGGTTTATTCTGTGAAACTACGGGATTTGCATCACCTACAGCAGCGCATTGTTGATGCGTGTGGTCAAATGCAGCCAGATGTGGTAGTCAGTTCATCAGGACTGGGTTCGGAGGATAGCATTAACAATCCAACATAATGGACAACATATCGAGCCATTTTATGACTGTTGGTGGTCTCTCGGGACTGTGTAACATCGGCGTAATGTCTCTTCGGCACATAACACACATGCTGCCGAGCGTCCCACCGCTGCCACATGTAACTGTCTACAACCCGGGAACGAATAAAGCTATGTTTAAAATAAGAACGGAATTGTTTTTCTGGTGAAATTCTCTATCTGTTTCATATGATACATGACCACATTCCCATTTCAAATTTTGGAATTAAATCTAAGATGGCGGCTTTCAAAATGGCCGCCATGTTGGTGGCATAGCCTATAAAGTTTCCCCCTTCCTGTTCCTCGTGTGTAGGGACACTGTTTCCTTGTTTGTTACTCCATTTGAATTTTATGAGGGTGTTTCCAGACTTTTGGACCACCCTGTGCAAGCACTACAGATCCGCGTCCCTCAAGGCCCATTCATGTCTGTCAAACCAACATGCTATCTTCGTTATTCTGTACCATTCAACAGAGAAAAATTACAAAGTATAAAAACTCCACTACTTTTATCTGACAGAGAACTTCATAACATTTTTACCACATCTCTCTTTTCCCATATACCGAAAACAAATAACGCATGCTTGCCAGAATCGAACACATGTGACCCTATTAAATATACAAGTATTGATCAACTGCACAGACTGGTTTAAATTTTCATCACCTTTACTGTAGGATGATGATCGTATCCTACAGACTATACTGTAAGTTGCTCCCTGTGACCTGGTATCATTGTTTGAAACACTGTTTCTTTTTCTGCTGTAACACGCTTTGTACACTACCATACACTTTGTTTTTTTTCCCCACACCATCACTGTTTTTATGCTAGCCATCCCCACCAGGTGTTGCTCTTCCACCTAAATCTTTTTCTCCAACTCAAGCAATCATTTTGTGGTAACCAACAGCATGCAAGTGGATGCATGGGATGGAAGAGACACTGTCGATGTACTCTAATAATAAGCATCTCTGCAGAGTATATTGTGCACAAACCACACCGAGCCACAGTTTAAGTAAGTAGTTTTATCGTTTTACAATTTGTTACCATAGTTTATCGTAGAGAAACCAGCAAGAAGGATGTATGTCATGCGATGGAAATATATTTCTTACATTGGAATATTAACAATGCTGCATTCCACATGACTCATAGGTCGGAAACTCAAGCGATCTAACATTATAAACTGATTTAAGTGCAGAACTGCTTAGCCTTAGGAGTGCATGTGTTTATGCTCTCTCTTTAGCAACACCCTCCTCGTGCTGATTCCACACTAGAACAATCCTTAAAATTGATAGCGTAGTTGATTATACAAAATACTTCGAACTGCCACGGTATGGTGCTCCGTCACGCATTAAAATCACTTATTTCTTGTTCTTCTCAACTGTCTGCTATTACATCTCAACACTTTCAAATCTGTTACTATATACCGAGAAGGGATTCTAACCACCTCGACATGGGCGCATCTTGAGAAATTTTGTGCCCTTGGACGAGCAAGGACTCGGCAAACTCCATTCATTCACGAGACGTAGAATATAGCGATCTACTTCTGGTCAGGTGTAGATTCAATTGGTAATGGTGCTGTAGGGCAGGCTGGTTAAAGACAGTCCCAGGGGTCTTTCAGTCTCTAATTTTATCCTAAGAGTGCAAGAATGCTTTGTGAATCCCATGCGCATAGAGGTAGAACGTCATTTAAGCACTATGCTCGAGCTGTTAGTAATAAGTAAAGTGCTGTCTGGTATACTTTGATGATGTATGTGTTAAAGAATTAACAATGAATGGACATACTGCACAGTCATCTATCTGCATTCGCAATGATACTTGCAAAGTAGAGAAGGGGCGGTTTAGCTATGATACTGAAACTGAAAAACATGTTGTCACATCATTGGTCAGTGTTGAAATTACTGTCAAATTGCTAAAATTGCTCGCACTATCAACTTTGATGCTTATTATTAGAGTACATCGACAGTGTCTCTTCCATCCCATGCATCCACTTGCATGCTGTTGGTTACCACAAAATGATTGCTTGAGTTGGAGAAAAAGATTTAGGTGGAAGAGCAACACCTGGTGTGGATGGCTAGCATCCACTTTTCACATTCGATCACAGTTAAGAAATTATACTATGCTCTCATGAGTCCAATATAAAATTAAAGTTAGTAACGGAGAACGCCTCTTACAAGGAAACAGATAAATGCTTAGCAGCGGCGTCCGACATGTGAAATTACACATCTTGCCACCACTAACTCTGTAAACAGGACACCTGTCAAGCAGATGTGTACATGGGGATTGCAATGTTTCACAAACACCTATCTCTAACTTACAATCATCTTAGTTGTGAAACTGAAGTATCGATTTTATACCCAAGATGCGACAAGGGAATGGTGTACATAGCATAAATCTTCAATTGTTTAGAGGAATGTATCAAAACAGGGTGCTCACATTTTATCACACGTAAGATGGAAGTCCTCTGATGATGGAGAGATTTGCTGTTGACGATCGCAAATAGACAGTGCTCTAAGTCAAATGCAGAACACATGGTTGTATACAAGTCAAATGTAGGATATGTAACGCGACTGATGCGTCCTGACAGAACAGCGGAAAAAATGGTCAAATGACCTGCGCCAACATCTCCCTCCCTCTCTAGAATGCATTACCTGTCTGCCTTCAAATTGTACCTCATTACAGCTCCATATCAATCGATCACCCTGTCCACTCCCTGTTATGCTTTAACGCAGCTGCATGTAAATTTTGGACGCAGATGGTTCGCTGTTTTCCTTAAAAGCGTCAAATACAGTAGACAACTCGTGTGTATCACTGTTACCTCAATCGACATACAGTAGAATGCTGCCTCGACAGAAAAAAGAGTAACTGTCTCCCTGGTTCCCTTTGCTTACATGTCGAGATTTTCTCGGATTCCTCTTGCTGTCGCGTACTTGTCCCCGTGTACGAGAATTGTTTTGCGCCGCAATTACTTCCTCAATTTCGCAGCATTTCAACGTATTTTCCTTCAATTTATCCCTATTTTCCATCATTTTTGTGTTTCTATAGATTTCTTATGTCACTTCTACCCACGCGATCATGACATGGCCTCTCGTTCTCTGTTCTAAAACTGCTTGTAAATGTAGTACAGCTGTCAACACCTAGCGCAAATTCACTATTTTTCCGAACGGGGAAGTAGTATAGCACTGTATTCGATTGCATCCAGTCACCTCCATACACATATTCCACATTTACAGTGTGTTTGCTCTGTTTTCTGTATGTCTATTTCTACACATTCCTCTAAATGAACGAAGATTTGTGTACTCCATTCCCTTGTCGCATCTTGGGTATAAAATCGATACTTCAGTTTCCTTGTAAGAGGTATTCTCCGCTACTATCATTTTGCATAGGACTGAACTGAGCATATTACAATTTCTGTACTGTGATCGGATGTGAAAAGTGGATGATATACATATCTGGAGAGCTACATTGTGCAAATATCACACAGAGCCATTGTTTTAAGTAAGTAGTTTTTTCGTTTTACGGTTTGTTACCATAGTTTATCGTAGAGAAACCTGCAAGAAGGATGTATGTCATGCGATGGAAATATACTTGTTACATTGGAATATCAACAGCCCTGCATTCCATATGACTGATGGCTCGGAAACTCATTCGATCAAACATTATAACCTGTTTTAAGTGCAGAACTATGTAGCCTTAGGAGTGCATGAGTTTATGCTCTCTCTTTAACGACACCCTCCTCGTGCTGATCCCACACTAGAACAATCCTTAAAATTGATAGCGTAGTTCATTATACAAAATACTTCGAACTGTAATGGTCTGGTGCTCCGTCACACATTAAAATCACTTATTTTCTTGTTCTTCTTAAGTGTCTGCTATTACATCACAACACTTTCAAATCTGTTACTAATTTTATCCTAAGAGTGCAAGAATGCTTTGTGACTCCCATGCGCATAGAGGTAGAACGTCATTTAAGCACTATGCTCGAGCTGTTAGAAATACGTAAAGTGCTGTCTGGTATACTTTGATGATGTACGTGTTCAAAAATTAACAATGAATGGAAATACTGCACAGTCATCTATCTGCATTCGCAATGATACTCGCAAAGTAGAGAAGGGGCAGTTTAGTTATGATACTAAAACTAGGAAACATGCTGTCAAATCATTGGTCAGTGTTGAAATTACTGTAAAATTGCTAAAATTGTTCACGCTATCAACTTTGATGCTTATAAATACAGTACATCAAAGGTGTCTTTTCCATACCATCCGTCCACTGGAACACTGTTGGTTGCCACATAATGATTGACTGACATCGCTTTTGTGAGTTGGAGAAAGAGTTTTGGTGGAGGAGTAACACCTTCTTGGGGTGGCTGGCCCCAAAACATTGATCACGAACATGAGTGGAGTATGAGGAATCAGTCAAAACAGCCCACAGAGCTATCAGCTATTCCGTCACTATGACAGATGAGGTTAAATTTAGATGCCATCAGTCATCTTCGATATGCAGTTTCGAAACTCTCCACAATGCCACCAAACTCTTCCATCTACCTTATGTTGTAGCTGTCTTTTATTTATAACCATGCAATGTGTCTGGTGTGTTATGGTACAGCAGTAACAACATGATTTACACCGTGCGATGTCTAGTTTCCTGTGAAAAGCACTATATCAAGAAATGTTAATTTCAGTTTAGAACCTGACACAGACCTCGAAGTTGTGGTGAAAAAAAAAAAGCATGGCAGCGTACACATCATGTTACAGCAGAAAACACAATACTGCAAACAATGACACCAGATCACAGGGAGCATCTCTCGCAACTTACAGTATAGTCAGTGGGATATAATCATCATCCTGTGGTACAGGTGATGAAACTTTAAACCAGTCTGTGCAGTTGATCAATACTTGTATATTTAATAGGATCATCACATGTGTTTGATGCCGGTATGCATGCAGTATTTGTTTTCGACATACAGGAAAAGAGAGATGCAGTAAAAATGATATTGTGTTCTCTATTCGATGAAATTAGTGGAGTTTTATACTTTGTAATTTTTCACTGTTGGATGGTACAGAATAACGAAGATAGCATGTTGGGGTGATAGACGTGAATGGGCCTTGAGGGACACGGATCTGTAGTACTTGTATGTAGTTTGGGGACACACCACAGTGCACTAGCAAAACCGTCGTCCTTCTCCCAGTTCCTTTTTCCATCGAATTGTCAAAACACAGTCCTGTCGCAGTAACTCAGCTCACTCTGTTTTTACACGGGTTGCAGAAGGTGGTGCATATAGTTCTCTCTGACTTCTGCTCAGCTCCAACTTAAATTATAGGATATCTCCATCATTTTTCCCCTCTGTAAGACAGTGCTTCGAATTCTGTTTGCATAATTCCTCTGATTTCCCGCCATCTGTGCTTAGACAGTGCTCTCTTTTCAAACAACAAGAATGCTTTTATAATTTATGGTGTTTTCATGAATGTGTACAGACATGACAAAGGCGTTTAGTGGTGAGAATGTTTAACGTTTCTGAGACGTATGTTGAAAGCAGGATGTTACTATTTTCAGGAAGGGAACATGTGGTGTCCCGTTAGGATCGCTAGGTAGAAAGCAGTGATGTTATTCTGGGAAGCACTGGAACAGGTTTCTATAGTGTGACCTGTGACATCAGTATCCATAGCTAGAGAGGTTTCATGCCAGCAGCCCAGAGGGTGAGTTGGAGCTTATTTAGATTGACATGTCATGTCAGTATAACAATGTGAACGTTTTAACCGCTATGCAAAGTCTGTCGGCACTGGACCCACACTGCAGCTATGCATCATTGTATCAGCAACAGTACCTAGGTGAACATGTATTTCGACATGAATTTCTCAGTTATTAAGTATGAAAGGGACGCCGCCGCATCATGCTTGCGGGACCTGAATGGTCACCTGTGAGTGACTCGGCAGCTGATGTCCACGTCATCGCTTCATGGTGACCACCAGTGCAGCCCGACTCCTGGGGGATGTATGCAGAGTTGGTGGCATCGGCGCTTGCACGCGTTGAAAAAAATCCCTGATAGGTTGCGTTTTTTATGTGCACTGAGTGTTTGTGCACTACATTATTTTCAGCTGTTTAAGCGTTGTGAGCATGTTTGTAGGCTCTGCAATGCGTTATTTCGACAGTTTATGCGTAGTTTTCAAGTCTGTATGCTGTGCAATGCATTATTTAGACAGTTTAAAGGTTGTTTACGTGACTGTACATCAGTGTACTGCGTTATTTCGGTGATTTACGAGTTGTTTGCGTGCAATGTCTTATTTCGACAGTTAATACTTAGCAAACGTGTTTGCACAGCGTTATACATGCATTACTTTGCCGATTTAGGAGGTGTTTACTTGTATGTATGCTGTGTACTGCATTGCTTCAGCAATTTGTGAGTTGTTTTCCTGTCTGTACATAAGTGTACTGCATTATTTACGAGTAGTTTGCAGGTCTGTAAACTGTGTATTGCGACCCCAAGCATGTCAGAATGATGTTCGTATCAGTGTAATAAAAAAATTATGTCAAATCTGTCCCTAAATAAATTGTTCCAAAAATAAGTAAAGTAAATTCGTTCCACTCTCCAGCAGCCCAGAACAGGCTGCGTCCTTTTCCCACCATTCCCCCCCCTCCAGGCCACCATCTTGAATTACGTCATAGGAGGGACGAGAGCGCCCTCTGGTGGTACTAATTATTTAAATAAAGACTGTTTAAATAAAAACTTAAGTCCATGCTATCCAGCACAGGCTGAGTCCTGTTCCTGCCAATTCCTAGGAAGAGGTGGTGGTCAGACGACTTAGGTTAGTGGAGGTAGCCCAAGTGCCCTTTCTTCCCACCATTTTCTTAGGTTAGTTGAAGTAGCCATCATGTGTTGCATTGTCCTAATGAAATTTGAACTTGCCGCCATTATCTATGGTAGGAGAGGGGAGGGGGAGGGGAGTGTCAGTGGTTAATTAATTGATCAATTTAATTATGTAGTCAATCAAATTGATAAGAGTGGTAGGGGTTTTTCCACTAACTCAGAGATATAAGCGTACTTGTGGCAGCAAGGGGTGAGGTTCCCTGAGAGATGAGGGGGGGTGGGGGAACAATAGGCTAAGTGCTTGTCAATCAAATGGAAGAATCCTTTTAGCAGAACAATAGTTTAAGTACCTATCAATCAAAGGAGAACAATAGGTTAAATTGCTGTCAATCAAAGTAGGACATAGGTTTGCTCCTGAGTGCATACCTGCCCCTATTGTAGGCAACCACTACTCCCATGGTCTATGGGTAGTCTTAGATTAGTAATCAATTATTCTCGCTCCCAGGTTCGAATCCCGCCGTTTGCTTAATTTTTGATTAATAATCAGCATTGGTGGATGAAGACATCTGGCATAAGAAGCCACCCTCATCTGACAATGTCCTTGTCGACTGTCAGTTGAAAAAGTGTTGTGACGATCTCTTCATTGGAAAAAAAAGATTCCAGAATAGTCCCCCATTCGGATCTCTGGGAGGGGACTGTCAACGGGGAGGTAACCATGAGAAAAAGCTCGAATGATCAACGAAAGCATAACGTTCTACGAGTCAGGGGATGATGTCAGGAGCCTGTAGGTAATAGGGAAACTAAAAAATATGAAAAGGAAAATGCAAAGGCCTAATCTATTTATAGTAGGGATCAGTGAAGTTAAATGGAAAGAAGATAAGGAATTCTGGTCAGATCAGTATAGGGTAATAACAACAGCAGCAGTAGGATTCGTTATGATCAAGAAGTTGGACTGAGTGTTACGGCCAACAGTTTCGTGATAGGGATTTTCTTATCAGAAGCGACAACAAACCAACACCGACAACTATAGTTCAGGTATACATGCCGACGTCGCAAACTGAAGACGAAGAGATAGAGAAAGTATATGAGGATACCTAAAGGTTAATACAGTACGCAAAGGGAGATGAAATGTGGTTGTAGGGGAAGAAGCAGAACAAAAGGTTACAGGAGAATGTGGACTTGGGACAAGACATGAGAGTGGAGAAAGATTACTTGAGTTCTGTAATAAATTTCAGGTAGTAATAGCGAATACTTTGTTCAAGAATTACAAGAGGAGAGGGTATACTTGGGAAAGGCCAAGTGATGGCGGAAGATTTCAGTTAGATTACATAGTGGTCAGACAAAGATTCTGAAATCAGATATTGGAAATTGGAAGTTTGTGGTAAGGACTATGGGACCAAATTGTGGTCATCGGTCCCTAGGCTTACGCACTGCTTCATCCGAGTTAAACTAACTTACGCTAAGGACAGCACACACACACCTATGTCAGAGGGAGGACTCGAACCTCCGATGGGGGAGGGGGAGGGGAGCTGCGTGAAACGTGACAAGACGCCCCAGACCGCAAGGCTACTACGCTTAGGACTGATATTGGGTTGTAAGGTGTACCCAGGAGCAGATATAGACTCAGATCACAATATACTGGTGATGATGAGTAGGCTGAAGTTTAAGACATTAGTCAGGAAGAATCAATACACAAAGAAGTGGGATACGGAAGTGCTAAGGAATGACGAGATACGCTTGAAGTTATCTAAGGCTATAGATACAGCTATAAAGAATAGCTCAGTAGACGGTACAGTTGAAGAGGAATGGATATCTCTAAAAAGAGCCATCACAGAAGTTGGGAAGTAAACCATAGGTAAACAGAAGGTAGCTGCCAAGAAACCGTGGGTAACGGAAGAAATAACTTCAGTTGATCGATGAAAAGAGGACGTACAAAAATGTTCGAGGAAACTCACGAAACAGAAATACAAGTCTCTGAGGAATGAAATAAATAGGAAGTCCAAGAAAGCTAAACGAAATGGCTTCATGAAAATTTTTAAGAAATCAAAAAAGAAATGATAGTTGGAAGGACTGACTCGGCATAGAGGGAAGTCAAAACAACCTTCGCTGAAATTAAAAGCCAGAGTAGTAACATTAAGAGTGCAACGGGAATTCCACTGTTAAATGCACAGGAGAAAGCAGATGGATGGAAAGAATGCATTGAAAGCCTCTATGATGGGGAAAATTTCTCTGATGTGATGGAAGAAGAAACAAGAGTCGATTTAGAAGAGATAGGGGATCGAGTATTAAAATCAGAGTTTAAAAGAGTTTTGGTAGATCAAATAAGGCAGACGGGATAGATAACATTCCATCAGAATTTCTAAAATGATTGGGTGAAGTGGCAACAAAACGACTATTCACGTTGATGTGTAGAATGTATGAGTTGGGCGACATATCATCTGTCATTCGGAAAAATATCATCAACTCAATTCCGGAGACTGCAAGAGCTGACAAGTGCGAGAATTATCGCACAATCAGCTTAACAGGTCATGCAGGGAAGATGGTTACAAGAATAAGACACAAAAGAATGTAAAGGGAAAATGAAAATGTGACAGATAGCGATAAGTTTGGCTTCAGAAAAGGGAAAGGCACGAGAGAGGCAATTCTAGCGTTGCGGTTGATGATGGAAGTGAGACTAAAGAAATATCGACACGTTCACAGGATTATTCGACATGGAAAAAGCGTTCGAGGATGTCAAATGATACAAGATGTTCGAAATTATGAGATAAATACCAGTAAGCCAAGAGGGAATAATGAGAGTGGACGACCACGAATGAAGTATTAGGATTAAAAAGGATGTAAGACAGGGATGTAATCTTTCCCCCTACTGTTCAATCTGCACATAGAAGAAGCAATGATGGAAATAAAACAGAGGTGTAAGAGTGGAATTAAAATTCAAATTGAAAGGATATCAGTGATATTATTTGCTGATGACATTGCTATACTGAGTGAAAGTGAAGAAGAATTACATAATCTGCTCAATGATATGAAAAATCTTGATTACAGAATATGGATTGACAGTAAATCGAAGAAACACGAAAGTAATGAGAAGTAGTAGAAATGAAAGCAGCGAGAAACTTTACATAAGGATTGATGGTCACGAAGTTGTGGAGTTCTGCTGTCTAGCCAGTAAAATAACAAGTGATGGGCGGAGCAGAGGGGAAATCAGAAGCAGCCTAACAATGGCAAAAAGGGCATTCCTGGCCAAGAGACGTCTACTAATATCAAATATAGGCCTTAATTTGAAGAATAAATTTCTAAGTATGTACAGTAAAAACTGTAGGGAAAGAAGGAAATTGTAGTAGATGTAAGGCGTCAGGTAAATCCAACACCTTCCTTGACAACCCTGACATAATAAGCAAATCTACTAGTATGTCACATAGCTCCGAATAAATCGTGACATTAAATTAACCAAAGTAATACAAGTAACGAGTGAGCAAATGGACTGCCACAGACTAACACAAGAATGCCTAAATGCATGTCGTACCTTCCCACCATGAGGCAGACGCAGTTCCGAGGGGAGAAACGAGGACAGAAGCCGAGAGCAGAACCGTGTTAAGCTAGAAGGCCCTACGATAAGGGACGGACTGGACACCCACGTCGCCAGCCTTCCTCTAAGTCTACCATATGCACGTTTTAACGTGAGACTTTTTTGCGTCCCTGTTACGTCAAGGACCACCCCCCAGCCCATGTTAAAAGCTAGAGCCCTCCAGAAAAACAGTATAGATCTTACGATAACGCTAAAAGGACCACACTAGCTGCAGGTTTTAGCGTCTCTGTTACGTTGCAAACTTTAAAAACATTGCCCCTCCACGAAAAGTATAACGTTTCTCATTGGATAGACAGAATCTTTGTAGGCGGAGCTTAAGGTTAATATTGAGACCCTGATTGGATAGATGAAAACACAGCCAGATAGTTTTTTTAAACCAACTTCGGTAAATTGTAGTAAGGAGAAGTTAGAGAGAGAGTTACTTCCGAGATGGCGAGGTGAGCGGAGCTGTGCTGCCCGCCGCTGCCCAGACGCTACCTAAACACCGACAAAGTAATGAACACACGCGATGCCGCATTTTTGAGCGCATAAAGCTTCATTCAGAACTGCAGAAGTCTCATTTGTTAGACCCCCTTTTTGCGTAATGCTAGTGTCGATCGTAAATTAAAGCTCATGGTGTTCACATTTGCCACTTGAAGTAAAAATCTGAAACACGATGATTTTTCTGTTATATAGTTATTGAGAAGCCACATCAGCCACTGAAATTTACGCCAAGTTAGATAAGTTATTAAAGATAATTGAGGGTCACTGTAGACCATTTTGATAGTTTTTCTCTTTTGTGAAACTTAAATTAAACCTAGATTATAGATGTGATATGGCATAGGTCATCCTTCGATCCATTGTAGATCTTGGAAACCCATTCAGGGAATATTCGTTCACATTTTTGTTGGACGGTGTTGGTTTTTACCATCCTGTATTAAAACACTTCCTTTTATCAATAGTGCAATTTATAAACGATGTTTTGTGAGTAGAATAAAATTTCCAATGGTAAACTTAACTGCTTTTTCGACGTTATTTTACCAGCTAACTAAAAATAGGAAAGCCTTGAACCCTTTCCACTAAATTTAGTTAGTATTAAGATTCTTTTACAGGGAGTGCAGTGGAGCTGACGCTGAGATCATTTCGTATTTGGTTAGATCATCGCTAGTCTCACTGAACTCTTCTGAATTCTTCATGTCATGTGTGGTCTGGCGTCTCCTTACCAACAACAGGTCCCAGGTTCAAACTAGTTAATTCCCTAAAAAACGCTCTCAGAGCGTCGTTGCGCGAAAGTGGTAGGGAGACACGATATAGAACAAACAGACACCACCGTGAATGTTTAAATAGACATATCACATTGGGTGCAAGTGCAACTCTGAAATGGGATGATTCTGAAATGAAGAGTTTGGCACAAGAGACGTACATGTGGTGCGTTTCGCGAAACCGATTAACAGACAGATTACTTGAAAAAATGATATTTTACAAGCTGAGCAGTCTTTGTTCTGCTTCAGTATATTCTAGTCAGAAGTAGCATATTAAACATATCAGCAGGTTACGCTTCTACTTTGTCTTATATGAAAAACTACATCGACAGGTTTGATAATGGACATTTTTAGCCTGCGCAGATAGCAGCTACCTAATACGTCTTCCTGCTACTCGCAAATGTGATTAGCGCGTCTGGTGACCGAACATGTATATTATTTCTTATGTAACAAGTATTTCTTTCATTGTCTATATGTTAGTTGTAAAGAGTCTGTTATTAATGCTTTTGAGATTTTTATAACTGCAAACCGAGCACGTGTCCCGAACTTATAAGTGTTAGACATGTCCGAAAGTAAAGTGCAAGTTGACGAAGCTTCTATGAGTTTTTAACACTTTTACAATGAGCTGTTTCATTCCACACCACAGGTTCTTATCAGCTTTTCAGTTTTTCACTTCCTGGAAAATAGTGGCACGAACGCTACAGAGATAAGTGGAGTAACACTTTAGAGGTACTGCTTACTGGTTTGATTTATGTAAAATAAGGTTTCAAGTAAAATTTTATTGAGTAATTTGATAGTGATTTATTACATCTTAAGGTCAGTAACATAACTGAATGTAGTCTATAAAAAACCCTTAATGTTAGTAAGTTAGTTACTGTACCATCACAACGTCTATCTACGTTTTCAGTGTCGTGATCCAAAAAACCATTTAAGGAAGTAACTTTGATTAAAACTTACGTTCTACAGCTTCTAATGATTAAATGTCGGTGGCCAGAGAATTGAAAGGAAGCTGTCTGTGAATCAGTAGGAAAGTAATGAAGTCACTGCTAGAAAATGGACGTCCCGAAGAGAGAACGGTAAAATCTAAGGCCGAGAAGTAGCGGGAGTGGTTAGACTGTGGTAACAACGTAAACATCTGAGAATCACCCTCTCCTTAAGGCGCTTATGTAAATGTTTCGAAGTGCTTCTGCATGTATTTATTTCCATTTCGTGTTCGCAGACACCCTAAAACACTCGTTGCTTAAACGTCTGTGCCAAGAGGAAAATAACTTTGCATTATTCAGTGTACTTATTTTACTGAAATGCAGAGTCTTGTTTGCGGTAGATTACAATGCATCTGCACTGGGAGCGTCTCGGCTCTGTTTGTATAAACTTCAACCGCAAACTCTTGACACACTAAAACATTACACAAGCTCTAATCTGAATGAAAAACAATATCTTTAACAACACCGCTGCTTAAACTTCCTAGGAACGTAAGCACTTTAAATTTTGTACTTAAATGGTAGGGCGCCTGAAATTTCAGTCTACTTCGTAAGTACTCAAATGCGATCATAATAATAAACAGAGAGTAACTATTATGCATAGCTTGTACCGATCAACAGACTGCCATTAGCAATGAGTAAAATTAGCATCAGAATATGGAAGTTGCGTTTAATGAATCGAAAAATTTGTTTCAGTAACTTTTATTTACACACTACGGTTCAACTGGTTGACGTGGAAGGCTATGACGGCAGGAAAACTCTGACGGATCATCACACTATGGTCCTTAGAAGAGATTTCAGTATAAGTGGCATCTAACGAACATTCCATTTTGCGTCTAATTACCGTGTAAATTTGCTACTTAGAATCGATTATGTTAAGTGTTTTCTTGTGTATGTATCCGTGCGCCTTATTTAGGCTTCCTTCAGTCTAAATTAACCGAGGATGAAATCTATAATCAGGCTTTAGCTGACAGCAGCATCTTCGCCATGCTAGTTTACGAACTGAAATTAAATGTTAGATAAAGTGGTACTGTCATACGACTAGCTAGGAGAACAACTGTTGATTCAACTAGATAGACGTGGCTGTCCAACATGCTCTTAAACAAAGAAATTTAACAAGTAATGAAGAAAAAGGTCCAAAAATAAAACGACTCACAAACCTTCATGAATCAGATCAACATCGAATGATATGTTCATACACAATTGCTCCACATTTGTTTCGCTTTAACATATTTTTACTGTTTTGTTGTCTAGATGTTATGATTTTTGGAAATTAATACTAATATACTGGTAAGTGCTTTCGATTCCAGCCACTGCTTAAATTTTAAATAACAAGGTTCAGCTATGGTGGCCGAAGACTTCCGTTACAAGAAGTCACCAATGACTTCGTCACACGTAGGAGCTGGCACAAGTTCAGTGTCCTGTTTCCATCGGAAAGTACCACTAAAGGCGGAAAATCAGCGAAGATCAACCGCACGGCGATGCAGAAGACAATGCAGATTACTGCATTAAAGACAAAGTATCCGCAGGACATTTAATGTCGTAAAATGATAATGTTTCAAAATGATTATGATCCTTATTTCCTTGGAAAATGTTCTGGAAGTTAGTTAGCTATTCCGAATGGGAACTGGACGGAAGGAGGTTATCATACAGGCAGACGAAGACTAATTCTCAGCGAACTGGAGCGGGAAACGAATTTACGTAGAAGTAAATGATTTATTGACAAACAATCAACACAGATTCAGAAGATATAGTTCTTGTGAAACACATCAATCTCTTCGTTCTTATGTGGTAATGAGTTCTATAAACAGGCGATGTCAAGTTGTTTCCATATTTTTAGACTTTTAGAAGGCTTTTCACACCGTTCCTCACAAGTCACTTGTGATCCAATTGCGAGCCTGCGAAGTATTGTCTCAGTTCTGCGAATGGATTCGCTATTTACCGTCAGAAAGGTCCAATTCGAAGTAACTGAAAGGAAAGTCATCGAGTAACAGAAGTAGTTCCTAGCGTCCCCAAGGAAAAGTTACGGACCAATTGCTGTTCGTGATCTATAGCAAGATTTTGGGCACAATCTCAGGAGCCCTCTAAAGTTGTTTGCAGATGACTGTCATTTACCGTCTTCTGAAGTTAACAGATAGTCAAAACCAATTCCAAAATGGCTTAGACAAGATACATGCATGGTGCAAAAAGTGGCAATTGACTCCAAATAATGAAGTGTGATGTTATCCACGTGAGTACTAAAAGAAATTAACTAAATTTGTGTTGCACGATAAATTGCACGAACGCAAAGGCAGTGAATTCGCGTAAATACTTAAGGTTACAACTACAAATAACTTTAACTGCAATGAGTACATGGATAAGATTGTGGGGAAAGCGAACCAAAGACTGCGATTTATTGGAAGAAAACTTAGAAAACGTAAGAGGTTAACTGAAGAGGCTGCCTAGATTACGATTGTCCTTCTTCTTCTTTAGTACTGTTGCGCGGTGTGGGATCCCATCAGACGGGATTGACGGCTGACATCGAAGAAGTTCAGAGAAAAGTAGTTTGTTTTGTACTGTCGCGAAAGAGGTTAGAGATTGACATGAGTATGACGAGCGGGTTGGGGTGGCAATCATTAATACAAACGAGTTTTTCGTTGCGGCAGGATCTTCTCATGAAATTTCAATCACCATCTTTCTCCTTCGAATGCGAAATCACTTCGTTGGCATCCACCCACAAAGGGAGCGATCGTCATGATAAAAGAAACCGGAGTTAACCTGGGAAGATTCATGTGTTCCTATTTCCCACACGCTATGAAACGGTAGAGAAATAGCTTGAAGACTGCCAGGCACTTAATTGTGAATCGCAGAGCAGTTATGTAGATGTAGATGTATTCACACATCGTAATGACTTTCAAACGAAAATAAAAGAATAGAACAGATAAGGTATGTGTGAAATTTTTTTTATGAAATATCAATTAAAACTGTGAGTCATTGGATCACAAAAAAATCGGAGTTAGGTATGTTCTCCATGCCATTTAGCGGGTAAAAGTGAAGTCGTGTGACATTGTTGGATGGGAGACCCCAAACGGCAGATTCAGACGACTAATTGGAAAGATTGTTCTATCCCCGCGCGCCGGGACATCTTTGCTTTTTGAAATGTTTGTGTGTTGAAGTGTATCTTGTAGCGATAGGTGACTGTAATAGGTTTGGCTGGTGTCATGTCATGTTTCTGTTGGATGATGGCGAGAGGAAGGAGAGACTAAAAGTCGATGCTGGCAAGTAGCTTACTCCTATCGAATAGCGGCAAGAGGGCCACCAAGTTTAATGTCCCTATCACCTGCAGCATCACTTGCCCTCCCTTCACGAGACACAGCAGAGAGATTTGGAATTTAATCCAGATTCAGACGCCTAATTGGAAAGATTGTTCTATCCCCTTGACCAAGAACTTTGCGCCCCTCCCCGCCCCCCTCTCCTTTGCCGCGGTCAACAGTGCTTAGCTTACACAGGCAGTTGACCATCGAAGTAAAGGGATACCCGACGTTGATCAACATCGGGGATATGATGAGAAATGTTGCACTCAATGAGGCATGGCCACTGCCCCTGTAATAGGTGAGGGGTTGTATGGCGT
This sequence comes from Schistocerca gregaria, assembly GCF_023897955.1. Lineage (NCBI taxonomy): Eukaryota > Metazoa > Arthropoda > Insecta > Orthoptera > Acrididae > Schistocerca > Schistocerca gregaria. Next base: position 661,680,261 of record NC_064921.1, read on the forward strand.
TTAGGAATTTTAGTAGTGTTACCTGTTCCTTTGCACTATTATTCCCCGTCGTCTCTTAATCTATTTCTCAACAAAAAAGACAACTGTGATAACAATCTGTAACCCAGCTGCGTTGTTGCGGCTGTCTTCAGTCCGAAGATCGTTTGATGTAGCTCTCCATGCTATTTATCCTGTGCAAACCTCCTCATCTCCGAATAATGACTGCAACTTACCCCTTTTACTCTGCTTAGAGTATTCATCTCTATGTCTTCCACCACAATTCTTACCCCCCCCCCCCCCCCCCCATAGTTCACTTCAGTACTAATCTGGTGTTCTCTTGATATCTCAGAATAAGTCCTATCAACCGATCCTTTCTTCTAATCACAAATTTCTTTTCTATCCATTTGCGACACAAATTTCTTTTGTCCCCATTTGTATTCAGTATCTCCTCATTAGTTACGTGATCTAACAATCTAAGCTTCAGCATTATTTTGTAGCTCCACATTTCAAAAGCTTCAATTCTCTTCTAGTCTAAACTGTCCATCGTCCATTTTTCACTTACATACATGGCTACACTCCATACAAATACTTTCAGAACAGACTTTCTGACTCTTGAATCTATAATCGATGTTAGCGATGTCACCGGCAAAGTTCAAAGTTTTTATTTTCTCTCCGTTGACTTTAATTCCTACTCTCCCATTTTTCTTTTTTTTTCCTATACTGCATGATCAGTATACAGATTGAATAACATTGGGGATAGGTTACAAACCAGTCTCACTCACTTGTCAACCACTGCTTCTCTTTTGTGCCCAACGACTCCTATAACTGCCATCTGGTTTCTGTACAAATTGTAAATAGCCTTTAGTCCCCTGTATTTTACTCCTGCTATCATCAAAATTTCAAAGAGAGTATTCCACTCAACATTTTCAAAAGCTTTGTGTAAGTCTACAAATTCTATAAACGTGGTTGGCCTTTGCTTAACAATGTAAAAGAAGTCGTAGGATCAGTTTCGCCTCGTGTATTCCTATATTTCTCCAGAATTCACTCTTCCCCGACATCGGCTTCTACCAGTTTTTTTCTATGCTTCCGTAAGGAATTTTGTTAGTATTTTATAATCATAACTAATTGAACTGATAGCTCGGTAACGTTCGTATCTGTCAGCACCTGCTTCCTTTGGAATTTGAATTATTATATTCTTCTTGATGTCTAAGGTATTTCGCCTGTCTCATACATCTTGCACACCAGATAGAAGAGTTTTGTCATAGATGTGTCTCCCAAGGCTATCAGTAGTTCTGACGGAATGTTGTCTACTCCCAGAATCTTGTTCTTCCTCAAATTTTTCTCGCAGTATCGTATCTCCCGTCTCATCTTCCTGTACGTTCTCTTCCGTTTCTATAACACTGCTCTCAAATAGATGTCCCTTAGATAAGCCTTCTATATACTCCTTCCACCTCTCAGCTTTCCCTTCTTTGTTTATTACCGGTTTTCCATCTGAGCTTCTCTTTTCTCCAAAGGACTCTTTAATTCTCGTGTAGGCGGTATCTACTTCCCTCTAGCTTTACCCTAGCGATATATGCTTCCAGACTCTTACATTTGTTTTCTAGCCATTTCTGCAATTTTGGCTTTGTGTCGATCTCATTTTTTTGACTTTGCATTCTCTTTTGCCTGCTTCATTTACTGCGTTTTTATAGTTTCACAGTTCATCAGTTAAATTCAATGACTCTTGTGTTACCCAAGGATTTCAACTAGGCCATGACTTGTTACACTTTTGATCCTCTGCTATTTTCTTAAAGCTACATTCGTCTTCTACTGTATTCCTTTCCACTGTTATAGTCAACAGTTCCCTAATGCACCCTGTGAAACTCAACAACGTCTGGTTCTTTCAGCTTATGCAGGTCCTATTTACTTAATTTCCTACATTTTTTTCTAATTTCTTCAGTTTTAATCTGCAGTTCATAAACAACAAATTGTGGTCAGATTCCACATCTGCCCCTGGAAAAGTCTTGCAATTTAAAATCTATTTCCGAAATCTCTGACTTACCATTATATTATCAATCAGAAACCGTCCAGTGTCTCCAGGTCTCTTCCACGTATACAACCATCTTTCGTGATTCTTAAACCAAGTATTAGCGGTGATTAAATTACTATTTGTGCAAAATTCTACCAGGCGACTTCCTGTCTCGTTCCTTTCCGCAGTCCGTATCCATCTGGTATTTTTCCTTCTCTTCCTTTTCCTGCCATCGAGTTCCAGTCCCCTACTACTAATAAATTTTCATCTCTCTTAACTATCCGAACAATTTCTTTTACATCGTCATGCATTTCTTCCATTTCTTCATCATCTGCGGAGCTAGTTGGCGAATAAACTTGCACTACTTTGGCGGATATGGGCTTCGTGCCTGTCTTGGCTACAATAATGCGTTCACTATGGTGTTCATAGTAGCTTACTCGCGTTCTTGTTTTCTTAATCACTATTAAACACACCCCTGCATTATCCCTTTTGTGATGTTGCTTTTATAACCCTGTATTCACCTGACGGAAGTCCTGTTCCTCCTGCCACCGAAATTCACTAATAATATAATAACTTCAACCCAACAATTTCCTTTTCTAAAGTTTTCTAACCTGCCTGCCCGATTAAGGGATCTAACATACAACATTACGAAATGTAGAACGCCAATTTCGTTTTTCCTGATGACGATATCTTCCTCAGTAGTCCCTGCCCAAAGACCCGACTGGGAGTCTATTTTAGGTCCGGAGTATGATGAGCACGAGGACGCCATCATCATTTAACCACACAGTAGAGCTACATGCCCTTGGGGAAAATTACAACTGCAGTTTCCCCTTGCTTTCAGCCGTTCGCAGTAGCTACACAGCGAGGCCGTTTTATGTTACAATGCCAGATTAGTCAATCATCCAGACTGTTGCCCCTGCAACTACTGAAAAGTCTGCTGCCCTCTACACTGTCCACAACTAGAATGTACTTATTATATCTTCAAATTTTATTGTTTTATCATAGTCGTCACAGACACTGTAGACTGTAGTTGTCTGTTCTTTATAAACATTTGTATCAGGACTTAGAACCCATAATCGCACTCTAAGCTCTCTAAGACTTTCTGTAAGCCCACAAATGTCACGTGGTTAAGTAACTCAGCTTTTAATGCTACTATCATCACATTATGAAATACGGGAGCAGTTATACGAAGACGCACACACATTGTGAGAGGTACAAGCGAAACAAAAGAGCTTGAAGTTCTAGAAAAATAGGATGATTAGCATTTATCGTTACGTCGATGAAAGTATCATTGCAGAAAGAGCGCAAGATCGAGTGGCACAAGAATGGAGAAGTAAACAACAGTTCCTCTTGGTACCAACTATCCTGCATTTCATATTAAGCGATTCAAAGGAACTACAGATAACTCAGAATTAGCCGAATTTAGATTTAAGCACAACTCCTCCCGAACACGAGTCTGGTGCCGCAACAACTGCAAAACATAGCTTGCTAGATATCCGAAAAGCGTGAAGTTAAAGTGGCTCTCAATACAGTGGAACTTTCTCAATTGGGGAGAGATGTGGCGATCCTCCCGGCCATGATAGGGTTTGGCAGGCACGAAGACAAGCAATAGAAACTCTCTCTGTGTGAAGTCAGGCTTTATTTTGCTGAAATAGAAACCCTGGTGGTCTGTCATGAAGGGCAACAAAACGGAGCTTAGAATATAGTCGACGTGTGCGGTAAGAGTGCTGCAGATGACATCCAAACAGGTTCTCATATGAAAAGAAAAGGCGTCCGAGACTGTGTCTCCTGGTTGTCGGACAGTATGGCAGGTGATCGTCAGATTGGTGTGCCACCACTGTCCGGTGCAAATCTAGACATGTCTTCGGTTTAGTGTCGTCGGCCTGGAATCTCATTGACTAGAGTAGAATTGTCTTCGGAGATAAGTCCTGTTTCGAACTGAGCCCCGATGAGTGGCGAAGACGTGTCTGGTGACGTCCCAGACAACGATGGGATACCAGCGTGTCTCTCGCCATGTTGGCAGATACCCAACAGTGATTGTCTGGGGTGCCATTTCTTTTCATAGCAGGACGTCTTTGGTTGTCATAAATGATACCATTACAGCACAGCGGTACGTCAACTTTATTCTACGCCGCGTTTTGTTGTCCTTCATAGCAAGCTATTCTGGGCTTACATTTCAACAAGATAACGCCCATCCGCACACGGCGGTAGTTTCTACTGCTTGTATCCAAGCTTTTCAAACCTTACCCTGGTCAGCAAGCTCGCCGAATATGTTCCCATTTGATAACGTTTGGAGAGCTATGGTCAGGGCCGTCAATCCTGCTCAAGATTTTGATGATCTGCGGCGCCGGTAGGACAGAATTTGGCACGAAATCACTTTGTGAATCTACACCAAGCCATAGGTGAACCAATGCGTTATTGACTATGTTTGAGAAAGTTTTTCTCTTGAATGAATCATGCAATGTTTGTGAAGTAGCAATAATTTTTTGTCTGTACATGTACATCACATCTACTCATTTCCGTTCCATACGGATAATTCCTTCTTTCTGTGTTTTTTTAAAACGCCTCAGAGTATGATATACAAAGGTTAATGGAACTCACAAAGCCTTGAGGTGCTCAATATTATGGGCACTTTATGTAGAATCTGGCCTTGAATAAACATTTTATTGATATCGATGGTTTTGATGTACACAACTCATAAATATTACTCGTAGTCACGTTTGAGTTTTCCGTTCGTGCAGCAATGACTAATGAGACGTTTCACCCCAGAATACGGAATGGTGTTGCCGTGTTCATAGTACTTATCTCAATTCCTAGACAGAAAAAGTGATCGAATTAAGCTATAACATGTTTTAACCACCGTTGACTTTTTTCTGTGTTTATATCTACCACTTCATAAAATTTTAGCTGTGAAAGCAGACTAATCAAATGTTTTTGTTGATATGTCATGATCTAAAAACAGATGACTGATACAAGAAAATGGAGACAACGCATTCTTCAGCTGCTATAGACAGCATGGTGGATGTTCATTGCTACACCTCCTATATGCCACACTGTGACGAACATAATGTTTGCCAAGTGTTGAAGTAGGAGGCAACATCTTTTGGGATGCACGGAGCAGATGCTACGACCGTGAAAGACCTTATCAGTATAAGGAATAAAACGGTCTGAGGGCCGGTGTTCCCCTGAGGTATCGGTTCTGGCCGTACGCCGCTGCACACAATTTTATTTCCACTTTGTAGTCGTTCTCGATACCGGCGCGTGCGTGTTTCCTTTGTCGCCGCGCCGCGCCGCGCCGCGCGCTGCATGCATACGCGGCGCGCCGCCCTACATCTGCGCCCTCCTTTATCCAGGGCGCCCTCCTCGCCGCGGCTGTATTTGACTTCATATAGCGGCCTCCGTGGAAACGTGTAAGAAGAGTGGGGGGAGCCGGCAGGGAGGAGGCCAAATATTGGGAGGTATATCGGCTCTGCCAGCAACGATGAGGCAAGGCAAGAGGCGCAGTGAGGCACGAGCTGACGATGTGGAACCTGCTCTCGCAAGTGTCTGCTGAAATCAGCGCGGTTTAGGCGCTGCTGCTGTACCATTTTAGTGTCACTTGCCTTCCCATATTGTTTTCTGTAATACTTCGATGATGATATTCAAAATACACTGATGGGAAAAAAAATCAAGAGAACAAAGAATAATTAATGTGTATTAATGAAATTTCGGGAATATATTTGCATTGCTATTCACATTGCCAGATCACAGGTTAATGCAACCGCAAGATAAGGCATTGCAAATGTGAAAGCTGGTACATTAATAACCTGTGTAGCCGCCAGAATCTTGAATGCTGGCAGGCAAACGTACATGCATTGTGCTGTACAGATACCAGATGTCAGTTTGTGACATGGAGTTTCCTGCCTGTTGCACATTGTCGGTCAATATAGAGACAGTTAATGATGGTTGTGGATGACGCTGGAGTTGTTGTGCAATGATGTCCCATTAGTGGACAAATGTGGTTGTCGAACAGACCAAGGTAACGAGCTGATACTCTGTAGAGCACGCAGGGTTACAACAGCGGTATGTTATCCTGTTGGAAAATACCGCTTGGAATGCGTGTGTGTGTGTGCTAAACAGCGTGGTCGTCAGCGCCCAAACGCATAAAAACAGGAACACATGCAGTGAAGGGACTAAGACAAACAGCGAACAAGGAGAACAGCTAAAAGACACAGACCTGACGCAGTTCCAAATGCTCACATACAGAGGCAAAACAAGAGGAGAAGGAACGCACTAAAAAAGGATAGGAAACACAAGGAAAAGAGAACAGAAACCGAAGGGAAACAAGGAGGTAATCGTGACTGGCGGACCTCTTACCTAAAACCTGGGTGAACCAGTCACCCTGCAGCACATTAAAACCCTCTCCCTAAAATCCGAGACAACAAATTGGACAGGACACAAAACCGTAAGACCTTAACCACAGTCGTTGCGTCGTCTTGCAAAATAGAGGGTAAATCCGGTGGCAAAGAAACCACCGCCCTCTGGTCGCAGAATCAAAAGACAGTCAAGCAAAATGTGGCGGACAGTAATCTGGACGCCACAAGCACTGCAGATTAGAGGATCCTCCCGCCGGAGTACAAAACCATGTGTTAAGGGACTGTGCCCGATGCGGAGGCCAGTCAGGAGAAACTACACCTACATGACTGGTAGGACGTACGCCATGGTCGCGTGGTGGCCTTGACCAGACGCAGCTTATTTTCACTGACTGCCAGCCACTCCTCTTCCCATTGACGCATAACACGAAAACGCAGGAGGGAGGTAACTGCATGTAGGGGGACGGCACAGTCAGTAACGTGAGGGAGGGAACATGCATCTTTGGCAGCCACATCCGCCAATTCGTTTCACCTGATACCCACGTGCCCTGGCACCCAGTGGAAAGAAACCTCTTTCTCCTGCCGTTGCAAGTGGAGTAGGGCATCATGGATGTTCTGGACGACCGTATCCGCTGGGTACAAGTGTTGCATGGTCTGAAGGGCACTCAGGGTGTCAGAACAGATGAGGAACGTAAAACTGGAAACACATCTCATCTGCTCCAATGCCCCGCAAAACAATCCGGCATCAAAGATGGCAAACGCCGCAGGAAGCCGTCACTTGAAGAGTCGATCAGGGAAAACAACAGCACAACCAACAGAGTCCCCCTGTTTAGAGCCATCCGTAAAGACTCATACATGGTCGGGATGCTGGTGTAAAATATCGGAAAATAAGGAGGTAAAAACAAACGCAGGAGTGCAGCTCCTCCGGTACTCCGACAAGTCTAAAAGGACGCTGGGCCTCTGGAGCAACCAGGGAGGAAGGCGGGTAAAACCTTGGAGTTGGGGGGCCACACGCTCCACACCAAGGGACTCAAGCATATGCTTGGCACGAATCCCAAATGGTCTCGTTGCCCTGGGACGACTGGAAAAGAGACGTTCCATAGGCGGTCGGGCAACGGTAGGATACGCAGGGGAGGTAGGACAGGCAAGGAATTGACACACCCGTCGCACCATGAGGAGTTTCAGCTGGATGGCGAGCGGCGGTTCCCCTGCCTCAGCACACAGGCTGGAGATGGGACTGGTACGGAAGGCACCAGTGGCCTGCCTGATACCCTCATGGTGTACTGCGTCAAGAATCAGATACGAAGGCCTTGCTGATCCGTACACGGTGCAACCATAGTCAAGACGCGGCCGGACGAAAGCCCTATAAAACTGCAGCAGACGCGCCCGATCTGCTCCCCAGGACCGATGGCTCAGACACTTCAAAATATTCAGTGCCTTCAGGGCCCGCATCATGAGGTCTTTAAGGTGAGGCAACCACGACAACCTGGAATCAAAAGTGAGGCCCAGGAACCTCACAGTGTCTCTAAAAGGAAGAACGGTGTCCCTCAGACGCAATTCAGGGGAGGTAAAAAGACGTCGAGAACGATTAAAATGAACACACACACATTTGTCTGCGGAAAAGGTAAAACCCTTCTTCGCAGTCCATGCCTCTAAGCGCTTTATCGTAAGCTGCAACTGCCGACTAGCAGTGACAAGACTGGAGGAAGAACAGAAAACAGCAAAATCGTCCACAAACAAGGAGCATTGGGCGGGACTCCGGATAGTGGACGTGATACTGTTAATGGCGGCGGCAAAGAGGGTGACACTTAAAACGCTTCCCTGAAGAACACTTCTCCTGCACGTACAAAACGTACAAATCAGTTAGCACATTACCAACTAGATGTCGAAAGAGGCGGTGGGAAAGAAAGGATCAAATGAGGATGGGGAGACAGCCACGAAAGCCCCACTCATGGAGTTGATTGAGGATAAGGCGGCGCCAAGTAGTGTCATACGCCTTATTAATGTCAAAGAATACACCTAGACAATGCTGGTTACGTAGGAAGGCCTGCTGGATGGCCGTCTCAAGCAGGGTCAAGTTGTCTATAGTGGAACGACATCTCCGAAAGCCACAATGAGAGGGCCTAAGGAGCTGCCTGATCTCGAGCAGCCAAACCAGGCGACGGTTGACCATGCGTTCCAACGTCTTCCCGACACAGCTCGTCAAAGCAATACTTCGATAACTACTGCGTTCGGTCCTTCCCCGGTTTGAGGAGGGGAATCAAAATCGCCTCCCTCCACAAGTCAGGGTACGTGCCGGATAACCATATCATATTAAAACAATTCAGGAGAACTTCCTTGGATGGCAGCAACAAGTGCTGCAGCATGCTGTACCGGATTTGATCATGACCAGGCGCAATATCATGAGCCACAGACAGCGCCGAATCCAGTTCCCACATTGTGAAGGGGCAGTTGTAGGGTTAAGAATTTGGGGACCGGAAGTCCAAGTGACCCCTCTCGATGGCAGTGCGGTAGCGGCAGAAATCTGGATCACAGTTAATAGTGGCGGTAGATTCCGCAAAATGCATGGGCAATGTCTCTCAGCGCCGTGAGGAGATATCCCTGATGCAGCAATGCCGTGACAGGTAGTTGGCTGAGTTTCCCAGAAATCCTCCTGATGGGTTCCCACACTTTCGTAGAACTAGTGGAGCGGGAGATGGAGTTCAAAAACGATTGCCATGACCGTTGTTTGCTCTCTTTAATCACTCGCCGCGCTTTGGCCCTTGCCACCCGAAAGGCCGCAAGATTGTCAGCTGAGGGACGGCACTTGAAGCGGCGCAGAGGTGCACGGCGGGCTCGGATGGCCAGGCTGCACTCAGTGGTCCACTAAGGGACAGGACGCCTCTTGGGATGACCGGATGACCGTGGGATTGACAATTCAGCAGCATGGGAGATCACGGCTGTAGCATGGTCTACCCATTCGTGGACGCTGGCACGGTGTTCCAAAACAGCCAGTTGGCTGAAAAGTGTCCAGTCAGCTCTGGAGAAGTGCTACCTGAGCGGCACTGGTAATGCCACAGCCTCATCCAGGAGGCGAATCCAAAGGGGGAAGTGGTCACTAGAATGGAGGTCAGCAGCAACCTCCCACAGAGCAGAATCCGCGAGTGCTGGAGAGCAAAAGGAAAGGTCAATAGCCGATGACGACCCGGAAGCAGTACAGAAATAAGTGGGAGCACCAGAGTTGAGGATGCACAGGTCTTCAGACATCATGAGGCTTTCCAGAAAGCGACCCCTGGGGCAAGTAGTCGGAGAGCCCCATAAGACATTATGAGCGTTGAAGTCCCCCAGAAGAAGAAATGGGAAGGGGAGTTGGCTAATAAGGCCTGTGAGAGCCGCAGAGTCTATCGCATCCTGAGGTGGTAAGTAAACTGAACAGACTGTGAGCCTCCGACCCACAAGAAGGTCAACTGAAACTGCTTGCAAGTCTGTAACGAGAGGGAGCTCAGATGAGGGGTGCATGTCACGGGCAATAACCGCAACACCACCCTTTGCCCTTTCCCCCGTCAGATCATCTTTTCGATATACGGTATAGCCCCGTAAAGAAGGAGCATCATTGGCCTGAAAATGTGTCTCTTGGAGACATAAGCACAAAGGGCACTCTCGTACAAGGAGTTGTAATTCGGCCACATGCATCCTGAACCCATTCAGGTTCCACTGTAATATGGGAGCCAGTGATCAGGGTGGCTGAACTTTCACCCTGCCTCTGTGCTTTGGAGGAGAGCCCGTACTGGCCGGAGATTTATTCATGTGGCGAGAATATCGCCCCCGGTCGACATCAATGTCCATCAGCTCCGATGACGACCAACGGGAGATGTCAGACAGTACGATGGCCTCGTCATCGGACCGACCCTGACTAGTCTCCTCAGGTGGTAAAACCTTCACCTTCGGCGTCATTGTCTTGGGGGGGCTTAGAATGCAGAGCATTGTCAACAGGTGGAGCTTTACTCGCCTGGGCAGAAGGCGCCATATGGGGAGAGGCAGGAAGTACCCCAATGTCAGCAACCACGGCGTTGTTCGACGCTGCGGGGAGAGCCGCAGATTTCAAAACAAACGCAGCAGCACAAGTGCATTGGCAAACGCAGGTATTAGTGCTAACACTAGCAACCTCCGTTTGCGTAGCAACAGTGGCCATTTGTACCGGTTTTTTTCAGAGCGGAAGCGAAAGATGTAAACACAGGAGGTTGCATGACCTGAAAGAGCTTCTTGGCCTCACCATAGGGGATGCGCTTAGATGTTTTAATCTCCTGTATCTTCCGTTCTTCTAGATAGATGGGGCAGATCCGGCTCCAGAAAGGGTGACTCCCAGAGCAATTCACGCACAGCACAGGCGATGAACATTCGGCTCCTTCATGGGCAGGCTGACCACATTTACCACAAGTGGCTATCCCATTGCACCCCAGCGTAGTATGCCCAAAGCGCTGACATTTAAAACAGCGCATTGGGTTTGGGAAATATTGCCGTACTGGCAAACGTAAGAACCCAGCTATAACATGCTCTGGGAGTCTCGTGCAACTGAACGTGAGAATAAACGAGTCGGATTTGACTAGGTCCCCATCGACTCGTTTCATAATATGCTGTTTTTTTTTGGTCATCAGTCTACTGACTGTTTTGTTGCGGCCCGCCACGAATTCCTTTCCTGTGCTAACCTTTTCAACTCAGAGTAGCACTTGCAACCTACGTCCTCAATTATTTGCTTGACGTATTCCAATCTCTGTCTTTCTCTACAGTTTTTGCCCTCTACAGCTCCCTCTAGTACCATGGAAGTCATTCCCTCATGTCTTAGCAGATGTCCTATCATCTCCTTATCAGTGTTTTCCACATATTCCTTTCCTCTCCGATTCTGCGTAGAACCTCCTCATTCATTACCTTATCAGTCCACCTAATTTTCAATATTCGTCTATAGCACCACATCTCAAATGCTTCGAATCTGTTCTGTTCCGGTTTTCCCACAGTCCATGTTTCACAACCATAAAATTCTGTGCTCCAGACGTACATCCTCAGAAATTTATTCCTCAAATTAAGGCCGGTATTTGATATTAGTAGACTTCTCTTGGCCAGAAATGCCTTTTTTGCCATAGCGAGTCTGCTTTTGATGACCTCCTCGCTCCGTCCTTCATTGGTTATTTTACTGCCTAGGTAGCAAAATTCCTTAACTTTATTGACTTCGTGACCATCAATCCTGATGTTAAGTTTCTCGCTGTTCTCATTTCTACTACTTCTCATTACCTTCGTCTTTCTCCGATTTACTCTCAAACCATACTGTGTACTCATTAGACTGTTCATTCTGTTCAGCAGATCATTTAATTCTTCTTCACTTTCACTCAGGATAGCAATGTCATCAGCGAATCGAATCATTGATATCCTTTCACCTTGTATTTTAGTTCCACTCCTGAACCTTTCTTTTATTTCCATCATTGCTTCCTCGATGTACAGATTGAAGAGTAGGGGCGAAAGGCTACAGCCTTGTCTTACACCCTTCTTAATACGAGCACTTCGTTCTTGATCGTCCACTCTCATTATTCCCTCTTGGTTGTTGTACATATTGTATATGACCCGTCTCTCCCTACAGCTTACCCCAACTTTTTTCAGAATCTTAAACAGCTTGCTTCATTTTATATTGTCGAACGCTTTTTCCAGGTCGACAAATCCTATGAACGTGTCTTGATTTTTCTTTAGCCTTGCTTCCATTATTAGCCGTATATGCTGTATGTCAACAATACCTTCTTCAGCCCACTCAGATTTTAACTCGTCTGTGAGGATATCCACCAAGTCACTACATGTCACAACACCCTTACTATAGTTCAACGTGGAGTGGAGCTCGGTCTCGATAGCGTACTCTCCGAGACAGGTTGCTTTCCGAAGAGAAGAGACTTGACGGGAACTAGAAGTCTCAACCAGCAGAGTACCATTGCGCAGTCGCTTAACATATTTCAATGTACCTGCAATTCCCTCAAGACCCTTGTGGAAGTAAAAGGGAGAAACTCTCTCAAAGCTACCCTCCTTCCGTTTAATAATCAAAAACACGTTCTGATTATCGGCACTCGCTCTGTTACGACAGTCTGATATATCTCTAGCAACACCAGAGGCTGGAGGACTCGCAGCGCGAAGTCGCTTTTTCGATGGGGTGTGTTTGCCTACCAGTGGCCCGCCCAAGCCACTGGTAGGGGGAAATGTAGAGGTTGAAGGGTCCATTGTGGTCCCACGAGCAGCTAGGGAACTAAAGGTCCGCTCAGACAGAGCCCCGCGTGCCTGAGTAAGCCTTATACAACAGGGGTGCGGCAGGTGCCCCAGAGGTTGCCCACTTGCCACAGTTCCACCCCAACAGCCATGCATCTTATAGACGCTGAGCACACCGTAAGATTGAGGGGTTTTTATAGAGGTTGGCCGTCCTCGCAATCCAGGCGGTCAAGCCAAGATTACCATTTCCCGCAGCACACAGCATTCCACCGCCGCGCCATGCGGTGGTCGTTGAAGCATGTCCGGGGGTTACGGTGACAGGAGACTGGCGGCGCTGACCAGTCCCCAGCTCAGGTCCCCGGGGTCGCCAAGCCCGTACTCAGCAAATGAATGCTGAGTCCCTGGGGGCCGCTTGGAATGCTGTTCAAATGGCTCTGAGCACTACCGGACTTAACTACTGAGGTCATCAGTCCCCTATAACTTAGAACTACTTAAACCTAACTAACCTAAGGACATCACACACATCCATGCCCGAGATAGGATTCGAACCTGCGACCATAGCGGTCGCGCGGTTCCAGACTGTAGCGCGTAGAACCGCTCGGCCACCCCGGTCGCCATTGGAATGCTGTTCATGAATGTCAGCATGACAGGACAATTCAACAGACTGACTTATAAAGTTGCAACCAGAGTGCAAGAGATAGCCACAAAATCGCACCACACACCAGAACTCCAGGTGCAGGTCCAGCATGTCTAGCACGCAGACAGATTGGCTGCAGGCTCTCAACTGGCCTCCTTGTAACCACAGTACGGTCATCACTGACACAGAAGCAAATCCAGCATTCATCTGAAAACACAACAGACCTCCATCCTGGGTCCAATGAGCTCTGGTTTGATAGCAATGAAGTCTTTAATGGTGGTGGTTTGTGGTCAGTGGGATGTAGGCTACAGGGCATATGGTTTGGAGCTGTTTTTGAAGTAACCGATTTGTAACGATCCGTTGTGTCACTATGGTGGCAATTGCTGCTCGGATTGGTGCTGCAGGTGCAGTACGATGCCCCAGAGCCATATGCAGAACAGGATGGTCTTCCCTCTCGGTAGCGCCAATTGGCAGTGTTCTTGAGACCGTACATTTCTTCTTACGACCATACATTCTCGTGACCACCGCTACCAGCAGTCAAGTGCAGTGGCGACATTCCTGCCAAGTCTCTCTGCAATATCGAGGAAGGAACATCAAACCTATTGCAGGCCTGTTACACGACCTCATTCTCAGTGAGGTGTTGAAAATGCCACCTTCATCGCCTTAAAGGCTTTCTTGATGACATCATCAAATCCATTCTCAAAGGCAACTATAAAGCTCATGACCGTCAAAGCGTCTATTTGAAGCAAACCTGATTTGTATCCTCATAGTGGCGCTATTCGGTCCACTCTTACGTGACTGGCGCCAAATTTGGATGGACGTCGTCTTTCAGCATAGAAACACGCCTAACAACTGTCGATTGTATCATACACCTCCGTCTTGGTTGCAATTTTTTATGTCAATATACAGGGTGAAACGAAATTCGCACACTCGGCCTTCGCAGTGCGACTCCTCACATGCCAGCGATAAAAAAATGTCTGTCACAAAATTTCGTCTGGCGAGGACATCCGACAGAAAAAGGACGTTAAAGAGCGGCAATCTGGTAACACTGTAACCAAATGTATGGTAACTGTCTCTGTCTGGACGCGTTGTTTGTGCCGTAGAGTTTTTGGTTAGCATGCAGGAGGTCGATGGTTCAATTCTCGGTTGAGGTGTATGTTTCTTATTTGGTAGATGTGGTCCAGGTGGTAAGGTATCTGGCATCTTAACCGCCAACAGTGATTGCAGCGGGTCCTCTAGTAAACATTTGCACTTACATATTACAGTCGTAGAAAAGAAAGGTTGATCAGCTTTGAAAGAAGTCCCTTTCCATGTCGTGGGCATGAATTTATTTCCACCGTTGATGCGAAACCTGTTTTCTTTGTACCCTTATTCGTACCTCGTTCAGATAAATTACATCTCATTAGGGCCTTACGTTTTCAGAATGACTAGCAACGTGCTTCGTGAATAATTTTCGAACTCGGTTACTATTTGTATGTGTTATCACCATGGTCCCACTAATTATGTCTTTCAACATTGAGTCTGGTAACCGCATGATGTAGTAAGTAGATTGTTTAGGTTTTTATATTGGTAACGCCACGTAGCGCTCTGTATGAAAATCACTGGCTGTGCTATGTGCAGTCTGTCGCTAGTTGGCATTGTTGTAATATTCGCTATCGTAGTGTTGGGCAGTTGGACGTGAACAGAGCGTAGCGTTGCACATTTGAGTGTGAACCGCCAGCAGTGGTGGATGTGGGGGGAGAGATGGCGGAGTTTTGAGAGCGGATGACCTAATTAGTATGAACTGTACTAACAGAAATGAATTTCAGCTTATCGAGATAGCATAACTGTTTTAGTAAGACGAATTACCCCAGATCGTTACGAATTAGCAATGTGCATTCGGATGCGAAACGGTCCATGTCAACGTTCAGACCAGTCATACCGGATTACTGCTCCTGACAAATCAAGAAAGTGTGCAAAGTTAGCGATGCGTGAAGATTCATAACGAAATTCAGTTAAAAATCGTTCATTGCCACACTTAATTCAATAACTGAGAGAAGCAGAAAAGTAGGCAGTGACAATTATGAAATTCTACGAGTTTTTCATATTGACATCCAGAGTGCGGTGGTACAGAATAAAGGTAGCAATAAAACGTATTGAGGGCCATAGTATCTTAAAATTGCTTTACTGATAGTCTATCTGCCTACATCGAGATTAGAACTGAAAACAAACCAGCCCCTCATGCAGTAGAAAACACCTTTCACTACGCTAGCAGACAACCCAAACAGCCCTCTATTATTATCTCAGACATGAATAAGCCGGCACTTTCGCAATGAAAATACCAAATTAATCTCCAGTTTCTGTTGCATAGAGCTTTCTGGACTCAGAAACAGGAATTTTCTACCTTTACGTCACCGCTTCTGTAACAATCATTCGGAATGTTTATCGAAATAACAAAACACCGCTATCAGAAAGTAAATTTAGTAGAATAATTCTGCACCACCCAAGGAAATATGCAGTGACGTAGCTGCCAAATGTTTCGAATTCTCCATTAGACTCGCAATAGCCAGTAAACGTTCATTAGCCGAAGTGTTTCTTAAGCTAGCAAGCAATGGGAATGCTCGCACTTCTAAAACGCGGTAGCATTAATACTGGGATCTGCATTACCACGTGTATAGGCCAATGGATTTTATTTGCATTCCTGTTAACGAGATTTGGACTGAAAGCGTAGCTACGATTAATATTCTGATGTATCGACTGCAACTAGAACACTACGAATGAAGAGTCGGGGGAATTATTTATGCAGCCCTCATCTTCAGTAACTGTCGTAGCTATTTTCGTTGTTAGGATTTCGTCACCTAAACCGGTAAAAATGGAACGTTACCAGTCTCACTTTCTTGACCGTCTATCTGTCTACCCAACCCTTAAAACCCATTTACCTCGAGTACGAGCAGACATAATAAACGAAAATGCATCGGACTTCATGCAAGCTGTTAATATCATCTGGTGTTGCTAAAAAGTTATTCACTTCTGGTGAATGATTTTCTGCGCAGTTCATTTAAGATAGAATAACTAAAATATATTTGATGTTACGGAAGAAGAAGGAAGCCTAATTCATTTCCCCTTGTCTTCATTTATGATGTTAGATTCGCAATCTGAGCATACGTACTATCCATAACCACTATTTAGCACCAAGTCATAGTCACAGATATGCGAATACAACACATTCGCTTATATCTGAGGTACTTCGTTTTCACGGTGTGGTGGCAGACGATGCTGTGGCACCTTCGAAGCACGAGCTTCGCCAGTGCTACCTATCTCAGCACATCAGCTGAGCGAACGTTTTCTTCCTGCTGGATCTCGATGGAGGCAGATAGACTGCCCGTAAAGCAATTTTAAGAAATTCTGGCTCCCCCAATACGTTTTATTGCTGCCTTTATTCTGTACCAGCGCACTCTGGATAGCAATATGAAACTCTCGTAGAATTTCGTACATGTCATTGCCTACTTTTTCCGCTTCTGTCAATTATTGTATTGACCTAAGTGCGGAACTGAATGATTTTTAACTGAATTTCGTTATGAATCTTAACGCATTGCTAAATTTTCACACTTTCATGATATATCAGCAACGGTAATCCAGTATGACTGGCCTGAATGTCGACACAGACCGTTTCGCGGCCGAATGCGCATAATTTTTGCTAATTCGTAACGATCTAGGGTACTTCGTCTTACCAAAACAGTTATGTTATGTCGATAAGCTGAAATTCATTTTTATTAGTACAGTTCATTCTAATTAGCGTTTCTTCTTTCATTTATATCTTATATTTACGTATTGTGTTTAATACACTAATCAGCATTAATATAGTCTTACACATGATTGAAAACAATCTGACAAAGTTGGGATAGATTTTCAATTTCACGCCTTTGCATAGCATGTTGGTAGCACTTCGTCGCCTTGCCTGTTATGCTGTGTAGCAGACTTTAATGCTGTGCGGATCAGCATAACGTAAAGGCGAGGGGTCTGGCTCGTTTTGTCCACTAATGTACATGTGTACATGTATCGAATTTTCTCATTGCAAACATCTAAACCAGTGTGGCAGATGTTTGGCGCACAACAAATGATGAATATGCTGATATGCATCTGGTTCTAGGTGCATCTGAAAACAGGGCTGGTGCTGCTACACTTGAATATGCTGCTAGACTTCCTCGTCGAAGCCATTGAGATACAAATGTGTTTCCTTGTCTGGAGTGGGGCCTTCGGGAGTCATGTTCCGCGTGACAGAGGTCGTCCGTAGACTCGCCGTACTCCGGCTACTGGGGAAGCTACTGTGGACGTCATGCATCAAGAACCTTAGCGAAGTACACGTAGCGTAGCAAAGCAGTTGCATGAGTCGCAACGCACGGACGTTAACGTGCTGCACGAGCATGGGTTGCGCCCCTATCATTATGCTTCCACGCAACAGCTGCAACCTGTAGATCAGCATCAGGTGCTTTTTTCGCAATCGAGGCGGGTTTTTGGTTTTTTAGTATATTAACCAACGATTGCTGACGCGCTGTGATGTTGAAGGTTCTTAAATTTTGTGAAAGGTTCCAACAACAACAGGAGGCCAATGATGACTTCGTGAACACCGTAATGTGGTGAGATGAAGTATCATTCACTCGTGAGGGTGTTTCCATAATGCAGAATGCCCAACATTGTCGGAGGTTAACCCTCACGTCATCCGCGACCGTGGATATCAAGTTCGCTTTGGTAACAACTTCTGGGCCAGAATATTGGGCGACAGGTGTTTGGGCCCCTACATGTTGCTGACCGGTTGACTGCACGAAGGTATCATGCATTTCTCTCAACTATCTGCCTAATGCGCTGGAATTTGTTCCACTAAATGTTCAGCAGAGGATATGGTTCCAATATGATGGTACACCTCCACACTCTGGAATTAATGTGCGACGGTATTTGGACAGAACATGTCTAGGGAAATGGCTCGAACGTGGAGGTCCAGTTGTACGGCCGCAGCATTCAGCTGACCTAAATCCCCTGGGTTTCTTGCTGTTGGGACACCTGAAGGAGAACGTGTACTCTACTCCTTCGACGAATGTGGAGGAGTTGGTAACGAGTGTTCATGTTGCTCTGGTCACCGTGGAGGCAGCTTTCCTGAAAAGGATCCATAGCTGTATGATCCAGCGGGTTGCGCAATGTTAGGACGTGCAGGGTGCTCGCTTTGAGCATCTGTTGTTCTGAGGACAACGTATTATGTTGTGAAGGTCATGCGGTCATTAATACGGACATTATTATTGTGACTGTCAGACATCTGAGCGCTCATATTACATGTAGTATAAATGACGAGTAGATGTTGTGTTATTGTACTGTGCTATCATCTTTAGCATCTCGAAACTGATACTATTTTTGTAGTTATTCTCTCATATGACAGGTCATTTGTTTCAACAGTCTATTTCTTATTTGTCTAACCACATATTTGTCATGTTCAGCGATATAAAATATTTTAGTATAGGATACATGTGATCTAAGAAACGGTATGTATTGCAGTATGTAATTTTAGAATGAAATTAGCAAATAAAAAATTGATCCCCAATCCAGGATCGAGCCCTTGAGTTCCTGAATGCCAGCCAAAACTATACCCACTGCACCAACTACGCAGAACAAATAATGGGTGCTAACAAAGATGTTACATGTTGTTACAGTGTTGCCAGATTGCCAATCATTAATGTCCTTCTTCTGCTGGATGTACTCACCGGACGAAATTTTGTAACAGACATTTTTTATCGTTGGCATGTGAGGAGTCGCTCTGCGAACCTGTATATGAAACAGGTGAAATGCCCAGAGGCTCCAAGCAGATCGTGTGTTTTCGTGGTGGAGCGACCGTTCTATTAAATATCGGGGGTGAAGACGCATAAATTCAGCTTCTTCTTCTAACGTTTCGCCTATACATCGTTCAACCACTTTCAGAGTGAGTCGAAACGCTGACGCTCTAGCACTTAACTCTTCCCTTCCACACTCGCGGACCATGGTGTTGCCTACGCGGCCACGGATACTAAGGCTTAGAAACTTTGATCGGAGGCAAAGAAAGGCAATGTGCATGAATTATATCTATGGTTGTGCAGTCGGCGGGCGTAATCAATGCAGAAGAAAACACAGCCAGATTTAAATCCACAGCTATCCTGCCAAGTGTGGGAAGCCTAACGTCAAAAATAGGACGGATCCTCAACAAGCACAAAGTGATTTTTCCTCTTCTAACACGCTTCGGCTCAGTAAAAGATGATCTGATGTCGCGGAAGGCTGGGATTTACAAGATACCCCGATAATTTGGCCTCTCATACATCTGCCAGACGATTATTACAGTCCATTGGAAGATATAGGGTACACCCGCCTCATACAGCCAAATAAACCAGCTGTGACAGGTACAGGTCACAAAATGTTATATGAAACCGTCAAAAGTTTGGCATCTGGAACTAGGACGTGAAAGAGACAATTGAAATACGCTTAGACGAATTTAATTAATAAAAATAGACGTTTCAGCTCGGTTAAGTCATAGATTCCGACTCTTCCTGTAAATAACTTACAATGACGTCGCAAAAGTGCAGCTCAGAGTGACGCATCGACATTCCAGCATTATTCGACTGCGCAGTCACGGGTATAATTAAGACAAACTGCCTTCTTCGGTGTCGATCATCATCTCTGGTGCCTGTGAATCTCTGGCCGCTTGCAGAGTGACACGGTCCACGACCTTAAAATGACGGAGCGAGTGCTGGAGCTATAGTCTTTCGGCTCACTCTGAATATGGTTGAACGATGTACAGCCGAAATAGAGGAAAACGTTGACTTTATGCAGTTGCCCGAAATTAAATGGAGCTGTAATGATTCCAATTCCAAAGAAGGTAGATGCTGACCGGTGTAAATACTACGGAACCATCGGTTGTGATTGGAAAGTAGTAACACGAATAATTTGAGGAAGAATGGAAAGGCTGGTAGAAGCCAACTTCAGAGATCAGTTTATGTTCCAAGGAGATGTGGGAACAAGAGAGGTAAAACTGACACCTACGACTTATCTTTGAGGATACACTGAAGGAACGCAAACTTACTTTTACGGAATCTGAGGATACATAGAAAGCATTCGTTAATGTTGACTGGATTACAATCTTCGAAATTTTTAAGGCTGCAGGGATAACATGAAGGGAGCGAAAGCTTAATTGTAACTTCACAAGCTGCGACATAGGTGCAAATGAAACAGTGACCCGAAAATAGGATAAATCTCCTTTACTTCACGTCGATGGTCACAAATTTTGTAAGTCCTCAGACTACGGTTTCGGTCAGCAGTGTTTATAAAACAGATCTGAAGATGGTCACTGATGACCGAAACCGGTAGTCTGAGAATTTAAAAATGTTGTGACCATAGACGTGAAGTAATGAAAATTTATTAATTATAACATTACGGAAACCAGACTGCAATTACAAAAGTTGAAGAATATGTAATGAAGGGAGTAATCGAAAAGGGAATAGGACTGGGTTGCTATGTATCGCCAATGTTATTCAGTTTGTATATTATGCAAAAACTGAAAGAAAAGTATAGACACATTTGGAAAGGGATTAAAGTTCAGGAAGAAGAAATGAAAACTTTGAGGTTTTCCGGTGTCATTGTACTCGTAGTTATGTCAGAGGCAGCAAAATAACTGGTTCAAATGGTTCAAATCGCTCTAAGCTCTATGAGATTTAACATCGGAGGTCATCAGTCCCCTAGACAGAACTACTTAAACCTAACTAACCAAAGGACATTACATACAGCCATACCCGAGGCAGGATTCGAACCCGCGAGCGTAGCAGCAGCGCGGTTCGGGACTGAAGCGCCTAGAACCACCCGGTCACAGCGGCCGGTCAAAATAACTGTAAGAGGAGTTGAATGTAATGGATAGTCCTGAAAATAGGTTATAAAATGATTATGAGAAGTAAAAAAAGGGACAATGGTATAAAGCTGCACTGAATTAGGCGGTACCGATTTACTTAATTTCATTCATCAAATCGGCGTTTTTGGGAAACCTGCAACGGTGTCATTCATGATTTAAATAATGCAGTACTGCACGGCGTTAACTGGTGCTGTTTCATTATTTAAATCTTCAGTGATTTAGATTAGATTTATTGTTTAGGCAGCAAAAAATCTGACCATAGTTGAAGCAGAGACTCGATAGCCAAAGTAGAGACTGATGATGGCAAGAAAAATGTTTTTGCAAAAGAGAAATGGTTTGAAATCTACGTAGATTTGAGTGTTAGAAAATCCTTTCTGAAAGAATGTGTCTGAATTATAGTGTTGTATAGTATAGCGTGCTTACTTTAGTGGACACAATAAAAGGGTATAATCGACTGATTGGGTTCAAGTTAACATTTGGACACTTATACATTTATTAATAACTTGAGTCAAGATAAAGATAAAACTGGAGTTCTACTTGAAAAATAAAAGATTACAATTACTGAAGTTAAACAGAAGACGGCAAAATGCTTTAAACACATTGTTGTTGTTGTGGTTTTCAGTCCTGAGA
This sequence comes from Schistocerca gregaria, assembly GCF_023897955.1. Taxonomy (NCBI): domain Eukaryota; kingdom Metazoa; phylum Arthropoda; class Insecta; order Orthoptera; family Acrididae; genus Schistocerca; species Schistocerca gregaria. The sequence continues at coordinate 661,701,977 of NC_064921.1, forward strand.
CTGGTTTGATGCAGCTCTCCATGCTACTCTATCCTGTGCAAGCTTCTTCATCTCCCAGTACCTAGTGCAACCTATGTCCTTCTGAATCTGCTTAGTGTATTCATCTCTTGGTCTCCCTCTACGATTTTTACCCTCCACGCTGCCCTCCAATACTAAATTGGTGATGCCTTGATGCCTCAGAACATGTCCTACCAGCCGATCCCTTCTTCTGGTCAAGTTGTGCCACAAACTTCTCTTCTCCCCATTCCTATTCAATACTTCCTCATTAGTTATGTGATCTACCCATTTAATCTTCAGCATTCTTCTGTAGCACCACATTTCGAAAGCTTCTATTCTCTTCTTGTCCAAACTATTTATCGTCCATGTTTCACTTCCATACATGGCTACACTCCATACAAATACTTTCAGAAATGACTTCCTGACAATTAAATCTATACTCGATGTTAACAAATTTCTCTTTTTCAGAAACGCTGTCCTTGCCATTGTCAGTCTACATTTTATATCCTCTCTACTTCGACCATCATCAGTTTTTTGCTCCCCAAACTCATTTACTACTTTAAGTCTCTCATTTCCTAATCTAATTCCTTCAGCATCACCCGACTTAATTCGACTACATTCCATTATCCTCGTTTTGCTTTTGTTGATGTTCATTTTATATCCTCCTTTCAAGACACTACCCATTCTGTTCAACTGCTCTTCCAAGTCCTTTGCTGTCTCTGACAGAATTACAATGTCATCGGCGAACCTCAAAGTTTTTATTTCTTCTCCATGGATTTTAACACCTCCTCCTTGTATAAACCTTCTATATACTCCTTCCACCTTTCTGCCTTCCCTACTTTGCTTAGAACTGGGTTGCCATCTGAGCTCTTGATATTCATACACGTGGTTCTCTTCTCTCCAAAGGTCTCTTTAATTTTCCTGTAGGCAGTATCTATCTTACCCCTAGTGAGATAAGCTTCTACATCCTTATATTTGTCCTCTAGCCATCCCTGTTTAGCCATTTTGCACTTCCTGTCGATCTCATTTTTGAGACGTTTGTATTCCTTTTTGCCTGCTTCATTTACTGCATTTTTATGTTTTCTCCTTTCATCAATTAAATTCAATATTTCTTCTGTTACCCAAGGATTACTAGCAGCCCTCGTCTTTTTACCTACTTTATCCTCTGCTGCCTTCACGACTTCATCCCTCAGAGCTACCCATTCTTCTTCTACTGTGTTTCTTCCCCCCATTCCTGTCAATTGTTCCCTTATGCTCTCCTTGAAACGCTGTACAACCTCTATTTCTTTCAGCTTATCCAGATCCCATGTCCTTAAATTCCCACCTTTTTGCAGTTTCTTCAGTTTTAACCTACAGTTCATAACCAATAGATTGTGGACAGAGTCCACATCTGCCCCTGGAAATGTCTTACTATTTAAAACCTGATTCCTAAATCTCTGCCTTACAATTATATAATCTATTTGATACCTTTTAATATCTCCAGGATTCTTCCATGTATACAACCTTCTTTTATGATTCTTGAACCAAGTGTTAGCTCTGATTAAGTTATGCTCTGTGCAAAATTCTACCAGACGGCTTCCTCTTTCATTTCTTAGCCCCAATCCATAATCACCTACTATGTTTCCTTCTCTCCCTTTTCCTACTGACGAATGCCAGTCACCCATGACTATTAAATTTTCGTCTCCCTTCACTACCTGAATAATTTCTTTTATCTCATCATACATTTCATCAATTTCTTCATCATCTGCAGAGCTAGTTGGCATATAAACTTGTACTACTGTAGTAGGCATGGGCTTTGTGTCTATCTTGGCCACAATAATGCGTTCACTATGCTGTTTGTAGTAGCTTACCTGCACTCATATTTTTTTATTTATTATTAAACCTACTCCTGCATTACCCCTATTTGATTTTGTATTTATAACCCTGTATTCACCTGACCAAAAGTCTTGTTCCTCCTGCCACCGAACTTCACTAATTCCCACTATATCTAACTTGAACCTATCCATTTCCCTTTTTAAATTTTCTAACCTACCTGCCCGATTAAGGGATCTGACATTCCACGCTCCGATCCGTAGGACGCCAGTTTTCTTTCTCCTGATAACGACGTCCTCCTGAGTAGTCCCGCCCGGAGATCTGAATGGGGGACTATTTTACCTCCGGAATATTTTACCCAAGAGGACGCCATCATCATTTGATCATACAGTAAAGCTGCATGCCCTTGGGAAAGATTACGGCTGTAGTTTCCCCTTGCTTTCAGCCATTCGCAGTACCAGCACAGCAAGGCCGTTTTGGTTAATGTTGCAAGGCCAGATCAGTCAATCATCCAGACTGTTGAACCTGCAACTACTGAAAAGGCTGCTGCCCCCCTTCAGGGACCACATGTTTGTCTGGCCTCTCAACAGATACCCCTCCATTGTGGTTACACCTACGGTTCGGCCATCTGCATCGCTGAGGCAAGCAAGCCTCCCCACCAATGGCAAGGTCCATGGTTCATAGGGGGAGGAGATTAGAGGTGAGAATAATGATTTTTAGTGGAAACAGAGGAAAAGAAAGTTTTTTATGGATGGAACATTTAAGATATGCATCAAGCAATTTGGACAGATCTACACCGTACACGTAGAGTTAGGAGGACCGACTAAAGAAACAAACATTCTTCCTACTGTATTTGCACTGTTCCCTAATAAGAAGAAAGACACATATGCTCGTCTGTTTCGTCTGATAAAACAAACAGTCTCTGAGTGGCGTCCCAAACAAGTAAAGGTGGACTCTGAGGCAGGTGCGATATCGGCCTTTCGTCAAGTTTTTCCCACAACTGAAATAAATGGATTATATTTGCATATGAAGAAGAGTTCATGGAGAAGAATTCGAGTTCTCGATCTAACTGAGGAGTACCACTAGAATGAGGATTTAAGACTTCACGTCAGCATGTGTGCAGCGCTGGCAGTTGTAAAACCTGAGGACGTAAGCAATGCATTGATTGAGATTCATGCAGAAGCTCCTGATAACGGGAGATTCTATCAACTTTTTGACTTCTTTGTGGATAACTGACTAGAGAATGAGGATATAGCAATAGAAATGTGGGACTGTTACGGAAAAAGGCACCAAACGACGAATGCTGTTGAAGGGTGGCACAACAAAATAAATAGTATTATTGGAAACCGTCACCCTAGAATCAACTATTTGGTGGAGAGCTTGAAAAAGGAAGCAGAGCTCACAAACTGCATGTACATGAAAGTGGAAGTGAATCTTGAAGGAAAGAAGAGGAAGAGGAGTACTTGAAGCTGGACGACAGGATAGAGAGAATATTAAAGAATTATGAAAAGACTGGCAACATTAGGCCTTGCTTGAAATCCATTGCCCATATTCAGAAACTGGCCTAGAATACGTTAAAAATAAAGTATTAAAACTATGAAGACCAATGAGACCTCGCAGATTACTGAGATAAAATTATTATGATGCAGCATTATCGCAGATAATATTAATTTGTAATTCTAAATAGCGTGTACATTAGTTCAACGTGTTTAGGCTGATTTTACACACGCCAGAAAGGTAGATGATCATTTATCATTTTCACAGTCCAAAGCCTGAGCAAAGTGTGATGCAAATCAGCCTTTAATGTAAACATTAAAAAGTGTTTCAAGCCCCACAAAAGTATCCCTATTGTTGTCACATTAAGATAACTTTTTTCTGCCTTCCAATATTATGGCCATACTATTAAATAATTGAGTTCTAAAATAATTTACTGAAGCTTCAGAATCGCAACTATCATCTAAAATATCATGGTTTGTTAAAGTGATAGTATACGCTTTTAAGTTTAGCTGCAAACATTTATAGTAGATGTAAAACTACTTAAGTACATTTAGGTATAATCCTTTAAAAATTAAAATTTCTTACTAAATTGTTGATTATCTTTAAACAGGTCAGTAAAAGCAAGGAGATTACTACTGAAAATTAATTGTTACTAAAGAGCATCAGAAACAAATGTATTAGACCTGCTTCTCTTATGCATTAGAGACTTTTTGAAAAGATATTTGATTATTTCCTCTGTCACTGACAGTGTAATTTCAGTTGCTTTGCAACACCAGGGATATCTGCTTCTAAATTATGTTTGCAGCTGTTCTCATTTCGAATTCTGGAATATTTACTTCGTCTTCTTTGGTGAAGGAATTTCGGAAAATGCGTTTACTAACTCCAATTTAGTGGCACTGTCATCAGTAACATTACCGTCACTGTCGCGCAGTAAAGGTACTTACTGGTTTACTTAACATGGGACCAGTGTATCTCTTTGGATCTTCCGCCACATTTATAGAACGAGTTTAGTTGTGGAAACTATTAAATGTATCTCGCATTGTGAAACGACCTCTTTGAAAAATTATACAAGACTGTGCGTAACCTGACACACAATATTTTTTAAGCGCAAGGCAATCTGACTTTCAGAAATCCCTACAAAAGAATGGCCTTGACTAACATTAACCTATACGTTTCACAAATCACTTACCTCACAAAAATCTTGGTTACTCCAACTACTGCAATACAGTGAGTGCCACTTCTGCCAGCTAAATAAAAGATTGAAACTACGGAAGGCACTAAGTACTGATAGGGATAGTTAGCAAATGAAGGATTTTAATAGAGAACAAACAATGTATTTACCTTAATATCATCAAATGTCAGAATATATATAGCAGTTCATGACAACCATTCTTACAAATTTGAAAACTCCGCCATTTCTCTCCCCACATCCACCACTGCTGGCGGCTCACCTCCAACTGCGCAACGCTGCGCGCTGTTAACAGTCAACAGCCCAACACTACAATGGCAGACAACAATGCAAACTAGCCACAGACTGCACACAGCATACCAGTAGTTTTTATACAGAGCGCTATGTGGCGTTACGAACAAGAAAACCTAAACAGCCTACTTACATAGCCCCTATGCTCACCACAAAAAAATTTACAAATTGTTTTGGGCAGTGGCCAATGCAAATTTGAAAATTTTTTTCATAATTACAGTAAGAAAGATATCAAATGCACACACTTATTGATACAATGTTGGTCAAAAGCTAAAATTTTCTCACAGTCCATAAAGACAGTCCTGATCATTCATCACAGTAAAATTGCAGTGCTTTTTTTTCTCAAAGTCTGAGCAGTAAAAGAAAATGCACACGGAAGTAGTGGATTTCCATGCAGTCTTGAAGAAGTAGTGCTGTCTTTCCAACGGAAAGACAGTGCTGACTCTTGACATGCTGACAGGTAATGAGCGACAGCAGAGCAAACCCACAGCAGAGTCAGTCGAAGTTTTGAAGAATATGGGTTGTAGGTCATCACAGAGCAGACCACTGTATTGGTGGGCTACCAGAGGTGCAGACCCACTGCATTCCTTGTAGAAATAATGGTATTGGTGGGCCATCACAGATGCAGACCCACTGAAGTTCTTGTAGAGATGGCTAGCAGCCATCCGTTGCGGCTGTGCAGGTGCACAATCACCATCGAAGGGTCTTGCAGACAATATCGCAAGTCCTTGAACCACCACTTGTGCACTCAGAAAGTTTTTTTCTAATTGTCCTTAGAACCAGCAATGCTGTTAACTAGTCCCTTGCTGAATTATTAACACATGTGCAAACACTAACAGTCCCAACTTCTCACATATTGTGCATATAGTATGACCAACAGAAACATGTGCAGTGAAATTAACTTAATTTGAAGAACTGGTGTCTATACAATTATAAATTGACAACATAAGAATACAATTACAAAGATGCAAAATACATCATTAAAGAACATAACAATACAGATAACATTTGTAGTAATAGGGGCTTTACAAAAGAATAGAAATAAACATATACATCAGTGTTACAGGAATTATGACATAAGTGAATATATAAAATAATGAAAATAGTTTATGAAACATTAATTTCACACATGAGCATTAAAACAGAACAGAATAAATAATGTCTAAACATCTTTAAAAAGAAAATAACTTAGTATTTGAAAAATTCTACAACATAAATCTTATTAGCTAAACACATAAAGACAGGAAGAACATAAATACACAAGGGTACACAAACACATAGTGGGATACCACAAGGAAAGGACAGGGTTTGTTTTCCTGAAGTATTTTGCAAACAAAACTTTCTTTACTTCTCGGAGATATCCCTTCATTCTTCATTATTTCCAAAAAGTCCTATCTATACCTGCTTTCTGCACTTTTCTCGTATAACCTCACAGTGCATTTCTTCAAATTCATCGCAACTCATTCTCTTATATAGGCTACCCCCTCTTAAGCTAAGTTAAATCTACTGAGCTCAGATGCATAAACTAAGGGACAAGGCAATGCAGCAGCACAAAACAATTAACACAAACAGCAATGACAAAAATGGAAATTGGCAAACCAAGCTACAGTAAATCTAAATTACCAAGCAATGCAACATTACAACTAATATGAACAAATGTGCAGCAACAAGAAAAATAAATCAATAGTAAAACTAGCTTAACAGAGTAATATAAAGTCTAATTTAGTAACACAATGCCTAGCAAACAGACGCAGAAAATGCAATAACTTATATCAAAACATGACAAAGCTCAAGCAGAAAAAATATTACAGTAAAAACAACAATGCAGATAAGGGAAATGTCTATTCACATCTTAATGTCTATATAATTAAAGTGGTGCACCACAAAAACTTATTGTAAAAAAAATATTACCATGTACTTGAAAAGAAAATTCTGTATGCAATTCCTGTGAAGGGAAATGTCTCTTTGTGCTCCTTCGTTATTTTTTTAAGTACATCATAAAGTTATTATTTACTGGATCTGTAGGCGTAAAATATTTATATTAGTACATCCATTAAACTTTATTGTAACCAATGCTGCAGTGCAGCTAGAAACTAGGTATTAAACAAAATAGGCAAATCAAGGCGTGATACGTCATTCACTAGCCATATGGCATTGCATAATGCAGTAAACAATCTTTGAACTAGCAAGACAATAGACATGAAATGTTTCTCATCATTTCATTCAAGTAAATATCATAAATTAAGAACTCTACAGTATAATCATGTTTTCAAGTTTGAGGGTGTCGTATTTACGATGCTTTCCACAAAGGAATGTCAATAGCGAGGATAATGGCCTCTTTTTTTTTCTTCTCCACCAGTGCCTCTGAAAGGCACACACTAATGGCTTTTTTCCAGACGTCTGTCGCGCAGCTAGGTGCCTACGACGCATTACGTGAAGGTGGTCACTTAACTTTCTTACCAAAATATTTATGGCACAGTTTCCCCTACAGTGACAGTCTCATATAAAAAATTTCACAAGTCGAGAATTTGCGTTTAAAATCTGTAGAAACAAAATCCTATTGATATAACAGTGACCAAAATATTTTCATCGGCACTGTAATACATTCACACATTTACATACATTTCATAACTCTTAAAGTACGATTCTTGGTTTCCAACAACCTTTTTCACAACCCAGAGTACCTAACCACTACTCATTATTCCTTACCTTATTCGTCGACACTTCTTCAATATTTTGTCATAACAGATACGTAGCATAATCAAATAACTCATATAGCATCAGCTTATTGATCATAAACATACCCCAGCATCATATTACACATCGTCATCGTAACAATAACATCATAACACCACAGTCAAATCTTAAAAACGTCGTAGCTTTCTGCAATAATTTCAAAACCTAAAAAAATACTCTGCTCGTGTCAATAGTGTCATGTACCTCAAACATAATTTAAAAATCATGATCCCATACCAGACACACCATTCAAATCTCTCATAATGTCACAATGATTCCGAAAAAATATGAACAGTTCACAAAGTACAGACAAAATACAATTTTGTAAGTGTGAAGTTTTCCAACGGTGTAACTACGTAAACATCTGTCACTGATGTAGTAAAAAAATGTTTGTCTCTCTGTTAAATAATCAGATCGCTGTGTAATTTATGTGTAAAGTTGTATAAGCAAATACCATATTAGCTAGGGCTCCTTGTGCTTGCCAAACACACGGTACACAAAGTAAGCGTGTAGCCCACTGAGGATTAATGTAATTATATCCTCAGGTATTACAGGTTACAGCAATGGAATGAAATGTATCACGGAAAACCTTTGTATCATTGTACTTCAAATATCTTTAAAAATAAATGTTTGAAGTACAAAATTAATCACTCAAATGCGTGTACTGTAGCGCTAAACTGTGCGTCTTGTTGTAAGATAATCTCTGTGGAAGTGTTGTAGTTATCATCCTCCGAAAGCTAAGTTCTGCAGAAGTCAATGTACTTACCTCATGATAAACAGAAGTGGAATGCTTTGCGTATAGATATCTTACTTATTAGGCTTATTGCCATGATGAAGAAAGTACTTTGCTGTAACGCATTGTTGTGCTACGGAAAATGTTGTCTCATTGTAGCTATACCACAAAAGTTACTATTAAAACATGTTTTACTTTCCAGAATAATGTGCAGATATACTGTGCAGATATAAAACAGATACACCGCAAAAGCAACAATGTAAATTGCGTCACATATTAGTAGCGTCGTGATATAATCGTGTAGCTGTAAAATAAACTAACCACTGGGACATCTGGTATCTCTCAGAAAGTACTTTAAATCTAGAATGTATTTTCAAGTAAACCAAAATGTTGCATTAAAATCTCATTACAGTACCAGTATATGTCCTAAGTATGTAAGCCTTATAGTCGTTACGTAATCGTGCAACTAACAAGCAAGAATGTACACACACAATAACACTGTGTCGTCTGTTCTATAACGATGCACTCATAAACACTGTCTAAATATGTTGCCTAGGTTCTAGACTGGATAGTGAACTTCAAAACATTGTTGCATGTTAACAGTTTCTAAGTCTGACAAAGCATACTAGTAACGTGAAGTGAAAAATTTTATGGCAAAGACTAAGTTATAAAGCAGATTATTTTTCAATGTGAAATTCGGTGCAATCTTTTACCCTTTATAGTGCGCAGACTTTCAACTTCAAAGCAATTATCATGTGGTATACGTCGCTAAAGAATGCTAAAATTGTTCTCAAGGTTAGCGTCTATGTTATATTTCTCTGAGCCAGCCGGCGCACGTGGGTGCCTGCGGTGCGAGTCATTGTCTGTTTCTTTGTTGTCACGCGTCGTTATTGGGATTAGGAGACCTAACCTCTACAAATTCACCTTGACGAGAAGGCCCTGACCTGTTTGAAGCTCGCCAGTTCTGATGGAATTCAGGTCTGTCGTTTTGTCGGTAGTTTACATAGTTTCTTGTTTGTCGGTCATGTGGTGGAGAATTTCTTCCAGAATCGTAGCTGCGTGGTGGACCGTTGCGTCTAAAGTTATTCTGTCTCCCGTGATAATAATTATTTTGGTTCCCATATTGTCTGTTTCTCTGATTGTCTCTGTGATAGTCACTGCCGTAGAGAGGTGATCTTTCCCTGTAATTATTACTACTCTGCTAACGGTTGTCATACGGGTCGTGTCTGTTTTGGTCACAATTTGTGTTGTGAGAATAGCCTTGTCGTGTCCAGTTATTATTTCTTTCATCGCGGAATTGTGATGGATGTGACCTGTAATTGTTGTGTTCCTGTTTCCGCGTTCCGCGAATGTCAGTGTCAATTTCCAATTCTTGTAACATTCCCTGAAAAGCTTCATTGTCATCTTTGCAACGTCCTGCCAAAATAATATGTCGTAAATGTTCAGGTAATTTGATTAAGCAAATGCGGATGAGTTCTGAGGGGCTGTATGGGTTTGACAGGTACTGATTCTTATGCAACATGTCTTCAAAATATTTCGCAAGGCTGGAGAATTCAGATTGTTCGAAATGTTTCATCATTATGATGCTACGTTTTACTCGGTCTTGTGTAGCTTGAGACCAATATGCTGAGAGGAAGGCATGATAAAATTCTCCTTCACTGTGACACTCGTGAATGACCGATCGCATTCTTACAGCTGGTTCATTCTCCAAGTAGCCACACATAAATTCTAATCTGTGCTCTAATGACCAGTTGGGAGGAAAACAATGAAAGAATTGATGAAGCCACTCTTGTGGATGAAAGTCGTTGCCAGAATTCTTAAATGTTTTGAATTTACGCGTAGTAATGAACAGCTTATAGTCAAAATCATCCTGTCGGCGAGTCGCATGTCGGTCATTGTTACGTCGAGTCGGCGGTTCCATCTGAAAATTCGGTGCACCTTGCCAATTTCTTTCATAATTTCTGAAATGCCCTGTGTTGTTATTTTGTGGCCTTTCCGTATTTCTAAGTCCTTCTTCCCATGTTGGAGCCGAGTGTCCTCTGAAATATGTAATTTTTGTATTACCTGCGTCAACTGATCTTGTACTTCCCGGATTTCTCTTTTGTACTGTGTATTGATTTGATTTTGATTTTGTTTGAATTTGCTAATTTGTTCATACTCTTCTGTGTCCGTGAAGGCTACGGGTCTTGTGTCATTCAGATCATCATCAACCTTTGTAAATAAGTTAGTGAACTGATCCTAAAGTTCGGCTACTTTCTCCGTTAGTGAACACATTTCCTCAGTGTGTTTTCTGAACCAAGTTTCAAAGTGTCCATTTGTGTTGAAATCGAATCTACTGTGTCCTTTAAGTTTTCCTGAGTTCTTGCAAGTTGCGTAACCGAATCAGTGGATGCAACTTAGTCCATTTTAGCTTCCAAGGTGTCGTGATTTTCACGAACAATAGTTTGCAGTTCTTTTATGGCTGCTTCGTGATTCTGTAATGCATTTTCATGCCACGAAAAAATAGGTTGGAAATGCTCACAAATTTGTATTTTTACGTCATTACAGACTTTTTGACATTTCGATTCAATGTTATGTAACTCAGTAGTTAAATCTTCACGTGGTGAAGATTTTGTTCCATTGTGTGTAACTGTTGCTGTGTTTGTCTCTGGTGTTGTTCCATTGTGTCTAACTTTTGAAGCTTTTACTGTGTTTGTCTCTGATTTTGTTTCATTTGTTGAATTAATTTCAGTAATAATGTATTAGTGTCTGGAATCTGTTCCTCTATGCTTTTCGGCAGTGCATTTGCACTGGCAACATTCACATTTTGACAAGCAGAAAATGTGTTTTGACTTATTTGAGAAAACGGTGAGGACGCAAAACCTGGAAATACAGTATCTGCAAGATTGTGTCCGGTCATTTCGGATGCCTGAGGCGAGCTGTTGCCGACCGATCGATCGATAATGCTTCCCTGTTCACTAATTGTTTCACTGCCTACCTCATTATTTGCAGCCCGCTCCATTTCCATATGCACAATTACCAAATTACTACTTTAACATTAGTTGATTCGTTACATGGTGGCGCTAACACACTGCTTTCGTCTTCGCTGTCATTTCTCAGTTTACTTTGGAGACTAGTATTACCTTTTTCACACGCCATTATTGTCACAATATTTGACACGATAACACATAAAAACACAATTTGAAGAGTAAAATAAGAGAACACATTAACATAGCACTGAAAATAATATTTACTTAATTGTAAGCGCAGCTGCGAAATACTTGGTGCAAATTAACATGCGTGGCACACCTGTTTTACTGTACAACAATGAAATACTACAACTACAAAGGAGATTCTCTCTATAATTACATGCTAGCAATAAACAAAATCTACACTAATTACAGAAACTACAAGAAAAAAATCAGAAGATTCCAGTGAGGTATCCTTGGCTAACGGTCGACAGATGAAACGTCCCCTTAGAACAATTGTGCAAGACTGTGCTTAAACTGACACACAATATTTTTTTAGCGGAACGCAATCTGACTTTCAAAAATCCCTACAAAAGAATGGCCCTGACTAACATTAACCTATACCTTTCATGAATCACTTACCTCACAAAAATCTTGGTTACTCGAACTACTGCAATACAGTGAGCGCCACTACTGCCAGCTAAATAAAGGATTCAAACTACGGAAGGCACTAAGTACTGATAGGGATAGTTAGCAAATGAAGGATTTTAATAGAGAACAAACAATGTATTTACCTTAATATCATCAAAAGTCAGAATATATATAGCAGTTTATGATTAACCATTCTTACAAATTCCAAAACTCCGCCATTTCTCTCCCCACATCCACCACTGCTGGCGGCTCACCTCCAACTGCGCAACGCTACGCGCTGTTAACAGCCAACAGCCTAACACTACAATGGCAGACAACAATGCAAATTAGCCACCCAGACTGCACGCAGCACAGCCAGTGATTTGTATACAGAGCTCTACGTGGCGTTACCAACAAGAAAACCTAAACAGCCTACCTACAATTGAAATCCGCACCAAATTTCGAGCCTCAGTAAAACTTCACCAATCTTGGAGATTTTTTGTTTGTCTAAATTATACGTGCCTTTTTCGGGGCTCCTGAAAGAGCTTTCTGTCGTGTTTTTTGTACCATGGGGGATCAGTTCCGTCTCTTATTAATTTATTTGGTATGAATATTTCGAGTGCTGTTGATACTATTTCTTTGAACTTAAGTTACATATGGTCTTCATTTACATAGTTTGGAAGGATTGGAAACTATCTCTTAGAAAGGCGTCACGCGAATTTTCAGCTACTTTTATAAATAGACATATTTCACGTTTAGTTTTGGTGATTTCTTTGTTAGTGGAGTGAGCCTCGCTACGACTTCGTGTTCACTAATCCCTATATCCATCGTGATGCTCGAGATTATTTGTGGCTAAGAGATAAAGTGTGTTTCCATAACCATTTACAATTTGAATAGCCTCGTCAACTAATTGTTAAAAATAATGTAAAAAAAACATTTAGAAAAATTACGGAAGTTGTTTTCTATTTACATTAGGGAATGAAAATGTATTGTTGTCAATATGCGGAAGATAGATTGAAGTATTTTCCAACTATAATTGTATGAGTAGGGTATCTATTTGTGATGAGACTAAAGTTTTCTTTGAACTGTTCAGCAACTGTTTCATCTGACACAGGAGGTCGGTAAAAGGAGCCAGTTATTAATTTATTCCGGTTCTCGAATATAACCTCTGCCCATACTAAGTCACAGGAACTACTTGCTTCAAATTCGAATGTGAGCTTACATTATTTTTCCTTCAGTTGTTCTTCTTGTTTCTGTTGTAGTGCAGATAATTACAATTACGGCTTTTCCCTTCAGAACCTAAGCTGCTTTCTCTGCGACGCTGTAAATACCAGAGCTAAACAATGTAGAACAACAACGAATGTTACAAGCGTAGCATTCTGTATTACTTCATTTCCTTATTTCTAACATTTTAAAATTGTAAGTCGTCTTTAGATGACATGTCAATCATAGATGTTCTTATCTCTATTTAGTGAACGTGTTTTCAGTTACGTTTTGAACACTGTCCCGCTACACTTTGTTAACTAATATTTTTAGAGAGTTAATTAATATGAAGTATGTCGTTCTTCTTTTCAAACATTCACATACCCATATATTCTTTCCCTATTGTCTTTTGGGTATGCAGTTGTAGTAATTAAAGTAGGCACAAATGCAGTGATCAAAAATAAATGATTAGCGTACATTCGCATTCTCGTTACATCGTTCTCTTCTTGTTGCTCCCATGCCGATGGACTGTTTCTATCGCAGTCAGTAGGCGTGAAAGGAAGCTACCGTACAGACAGAGGAATGTATATTTATACTTGGTAGAACTAATTAAATTCTGACATAATCGTCGGTATTGGTTTCGTTTCCCAAAAGTTATAAATATTTCGATTTCGGAAAAGAAACTCTGCATTTGGCCAAGATGTAGAAGAAGAAAGTCCCTTACGTACTGGTTGTATCGAGTAAGATGTGGAGACGGCGGTTTGAAAGCGGACAGGGGTAGTGCCTGGTAGATGCAGACCTCGGGGAGGATCAGTTTGGATTCCGTCGAAATGTTGGAACACGTGAGGCAATACTGACCTTACGACTTAGAAGAAAGATTAAGAAAAGGCAAACCTACGTTTCTAGCATTTGTAGACTTAGAGAAAGCTTTTGACAATGTTGACTGGAATACTCTTTTTCAAATTCTAAAGGTGGCAGGGGTAAAATACAGGGAGCGAAAGGCTATTTATAATTTGTACAGAAACCAGATGGCAGTAATAAGAGTCGAGGGGCATGAAAGGGAAGCAGTGGTTGGGAAAGGAGTGAGACAGGGTTGTAGCCTCTCCCCGATGTTATTCAATCTGTATATTGAGCAAGCAGTAAAGGAAACAAAAGAAAAATTTGGAGTAGGTATTAAAATTCATGGAGACGAAGTAAAAACTTTGAGGTTCGCCGATGACATTGTAATTATGTCAGAGACGGCAAAGGACTTGGAAGAGCAGTTGAACGGAATGGACAGTGTCTTGAAAGGAGGATATAAGATGAAGATTAACAAAAGCAAAACGAGGATAATGGAATGTAGTCAAATTAAATCGGGGGATGCTGAGGGAATTAGATTAGGAAATGAGACACTTAAAGTAGTAAAGGAGTTTTGCTATTTAGGAAGTAAAATAACTGATGATGGTCGAAGTAGAGAGGATATAAAATGTAGACTGGCAATGGGAAGGAAAGCGTTTCTGAAGAAGAGAAATTTGTTAACATCGAATATAGATTTATGTATCAGGAAGTCGTTTCTGAAAGTATTTGTTTGGAGTGTAGCCATGTATGGAAGTGAAACATGGACGATAACTAGTTTGGACAAGAAGAGAATAGAAGCTTTCGAAATGTGGTGCTACAGAAGAATACTGAAGATAAGGTGGATAGATCACGTAACTAATGAGGAGGTATTGAATAGGATTGGGGAGAAGAGAAGTTTGTGGCACAACTTGACTAGAAGAAGGGATCGGTTGGTAGGACATGTTTTGAGGCATCAAGGGATCACAAATTTAGCATTGGAGGGCAGCGTGGAGGGTAAAAATCGTAGAGGGAGACCAAGAGATGAGTACACTAAGCAGATTCAGAAGGATGTAGGTTGCAGTAGGTACTGGGAGATGAAGCAGCTTGCACAGGATAGAGTAGCATGGAGAGCTGCATCAAACCAGTCTCAGGACTGAAGACAACAACAACAACAGGGGTAGTGCGAGGAAGGGCATCCCTTACTTGAGGGATCGCTACCTGGCGAAGGGGCAAGTGTGGCAAATGTCCGGCATTCGACTACAGTCTCTCTGTCCAAAGGAGCTTCGTCAGACCAAGTGGTACCGGCCGACTGCTGTATCATCCTCAGCCCACAGGCATTGCTGGTTGCAGATGTGGACGAGCATGTGGTTAGCACACCACTCTTCCAACTGTTGTCAGTTTTCGTGATCACAAACGCTACTTCTCAATCAAGTAGCTCCTCAATTGGCCTCACAACAACTGCGGACTCCTCACTTGCCAACAGCACCCCGCAGACCTGGACCATCACCCATCCACGTGCTAGCCAAACTGGAGAGAACTTAAGTGAGCTGATGGCAACTGGGCCGTCCGGAGTGGCCGAGCGGTTCTAGGCGCTACAGTCTGGAACCGCGTGACCGCTACGGTCATAGGTTCGAATCCTGCCTCGGGAATGGATGCGTGTGATGTCCTTAGGTTAGTTTTAAGTTCTGGGGGCTGATGACCTCAGAAATTAAGTCACATAATGCTCAGAGCCATTTTTTTAATTGGAACTGATGCTATCACTGCGGCAAGGCTGTTGGCCTTGGCTACATTAACCATTTCTCGTTGGTGGGAGGGCCGGAAAGGGGTGCACTCAGCCTCGTGATGTCAACTGAGGAGCTTCTCGAATGAGAAGTAGGTGTTCCAATGTCCTCAACGACGACAAGGCCAGGAGAACGGTGTGCTGACTCCAAGTTCCACAATATCGTATCCAAATGACACATAGCTGACGGTGAAACGGCGGTCACTAGAGTCCCGTCTGAGATCAGAGCGGTGGAGCTTAGCTACACAAAGCGGATGCGACGTGCGCAGCATAAACTGCATCAAACCAGTCTTCCAAGTGTACACAACAATAACAATGCTTCTGTTAAGAATTTTATTTTTGTAATCGGTCGCTGTTGCTAGCAGATCTATCCAAATCGCTACTCAGCAGAGCTGAAAGCTTCAGCCTGAAAAACGTCTGTCCTACAAGATGTATAGGTTAACTTTTGTGTAGTTTAGCACGTTAGGAGAGACGCGCCCTCAGATTTATGGTCTGAGTCAAAGCGTGAAACATGCTGTGATAGCTATGCATTAAGAGCCTTGGCAAGAGGCCGGGTGCACATCTCGGTTCACCACAGGATGTTTTATTACCAGTTAAAGGCGGCTGCAGAGTCCTCCACCGTAAAGAAAGCACCAGAATGTGCCGAACATTTGTGTCGAGTTTAGAGTAGAAATTATTAACGGTATGCTGTAATCGCATTTTCGTGAGCTTAACAATGAAGCTGAAACAGTACTGTTTGGTAGGCGTTTATAGAAAGCGCCGCACCGTAGCAGTGGACGAAATTATTCAGACACTCCGGAAATTCAAAACTCGTACAAACGGAGAAACTCATTACGCACAGAAAGAAGAAATGCGTACGACACAGTGAAAATCCAGAGACATCTAGGGTCTCTGTTAAATTTTATGTATCTACAATTATACAGGTTGATTCGGGAGGAAATGTACGTGTTTTGAGGGATGACAGTGATTCTGAACAAAAAACGTCATTGAACATATGGTCTGTTCTTGACAGTTTCTGAGGCCGCTAAGGAAAACCGTGAGGAATAGGACGAATGGAGCTAATCATCTATAAAACATCGTCATCTAATGTTTTGTTTAATTGTGAACATTTCCTCACAAAAGACGTTCACAAAGCCACCTTCAATTGCAATGCATTTTGCAGCTCTTGTAGACTTGGGTAGTTGATCTCTGTTCTTTCATACGGCCCTTTACTTGAGCATAAGGGCGTCAGTCGCATTTCCTTTTTCACCAGCACGAACGTAGGAATGCAACCAAAGCGACATTGCCATTACTGACTATTTCAATGCGCGCTACACTTGAGCATGGGGCGACCGACTCAGGTAAAATACCAGCGAGAGATTCCTCCTTTGTGTCCACTCGCTTGTAAGGCTTCGCTCTTATGCCAACCCCACAAAAAGGTAATCTAATGCAGTTAGATTGGGTGATCGCGGTGTTTAAGAAATGACTCCACGGCGACCGAATCAACGCCCAGGATACTGTGACATTGACTACGCGAATTTTCATACAGCTGTATGTCGGATACTGTTAGGAAAATGGCACTATTAAGAAAGTGGCATATGTTCATTATAAGTTTCTTGTTCTGAATCATCAATGTTACCACCTTTTGAAGCGTATACCTTCCCTCCTGACTAGTCCTGCAAATACAGGGTGTTATGGCTATAAGTGCAGCTGTTTTTATTGGTGACTGAGGACAGTGTACTGAACAACATTACATCAGTATTTACTTCATTTGTAGGCTAATAATTGTAGATGTAATGAGAAGTATGTTTTTAGGTTGCTTAGACTTGTAAGGTGTCCGGCAAATCCAACACCTTCCATGAAAACCCTGACATGATAAGCCAATCCAGTAGTATGTCACATAGCTCCGAATAAATCGTGACATTAAATTAACCAAAGTAATACGAATAACGAGTGAGCAAATGGAATACCACAGACTAACACAAGAATACCTAAATGCATGTCGTACCTTCCCACCGAGAGACCGACGCAGTTCCGAGGGGAGAAACGAGAACAGAAGCCGAGAGCAGAACCGTGTTAAGCTAGAAGGCCCTATGATAAGGGACGGTCTGGACACCCACGCCGCCAGCCTACCTTTACGACTACCACCCGCACGTTTTAGCGTGAGACTTTTTAGCGTCTCTGTTACGTTGCAAACTTTAAAAACATTGCCCCACCACGAAAAGTATAACGTTTCTCATTGGATAGACAGAATTTTTGCAGGCGGAGCTTAAGGTTAACATTGAGACCCTGATTGGTCAGATGAAAACAGAGCCAGACAGGTTTTTTTAAACTAACTTCGGTAAATTGTAGTAAGGAGAAGTTAGAGGAGAGTTAGTTCCGAGACGGCGAGCTGGATGGCTGGTGCGCCGGCCGCTGTCGCCCTGACGCTGCCTAAACACCGACAAGGTAATGAACGCACGCGATGCCACATTTTTGAGCGCAAAGGCTTCACTCAGAACTGCAGAAGACTCATCTGTTACACCCCTTTCTTGCGTAATACTAGTATCGATCGTTAATTAAAACTCATGGTGTTCACATTTGCCACTTGAAGAACAGATCTGAAACGCGATGATTTTTCTTTTATATAGTTATTGAGAAGTCTCTTTTATATAGTTATTGAGAAGCCACATCAGCCACTGTAATTTACGCCAAGTTAGATAAGTTATTGAAGATAATTGAGGGTCACTGTAGACCATTTTGATAGTTTTCTCTTTTGTGAAAAATTAAACCTAGATTATGGATGTGATATGGCATAGGTCATCCTTCGATCGATTGTAGAACTTCGAAACCCATTCAGGGAATATTCGTTCAAATTTTTGTTGGACGCTGTTGGTTTTTACCTTCCTGTATTAAAACATCTCCTTTTATCAATAGAGCAATTTATAAACGATATTTTGTGAGTAGAATAAAACTATCAATATTAAACTTAACTGCTTTTTCTTCGTCATTTTATCAGCTAACTAAAAGTAGGAAAGCCTTGAACCCTTTCCACTATATTTAGTTAGTATTAAGATTCTTTTACAGGGAGTGCAGTGGAGCTGACGCTAAGATCATTTAGTATTTAGTTATATCATCGCTAGTCTCACTGAATTATTCTGAATTCTACATGTCATATGTGTTCTGGTGTCTCCTTACCAGCAACAGGTCCCAGGTTAAAGCTAGTTAATTCCCTAAAAAACACGCTCAGAGCGTCGTTGCGCAAAAGTGTTAGGGAGACACGATATAGTACAAACAGACACCACCATGAATGTTTAGAAAATGGCGACCCTGCCAGGATGGTAAAATACCATGTTTGAAGTTCGACCACATGCCTAAGTAGGTCAAAAAAATGTCCTGTTAAAAAATTTTCGTAGTAAAAAAAAAATTCTAAAGTTATACATAGTCAAAAACAGTAGCTGCATCGATAGATAGTAAAAGTATTAAACAGAAATTAGTCTAGCAGAGACAACAGCATAATTAAGTTACGAATATTGAAAATTGTTAGAATGAAGTTTTCTCTCCAATGCAAGCGCGCAGGTGGCGGATACATCGTTGACAAGTTGGTTCTGTCCCAACAAGTAAGTGAATGGATTGTCAATCTTGGTAGTGTCAAGTCGTGTGAACAAAAAGTTTATGAAACGCGTGAGATCGTATGAGCGCATGTTGACGAGAAGTAGGGCGCGAGAATTGCTTTTAAAACAGAAAATAAGTGATTCGGAAAGATTAGCAATGGCAAATCGAGACCTTGGCCGAATTGAGGTAGATACCCAGCATGAAAATCGACAGAACATAGAGGACAGTACAACAGACGATGCAGTATCGCGAGAAGTAAGACAAATAACTAACCATAACGAGGATAATGTACGCCAAGGCACAGAAAACCTAGGTCAGCGTACGACAGAGGAGCAGGAAAGTAGTGAGACAGTCGATGAGAATTGTAACTTGCGTCTTGAATACGTAGAACCCATAGTACAAGTAATCAGAGCTCCCTCACCACAGAGTACAAGGAATGCGAGCAGAAACGTGTCACAGCACAGTTCAATGCAATCGGTTGCGAACCAAAACTTGGGCGAAAGCACAGAACGTAGGACGACGGAAGAAAACGCTATAGGACCCACAAATCTGGCAGAATTATTACAACAAATTACGGAAACCATGACAGGGCAAAATAAAGACATAGCGAACCAAATTCAAATTCAGAATGCAGAAACCACGAGACAAATGCGTGAGATTAAAGAAGAAAACAAAGAAATTCAGTTACACCTAAGCCATATTGAAGACGAGGCAAAAGAATCTCGAGAAGTGATAGGAAACTTAATAACAGGTTACAATCAATTGAGAACAGACATTGGCAAGGTACAAGTGGACGTACAAACATTGCGTAATGACATTCAGGACGAGATCAAAACATTACGTAACAACACCCAGGGAGAAGTCAAGATACTAAAGAAACAGACAAACGTAATTACTAGACAAGCAGCAGGTACAGCGCGTGAAATTGTTGAAAATAGTGTGTTCCACAAACGTATCACAAAAGCAGCGCTGAAAAGATATGATAACCGCATAGTCAAAATAGAAGCGCAAACGAAGCGACAATTTCAGAAATTGCAAACCATTGAAGAGCGTAGTGAACAGGATCGAACAAGCACAGAGTCTGCAACCACATCCGTATCTGTAACAGTAACGGAAAAACAAGTAACTGACGAAGATATTACGCATTTGCGATTACAATCACAGGCGGAAAGTAACATACGTGACAATGGAAAGCCAGGTCGCGAAGCGTACAGTGCAATGCATTCAGCTACACGTTCACATCCGACAGAAGAAAATTATTGCGTACCACTCCAACGATACTACGCAAGGGTAGGCGAAAGTTAGTAGACAATACCCAATGGATCTACCACAACGGGAAAGAACGACGGGAGAAATGATCAGAAACAAAAGTGGCGAAGAATCGCGAATTTCATATAGAACTATGACGAAATACGTCAACGATCATTTCCTCACAGTCAGAAAATTTCAACACTTTCGAGAAGGAAACTCATTACATCCACGAACTTTTATTGATCAGTTGCGAATAGTATTTACAGAACACTGGAGGCTAGCACACAAATTAGACTTTATATGTGCACACATGTCAGGAACAGCCACAGAAACCATGCAGAATGTTGCAGCGACATGCCGATCGTACGAAAATTTCAGAGAGAAATTTCTCTCACGATATTTGGTCCAGCGAAGCACAGAACAGAGTGAAGTACGAGTTATTGCAGAACCCATATTTTGAAAATTCAGGAGAGAAGAGTCCCGTGAAATTTTTCGAAGTAATGGCAAACAAAAATCAATGCTTAGATGTACCACACAGTGACGGAGAGTTGATTAAATTATGCGCGATGAAGCTACCATTGAAATATCAGCAATCATTAGTAGGTCGCGGAGGCAATGACGTCGAAGCATTTAAAGGTATTCTAAGGGAACTAGAGTTCATATTTTTGGAAGATGACGTAAGAAAAAGACGAAGCGCACGTGAAAACGAAAGCAAAAAGCAGTGGAATCCACAAGACACAGTACGAAGAAACAATAATTACGAACCACGTGATAATTTCGCACCAAGAAACGACAATAGATTTCAACAAAGAACCGGTTATGGATTTAGAAGAGAATATGGCAATAACTATAATTCACCCAGGAACGGCAACAACTATTACAGAGGGAATAACGACAACGGAACGGGTACTGGAGAACCAATAGACCGACAAATTATCAACAAATAAACCACTATCAACAATCTGAACAAGAAAAGCGAATACAGACAGAAGAGGTGGAGGTAAGATCACCAAAGCCCGATAAACGTTCGAATTGACAGCTAAGCGCCCATGCCAAAGAGAATGAAGCACTGACCCAGGACAACTGCAGCACATTGAACAGAGAAGTAAAAATCTTATCACGAAAAGAGAAGAAGGAAGAAACAAATTCGCAGGGACCAGATGAAAACGAAGACAAGAAAATAACAATATCGTGTTGGGACGAAATTAATGGGGAGAATACTGACGAGGAAGATGAATTACCAGAGGCATGCACAACGAATGTAGGAGGAAAGGACGAAGTAGTGAGTATTGCAGAGCTATTTGAGATGGAAACCAAGGAAAGCGAATTCAATGAGGATAATGCACAGTCGACAGAAGTTGAAAATAAGTTACAAGTGGGCACACAACCCAACGTATATAATGAAGGAAGTTATGAAGCGATAATTAGTGCATTTAGATGCGATTATGTGGAAGTAGCGACGAAGAAGGAGAAGATAGGCGAGGATGAGGAAAAAGTAGAGGATGTAGAAGATAGCGTAAATGAAGGAAGAAATAGAGAAGAGGAAATAGAGAGAAGTAGCAGTCGAAGCTTATCCTACAGTAAGTTCGATTTCACAAGGGAAATTCCTAAAAAGACTCATGTATGATTCAGTGGAGGATTCATTGATGCAAGAAGAAGAAGAACAGAACCAACCCTTTCAAATTCAACCAATTGTGAAGGCCATGGTGAAGCATATCCCAGTCAATATTGTAACTGATAGCGGAAGTGAACTGACTGCGATCTCAGAAAATTTATTCATGCAGTGTAATGCCAATGAGGAATTGCCAGTTCTGAAAACACGTAATATTAAAGTAAGAGGTCCTATTAGAAACAATGCTGCAGAAGTTACAAGACAAACAAGGTTAACTCTTTCATGCCAAGGTGAAAAGATCGAAGCCAACTTCGTGATTATACCTAAACTAACTGTAGATTTGATTATAGGTGCAGATTTTTTAAATGAGAGACGAGCGATAACAGATATGGGGAAAGGTAGCGTAAAATTCGGGAATGTTACACTTCTCTTTGAGCAAAAGCTATAATTAGAAGAAATACCAGTTATAAACAAACAATTAAGAATGACACGAGATAAAGAGGATGAAGAATTAGAATGGTATGCACAAAAGAAGGAATCGCCTCAACTCATGTTAGAAGTTCATAACCAAATCGACAACACATTGCAAGAAGTTCAAGGTATTTCAGAACACAGTAAAAGAGAATTAGAGGGTATTTTACGAGATAAAGCAGAGGTATTTTTACCTAAGACTGGCAGTATTAAACACTTTCAGTACAAGTTTGAAGATTAATTTTATTACTGGTAAATAATCAGCACAAAATTTCAAGATTATGTTGCAGATAAGATCGTCAGGAGAAAGAAGAATGAAGAGAGAGGAAGGTGGGAAAAAGACAGTAGTTTCAATAATAACACAAGAGTACCATAGATTAAGGTGAAGGGATAAAGCGTAGATAGTCTAACAGCATGAAATACTAAAATGCCATACATCATGACACTACACAAAAATAAAATAAAAAGGAATTTGAGGATTCTTGAGTAGACGTTAAGACTAAAAATATCTTAGAATTGTAACATGGAAAAGGGTGCCGAAATTTGTAAGGCTTTTTAAGAGGGCGCAAAGCAATGTACCTACCAAACATATGTTAGATGATTATAAGTAAAACTTTTTGTAAGAACCATTGTAAAAACTCCAACAAAGACCAGATGCAACGACCCACAAGTTGCAACACAAGATGTATCAAGATAGAAAAGGATGTAATTAGCAAGACACTATTCCCACATAGCAGGAGCGTCGAGAGAAGGGAAAGGACAGCGAAACCAACAGAAGGCCCTTGTATAGAAAGTGGGCAATAAATTTGCCCGCTAGGAGGAACCCTGCTGGGATGGAACACCGAGCCGCACACTGACAGACCCCTGCAGAGACGCGAGGGAACGCCGAACGTCAGTATGGACAGACAAGAAGACACCCCACTTTCGCCGCTCGTAAACCCCAGGGCGCCCCCAACACAGTGGAGCGAGCAAAAAAACGGCCTGACGAGAAGACCGCTTGGGCAAGCCACCGCTGGCAAAAAATATGCTTAAAAGTCACACTACTGCTATTAAACAGCATGCTGATGCACAAAACTGAAGAAGAACTTCCACAAATTAAAAATGACACGCTCAAACAATTTATCAAACTGTTACTAGGAGGAGAACTTCAGAGCGACTAGTTATCAATATATATTTCCATATCCTGCCCAGAGAAGAACCAAGAAGCATGTAAGAAGCAGGAAGAACAGAAGTTGAATATTCGCAAGATTGAGACCAAGAAAGAAGATGGGTGAAGAATAGACGACATACCTTCCCCAATCCCTATCCTATTGTAAACTAGTCGTCTGCGAAGTATTACAACGAATAACGACCGCATTCAGCGACACATAACGATGACTTTCACGCATACAAAGCCAGTAAACCACGAGATTCTGCACTCACAGCTCTATTCCACTATGGGACCTACACAACAGCAACACACACTTGCAAAGCCGACAAGGAACGACGAACAAAGCTGTACATCAAATACGTGCCCACAACCATCTCGTTCAAGTCCATCACCTTCGTGCAAAAACATTCGCCAACCACATGCTTAAACATTCATAGGATTGTGTGAACGTGTGAAATCAAATTATGTGATGTAGGAATTCTGCAAAAGAAACGTGTGAAAAACTAAATAAGTTAAACACACCAGACAGCTAATAAACTACAAAATAACAGTCATTGACTATGGACTTAAGTAAAAGATAGACTATCGATAAAAACAAGTCATTAGTTCTGAAATGGACAGTATATAAAGAAACTATATACCACTTAGTTTCTCCTCATAAAAATAAAAGAATAACTATATTTTACTTATTTTCTCCTTATAAAAACAAAAAATAAAAATATATCTTGTTGGATGTTTTCCCTTTCTTTAACATTTGTACCATTTATTAGGATCATACCTCAATACGTGTGTATGTATATTTCTCTGCCAAAGCAAATTTTTTAACATTTGTACCATTTAGTAGGGTAATATCTCAATACTTGTGTATGTACATTTCTTTGTCAAAGCAATTCTTGGAAATAATTCTTACTTGTTAGTGTAACAATGTTGAAATGCGTGTCTAGAAACAAAAACATTTTACTTGTACACGATATTTAGAAAATGTGTTAGGAATAGATTTTACTTAATTAATATATTTATATAAACAATATTTCTAAGAAAATCGATGTGAAAGACTCCTCACTTTCGAAAACAAACTTCTTAAAAAACAAACTTCACACTTAAATAAAGAAAGAAAATAATTAAAAATTAATAATAGTATAAAAATATTCTTCTCTTGTCATTTTTAATTATAATGTGGAAGAATATAAAAATATAAATTAGTAATACAAACTAGCATAGAACAGAATAACATGGCTGAACAGTACGCAACAAAATTGAAATAAATTAGAAAATTTTTGACTGACTTAGACAACGATTCAATCATTGCCTAAATTCAGTGCAAAAATTAAGTTCGAAGGGTGGTGATATGTAAGGTGTCAGGCAAATCCAACACCTTCCATGAAAACCCTGACATGATAAGCAAATCCAGTAGTATGTCACATAGCTCCGAATGAATCGTGACATTAAATTAACCAAAGTAATACGAGTAACGAGTGAGCAAATGGAATACCACAGACTAACACAAGAATGCCTAAATGCATGCCGTACCTTCCCACCGAGAGACCGACGCAGTTCCGAGGGGAGAAACGAGAACTTTTATATAGTTATTGAGAAGCCACATCAGCCACTGTAATTTACGACAAGTTAGATAAGTAATTAAAGATAATTGAGGGTCACTGTAGACCATTTTGATAGTTTTCTCTTTTGTGAAACTTAAATTAAACCTAGATTATAGATGTGATATGGCATAGGTCATCCTTCGATCGATTGTAGAACTTCGAAACCCATTCAGGGAATATTCGTTCACATTTTTGTTGGACGCTGTTGGTTTTTTACCATCCTGTATTAAAACATCTCCTTTTATCAATAGAGCAATTTATAATCGATGCTTTGTGAGTAGAATAAAACTATCGATGGTAAATTTAACTGCTTTTTCTTCGTTATTTTACCAGCTAACTAAAAATAGGAAAGCCTTGAACCCTTTCCACTATATTTAGTTAGTATTAAGATTCTTTTACAGGGAGTGCAGTGGAGCTGACGCTGAGATCATTTAGTATTTGGTTATATCATCGCTAGTCTCACTGAACTCTTCTGAATTCTACATGTCATGTGTGGTCTGGCGTCTCCTTACCAGCAACAGGTCCCAGGTTCAAACTAGTTAATTCCCTAAAAAACACCCTCAGAGCGTCGTTGCGCGAAAGTCTTGGGGAGACACGATATAGTACAAACAGACACCACCATGAATGTTTAGTCTCTCATGGTACTTGTGCCAAAAGCATTCCGTTAACGCTTATTTTGCCGTGATCAGCTGGTTAAGTGCTGAGAAGTGGATGTAAAATGGTAATTCTGTACTGACAGGCGTAATCTACTTGCTGGTGCTGTTATGGCCGTACAGAAAATGTAAGGTAGTAAATTATGTGACATATCTATGGGAAGACTGTTAGAAGCAGAGAAAAAACAACTAACACACTGAAATGCAATTATACCACTAGCACAATGTATGACTGCCTTCAAAAATGAATAAGGCGAAAATTAACAATATGGAATCTGACTTTTCTCACTTGTGGTTCTAGAAACACCCATACTTACAAAACGAAACGTAACATTTTGTTTCATTTAATGTTTCCTAGACTGGCAAGACAGAAACTCATTTTTATAATTTCATGTATAAAGTTGTTTCACTTAGTCCAAATGACTTCGCAACTCCGTAACACCACGAAAAAGGTGAATAAACTGTCGAGTAGCTACTGTTTCGAAGTTCCCGAAGTGACTTACTTTATCAGGCATAAAAATAATTTGCTAACTCAAAAAGTTCTTAGTGAGCTGTCTCTACGAGCAGAAACGGTTTTCTTACAGAAAAAATTGACTTGTATTACGTACGAGAATACTTAGGTTAAGAATTTCCAGGCAGGCGTTGGGCTACGTCTCATGATTGTTCCCTTCTATTATTTAATAAAACTGACGCTTCAGATAACTGAATTTACAGAAGGTACGAATTTGAAATAAATATATGAGATTTCTGCTAACTTTATAATTATTATTGTATATCAAAATTTTCGACAGCCATATACAGTTCAACTGATTAATGTGCCAATATCTGCTGCTCTCAGCATAGTCACGCGAAGGTTGATTCCTTAACACACATCTGAAAAAGCTATGGAAAGTAGAAGATCTACTTGGTGAGTGAACTACTGATTTACTACACGTGATGACGAGTTCAATTCAGGTCATAAAGAGAGCAAGTTCCGCCGCACTTTGAGCGTAGCTGTTAGTGCCAGTCTGCTTACTACCCATTCAACAATAAGGCCTGAACAACCACACTGCTCTATTGTAACACGCCAAGTCGTAACGAACAAGTGCACATTACCTTATGTTGCTGAAAACACAAACAGAAGCTTGTCATTATCACTTCCTCAATATGAGCTCACTGCTGCACCATGCACATCTCTCTGTCTCTCTCTTGCAGTGCGTCTTATTGTAGCGACACTTCTTACAGCTTCATACCACTGTGACGTCCTCTATCCACAGCAGAGGAAAAAAACGGAATACGTCAGACAACTTTCACATGTAACTTAGAGCGGTCATTTGCTGCCTGCTCCCAATCACAAAAATAAATACGCTCCATCTGACGGTTTCACTCCAACTCACATTTCCTCAATTCAAAACCTAGCCTGCCCAAGTAAGGCGACCACGCCCTTCCTCGCTATTCACTGACTGAGCCAAACTTACGCGGAAGACAACAGGCAAATATCTAAGTGAAGCCGGTGTTGCAGGCAAAATGCGGAAATTGGTCAATGTGTTACCAATACAAAAGCAAAAGTACTTGCCAGTAATTGACATTTAAATAAATGGAACGGAAGTTCATGCCAGTCATTGGCATTTAAATAAATGGAACATATGAAAGATGACTGATATTAAGCACCTACCTTTCACAGGTTATGGATGTGAATTTAGCAGACGAAACGTTGGGTACCACAGTGACCAACAATCGAAGTTTACTATACTGGCAGAAGTGAAGAATCCAATTAAAATCGTGCAAGCTATTTCTCCGCTTCTTTTCATTCCTTCAAACGTGAAGGTGCTGAACATATGTTAATAACTCATTAAATAATATTTTTATAGACGACGTAATAGTGAATCATAACAAAATACCAATGTCTAAGGCCTCAGGGCAAAAAGGCAAATGACCGCAATATATTCATTGGGATGTAAGCAACTCTTAATTCATTAGATTAAGGTGGGACAGAATTAAGATCTTAAATTGTGGAGTTTCGTACATAACACGAAGAAAACTATTTTCATTGATGTAGTTATTTGTTCTGCCATGTACTGAGAAAAATTCTATAGAGAATCGATAGTGAGAAGTCTCAAGAATGATAGCTTCTAATCGTAAAGAAGCTTGAGAGCAAACATTTAGATAAAAGAGTTAGATGAGTTATCACGGAGTGAAAGCGGAACAGTATTTTGGGAGCTAACTTTTAATAATGGTGATGATTTCTCAGCTCTGAGTGTGTCAGGTTAGTGATATTTAATTATCAGTAACTCTACTATATAGATCACTGTAGCTCATGTTACGTTTCTGATGTATGAGAGTGGCCTTCAGTAGTTGTTCCACTTCTGGAAAAATGTTACTCTGGTAACTGGAATCATTACTTCAGAATACATACAGTAACAGCTTGATGTGTGCATATGACTCAAGAGTATTGCATTACATACGGGGCTGGTGCCATGCCTCTAGTTTTCAGTCTGTTCCTGAACGACTGCATGAGGTAACTGCATCTACAAAACGGAAGACCACGAAGAGCTGTTTTTTTTCCTCTCATAGTTAGTTGTTATTGTGTCATTTTTACCGTGATGTAGCAAACAAGAGATAAGTTGGCAGCTCACAGTTATACTGCACACGGAAATTCACTACACAGCAAAGGCATTATGTTCGTAAAATACTAATAACAATGCGTCATGCACACCCCCATTGTTGAGTAACTTCCTTACTATCTTAACTTCTCTCATATCTCAAGTTCCCCCATTATGGAATTGTTTGTTTCAATAGGAGTGAGGGTAGCGATAAATTACAAAAAAATAATTCTTCGTTACCTATTTTGTTTACATTTAAAAATTAAATTACATTTAGGCGTTCCAAGGCCACTGTCACCCTCATGTGCCTTACACTAACGCTTCACAATTTCGTAGTATTATTGAAACTTTCTTCAAACGGATGTTAAAATTTGATACTACGGTTATGAGACCCCATAAAATGAAAATGGATCTGAAGAGAGCTAATGTACATCCAAACTAGTCATAAAAATTGGTCTCTTCATATATCAACGGATGTAAATCTTTTACTCTGGTCAGGGATAAAAAAAAAATTGTGAGAATTCCTGTTGATTCAAACTATATGTGAATAAATATGCTACCCATATCTTATTTATCTGTCAAGTTTTCTTAATTCACCTGTGAATGGTAACTAACAATGCAGTGGTATATAATAATATATATTCGAAATTTACTACAGGCAGAAGAAAGGCCAGTCTTTGCGACTAAGATGGAGAGTAGTGAGTAGTACGATTAGAGATTTTAAGAACCGTTTCTTCTCAGAGCCTTTATGAAAAAGTGCCAGAAGAAAGCTCCATATACAGTGAGTAATTATAGTACTATGTGATCGAATTTAAACTGTTCCATGTGTCACAGCATGTGAAAAAATTAGTATTGCTAAGTAAAAACAAGGAATACATATTGCTTTCGAGGTGAGATTACTAACATTTGTATGAAGGGTAGATCACTTTCAACTGTTTCGAATCCCAGTCTGGATATCTTGCCTGATGTATTTTTCAATGTTGTCAATTAAATTAATTAATCTTGGTTTTTAGACAGATGAAAACCGTGTTTGGAAAGTCTGCGAATAACTGCCTGGTAGGCAGTAGTATTCTCGTTGAATATAGTTCCAGATCACTGACATCGGTTAGAAGATTTTTTTTTCTTTTCTTTCGCCTTAAATTTCGAATGCGCCTCGTCAGGCTTTATCGATGGAAGACTACCTGGAGACTTCAGAAGTACAAGACCATTCTTATCTCACCTTTTGTGCATACAGCAGGCATGTTAACATTCTTGGTTACAACAATTCATGAAGGCAAGAAGAGTATTGTACGTAGGCGGTATTCCACAGATTCTAAATATTTAAAGATCACCATTTTCTCCTGGATAAGCTGCTGACTGAATCAAAATATTTTATTCACTACCTTTATTGTTTATCGAGTGTCACATTAGATGGCCGTGAACATCATCAGGTATGATGAAATGTTAATACAGCGTGTCTAACACAGATCATACGATACTATTATTAATAAATTATATTCATATTTAAATAATGTCGTTTTCATCATTATATGCTGTGGAACGAACAAGAAATTTGTGTTGTAACAGAGCCGCAGTCTTTTCTTATTATTGTGAACACAGTAGTAAGTTTTTCGGATTGATATTTTGTGACACCTGACGACTCAATGCCCAGGCGTATCAAGGCCGTTATTATAGCCAAAGGTGGTTGTCCTGGGTACTGATTTCTCAGAATGTATGCACCCAAATTGCGTGAAAATGTAATCACATGTCAGTTCTAGCATAATATGTTTGTCCAATGAATACCCGTTTATCATCTCCATTTCTTCTTGGTGTAGCACTTTTAATGGCCAGTAGTGTATATGTTACCTGTATCTGTGTGTGTTTTTTTGTGTGTAGTAAGTGTTGTTACTTCTTACATTGGTGTTAAAATTATGACTAATGTTATCTGAGAGAGAGCACAAAAGGAGTGACCAACGGATTAAAAACAAGGTCAAATAAGGTCTTATTCGTTGACTTATGTTTTGAGGGAGAGAGGTCTTAGTTGCAAAATGATGAAAGTTCTCATTGTAGCAATGTGATAGGACGATCTACAGTACCTTAAACTTGCCTGATGAATGGCAGAGACGCTGCAGCCAGACAGCTGATATGTATGTTTTGCGTATGGCTCCGCAGTATATCAAGCCATCGCAGGAGACTCTTTCAAGACCACAAGTGGAGGCCTTCCTGAGTCACCGCCAGTGAGACTGGCTCCCGTGAAAGGGCCGCGGGAGTTCCAGCCAGAAGTGTCTGTAGCGCTGAGGCTGGCAAAAAACATGGCACAGCGCCCTGCAGTAGATGCCAGAGGCTGATGCCTCACCTCTAACCGCTGGAAGCAGCACGCAGAGCTGCCGCCACAGGAGCAGTGGACACATGCAAAACTAGCTGGTTCAAGACGTTCAATGACACACACACACACACACACACACACACACACACACACACAGACATACACAAAGCACGCACGCGCGCGCACCTCTCCCTTCAGCAATATTGCTTATGACGATGAACAGAGCAAATCATTCACCCCGTCCAAGCGCTCTGAGCTGTACAGATGTGTTTTGTTGCTCTCCTTCCTTTTACAACTTACAGATGTGTAGTTTACCATTAGCCGCTAATACTTTCCACTATGTTGTCATGTGGTAATAAACTATGCCATATTTTTTATTCAGCTGTCTGGCGCTCAGACTAAAAAGGGATAAGAGAGGTACGGCCTGGGTGTCTACAAAGGGGTGAATTGTTTCTGTTAATAATGGTTAACGTGTAATTAATTCTTCCTTTGCAAGGTATATTTTGTAGTGATGTGCTATTCCCTCTAACTCGACACAAGCCTTCCGCACGATCCAGTCTGAAAAAATCACAGCGGGGATCAGTGCAATATGGATTTAGAAAGCATAGCTCCTGGGAAAGCTTGCACTTTTCTCACATGATATACTGAAAACCATGGACGAAGGGCAACAGCCAGATTCAGTACCTATAGATTTCCGATGACACGGAAAGCCACTGCAGTCTGTTAAAAGAGGTATGAGCATGCGGAGTACGTTTCCAGATATGTGAGAGGCCCGAAGACTTTAAACCATATGGTGCTGCCTCGATTTCTACTGCTCTGGCTCGGTTTGATTTTACGTGTGCTGGCGAGGCTTCTTCTAGTGGAAAGCCCAGACGTCCGAGACGAGATGGCCTATGAAGCTGAACAGTGAAGTTCTTCTGCGCCATGGCTGTGACTTGTTCTCGGCATCAGTCAATGTTTATCTCTGGAGTTGCGCGCAGACACCGTGTGAATAAAAGAATGGGAGCCCAGGTAAGGTACTACGAACACATTGTTTTAGTCAAGATAGACACGAAACCCACGCCTACCACAGAAGTACAAGTTTATATGCGAACTAGCTCCGCAGATGACGAAGAGATTGAAGAAATGTATGATGAGATAAAATAAATTATTCAGATAGTGCAGGGAGATAAAAATTTAAAATAAGATGAACAGCAACAAAAGTAAAACGAGAATAATTGAATGTAGTCGAATGAAATTAGGTGTTTCTGAGGGAATAAGATTGGGAAATGAGACACTTAAAGCAGTAGATGAGTTTTGCTATTTGAAGCGCAAAATAACTGATGATGGTTGAAGTAGAGAGGATATAAAATGTAGACTTGCAATGGCAAGGAAAGCGTTTCTGAAGAAGAGAAATTTGTTAGGAATCTTTTCTGAAAGTATTTGTATGGAGTGTAGCCAAATATGGAAGTGAAATATGGGCGATAAATAGCTCAGACAAGAAGAGAATAGACGCTTCCAAAATGTGGTGCTACAGAAGAATGCTGAAGATTAGACAGGTAGATCACTTAACTAATGAGGCGGTACTGAACAGAATTGGGGCGAAGAGGAATTTGTGGCACGACTAGAAGAGTGGATCCGTTGGTAGACTCGTTCTGAGGCATCAAGGGATCATGGATTTAGTGGGAAGCGTGGAGGGTAAAAATCGTAGAGGAAGGCCAAGCGGGGAATAGACTAAACAGATTCAGAACGATGTCTCCATGTCTAGTATTTAAATATTCACAGTCAGTAACATTATGTAAAACATTTATCTCTAACTCAGATATTTTAACCACTTTTGAGACACCAACATCATTGAGCTTCTTGATTAGAGTATTCGTTCATGCAGAAAAAAATTTATTAGATTTATATATAATTTTTGTGTATTAGATTTTCAATAATGAGTAATGCCGATATGGAGATGCATCTGTTCTGTTTTCCAAAACATACATTTTATTGTCATGAGGACTAAGTGCTTTTTTGTTTACTTGAATTGTATAGATGTCATGTTTTTCACTTTTAATTAAATTAATTTTTTGTATTGTTCTATGTTGTTAAACAAACAATCTTTTTAATCTTCTACACTTATTCTGTTTTTAACAACATTTTTCTTAACTCATTTAGATCTTTTCTCTGTTTTGTCAACAACTTTATAAGCATACATTTTTGCTCTTAAACCACAAAAATCTTCCGTCATTTTTTCATTACATTCATCTTTCATTTTTCCAGCAATTTTTTTACTTGTGGAATACCATAAGTATTATATGTTGGATAATCACTTGTATCAAAGCAATAAATCATCGATTTCATATCTTCATAGAAATATTCAGTTTTAACATTGTAAATATAGCTATCTGTATCTTGATACCATAATAGAATATTTTCTCCATATTTACGTATCATAGCTCTGTAGTGAAAATCATACATCAATTATTTAGATGTATCAAGAACACTCATTCCAACATAAATAGGTTTATTACATGTAAATTTTAGTTTCATTCATATGGATAGCAACAAGACTTTCATTAAATATAGTTCTACATGTAAAGTTTGGTTTAGCTGCATGATCGTCACACATTTTACTATCTATAACTAATCTTATATCTTGTCTGTTTCTTATATTCTCCATGGTTTTACCAAATACAGAACTATTCATTGATGTATATAAATCTTTTTCAAAATCATTTGTAGCTTCAGTTCTTAACTGTGTGTTTAGATCTATATACTTCTTTAACTAATCAAATTGTTTAAATTTTAATACTTTATGTATTTTTGTGAGTTTCAATCCAAGAGATAGATACTGTTTAAGATTTCTATAATGTACTACGTAATTACACTTTTAATCTAAAGTAGTTTTGCTTCAGGAGCTACTGGCAAATCTTTGTGTAAATCATGTAATTCTCTTGGATATTCTAGATCTACATCAAATATATAACCATTTTCACAATTGTTTGATATTTCACTTATTTTTGTACAATCAATATTATTTGCTTCATCCCACTGAAATTCGCCATATGGTAAATATTGGCTCATAGAATAACCATATAAGTTGTTTGCATCTAAATATGCTAGATAATTAGATATCTGTTTAATATCATAATCTTTTAAATAGTTATTACTTGCTTTTACATATCTTTCATGACATTGTGATATACCTCCTCTTATTCCTTTTTCAACCATTAAAAGCATATCATAATCATGTAATAATTCAAGTTGTTATCCAGTCATTTTTAACATAGCATCCCAAGATAAACCTGGTGCTGTAAAATACCAAGATGGATCTAGATCATATGCTGTCATACAAGATTTTCTAAAATTTTCAAAATATCAGCTAAAAGTAGTACATCAGTTTTAAGATAAAAATCATGTTATTCACCAAGATTTTTCCTATTGAATTTTTCCCAAACTAATTTTGCATGTTCATAATCTTCATCACAATCATTCAATTTGTTTCACCTTAAGAAAACTACTAACGAGTCAAGCATTTTCTTGTTTGCAGATACGGAAACTGTTATTGGTCGAGAAAGCCGATTGGCTGTCCACACTTTCACACAAACATCAGCTAACACAATTACCGAGGCCTTCACTGTTTATAAAAATAACTTCATTTTAAAAAAAAATAGCGGCGTAGGGTATTCAGACTACTTGAAGGAAAGTCAAGACTTATTTTACTCTGGTGTTATTAACATAAACAGCACGCTTACATCAAGGTGCGCCATCAGGTAAGGAGAAAATAAAAAGGGGCTGCGGGATTATGAATCATCGTCTTACATCCATTATATTAAAAACAATCTAGGTACGACTGTGAACATTACGTGACAGTTTCTGTGGGTTGTTGTTAATCTCTGATAAATTATAGTGTTGTCTTCGACACATTGCTGAGAACATAAACGCTTAATCTCTTTTATTTCATATATGTAACTTTACAAAAGAACTTAAAATACCTAAATAGTTAACGACCATAAAATGACCACGACAATACCTATAGAGGTACGAGCACTCGTTCACCTTCCCTACTGTGAAACACATATCTTCTGCTAAAGAATTGCACATAGCTCTTAAGGTATGCAGTTGACGGCTCATGTGTACTACACTCTTTGCTTCGAATGATCCTTGTCGTCATATCACTGAATATTGACCACTCTTCCTGGAACACACTTTATGCAACCCTATACAAGACAAATCAAATCCCTCAAAGCGACATAAGTGATGGAAACCTACAGCTACCATATTCCTGTCTCTATTACTTCACATGGAGCGAAACTGCAGACACTGACACAATGTTTAATACTTTCTCCAGAGTCAGAAGAAATCACATAATAACATCATTCGCTAGCTAGTAGGTGTCATTAGCGTTTTCATTTCAGCTGGCTTTTTGTGCACAGCTCGTGGTCTAGTGCCTAGCGTTGCTGCCTATGGATCACGGGGACCCGGTTTCGATTCCTGGCCGGGTTGGGGATTTTCTCTGCCCGGAGACTGGGTTTTGTGTTGTCTTCATCATTTCATCACCATCATCATTCGTGATAGTGGCAAAATTGAACTGTGAAAAAATTGGGACGTTGTACAGGTGATGATGACCGCACAGTTTAGCGCCCCACAAACCCAACATCATCATCATCAACTGATTTCAATAACGTACATTCACTTGCATTTAGCTGCAGCGCCCCATTATTCTTTACTTTTGCAAAGTTTTGCCGTCTGTTTTTCGCTATCTAGGTTGTAGCATTTTCTATGTCTATTTTGGAACATAACTAACTGTATGCGCTTTTGTAGCAGTTTGTTCCTTTTCTGCACTGGAATTCTTTCTGCTCTCGTGAAAATGCATTTCTTTTTTAATATCCAGGTAATCAACGCAGGTTCTTTTACTGCGCTACTGTTGCTCATCTCTAGAGGAGAACTACGTTTTCAAATTGTTTTCCAGCCTTAACATGGCACACCTCTTCACTTGCTGTTTCTCGGTTCACGGAGTGTTAATTTCGACTGCTGCTCTCCGTTGTTTTTGTTTCTTTTTTGTTTCGTCGGCTGCATTATGCTGATTGCTCTCTCCTCCTTTCTCCCTCGTCTACATGGCCCACGCAGCTTCTCTGAAACAGTTATTTGCTGCTGAAGGACTGCTAGAGTTTTAAACGAGCAATCGATGAAAGCTTTTCTTCCGTCAATTCGCAGAGTGTCCGTGATGTTTCGAGTTGAATATCTTTCTTTTCAAATTGTTCTTAGTTTTTCCGCGAGTGAAAAAAAAATTCCTGCAACCTCGTGGATAGCTGTGGAAGTGATGGGGCTTGATTCCCGAGATACGTTTATCGCAACAACAATTTTATGAGTAAATCTCACAAATTTGCTAACTAACCGACGGACACGATGATCGTGACGTCAACGTGTTTAGTACTGCCCCATTGTTTCGTAGTAACTCGTCAAGGGCGAGAATGTTACATGATTTTTTAAAATAATTAATTCTTCGACAAAATGTCCTGTTTTGCGCTAATACACCCATTTCTGCAAGCCGGCACCGGTGCCCGAGCGGTTCTAGGCGCTTTAGTCCGGAACAGCGCGTCTGCCACGGTCGCACGTTCGAATCCTGCTTCGGGCATGAATGTATGTGATGGCCTTAGGTTACTTAGGTTTAAGTAGTTTTAAGTTCTAGGGGACTGATGACCTCAGATTTTAAGTCCCAGAGCCATTTACACCATTTCAGCAAGCCTAATACACAAAGTGTTAACGATAATTATTTCTACGTATTTGAATATTTGCCTAGCAGTAAAGTTTCTCCTTTGTTGGTCACTTTAATGATCCTTGCTGATTTACTACCGGACACGACTATTTTTTCTGCTGGGTTTCTTCCTAAGCTTGATATCTTTCTGTTTCTAATATTTTATTTTTAACGTTCTATTAGCTAGAACAAACAAATAATTACTTACATTTACCTACCCATTCGACTGATCAGTTTCGCAAAATTACTCATGCCACCTTTGTCTGCCCTCAACATGGACACGTTACCTCTGTGAATACACCGTAAGATACATGTCAACTCCCTACATCACAAATTGTGTTGAGATTGAAAGTTGTGCAAATGATAGAACTGGTTTCTCGAAACACCTTTCTCCAAGAGTTTTTCGGTAAACGGTTTTCTCAGCATCCCATCACGCCTCCTGACACAAACACGTTCGTAACAGTTCTGGCGCGCTTTTCAACTTGAAATCTTACTTTGCTGGATTTAAATCAGTAGCCCTCTGTTCGGATGGTCACAATGCCTCATCTCTCCGCTGTCGTTGTCGGCACCCGCACAAACACTGTGTCGTCTCGTCATTCTCGCCTGCAGACCCATTCTGCGCTCCTTTCTCGTTGCTGAGCAGGGCCCACCCGCCAACCAAAATGATTTACTTCTTTAGACGTATGAGTCTTAATCCAACGCTTATATTGCGTACCCCACCGTAAACATCTCCGGAAGCGCGTTAGATATGTTAAAAAAAAAAGTCGACCATGTAACATGGTGCAACACTTTCAAATGATCCCAGCTTTCGTTTGGTGCAGCTTCCACTACTGCACAATGCTGCATTACAGACACACGGTTTCAGTTGTTTGTTCGGTCTGCTAATCTCTGACTCTAATTCTGGATCCTCCATGCCTTGTATATCGACAATCACTTCTTCTTCTATTACGGCAGCAGACAGTTAGTTCTTAAATGAAACTGAAAGACACTGCTAGACGTCTGTCCTTAATTTCTGTATGTTACATTTCCTCAAAAATTTTGAGTTTCATTCTTTGTTTGGTCAATTTCACAGTTATATTCCCTGTACCACCTATTCTCTGTCCAAATTAAGTCATTGCGTATTTTAGGCATCTCATTTTCCCTTCAACTGAACAACCCACTGTTGTATACATCAGAGCAGTACCCGCAGTCTCAGA
Organism: Schistocerca gregaria; assembly: GCF_023897955.1. NCBI lineage: Eukaryota > Metazoa > Arthropoda > Insecta > Orthoptera > Acrididae > Schistocerca > Schistocerca gregaria. The sequence continues at coordinate 661,739,728 of NC_064921.1, forward strand.
GAACTTTAATCGTACAAATTCTTCAATACTTCAGTATTACTCTTGTGTTACATGGTGATTCTTCCTGTTTATTCCCTTCAGCTATGGTACACTCTTCACATCAATAAATTGTGACTGAGTCCTATAGCGGCACCTGCATGCGTCGTACAATCAGTTATTTGATTTTGGAGACTCTGTCCTATAATACACCCAATAGTATGTCCATAGCTTTAAAGTGTAGCACCTCCACTTGTGATTCTTGAACTGTGTCGTTTGTCATTACAAATGGTACAAATGGCTCTGAGCACTATGGGACTTAACATCTGAGGGCATCAGTCCCCTAGAACTTAGAACTACTTAAACCTAACTAACCTAAGGACATCACACACATCCATGCCCGAGGCAGGATTCGAACTTGCAACCGCAGCAGTCGCACGGTTCCGGACTGAAGCATTTAGAACCACTCGGCCACCGCAGCCGGCTTGTCATTACAACCCTGCTGTGCAAAACGTGAGAACAAAAGGAACTTTTGCATTATTTGTCGCTCCCAAGTAACATAGGACGACGAAACGTTTACCCTATATAGAGAGAGCTGCTACAGAAAAGCACAGAAGGTAACTGAAAGAAGTACCAATGAGACGAATGGAAAAGGTACTTTTATTCCAATTTGTCTCCCCAGCGCATCTCGCACGTGCTCTATTGGGGCCAAGTCGGGGAAACGATCAGGCCAATCCAATCGCCGAATTTCCTCGCTTTCCAAGATCTCCTCTACCTGCGCTGCCCAATAAGGTCGCATATTGTCATTTATAAAAATAAAGTCAGCGCCGAATGCACCCCTGAAAAGAAGCACTCGGGAAAGGCGTAATATGTCATAATACTGTTGATCGCTGAATGTGTCAAATTCAAAGATTTGGAGCTCAGTACGTCCTTGCAACATCATGCCGCCCCGCACAATACACCATGACCACCAAAACCATGTTCGATTATGTTCTCGGATGCATTACGTAGCCTTATATTTGCACTCTGGAACATTGTCGAGTATGATAGTTTTGTGATGCAATGTTTTAGTATGAGGAGGGATCACATTGCATTGGCGTATTGACCTCCACATCTTTGAACACGGCATCACAGCGTAGCCGCGCGGTCTAGGGCGCCTTGTTATGGTCCGCGCTACTCCGCCCGTCGGAGGTACGAGTACTCCCTCGCGCATGTTGTCCTTAGCGTTAAGTAAGATTAAGTAACGCGTAAGCATAGGGAGCGATGACCTTGTAAGGTTATGGTTAGGTGGTTTCTTATTCTATGACTGAACACAACTGTGTATGGTGTAATGGCATCGATAATATTGCTATCTTATCACGGAAATACATGCTTTTACACAGTTTACAATGTGACAATGTTGTTGTAAAAATGACGTACCTCGTCCTCTGAAAGTGAACGAATCCTAAACACAATAGTATTAAATTTTAACTCTAAGAAAACTGAATAATCCTAAACACAACAATATTAAATTCTTAACTAGAAATTTCTTTACAAAATTATTCTTACGATTTCGTTATGACGTTGGCCAGTACTACGATGAATCATCCGATTCCGGTACCAAGTTCGGTACTGCTTTTAGGATGACAATCAAGTCTACAGAGGAATGTTAGTTTTGTGACAAGCTGCTCGAGTTTGCAGCAGACGCAAGCTGGTGAACCAACACGTTTACGCCTTTGCATGCGGTATGTACCTTAGCTGCGATGAGCTGTCATCTGTCTGGGTGCTCTCGCACTCTGAAATTCCTGTTGTTGTTGTTGTTGTTGTTGTTGTTGTGGTCTTCAGTCCTGAGTCTGGTTTGGTGCAGCTCTCCACGCTAACCTATCCTGTGCAAGCTTCTTCACCTCCCAGGCCGACTGCAACCTACAACCTTCTGAATCTGATTAGTGTATTCATCTCTTAGTCTCCCTCTACGATTTTTACCCTCCACGCTGCCCTCCAATACTAAACTGGTGATTCCTTGATGCCTCAGAACATGTCCTACCAACCGATCCCTTCTTCTAGTCAATTTGTGCCACAAACTCCTCTTCTCCCCAATCCTATTCAATACTTCCTCATTAGTTATGTGACCTACCCATCTAATCTTCAGCATTCTTCTGTAGCACCACATTTCAAAAGCTTCTATTCTCTTCTTGTCCAAACTATTTATCGTGCATGTTTCACTTCCATACGTGGCTACACTCCATACAAATACTTTCAGAGACGACTTTCTGACAATTAAATCTATACTCGATGTTAACAAATTTCTCTACTTCAGAAATGCTTTCCTTGCCATTGCCAGTCTACATTTTATATCCTATCTACTTCGACCATCATCAGTTACGTTCATCTCCAAATAACAGAACTCCTTTACTACTTTAAGTTTCTCATTTCCTAATCTAATTCCCGCAGCATCACCCGCCTTAATTCGACTACATTCCATTATTCTCGTTTTGCTTTTGTTGATGTTCATCTTATATCCTCCTTTCAATACACTATCCATTCCGTTCAACTGCTCTTCCAAGTCCTTTGCTGTCTCTGACAGAATTACAATGTCATCGGCAAACCTTAAAGTTTTTTTTTTATTTCTTCTCCATGGATTTTAATACCTATTCCGAATTTTTCTTTTGTTTCCTTTACTGCTTACTCAATATACAGATTGAACAACATCGGGGAGAGGCTACAACCCTGTCTCTCTCCCTTCCCAACTGCTGCTTCGCTTCCCTTTCATGTCCCTCGACTCTTATAACTGCCATCTGGTCTCTGTACATATTGTAAATAGCCTTTCGCTCCCTGTATTTTACCCCCACCATCTTCAGAATTTGAAAGAGAGTATTCCAGCCAACATTGTCAAAAGCTTTCTGTAAGTCTACAAATACTAGGAACATAAGTTTGCCTTTCCTTAATCTATTTTCTAAGATAAGTTGTAGGGTCAGTATTGCCTCACTCTTTTCCAATATTTCTATGGAATCCAAACTGATCTTCCCCGAGGTCGGCTTCTACTAGTTTTTCCATTCGTCTGTAGCGTATTCGTGTTAGAATTTTGCAGCCGTGACTTATTAAATTGATAGTTCGGTAATTTTCACATCTGTCAACACCTTCTTTCTTTGGGATTGGAATTATTATATTGTTCTTGACGTCTGAGGGTATTTCGCCTGTCTCATACATCTTACTCACCACATGGTAGAGTTTTGTCAGGACTGGTTCTCCCAAGACTGTCAGTAGTTCTAATGGAATGTTGTCTACTCCCGGAGCTTTGTTGCAACTCAGGTCATTCAGTGCTCTGTCAAACTCTTCATGCAGTATCATATCTCCCATTTCATCTTCATCTGCATCCTCTTCCACTTCCATAATATTGTCCTGAAGAACATCGCCCTTGTATAGACCCTCTATATACTCCTTCCACCTTTCTGCTTTCCCTTCTTTGCTTATAACTGGGTTTCCATCTGAGCTCTTGATATTCATACAAGTGGTTCTCTTTTCTCCAAAGGTCTCTTTAATTTTCCTGGAGGCAGTATCTGTCTTACCCCTAGTGAGATAAGCCTCTACATCCTTACATTTGTCCTTCCTATAAAATTAATTAAACCTTTGCTCAATTTTCCAGCAGAAACTCTTCCTATGTTTCTCGAAATGCGACAAAACATGAACTCATCCCTAGTCTCGAACTGTGGTGATATACACGCGTGCATGGCTGGAGCAGCGTGCATATTATAATGCCCTCTGAGTTCGCGCAAGAACAATTAACTAACTGGCTGGTTCGTTTCTCCACAGTTGGAGCTCAAAGACGCTACTGCTAATTTCTAGCACTCATATTTCTCCTCCGCGTCGTACAGAGCGTTGTGCACTCGTTCTGCACTATACGCCAGGTCAGAGAAGAGTCCCCTGAAAATTTCCATCTTGTCTTTCTCGTAGCCGAACGGTCTCCCCATCCAGATTCTTTCGTTCTTCACGTCACGGCTTTTTTCGAACGATAGGAGCATTCCTCTTATTTTGTGGAAACTCTCTCTACCGATCGCAAGGTTCCTACCATTAAACTGCGTCGAAATCTCGGCACTTTACTCCTTCCCACTGCGTTTTCACCAATCGGGAGTTTTGTACCCTCTCCACACGCTTAAAAAGTTGCATGTGTGTATAATGTGTGTACCACTTGTAGTTCACGTGATTGTGTGCGTCACTGGTTTTGTTCGTATCCATTTCGAATTCTGAAATGCAGTTTTCTAAAGATTCTTCTGTCCTCCTCCTGGTGGCCCAGCCCGTTACTCTATCTCTCTCGTGTGAGTCACCTGGTCGGTAGGTTGTTGACTCTTACCTCGGACGGCCCCTAAGTGGTTTCCGTGGTGCCCCCTGTGGCGGGGCATTCACTTCTGCCCGCCCTTGCTTCCAAAGCAAAACGTTTCCTCTTGCTGCTTGTTGCAGCTTCTACTCATAGATATACATTATATAGGATCGGTGTGTTAGTACCGTCGATTGAGTGTCATCCCTTTTTGCATTACATACTGATAGGTAAATTTGCTCATTACCGCCAAATTAAGTTAGGTGTCATATTCACCTTCCTGTTGCGAAGTATAAAGTTCTTATGTAAGGTGCGAAACTGACCTTCATTTATTCCGCCACCTTACAACCTCAGCAGTTTGGTCTCATAAGACGTTACCATAAATTTCCAAATTTCTTCAAACATGGTATGAACACCATCAACATTATTGTTAAACTATACTCCTTCCCCATCTGACAGTCAGCCCTGACGTCGTTTTTTTATGGATGACAATGCACGACTGCATCGAACATCGCAGGTGGAGGGACTCTTGGGGCGAGAAGATGATCCTCCAGCGACTAGCCTGTCCGTTTCCCCGAATTAAATCCAATCGAGCGCTTGTAGGGTGTGTGGAGGAGATGCAGTGCAGTACGTCCAGATGCACGAACAACAATCCACCCGCGTTGGGGGACGAATGGAACGCCGTACCAACACTGTGGCCAGCTTGAGAGTATGTTGCAGAGTGCACATAGCCTTCTGTGGTGATCTCACACCCTATGTAATATCCAGGGCAGGCTCATACATAGCGGTGACTTCAGTGTTATGACTAAATTGTCATTCACCTTCGGTAAGTAAGTGAATTCTGCGTTAATTGAGTGTTTCGTTAGTTCTTGGTGGAATAATTTATACATTGTGAACGACGCTGGTGTAATACCATATCACTGTAGGATATTTCTTCAGTGTTGTGTGATTTCAAGTCATTATGTAAGTGAATTTTGTTAATTTTGTATGTAGCTACGGCTTCCCAGTGGCATGACAGCATAAACTATTTTTTTCTTTAACATTAATACTGTATAACATGTTATATGTTCTTAATGTTCTGTAGAAACTGAAATTTGTTGAATCTGAGTATGCCTGGTTAGGTGTAAGAGAGGGCCTGAAGGCCCTAATCTTGACGGGTAAAATAAATGCGTAAATAAATAAATAAATAAACTAGCGCACAATGGAAGATAAACAATAATTATACAATAATTATCGTAGATGGCGGAAACGTTGTCATTTCGGAAATTTTGTACGACTGTGGTCCTGTCCGAAGGAGAGCATGGAAAAAGTGAGAGACAAATTTAGGGATTCAAGTACTAATTGCCGAAGTGCTTCCTAGTTGTGAATAGGTTGAACCCGGAAGTAGTCGGAAATATTTGAGCCGTCAGTGTTCTGTGTCTGGACACTGCCATATTTACAAATCCAAGTTTCTGTAAGCTTCAAATCAAATGTCTCTGAGCACTATGGGACTTGACTTCTTAGGTCATCAGTCCCCTAGAACTTAGAACTACTTAAACCTAACTAACCTAAGGACATCACACACATCCATGCCCGAGGCAGGATTCGAGCCGCGACCGTAGCGGTGGCGCGGTTCCAGACTGTAGCGCCTAGAACCGCTCGGCTACGCTGGCCTGCTCTGTAAGCTTCGACCAGTTCTCAAAGAAAAGATTGGTTGGAGTGGAGGTACCGACATTTTGATGAAAAAGACGTTGCTCGTGGTAAGCACGTAGAAAAAGGCTCAGAAAAAGTAACCAGCTTTGTTGGAACTAGGTGACACTGTGGTCTGATGTACTAAGGAAGCACATACTAATGTCGTGGTGTCACCGCCAGACACCACACTTGCTAGTTGGTAGCCTTTAAATCGGCCGCGGTCCGTTAGTATATCAGTGATTGCAGACCGAGCGCCACCACACGGCAGGTCTAGTCTAGAGAGACTCTCTAGCACTCGCCCAGTTGTACAGCCGACTTTGCTACCGATGATTCACTGTCTACATACGCTCTCATTTACAGAGACGACAATTTAGTATAGCCTCCAGTTACGTGGTTTGCTACGACCTAGCAAGGCGCCATATTCAGTTACTATAAGTACTATCTTCAAGAACGTATTCTGAACAGATAATATTGCGAATCATGTACTGTCAAGAGTGACGTTCATCATCAATGTATGAAAGTTAAGTATCAAACTAATTAGGTCCGCTTTCTGAATTCTCATTCCTTGTCATATTCCAGACCTCACGTCAGTATAGTTCTTCCCTCCTCACGCCAGCCTGCGTGAGCTAAAACGTGTGCATTTCGGCCTCCACTCGTAACACGGTGTTGGCTCTTCTGCCAACACAAAAAATGTACTCTCTATATCTAGATGAGATGATTACACAGGGTAATTATATATTTAGCTTCTTTAAACAAATCTTTTACTGTCACTACTCACTCAACGAGCTGCCAACGAAGTAAACTTCTTTACGAATGCGAAGTTAAAGGAATAATTTTTTTCGTGAAGCAAGTCGCTGATGCGTTGTCATATACTTAAGTGTAACACTGCACCGTGTACGCAGCTCCTGTCCCATAATTTACGGCAGATGTAAAGAACTGCGTTATTCCGGTGGTACGAAGCAGTTAATGAGGTCACGGCATCAGCTCGAGGACTTGCTGAGTGGAGACCGCTCGATACTGGGCGTATTACACGCTTCCGCGGGACTTCATGGTTCCTGAATTTGGCGTAAGCCACGCATGAAGCTCGGTGTATACGTACAAGCGTGGCTGCTGCGGATGGCAACATCGGGACGGCCCCGTGGCTTCTTTTCTTCGTGACGCTACACGGTTGTGTATTTGAGCCGCGGCCCCGGCCGTCGCACTCGGCTGGTTGTCCTCGACGGCTGCCGCTCGCTTTCGCAAACAGGGGCACCCAGGCGTGTCGAGGGGGCACGGCCAGCCACCGGCACAAGCCGGGAGCCCCCCCCCCCCCCCAGCTCCTGAGGGCGCACCTCCCACTCTCATTATGGTCTGCCGGTGCTGTCTGGCGGTGAGCAGTAACGACAGCCGGGCGACAGCCTCCTTCTGGACACAAGACGCACTCGCTGCTTCTCAGTGGTTGCCCCTGCTATAGCAGCGCCAGGGCCTGCGGAGACAGCTTTCAGTGGTGGAGTGATGCAATTTAAGCACTACCACAGGACAGATTTTCATTTTGTAGACAGACGCTTATTTCAATCATGTTACCCCTTAGAGAGAAAGACCGTCACACAGCGCTGTTCCAGATACACAGATCTAAGATAACACTAAAAAGTCATGGCTCTGCAACCCACTTGAAGAATAAAGAAAAGGGGGCAACACGCCTCAAAGGAGTTATTCGACGGAAATCGACAGATGTGATGAACATCTACAGACAAAGAAATTATTACGATGTCAGACAAATTCGACCATTTATTCAAGAGAAAGAGCTTCACAAATTGAGCATGTCAAAAGCATTCGTCCACCTCTGGCCCTCAGGCAATTATTGGGCTTGGCATTGACAAAGTCGGTGAATATCTTCCTGAGGGATATCTGGCCGAATTATATCCAACTGCCCCGATAGATCGTCAAAATCCCGAGCTAGTTGGAGAGTCCTGCCCCTAACTCTACAAACGTTCTCAATGGGCATGAAATCTTATTTATTGGAGTACAATTATCTTTAGTAATGAGTCCCGCATCGAACTGATCCCCCAATGACCAGAGAAGACTCGTCTGGAGACGCGCCGGATAACAGTAGGATACCAACGTTCCTGTCACATGCCACATGGCCCGACAACAATGAGTGTCATTTATTTTCATAGCAGGACTCCTTTAATTGTCATCTGCAACACACTTACGGTACAGCGGTATATCGAAGATATTCTGTGCCTCGTTTTGTTGCCCAACATGGTAAACCATCCTGGGCTAGAGTTGCTTGTCTTGGTCCTTGCCAGACCCTACCTTGGCCAGCAAGATCGCCGGATATCTCCAAAGCCGGGAACGTTTGGAGCATTATAGGCAGGGACCTCCAACCAGCTCGGCATTTTGACTATCTAAAGCATATATTGGACACGATTTGGAACTGGCTGGCCATCGTAATAATTTCTTTGTCTTTACACGTACATCACATCTGGCCATGGCTTCAAGAGGTCAAAAAATGGTTCTGAGCATTATGGGAGGTCATGAGTCCCCTAGAACTTAGAACTACTTAAACCTAACTAACCTAAGGACATCACACACATCCATGCCCGAGGCAGGATTCGAACCTGCCACCGTAGCCGTCGCACGATTCCAAACTGAAGCTCCTAGAACCGACTCAATGAATGTCAAGTCGAATAACTGACCGTTGAGGTTAGCACAGTGGTTTGGACACTGGACCCGTTATCGGGAGGACTATGGTTTACATCCGCGTCCGGCCGTCCTGATTTAGGTTTTCCTTGATTTCCCTAAGTCACTTAAGACAGATGCCGGGATGGTTCCTTCTTCTCTGTCCTTCCCTTATCTGAGCTTGTGCTCCATTTCCAAAGACTTCGACGGGACGTAACACACTAATCTGCTCCTCCTCTGAATAACTGCTCGTATTAGGGCCAGATGTGGACCAACGTTTGACTTGCACAGTTTGTGGAGCTCTTTCTCTTGAATAAATCATCCAATTTATCTCAAACGATAACCATTTGTTTGTCTGTATACAATCATTTACCGATATCCATCCTATTCGAATAATTTCTTCGGGGTGTGTTTTTTTTGTCTTATAGTGTATGTAATATTCTTAGGCATAAACGTAATACATTATAATTCAGGATGTTTTCCCATACAGATTGATCTACGCCTTTGTTAAGGCCTCTCTGTAAGAAATGACAACTGTCAACCAGTGTATTTAATTTGCTTTCTAACGTATTAGGGAACGTTGCCGACTCCAGGGTAGTCGCTGATGTAATAGCAGTGTCGATTTCAAAAGGCTATTCTACTGTGTCAATTCTTCTTCGTTATACTGAGCACATAGTAAAATACTTAAACGCCCCCGGCCGTTGTGGCCGAGCGGTTCTAGGCGCTTCAGTCCGGAACCACGCTGCCACTACGGTCGCAGGTTCGAATCCTGCCTTGGGCATGGATGTGTGTGATGTCCTTAGGTTTATGTAGTTCTAAGTCTAGGGGACTAATGACCTCAGATGTTAAGTCCCATAGTGCTCAGAGCCATTTGAACCATTTGAACTTAAACGCCAAAATAACCCCAGTTAGTGTCTTTTGACTTACCGAAAACATTTGATTGCGTTAGTTCAAAAATGGTTCAAATGGCTCTGAGGACTATGGGACTCAACTGCTGTGGTCATTAGTCGCCTAGAACTTAGAACTACTTAAACCTAACTAACCTAAGGACATCACACGCATCCATGCCCGAGGCAGGATTCGAACCTGTGACCGTAGCAGTCGCACGGTTCCGGACTGCGCGCCTAGAACCGCGAGGCCACCGCGGCCGGCGCGTCAGTCATAGGCAAGAAATACGTAATTCGGCGCATGCTAGCTACATTTCGTGTTTAAGAAATGACGTACAGAAAGTTACCTTAAGATATTCTCGAGCTACTAAGATGGTCGCCGCATCATCGGCATGGGTAGAAATTACAATGAGAGTTCCACAGGGTCGATCGCTAGCCCATCAGTATTCTTACTTTTGTTAAAGATCTGCTATTTCATTAGAACCAGGAGGTGAAATTTTACTTATGTTTGGAGACAATACAAGCATTGTAGTGAGGCAGAGGAAGGCAGCATCTACAGAGAAAATAATGATATTTGGTGATAGTTACTGTCTGATTTTGGACAAACTGTCAAACCATAAACTTTGAAAACACGCAGCACATCCAGTTTTGTGCTGACAAAAACATCCCGCTTCCCCTTAACCTATTATACGAAAAAGAAGTATTCAGCAAGGTGGAAAATTCTAAATAGGCGTACTGAGGATGACTGAAAACAGGAAAACCATGTAGTAGACCCTCTAATACGTTTAGGTTGTGGAATGTGTTTAGGATGTAGAAGTCAATTAGTTAATATATTTTGCATAGTTCCGTTCACTGGTGTGTTATGGGATAATATTCCGTGGCAATTCCGTATTTCACTCATTCGGAAAGAAGGTGTGGGTTTTACACACACATTGTAGTGTATCCCTTAAAGCAACTGGGAATATTAACCGCAGTCCCAGGACATATTTATTCTTTTATGGAATTTGCTATGATCAATTCATCTGAGTTTGAGAGTAGCAGAAATGTTCAGCAATACAATGTGAAAGTGTGAAACTGTCAGCTACAAGTTTTTGACGATCTACCCATGAAAGAAATGTAGGACAAATAGCAGGAGAGTTTTCAGATGCAAATTAATGACGTTTCTCTTCATCAACTGCTTCTTTTCTGTAGAGGATATCCTCAGTAGTGATAATAAGTAATTCTTACAGAAAAACCTTCAACTGGCCAACATGCACTCAAATATTTTTTTTTAAAATGTTGTATGTATATTGCTTCAATTAAAATGACCTCCTCTGTGTGGGAATTGCATAACGTGTGTACGAATACAGGTTCTGATGCAGGAACGAAGGCACATGCAAGTTTTGGCGGCGTGGCACTTGGTCGTGGAGGAATAGCCAACCTGGTTACGGCCACCGCTCGCCTAAAGCGAGAAAACCAGGTTCGAGTCCCGGTTCGGCACAAATTCTCATGGTCGTAATTTTCATATAACGGTGCTGGTTGTTCGTATTCGCAACTGTGACTACGTGTAATATTGTAAAATGAGAGCACAATGTAAGCCAACAAGGCCACAACTCATTAATTATACTTGCTGGAAAAGAACAATAATAAAACAATGTTGCTGACTCAAAATCCAGGAACACCATTTCCTAAAAAAAAACATGTAAATGAGCGATAACAGAAGACATCCAAAAGCTAAGGTTAACTCTGCAAATTGAAACTAAAAGTAAGAAATAATTCATTTAAACATTTAAAAAATGAAAACAGTCTTGACCGTATAAAAACATCTATTGAAGTGGTGACCAGTTTCTGTCTACTTTTAGACTATCTCCAGAACGTTCTCCAATGGTGGCAGGTGGAGGTGGTGAATGGATCAGGTGCCAACTGTTGAGATACGAACTGCTAGCAGTCGACGTTCGTGTCTCAACTGCTAACAGTTGATGTTCATGTCTCAACAGATGGTAGCTGCTGTGTTCACCACCACCACCTGCCACCGCTGGGGAAAGATCTGAAGATCGTATTGAGAGCAGAGAGAACCTGGTCACCGATGTAATAAATCTTTTTATGCAATGAGGAACGTTTTAATTTATAAAAAATGTTCGCTTGGATCACTGTTATTCCAAAGACGCTTACAAAAATTATTAATTTAAACAACGCAGAAAAAGGCCTGCAGAATGATGGAATATGGGAAAGGGTACACTGATTCATGGACTCCATAACACTACTCCAACATGCTAAATACAAGAAACGTTATTGAACGTAACAAAAATTTAAGAATACTCTCCGCTGGCCTAATTTAACGTGGGATATTGCACAGCAGCGACGTAGCACCGCAGTGAAGCCTCCGCTTAACAGGAAAACACTGAATCCAACAACTGATACCACATCTTAAAGTGAACACAGCAGGCCGTAGGGGACTGCACAACGAATGTTTTCGTCGAACACAACCTGTATGATAATATTCTTGTGCAGTGCCGTTCAAGAACACACACAACGCGTATTATTCACTTTTGTACAGCCAGCAAAGTCTTCACTGGGCGCAAGATGTCAGTCATCGTTTGCACACTCAGAACATGAACCGATGTCTACGTGTTGATAACAACTTGCTGCTAACCACTAGTTCAGGCCTATGCACCACAACATGCTGTCCCACCATTGGGCATGTGACCTTACTTCCCTGACTGTGTAAGATGGCAAGAACTATGACCCTTACATGAAGTCATTAAAGAGCACCTAAATCACATTGAGCGAACAGTAGGTCTGAACAAAAAAATGACTGACAAGGCACAATGCATCTTGTAGAAGGTATAGTACGGACGTATTGGAATAATTAATGTCAGGTGATGGTTTTAAAGTAATTCACACGACATGAAAACTTTGTGGAAACGAGTCGATTTACTGGACGCTAGTTTACCCCAGGGAAACATTTAGAGTTGGCCATGGCCAGCTGGGGAACGGCGAAGGGAAGCAAAAATAGGCAGCTTAGGGTGGCTCAAGCTCTGAGAATGCGGTAGCGCGGCACAGCCTCAAGCCGCCTTAAGATGAGTGACAGTGAGTGCATGGTTGACCCCAAATCCCTGCTGGTGTACCGGGAAACAGATGGAGAACTTGTACGCCTGTTGATAAATGTCCATCATCCCGTTTTCTGTGAAACATGCGACAAAGCCACGCAAAGCTACGGTGGAGCGGTCAACAGAGGTCAAAATATGTGTGTTCATGACTATAGCAACTTCACGATGCATTCACGGTCGGCAGAGCCAGAAGTAAATCTGGTGAAGAGCGACAGCATGAAATACGCCGGCCTCAGATGGGAACATAGGACCAAAGAATTTGAAGTACTCTCCTGGGAGTAAGAATTTCGGAAAACTTGGTGTTTGTGCAGATGGTAACCTTGATGGGTGGTCTGGGGGGAGCTATATAGAAGAAGTTGAGAGGAAGGTAAATTTTGTGGGAATTTGTTCACTTCCCAGAGCAGGCATTGGTCGGCACTGGGAAGCAACGCATAATTAACGTGACTTGTGCTGCAATTGGCGTAAGTGATTTTGCTGGAGGGGAAACCGAGGTGAAGAGCGCACTGGTCGAAGTCTCAGTAGAGGTCTTCCATTCCCAGCTTGCCTAGAGTGCAGACGTGGCATTCTTGGCTGAGCTTGCCTGAGAAAGAGTGAGTGTCTCTACAGTTTAGGACTTAGCAAAGGGAACGATTGAGCTTGGAGATAGGAAGTTTTGGTTCAGCTATGTACTGAGCAAGATAGCTAGGAGTGAATAGACGAGCACAGCCTTGCAGCACCATGAGGTCGGCCAATGTCCACACAATGATGCCACTCCTCCACGCTGAATTTGGTGATATTGCGCCCACTCCGGCCACTGATTAATTTGTTGGATCACGTTGGCAAAGTTTCCATTGCACCTGGGTCAGTCGATAGGAATTACTTTTGATTTATCGCGCTTTACTCCACGCAAACGCAAACGCCTGTTAGGAGAGTCATGTAATGTGATGATTGAAGGTCATGAGTTAAAATAAATCTGTGCTAATCGACTGCATCTGTTTTCAATCAAGTAGTTGAAATCCCAAGTCACTTTCTTAATTAATTTTATGTTCAACATTTGCATCAGGTGTTCAATAGCTGAATATAACAATAATGTGCACCCCTTTTTAATTAAAAGGGATCATTTCTGAATCAATTAATGTCAACACTGCCACCGCAGTTCAATCAGTAGTCACAGGGCGTTATTACTTTCTTTGCGTTATCCGATATGGCGGCAGTTTTGCACTCTCTGTTGATCTGTTAGTCAATTACCTGTGGTGAACACACACCAAAACCAGATAAGTGACGGGTGGGGTGTTACATATGGGTGACCCATGCCAGGGTACGATACTTCGGGTTTTGCTAGATGTAGTCTTAAAAAATGGAATTTTTCCACGTGATCCATTGCTCAGCCATTTTTAATTGAAAAACGGGTAGCATTAGTTACAATAAGTTACAATGCCTTCTTCTTGTGCTGTCCTTCAAAATTGTCATTTATAGGTGCCTCTGCAATGTATTTTTCAGTTGTTGAAGTACTTATGATGTGCAGTGCCGTAATCAGCTGATTCTGAGCACAATCATTGGTACTAGCATTTTGGGGGGAATTATTTATGCACTGTTTGTTGGGTCATTGCTCACATCCAGTGTATCGATTTGTGTGCTGATATATGTTTTGTGTTATCTAATTATTTAGTGGAAGGGGTACCTGGGTTTTGAGATTTCGTGTAACATAAAAGTGCAAATGATAACGAGGGGAAAAGCCAAGACAACGGTAGAATATAATCAGACTGTTACTCGGCAGAACATGAGTAATAGTAGGGAAAGCTCTACCGATGAGCGTGACAAACGCGAGTTGTAACTTCCTGAAACTGCGTCTCATGACTGGTTTTGTCCGCTGAATAACAAGGACGTTTATTCAGGCAGTGATACTGAGGGCTCGGCGGGACGCAGTGAGTACAGGATTAATCCATAAGTATGGAAGATCCAGCCTAAGAAGCCAGAGTGTGTTGGAACAAAACGGTGTGCAACGATTATCAAACGATTCATTCACAAGCGCGGAGACGGTGCTTGTCTAGATATCGAAAGGTTCCTCAGAACAGAGGAGAAGAGTCGCATTTTCAACCACAAAATGACGAGGATCAAAATGCGGCTACTCTCAAAAACATTACGGACCTGTTGCAACAGATGCAAACGGTGAACTTAGAGCAGAGTGCCAATCTTAACGCCGAAATTAAAAAGGCGAATTCGGAGTTGAAAGAGCAAGTAAAAGAGGAGGTAAAGAATCTCGGCGTCAAAATAGAGAAAGAGATTGCCATCATCAAACGAACGGCAATTGAAGCCAAATTAATTGCGAAGGGTGCAAGGAAAATAGCGGGACTCCATGCAAAGCACGGCAAAAGTAGGAAAGGTCATGTTATCAAGGCTACAAAACCGGATAGAACGTGTTGAAGAAAAGCAATAAGAGCAACCGCTCATAGGGCCTAACGAGATGTTGAAAGAGGAGGTGGCGATATTAAAAAGAAATTTAGGGGTCGAGGTAAAACGTCTCATTACAGAGACATCAGGAAAGGAGAAATGTGTAATTACTGCGTCGACTGAACCGTCACTTGGCGGAACACAGATAACCGCTTCACGGCGTGACAAAGTTGAGACTATACGCAACGGGAGCCTCGCCTTCATTCACAGCTCTGAGGCAACCACCGAGGTAAACACGGACAGCGCGCAGCAGTCCAGTGAGCACAAATGCTGTCAGCTGATTAGATGTACCGAACAACTGTCGAACATACAGAGAAGCAGAGATGACGATAGCGTGTTGGAACGAATTAGCCCACGTCCCGAAGTTCATACGAATCGTAAGAACGGTCGCAATGATAACTGGAATGATGACCCGTTTGACTACAAGCATTTTGCATCAGCCCGAAAGTTCCATCACTACAAGGACGAAGGTAATAGCTTACATCAAAAAACTTTTATGGGATAATTCGAGTTTTCTTTGCCTCCACACTGGCCATTGATGTACCAACTGGATTTTGTGTGCTCCGATATGGAGGGCGCGACCGCTGGGTACATGAGTAATGTAGCGAAGACGAGCGTCTCTTTCGAAGAATTCAAAAATGCCTTCTTGGGCAAGTATTGGTCTAAAGAAACCCAAGAAAGGATCGAACAAGAAATTATGATGTCCAGAGATATGGAAGGGGCAGGGTATCGGAGACCGGTCAAATTTTTTGAAAATATGACAAAAAGGAACCAGTACCTAGACAACCCATGCAGTGGTGCGGAAATCATCAGATTATGCTACATGAAACTTCCCATCTCGTATCAACAACCACTTGCCGGTTGTTGTGGTAGCGATACTGAGGAATTTAAGGGCATTTTGCGCGAACTGGAATTCGCATTTCAAGAAGAACAGGCGCGGGAGAAACGCCGATAGCGTGAACAAAATAACAACCGTCGCAATAATGGTCCCCAGTGGGATAGTAGGCCAGCACCGAACTACAATCAAAATAATAGTAATTACAACTCGAAAAGAAGGCACACGGATGAAGAGCGACACTCGCCGGTGCAACATAGTAAATCACAAAGGGCCTGGGGCGGTAATCAGCAATCGGGAAGGAACAGGAATTATGGTTACCAAAATAACAACCAGGAAGAGGTCGAAGTCCGCCCTCCGAAGCCTGGTCCATCCCACCTTAACGGGCAGGATTACGAATGACTAGACCAGAGCGCGGAAAGGCGTTGCAAAACGTCCGTAACCTCGGAACTAGTCAGTAACATAAACGAGGATGTCACCGCGTTAGTCCTCGAAGAAAAGGAAGGGCAACAAAATAAAGAAATATACCCAGTAGTCAAAATCAAAATAGGTGAATTAACGGTGGCAGCTATAATTGATAGTGGAAGCCAGATTTCAGCGATTTCAGAAGAGGTATTTAAGACACGTAAGAATGTGCTGAACCCACCGACTCTTGCCATACAAAAGACGAAGGTCAGGGGTGCATTACTTGGAAAGAGTATAGAAATGTCTCAACAGACACGTTTAGAATTCTAATGTCAGGGACATCAGTTGACTGCTAATCTTTTTGTCATTCCTAAACTGTCCACCGAAATTATCATTGGTATGGATTTCCTATGAACGAACAAAGCCATAATCGATTTGGGTCAAGCAGAAGTCACATTAGGAGAGGGTGACAAAATCCATCTTCGTTTCGATGAACAGACAGTCCCAGGGCAGGTACAAAAGAGCTGTCTCAGACTGCAGTTTCCAAACCAGGAGGAGTCAACAGGTGAAGCCGACGGCGAAAGAAGCACAGTTAGTAGAAATACATAAGGGAATAAGCAAGAAATTGCAGGGCATAAAGGTCATAAGAGACGCAGACAAAGAAGGGTTAGACAATGTGCTAAGAAGGAATATTGAAATTTTTCTCCCCAAGACGGGCTCCATAAAGGGCTATCAATACAAATTTGACGTAAAGAGGCACAAACCGTTTCGAGTACCGCCATACCGGATTCCGTGGTCGTACCGAGATCGTGTTTTTATCGAACTCCAGCGGATGCAGAAGGAGGATTTGATAGATCCAGCAAAGTGACAATACAAGAGCCCCCTTAGGATAGTAGACACAAGGAACGGGGAAATTCGACTTGTTTTAGATTTCCGGCAGATCAATACGATCATAGTTCCGGAAACCGACAGACCCGAGAGGCTCGATGAGTTGCTGCAGAAATTACATGGAGTTTCAGTGTTTTCCTCTCTGGATTTGAAATCCAGCTTCTGGGAAATCGAGTTGGATCCAGAATGTAGAAGATACACGGCGTTCATCACATTTGGTAGCTGCTATCAATTTAAGAGACTCCCCTTTGGCCTGAATATTTCGTCTGCAGCATGTATAAGAGGATTAGGAACAATTTTGGATGAGGGGTTAAGGGAGAGAATAACATGTTACGTTGATGATTTCCTCCTCATTGCGGAAAAGACATGGCAATCTCGCAACAATCTTCTAGGAGAAGTGATCTCCAAATTAAGAAAACATGGGGTGACGGTAAATATAAAAAAGTCCTGTTTTGGAGGAAGACAAGAACATTTTTTGGGTAATGTCATCTCAGGGGAAGGCATTATGCGAGACCCAGAGCAGATGAGGGCAATCGCAGAATTTGCAATGCCTAACACAAGGAAACAGCTGAGAGGCTTTACCGGTGTCGTGAATTTTTACAAAAAATTCATATATATAGAGGCATTGGCAACACCACGACTGTGCCAATTAACGGGAAAGAATGCGGCGTGGGTGTGGGACAATGAGGCAGAAAGCGAATTCAGTATGCTAAAATCAGCTCTGGTAAAAGCTCCTATTCTGTCACATCCTGATCTGGCACATGACTTCTGTATGGCCACGGATAGCGCGAAAACCGGGCTAGGCGTAATGGTCTTCCAAGAATATGAAGAAGATGGAGTAAAAATACACAAAACGATCGCGTTCGGGCGTCGGGTGCTGAGTAAAAGCGAATGGAACTACTCGGTAGCCGAACTGGAGGCCCTCGCGATAGTGTGGGGGTTCCAGAAGATCAAGTACTTTTTATTCGGACGTAAGACACATGTCTATACCGATCATAGAGCTCTGGAGTTCTTACTTACTGCCAAATTAACGCATGGGAGGCTTGCGAGATGGGTTGCTATCCTCCAGGAATTCAATTTCAGAATAGTCTACTTACCGGGACCCACAAATGTAATAGCGGATGCACTATCCCGTTCCCCTCTGGGGATAAGCGATTATCAGGCTGAAGAACTGGAACAAGAACATTTCTCCTTGTTCTATCTACGAAAAGTGTCATTTGAAAATTATATCACAATGAAAATGCGTGATATTGGACGAGAACAAGACAAAGATCCTGTGCTGAGAGGAATAAAAGAAAAGTGGAAAGATAGGAGGCAAGCAAGGCTCAGGCAGCGTTATCTGTTAAGTAAAGGGGCCCTGTTTTACAGACGAAATACGGATGAGACGTTGTGGGTTGTGTATGTGCCAGAGGAAGTAATAAACAAACTCATCTGGTATACACATCTCAGTTACGCTCACTTCGGACCCAGGAAGTGCTTCTTGAAACTAAAAAGCGATTGTCACTTCAAAAACATGGAGCGACGAATACGCAAGATTCTCGCGGTATGTAAGAAGTGTCAGAAGGCGAAAACAAGTACTGTAGCCATGCAGCCGCTTCTGTACCCCATTATTCCGGAGAAATTAAGACAAACAGCGGCGACGGACTTGATGGTCTGTTACCAACCACATAAAAGGGCTTATACAGGGTGTTTCAAAAATGATCGGTATATTTGAAACGGCAATAAAAACTAAACGAGCAGCGATAGAAATACACCGTTTGTTGCAATATGCTTCGGACAACAGTACATTTTCAGGCGGACAAAATTTAGAAATTACGGTAGTTACAATTTTCAACAACAGATGGCGCTGCAAGTGATGTGAAAGATATAGAAGATAACGCAGTCTGTGTGTGCGCCATTCTGTACGTCGTCTTTCTGCTGTAAGCGTGTGCTGTTAACAACGTGCAAGTGTGCTGTGGACAACATGGTTTATTCCTTAGAACAGAGGATTTTTCTGGTGTTGGAATTCCACCGCCTAGAACACAGTGTTGTTGCTACAAGACGAAGTTTTCAACGGAGGTTTAATGTAACCAAAGGACCGAAAAGCGATACAATAAAGGATCTGTTTGAAAAATTTCAATGTACTGGGAACGTGACGGATGAACGTGCTGGAAAGGTAGGGCGACCGCGTATGGCAAACACAGAGGGCAACGTGCAGCTAGTGCAGCAGGTGATCCAAAAGCGGCCTTGGGTTTCCGTTCGCCGTGTTGCAGCTGCGGTCCAAATGACGCCAACATTTGTTTACACCTCTATCCATACAAAAATCAAATGCGGCAACCCCTCAGCGCCGCTACCATTGCTGCACGAGAGACATTCGCTGACGATATAGTGCACAGGATTGATGACGGCGATAAGCATGTGGGCATCATTTGGTTTACTAACGAAGCTTATTTTTACCTGGACGGCTTCGTCAATAAACAGAACTGGCGCATATGGGGAACCAAAAAGCTCTATGTTGCAGTCCCATCGTCGCTGCATCCTCAAAAAGTACTGGTCTGGGCCGCCATTTCTTCCAAAGGAATCATTGGCCCATTTTTCAGATCCGAAACGATTACTGCATCACGCTATCTGGTCATTCTTCGTGAATTTGTAGCGGTACAAACTGCCTTAGACGACACTGAGAACACCTCGTGGTTTATGCAAGATGGTGCCCGGCCACATCACACGGCCAACGTCTTTAATTTCCTGAATGAATATTTCGATGATCGTGTGATTGCTTTGGGCTATCTGAAACATGCAGGAGGCGGCGTGGATTGGCCTCCCTATTCGCCAGACATGAACCCCTGTGACTTCTTTCTGTGGGGACACTTGAAAGACCAGGTGTACCGCCAGAATCCAGAAACAATTGAACAGCTGAAGCAGTACATCTCATCTGCATGTGAAGCCATTCCGCCAGACACGTTGTCAATGGTTTCGGGTAATTTCATTCAGAGACTACGCCATATTATTGCTACGCATGGTGGATATGTGGAAAATACCGTACTATAGAGTTTCCCAGACCGCAGCGCCATCTGTTGTTGACAATTGTAACTACTGTAATTTCGAAAGTTTGTCTGCCTGAAAATGTACTGTTGTCCCAAGCATATTGCAACAAACGGTGTATTTCTATCGCTGCTCGTTTAGTTTGTATTGCCGTTTCAAATATACCGGTCATTTTTGAAATACCCTGTAGATACATCATGGTGGTCTTAGAATTAACGTGTAAGTACTTCATCCTGACACCATTGAAAAGAGCAACCGGGACAACGGTGAGCAGGGCGCTACGTAAAGATTTCCTGCCACAGGTAGGGCCAGTTGAGTATATTTTGTCAGACAATGGGCCACAGTACAGGTCGGAGGTATGGAAGAGAACACTTGAAAGTCATGGAATTAAACCAGTTTTCATGTCCTGCTTCCGCCCCAGTTGTAATCCCTCTGAAAGAACAATGAAGGATTTATTAAACCTTTGCAGATTGCACTGCAGTGAGAAGCACGCCACGTGGGACATCTTCATCAAAGATTTCCAGGAAGCAATTAATGAGATACCGCACTGCACCGCACTGTTAGCTCCATTGCGGTGCTAAAGAACCGGGACCTGCCGGACAGGCCCCGTCCGTCAGTGTAGTTTCCTCCAAGAACACGGCAGCGGCATGGGACCGTCGTGGAGGGAGCCCTACAAAATATCCGACGTGCAGGCGAGAAGCGCAAAGCACGAGCGGATAAAAGGGCGAGAGTACGACAATTTGTGGTTGGGGAAAAGGTACTCATTAAGACACACCGGCTGTCAAACAAGCACAGGAAGCTGTGCCACAAATTCTTCGCCGCGTACAGTGGGTCTGTGCGCGTGCGTAGAATAGCGCATGCCAACGCATTGGAAGTAGAATCCATAAAAACAGGAAAATCTCTGGGAGTGCATCCGATAGCACACGTAAAGGCATTTGTGGAATGATGAACTGCAGACTTTGTACATGGAATCGTAGTAAATATAGGCTTAGAATAAGGATTTTTGTTAAAGTGTCTTGTTTGTTTGTGTATATACTGATGTTAGTGATAGAATTTCCCGTTTGTGTGTGCCGATATTTTGCGTTTTTATTATTAATAATGATATCTCGCCTCTCGATGTTGTGAAAGTAAAGTTCACTAGAGTATTTTGTAAAGACACATGATTAAAGAATGGAAAACAAGTATTTCTGGGCGTACCCCTAGAAAAAGATTGATTAGGAACTCTGTAAATTACAGAAAAATCCCCCTAATTGTATCTCCTTCATTGGAGAACATACTTAAGGTGGCCAGTCCCGTAGGTCGATACGAGGACGCACCGACGCATCTCGTATGCTCCTGAATACGTAAGAGGTGGAAATGAACCGGATGTAATCATCTACAGAGCGAACAGCAGCATTGATAGGCCAGAAATACTTGCTGATACCAAGATAGTGTAACAACTGCTAGTGTGAGCAGTGAGCTATATTTGTGTTGTGCCATTATGACATTGCTAATCCAAAACATGTTCACAGGCCTTATAAAACCATTCGTGACAAAAGGAGAAAACGGGAAGAAAATAGAGGAGGGAAGAAGTGTCGCAATACAACACGATAAAGGAAGCTATCCAAACTTCCAACAAAAAACTTGGTAAGACTGACACTTGTCTAAGTTTGTTGTGTTTCATACATGTTCGCACGCACAATAAGAGGGACGTCTGTCACATAGGGAACTCAGAAGAAAAAACAAGATTGGAGATAAAAAGTAGTAAATAGTAGATATGTAGTCGGGTTGGCCAACACGGTGTTAGTCGTAGGGATTAGTAGTTAGAAATGGTGATGGGATCCTGTCCAGATAATCCTGATTCCCTATCCCTTGATTGTGTGTGTGTGAATGACTGTGAGCAAGTTCTCTTTTACATTTTTATGTTTATGTGTAAAAAAAAATGTTCTGTTTCATTTCAATTTTAGTTGATCCGGAAGTTGATTTACAAACAAGGAAATCATTCCTTTTCTAATGAGACACTTTCATTGTCTTAAAAAAATGTATGGTACTGATGGTTAAACATCAGCACTTTCCATGTACTAAAATTAGTTGTCTTACTGTGTCAAGGTGGCGTAACTGAGCAAGAGGGAGTTGAAGCTACGACACCTGGCACACCACACACGAGCTGACAATGAACGAGGACGACAGCAATGAGGGGAGCACACAGCCAACGATGAATCGACGGGGACGGTGGTCAACTCAGCAGACAAGGAGATGTGACATCCAGCACCTCTGTGTACGACAAAGAGGTCGGTCCTGGTCTCTGTATACGGTACGGATCGGGGGCAGCAATGAAGAGGTCCAAGAAGGTTTCTATATTTGTTGCTCGCCAAGTCAGGTGGAGCGACAGCCCAGATGACCTTTTGTGCCTAATGACACCAACTTTGAAGGCCTGAGCAAAAAATAGGCTCTTGTCTGATCACGGTCTATAGAACGTGCAATGACCTGTGGCTGAGCCGCGAGAGGTTACCGATCATAGATGTACCAATGGGGTCTTCTGCCTGTCGGACAACATGTCAACAGCGAGCTCTTAGGTGAGAGCCAACCTGCCTCAAGAAGTTGCGGCCGCCTGTGGCGCCATCTCCGTAATCGACGTAGCTCTCCTCTCATCCGTTAACCATCCATCAACTTGCTAGTCAGAACTATTGTCACTTCTGTTCCTGCAAGAAACTTGTGCGTGTGTGTGAGTGTGTCAGTGTCGTCATTTATTTGTTATGCCACGTCTGTTTGTGTTAGAATAAGATTTTATACTTATACCTTGTTACAAATACACAACAGTGGTTGCTCAATACGCAATGGTTCTTGTCATTTTGCTTGTGTTATATATATAAGTATGAAATCTTATTCTAACACAAACAGACGTGGCATAACAAATATATGACGTTTTAACAAATGGCATATATATATATATATATATATATATATATATATATATATATATATATGTGTGTGTGTGTGTGTGTGTGTGTGTGTACACAATCCAGACACTGGACTGGGCCAGACCTTGTTGAATTGTGTAAAGATGACACTTACACCATGCACAATATAAATGCCCAGAGACAGACAAAAAAAACTTTATTTATAAAAGTCAAAGGGTGATTCACATATAATTTAATGAGAGCAACTACTATAATCTTCACAAAATGTGACACGAATATTGTTCATGTAGGTTTCAGTAATTTAAGTCGAGTAAGGATGGATAACTGTGAGTGAATGGACCTTAAGTTAAAATTGCAGGTCTTGCCATTCAAATGACAAGCACAGAGGTGCTTCAACATGTGTATTTGCCCTTTGCGACGTGTGTCTTTGTCATATAATTGTAGTTTTCTTTTCAGTACTCTGACCAATAATTGTCTCAGGAATGAGCAGAGATTAAAGTAAAGTTAGACTAAATAATAACCACATCTCTAACAGTAAATCCAGTCACTGAAGGAAGGTACACTAGGAATCAGTGGGAGTTTGCATCAGAGAGAAGGCAGTGGTAATCAATCGTCCGTAACTAACCACACGAATGGATTACAATAACAGTTATGGAGATATTAATATTGTACCACATGTGGTAACACCATAGGAGTCATTACCTGTACTACAAAACTGATTTGAAGAGAGGGGCTACGTAAGATGGGAAGAACTATGCCCCTTACACGAAGTCATTAAAGATCACCTAACTCCCATTGAGGGAACAGTAGGTCTGAACAAAAAATGACTGACAAGGCATAATGCATCTTGTAGAGAGTATAGTATGGACGTATTGGAATAATTAATGTCGGGTGATGGTTTTAAAGTAATTCACACGACATGAAAACTTTGTGGAAAGGAGTCGATTTACTGGACGCTAGTTTACCCCAGGGAAACATTTAGAGTTGACCATGGCTGGCTGGGGAACGGCGAAGGTAAGTGACAATAAGCAGCTTAGGGCGGCTCAAGCTCTGAGAAAGCAGTAACGTGGCGCGGCCTCCAGCCGCCTTAAGATGAGTGACAGTGAGTGGGTGGTTGACCCTGACTCCATGCTGGTGTACAGGGAAACAGACAGAGAACTTGTACACCTGTTGGTAAACGTCCATCATCACGTTTTCTGTGAAACATGCGACAAAGCCACGCAAAGCTACGGTGGAGCGGCCAACAGAGGTCAAAATATGTGTGTTCATGACTATAGCAACTTCACACTGAATTCACAGTCTGCAGAGCCTGAAGTAAATCAGGTGAAGAGCGACAGCATGAAATACGCCGGCCTCGGATGGGAAGCTAGGACCAAGGAATTTGAGGTACTCTTCCGGGAGTCAGAATTTCGGAAAACTTGGTGTTTGTGCACACAATAACCTTGATGGGTGGTCTGGGGGGAGCTAAATGGAAGAAGTTGAGAGGAAGGGAAATTTTGTGGGAATTTGTTCACTGCCCAGAGCAGGCATTGGTCAGCACTGGGAAGCGACACATAATTAACACGACTTGCACTGCAATTGGCATAAGTGATTTTGCTGGAGGGGAAACCGAGGTGAAGAGCGCACTGGTCGAAGTCTCTGTAGAGGTCTTCCATTCCCAGCTTGCCTAGAGTGTGGACATGGCGTTCTTGGCTGAGCTTGCCTGAGAAAGAGTGAGTATCTCTACAGTTTAGGACTTAGCAAAGGGAACGATTGAGCTTGGAGATAGGAAGTTTTGGTTCAGCTATGTACTGAGCAAGATAGCTAGGAGTGAATAGACGAGCACAGCCTTGCAGCACCATGAGGTCGGCTGACATCCTCACAACACCACCACTCCTCCACGCTGAATTCGGTGATATTGTGCCCACTCAGGCCACTGATAAATTTGTTGGATTCCATCCGCAAAGTTTCCACGAGGGTTTCATGGGCCGTGTATTGTAGAATTCTTCTCGCACTTCGTATTGCACCTGGGTCAGTCGATAGGAATTACTTTTGATTTATCGCGCTTTACTCCACGCAAACGCAATATATTACCACTCCCTGTTAGGATAGTCATGCAATGTGATGATTAAAGGTCGTGAGTTAAAATAAATTTGTGCTAATCGACTGCATCCGTTTTCACTCAAGTAGTTGAAATCCCAAGTCACTTTCTTAATTAATTTTATGTTCAACATTTGCATCAGGTGTTCAATAGCTGAATAAAACAATAATGTGCATCCCTTTTTAATTAAAAGGGATCAATTCTGAGTCAATTAATGTCAACACTGCCACCGCAGTTCAATCAGGAGTCACAGGGCGTTATTATTTTCTTTACGTTATCCGATATTGCGGCAGTTTTACACTCTCTGTTGATCTGTTGGTTAATTACCTGGGGTGAACACACACCGAAAGCAGATAAGTGATGGGTGGGGTGTTACAACTGTTCCCTCACAGCACTTCTGTCTCCACTGCTCCTTGTCTCGTGTCTTTCCTCTTTGACTCTCCATAGACTAGCTTCTTTCTTCGAGTTTCCGACAGGACAGTTGCCTCCCCATTCTTCATACACACGGGGCCACTATCAAAGGTTGATCTCTACCAACCCCCACCCATCTTGAGTAACAGATTCCGCTGCACCACAGCCGACGGACCGTCGGTGCCCCCTAAACGACGCATGCAAATGCTTGATTTTAGCATACGGGGCCACTTGCTTATGTTGTCAGTTTGCTGACCAAGACTCTTCTTCTCAGGTGTATGCTCCGAGACTTAGTACTGCTGCTAGCCGCACAACTGGAGGAACCAGCCAGTATGGGGAGAAGACACGCTGGATGACCCCTCCACTGACCGAGGACACCGTCGACGTGTTGTCCGGCAGCTGCTGCTCTCGCATCCCGGCGTTGGCTCCAAGTTGTGGTGCGGCCTCTTCGCTGTCACGCACCATGCCTCCTTAGGCTGCCTCTCACAGCAGCTCGTCGCTCCACAGTCGCTCAGCACAGGGCTGCGAGAACTCATCACCAGCCCTTACGCCAACTTTCGAGCACGGTGCCGTTAAATCACAGCTCATAACTAACTAGCTAACTAACTTTTGCAAACATGGAAAGACGAGTATGATGAATGAAAATTGAGATTGTCAAATGGATCACGAGATCTATTTCGTAGAAGACTTTTTGTTCACAGTTGTCTTGATCTAATCGATGAATTTATTACATTTTAACAGTTTCGACTCGTATGAGCTATTCTCACAACCAGTATCTTCTTAGAAAACATCACATCGAACAGTCACTGGATGCGATGTGAATAAGATGAGAGATACGTTAGACGTCTTATTTTTTGTTGCTTTATAGGACCACTTCAACTGAGTTGATGTCAAGTAACCAACAAACCAACAATGACAGACAGGTGAGTTTCGACATGTTATTCTGGAGCAAAATACTAGTTTTCTTGAAGACTGTTCGACGCGTTACTTTTATAACAAAATACTAGTTCTACAGATGACTTTTAAGAGTCGAAGCTGATAACCTGTTGTCATTGCATTTCTTCTGGGTGTGCTCCTGAATCACGCTATAAAATACCATAGTAGTAAAATAACCGTCATTTCTGCCTTATTCCAGTGATGTTCCTCTGTGCCTACTCCCGGTCTATGACTGGAGCAAGGCCGCTGCAATGCGGATGAAACGTTTGTTATTTCAGTATTGTGGTAACTTATGTAAAATATGAAAAAGATTATAGAAAGATTGACACAGGCCACGGAAGCCTGCGTATTTCCTTCGTAAACTGCCGTAGGTCCATGCAGTGAGACCGAGAGAAAACTAATGAGTAACGGAAACGACAGCACAGAAACACTGAAAGCATTTAGCTAACCAAGAAGCATAATTGACATACCCTAAAGCTGAGCAGCTTGTGACACTTTCAACATTTTTGTACCCAAAATACAGACAATTTTTCTCAAACTTCCTTGGGAGTGCTTTCCACGACCCGCCTCGCAGCTGGAATGTGTTAAGCCAAGAGAGAACAAGGTTTCCTGTTTGAACCAATGAATATTTCTGAACAATTTAACAGAACACATCAATTTCGAGAGGACGTGACTCAACATTTTACCAGCGAGGCGCAGAAGGCTTCTGATCAATTACACAACAAAAAAGAAAGGAAAAGAGAAAAAAATAAAAAATCTATAAAAAGAAAAATGAAATTCAACAAAAGGAAGATTTTGTTTTGTTTGTAAGGATAGCCCTAACCTTGATTTCCCGTCTTTCTTCAGGTATATAGGTAGCTCTCTGGAGTAGGTTTAGTCAGGAGCCAACGCCTGAAGTGGTCCAGATTTTTTTGTTATTGGATGAAAAGTGGCGGTGGCACTTAGGTTTTTTTTGTAGTTCAAACAAAAGAAAATGGTAGCTGAGTGGTTAGCGCGACAGAATGTCAGTTCCAAGAGCCTGGGTTCGATTCCCTGCTGCGTCGGAGAATTTTCTCCGCTCAGGGAGTGGGTGTTGTGTTGTCTTAATTATCATAATTTCATCCCCTATGACGCTCAAGTCGCTGAAGTGGCTTCAAATCGAAAGACTTACACCCGGCGACGGTCTACCCGTCGGGAGGCCCTAGTCACACGACATTCACTCATAACAGTTTTACAAATAACCGTATAAAAACATACACTCCAACATTTAATTTTCACAGAAGTGGAACTTTTAAAGTTTTTGCCTTTAATTTTGATAGCATAAATGGAATATTTATTGCCCCTGCTCTCCCGCCCCAGTTTACAACAAAATTGTGACATGAAGTCTAAAACAGGAGAAGTAGAGTTAAATCATCTGTTATAAAGATAGCCTACAGTTTCTTCATCACAGACAATTATAGCTTTGTTGCAAATTTTCCCTGTCTTATGAGTCCCTTTTTCTTCATATACTGAAAATCATGTGCTGTGATTTAACGGCAGTTCTTCTGCTCACTTGGCAGTTGGTGCAGGACCTGGTGGTGTGTTTCTATCACCACAAACAGCGCGCGAAATACCAAAGCAGCCGAGTGAAACGCCACTGCGAAGTGTTGAGCGGTCACAAGTGCAAACTGAGGGGAATCTGACGTGAGAGAGCGATGTGGCCTCAACTTGTTGCCGGCGCTGAGGGCCGTGGGCAGCAGCTGCAGGACAACACCTCAAGAGCAGCATCGGTGCACGGAGGGCGCGCCACTGAGTGTCGTTCTCCTCCCGGCGTTCTCGTCCTGCAGCTGGCCGGTGAACGGCACACCACCCGACGTCAATACGTATGTCTGGGGAGACCAACCACAACTGACAAGCGAGTGGCCACGTACGCAGGGAGAATGGGCTCTCCAGTGTTGTCTGGCAGTCTTGCAGTTGCTCGGGCAACGGTGGAGCTGTGTAGTCTGGTGCCGTGCGCTTAGGGAGACGAGTGGCGGCTGGCTGTGGCCAAAAATAGGGGAGAGAGTGTCACTGAAATTATGCGGGATTTGGAGTGGACATCATTAAAACAAGTACGTTTTTCGTTGGGGCGGAATCTTCTCACGAAATTCCAATCACCAATTTTCCACTCCAAATGCGAAAATATTTTTTCGACACCTACATAGGGAGAAACGAACACCATGATAAATTAAGGGAAATCAGAGCTCATACGGGAAGATATAGGTGTTCGTTCTTTCCATGTGCTATACGAGATTGGAATAATAGAGAATTGTGAAGGTGTTCGATAAATCGTCTGCCGGGCTCTTAAATGTGATTTACAGAGTATCCACGTAGATGTAGACGTAGATATGCGCATTATGTTACATTTATTTACGTTCAGGGTGAACTGACAGTCCTCAGATCAGCCTGCATTTTTCCACATTCCAGTGTTTCTACCTCCCTACAGCAACGTCAACAAAAAGCCACGTGGAGCATTCGACGTTTTCCACTAGGTTTATATATACTGCAAACAGTCACGGTGCGATGACACTCTCTTGAGTCACTCCTGAAATTACCCTTATATCTTTGCCAACAATGGAGAAATATGTTACACTGGCAGATACCGTGCAGATCGCAGATTTAGCGGCGTCGACACAAGCAGAGGTAGCCACATCACGTGACCACCGGCAAAGCAAGTCAGCTGTCTCGGGTACTACGAAAATGCCGACACAGCCTGCTGCAGGACGGGCGGAATTCACTCTTCCGGAAGCCACCTCAAGTCACCAACCACACACCTTGCTGGCTGCTCTTACTTCACCAACACGTACATTAGGGCAACCAACCAACAAGTACACTAGCTGCAACGTAAATCGTTCAACGAAACGAAGGCACCAAAATCACTTACACCTTCGATGGAGAGCGTTGTTCGAGATGGTCTCGAGGGATGGGTCGCTCCGAGAAAACAGCAAAGCTCCGTCTTCTCATGCCACTGCCGCTGGACTCGACATCGCTCCACCCAGCTGGACTAGACATTGCTCCGTCCAGTTAGACTCTGGAGAACTTGTAGCTTCTCCCTGCTCTGCTGTAACGGGACTCTGCCTCTGTCAGGAGGACTGGACTACAGGTGACAGACGCGACAAGATTTCTGCGCCTGCGTCACCAAATCCCACGTCATGTGGAGCACACTGAACTTGCTGACATAATTATCAAGTGTCACTGTTTGCATTCTTGACAGACGCTGGACTTCTGGAACATCGAGTGTAGTTCCTTTTATTTTATGTTCTTATGGACTTTATATTATGGACTTTATATTTTCCTGGAGATGAATACACTAAGCAGATTCAGAAGGATGTAGGCTGCAGTACGTTTTGGGAGATGAAGAAGCTTGCACAGGATAGAGTAACATGGAGAGCTGCAGCAAACCAGTCTCAGGACTGAAGACCACAACAACAACATTTTCCTGGATACAAAGTGTGGCGTGACACGCTATAAACTGAACTTAAGTATTTGGTTTGGTCGCGCACAATGATTGAATTACGTGTGTTGAATTACGGTATTGATGACTGGCTGGAGAGCGTGGTTGCGATGGAACAGAACGGCTGGGTCCATGTGGAACTGTCAAATCAGCGCACTATCACAATATGACATCTTGTCTGCCCAGCAGAGTTACAAAGTGTACATATTCATACATTTGCGACACTAACAATTGTTAGTACAATAAAACATAACAAACGATTTTAAAGTCGTGAATAAAACGAATCTATGGATGTGTTATGGAGATAATGTGTGAAAGAAGTTATAGAGCCAAGAAGGTTATTTTACATTAATTTAGTAAATAATGAATAACTTTTGTAAATCTTATTGCACAAAAGGGCTCGATCAATGAAATAATATCACGATATGTATCTACTGAGCAAGTTAGATATTACACTCCTGGAAATTGAAATAAGAACACCGTGAATTCATTGTCCCAGGAAGGGGAAACTTTATTGACACATTCCTGGGGTCAGATATATCACATGATCACACTGACAGAACCACAGGCACATAGACACAGGCAACAGAGCATGCACAATGTCGGCACTAGTACAGTGTATATCCACCTTTCACAGCAATACAGGCTCCTATTCTCCCATGTGTGAACGCAGCATGTCATTCTCAATGGAGAGAAGTCTTCCGAAGTAAGAGTGATTTCAGGTGTGCCGCAGGGAAGTGTCATAGGACCGTTGCTATTCACAATATACATAAATGACCTAGTGGATGACATCGGAAGTTCACTGAGGCTTTTTGCAAATGATGCTGTGGTGTATCGAGAGGTTGCAACAATGGAAAATTGTACTGAAATGCAGGAGGATCTGCAGCGAATTGACGCATGGTGCACGGAATAGCAATTGAATCTCAATGTAGACAAGTGTAATGTGATGCGAATACATAGAAAGATAGGTCCCTTATCATTTAGCTACAAAATAGCAGGTCAGCAACTGGAAGCAGTTAATTCCATAAATTATCTGGGAGTACTCATTAGGAGTGATTTAAAATGGAATGATCATATAAAGTTGATCGTCAGTAAAGCAGATGCCAGACTGAGATTCATTGGAAGAATCCTAAGGAAATGCAATCCGACAACAAAGGAAGTAGGTTACAGTACGCTTGTTCGCCCAATGCTTGAATACTGCTCAGCAGTGTGGGATCCGCACCAGGTAGGGTTGATAGAAGAGATAGAGAAGATCCAACGGAGAGCAGCGCGCTTCGTTACAGGATCATTTAGTAATTGCGAAAGCGTTACGGAGATGATAGATAAACTCCAGTGGAAGACTCTGCAGGAGCGACGCTCAGTAGCTCGGTACGGGCATTTGTTAAAGTTTCGAGAACGTACCTTCACCGAAGAGTCAAGCAGTATATTGCTCCCTCCTACGTATATCTCGCGAAGAGACCATGAGGATAAAATCAGAGAGATTAGAGCCCACACAGAAGCATACCAACAATCCTTCTTTCCACGTACAATACGAGACTGGAATAGAAGGGAGAACCGATAGAGGTACTCAGGGTACCCTCCGCCACATACCGTCAGGTGGCTTGCGGAGTATGGATGTAGATGTAGATGTAGAGACGATCGTAGAGATGCTGGATGTAGTCCTGTGGAACGGCTTGTCATGCCATTTCCACCTGGCGCCTCAGTTGGACCAGCGTTCGTGCTGGACGTGCAGATCGCGTGAGACGACGCTTCATCCAGTCCCAAACATGCTCAATGGGGGACAGATCCGGAGATCTTGCTGGCCAGGGTAGTTGACTTACACCTTCTAGAGCACGTTGGGTGGCACGGGACACATGCGGACGTGCATTGTCCTGTTGGAACAGCAAGTTCCCTTGCCGGTCTAGGAATGGTAGAACGATGGGTTCGATGACGGTTTGGATGTACGGTGCACTATTCAGTGTCCCCTCGACGATCACCAGAGGTGTACAGCCAGTGTAAGAGATCGCTCCCCACACCATGATGCAGGGTGTTGGCCCTGTGTGCCTCGGTCGTATGCAGTCCTGATTGTGGCGCTCACCTGCACGGCGCCAAACACGCATACGACCATCATTGGCACCAAGGCAGAAGCGACTCTCATCGCTGAAGACGACACGTCTCCATTCGTCCCTCCATTCACGCCTGTCGCGACACCACTGGAGGCGGGCTGCACGATGTTGGGGCGTGAGCGGAAGACGGCCTAACGGTGTGCGGGACCGTAGCCCAGCTTCATGGAGACGGTTGCGAATGGTCCTCGCCGATACCCCAGGAGCAACAGTGTCCCTAATTTGCTGAGAAGTGGCGGTGCAGTCCCCTACGGCACTGCGTAGGATCCTACGGTCTTGGCGTGCATCCGTGCGTCGCTGCGGTCCGGTCCCAGGTCGACGGGCACGTGCACCTTCCGCCGACCACTGGCGACAACATCGATGTACTGTGGAGACCTCACGCCCCACGTGTTGAGCAATTCGGCGGTACGTCCACCAGGCCTCCCGCATGCCCACTATACGCCCTCGCTCAAAGTCCGTCAACTGCACATACGGTTCACGTCCACGCTGTCGCGGCATGCTACCAGTTTTAAAGACTGCGATGGAGCTCCGTATGCTACGGCAAACTGGCTGACACTGACGGCGGCGGTGCACAAATGCTGCGCAGCTAGCGCCATTCGACGGCCAACACCGCGGTTCCTGGTGTGTCCCCTGTGCCGTGCGTGTGATCATTGCTTGTACAGCCCTCTCTCAGTGTCCGGAGCAAGTATGGTGGGTCTGACACACCGGTGTCAATGTGTTCTTTTTTCTATTTCCAGGAGTGTATATTATGTAAATAATTAACCTGTAAGAGACATTTTAATTGAACACTGGATTAATATCAGCGTGTTTTACAACCATGACAGGTACACTATCAGCAAGGCAGCATGTGTGGCCAGACGTATGTACAATCGTCGATAGCATTTAGGCTTTGAGATTTACGTGAGTAATAATTTTTAATTAACTGTTTGTATCTTGAATAGTTTTGCCCTTAATTCAAAAATATTTGAAACAACATAAAATAAGATTGCAGAACTGGAAAGAACAGCCCAACTCCTGTGAAAAACATATGCTATACATGTACACACAGTAAGTATTCAAGAGATAGGATAACTGAATTTGACCACTTCAATAAAAATATACATTTGCTTAATTTGTGAGCAAACTGCTTTACGTAAAATGAAGTGCCTTATGTTATTTTTGAGCCGTGGTGCGTCTTTCTGGCCCACCAGCTCTTTGTCACGTCACTATCGATTACCCTGCTGTAATACGATCATTGCCCCTCTTTAGATCTGGGGGCTGTTTTGCGGTGGCGGTGGTTGGGGGTCGGTCTCGCTACGAGGCGGAAGGACGTGCTCGCGGGGACGAAGGAGGAAAACACTCGGGCTCGGCCAGCAGCGGCGCAGCCGGTCTACCATGCAAGACGGTCGCAAGTTTGGGGTCGACCTGCTGGATGTTAAGTAAATGGTTCAAATGGCTCTGAGCACTATGGGACTTATCATCTATGGTCAACAGACCCCTAGAACTTAGAACTACTTAAACCTAAATAACCTAAGGACATCACACAACACCCAGTCATCACGAGGCAGAGAAAATCCCTGAACCCGCCGGTAATCGAACCCGGGAACCCGGGGGCGGGAAGCGAGAACGCTACCGCACAACCACGAGCTGCGGAGGGATGTTAGCTCTGGGCGCTGTTCGTCCCGTTGCTTTGCCGTTTTCTCGGAGCGACCCATCCTCGAGACCATCTCGAACAACGCTCTCCATCGAAGGTGTAAGTGCTTTTGGTGCCTTCGTTTCGTTGAACGATTTACGTTGCAGTGAGTGTACTTGTTGGTTGGTAGCCCTAATGTACGTGTTGGTGAAGTAAGAGCAGCCAGCAAGGTGTGTGAGCACACGGAGAACAGCAGTCACTACTTTCTTTAAAAAATTAGTGTTAAAAAAAAGGTTCAGATAGCTGTAAGCACTATGGGACTTAGCATCTGAGGTCATCAGTCCCCTAGAACTTAGAACTACTTAAACCTAACTAACCTAAGGACATCACACACATCCATGCCCGAGGCAGGATTTGAACCTGCGACCGTAGCGGTCGCGCGGTTCCAGTCTGATCAGTGTTCCCAAATGAGGTAGTAACTGTAAGGTATTGAAAATATCAGGTCATAGTCTAGTTGTAATTTTCTGCGTACCAAGGTTACACAATTGGCAGATACACTGCAGACCTATGCAAAGAAATTAAAGTGCACGAAACCTAGTATCGTTGTGAAGTTGTGCATTTGGATAAGGGGATATTATCTTGAAATTTTTTCCATTTCATCTTTGTTGACATTGTCGGCCTTAATCATATGCGGAAATATTGTTTGGAAAATTACTAGAGTGTAGAAGTCTGATACTATATTTTCAGCACTGAATTTGTGTACAGTTCTTGGTTTAAATGTTTTACAGCATTGATATTGTTGTAAAGCTTGAGTCACTTCTATTGAAAGCATTTATTGGTCCTCCATTTATATTGCTCTTTATTGATCTTTTAACTTATATTAATTAATGTTTGCTTGGTGTTTGCCGTGTTTTCTGTGGTCTGTTTTTGTTCCAGTTTTCTGCGAGTTGGGGTGTATGGGAGCGGCGCCACGTTCCGCAAAGTAGCTGTGACGTGTCGTCTAATGGGAAGTGACTCCCGGTTGCGCCCCGGCGTTAAGGTGTTGTTTTGGACGGCTGGTCTGCTGCTTCAGACAATTTAAGTTGAGTCACCTTCTTCCCAGGGCAGCCTGGCGTCACTGCCCGTTTGGTAGACATTTAAACTGTGTAATGTATAGGTAAAAAAAGGGGGTTCTTAATTTGCTAGTGAATCAATTGTTGTGCTCCTTGTGTTATTTGTGTTGGTAACGAACTGGTGTGATTGCAAATCACTTTCATATTGCAGATTATTGTCTTCACCTTTTAAAATCACCTTCAGATTGTAATTTATGTTTATTAAGTATTGAAATCTCCGTTGCTCATCTTTTAAGGCAGTTGTTGCGATTGTATATTTTGATATTGTGTTAAACACGGCCACGTGTTGATTGCCTCTTATTTGTTTCCTAAAAGCTTGTTTTGAATAAACTGGCAATTTTTGATTCGCTAGTTGTTGTGTTAAGGAGTGACATAGTAGGGGCCTTGACCTTCCATGCTAAGTCTACCCCTCATCGCGACTTCACAAGCCACGATTTTGTTAAGAGTTTTTGCGCAAATTTAATGGCGCATCCAAGTTTAAAACCGCACTATTGTATAAAGATTTGTACAGTAGTGCTAGTGTTTGTTGCAAGTCAATAAGTGACTTAGATGTTTGGAACTTCCAGGGAAGGGAGTGCCAGACTTATATAACGCGCTGGCTATTCTGCCTCTTTCGCACTATTCTGGACGGAGTTGCAGATGGAAATTATAATTTGCTTTCGGTGGTTGTGTAGCTGCTCGCTTTTGGGACTTAGGATCAAGAGACGTTTCGATTCCTAGATACATTTCGCAGTAGTTCAGTACTTAGATAAATCGACAGTGGTCGGGTCTCTGATCTGTATGAAAGGGTCCCTGGTAGCTAGGTGAAACTAGACTCCTGATCTGAGTGAAACCTGTATCTCAATGTTGATAAGATACACACTACCTCCCGGAAATGTCACCCTCCCTAATCCGCGGAAGGATGTCTGAATGCAAGAGAATCTGCTTGGTCCTGTCTTTAATGAAAATTCACGCCTTAACCTCGTTACATAATTAACAGTATATTGAATAATCTCCCCCAAAAATTTGATTAATTTAAGGTATTCTAATGTAGCTCTATAATTGCTGAAATGATAGCAGCATTTATCACCACAACGAGATTTATTGATTTGAAGTACAAATGAGTCCAAACTTCAAATATTATGACAATATATGGCTATTGAAATACATGACAATATTACGCTAATATTTAGTTGCCAAAGTTGAAATGGGGGCCTGTCAAATGACCGAAGTTCCCTTTCGTCTACTGGGAGTGGGCTGATTATTGTAACAAATTTCTAATTCGCTGACTTGTAGTACAGTGGCCGAGTAACAGTAATGTCACTTATATCTGCTGTGGGCACTGTGCGGGCAAGTGTTGTTCTGAGTGCGTCACAATAAGTGACTGAATCTCTACTTTGTAAGAGCTACCAAATACTTTATCAAACGCCGTGCATGATTCGCGTGCAGTCTGCTGTCAGTGATGGGCTGCACTGCAAGACTACTGACCACGCTGACAAGTTGTGGCGAGGACGATGTTCCAATAAGTCACGATATTGATGCCCAGTTGTGCTGATCGTTACAAAAACTGTGCCCGGGCTACTGAGACAGTAAAAACTCTTAACTCGACCGATATCCGATCTGTACTTCACGCATTCTCTTCCCGGTGGTCCGGAATAGTTCCTAGAGAAATTCCGTTCTCTACACAAACTCCAAAAAAATTAAGATGCCCCGATCCCACCAAGCCGCATGGCTGCCAATAGTGCCTGATTTTGGATCTTAGCGCCAATCAGAAGTGTACAAGTGTACACACAGTCCCTCCAAAACGTCACAAGAATCTTTCTCCAACTGAGAGGCTTGCCGCCAAAAACTAGCGGCGCTTTGTTACGTCAGCAATCACGAACAACTAGTTGCCAGTCAGCTTGCTCTTTTAAAGTGAATGCAGGAAAGCTGTGGCATGGGAAGAACGACGAACATAGCAAAATACTCTGCCTACGCGAGGCATCTGCTTGGCGGACACCCCGCTGTCATCGAGCCGCGGTTCTAAGAATTCAACAATACGAAGCCCGGACACACTGGCTCACCCGCCAAGACCGTTGCGCTGGTAGATTCCATGCAATAATCCTCCTTGCCTTTCTTCAGGCCCAGAGAAGGGTGAGGGCACCTTCGAAAGAGAACACCCTCGATCACCGCTGTTGTTACCTTCACCAGCCCTCACTGGAACCTTGCCGATGCACCTGCACACAACTCCCCTGTCCTGTGCAACTCTCCTACATGGAATGACCACCAAAAGATCTGAAAAAATTAGCAGATAGAGTAAGACCTGTCACCTAATTTCATTCGAGTGAAGGATGATTAAAGCCCGGTCAACTCCCTATCATCGTCCCCGTTCATGAAAATTAAACAAAATAAATGAGGGTGGATAAGCGAAAATGGGTTGGCATGTCTCATATTTTTGAGACATCTCGATATTTAGACATTCTGCAATAGTTCAGTAGAAAGATCTGCAGTGATCAGTACTCTTATATTCCGCGTGTAGTTCACTAAATTTCAAATCATCCGAGTAAAGTCAGATCGGACTTGGAATGATTTTTACTAACACTACCTCAGTTAGCCAGTGGGACTTGATTTACGCGCTATTCGACACTTAAGCTCGGTACATCGCATGTTTACCAGTCTTGCAGTGTTGATCTGAATTTTAACAGTTTAAGCAGAGAACGTGTACTGGTTTTTTAGTTCTTCTGATTATATAGCGTATGTGTCAACCACTGTATTGAGGGCTGGAGCTAACTTGGATTAGCTCAACTACACAGTTGAGTTTAATCCCCCCATGAACCATGGACCTTGCCGTTGGTGGGGAGGCTTGCGTGCCTCAGCGATACAGATGGCCGTACCGTAGGTGCAACCACAACGGAGGGGTATCTGTTGAGAGGCCAGACAAACGTGTGGTTCCTGAAGAGGGGCAGCAGCCTTTTCAGTAGTTGCAGGGGCAACAGTCTGGATGATTGACTGATCTGGCCTTGCAACATTAACCAAAACGGCCTTGCTGTGCTGGTACTGCGAACGGCTGAAAGCAAGGGGAAACTACAGCCGTAACTTTTCCCGAGGACATGCAGCTTTACTGTATGATTAAATGATGATGGCATCCTCTTGGGTAAAATATTCCGGAGGTAAAATAGTCCCCAATTCGGATCTCCGGGCGGGGACTACTCAGGAGGATGTCGTTATCAGGAGAAAGAAAACTGGCGTTCTACGGATCGGAGCGTGGAATGTCAGATCCCTTAATCGGGCAGGTAGGTTAGAAAATTTAAAAAGGGAAATGGATAGGTTAAAGTTAGATATAGTGGGAATTAGTGAAGTTCGGTGGCAGGAGGAACAAGACTTCTGGTCAGGTGACTACAGGGTTATAAACACAAAATCAAATAGGGGTAATGCAGGAGTAGGTTTAATAATGAATAGGAAAATAGGAATGCGGGTAAGCTACTACAAACAGCATAGTGAACGCATTATTGTGGCCAAGATAGATACGAAGCCCACACCTACTACAGTAGTACAAGTTTATATGCCAACC
The DNA here is from genome assembly GCF_023897955.1 of Schistocerca gregaria. Classification (NCBI taxonomy): domain Eukaryota; kingdom Metazoa; phylum Arthropoda; class Insecta; order Orthoptera; family Acrididae; genus Schistocerca; species Schistocerca gregaria. The sequence goes on from NC_064921.1 coordinate 661,778,015, forward strand.
AGCTCTGCAGATGATGAAGAAATTGAAGAAATGTACGATGAAATAAAAGAAATTATTCAGATAGTGAAGGGAGACGAAAATTTAATAGTAATGGGTGACTGGAATTCGAGTGTAGGAAAAGGGAGAGAAGGAAACATAGTAGGTGAATATGGATTGGGGCTAAGAAATGAAAGAGGAAACCGCCTAGTAGAATTTTGCACGGAGCACAACTTAATCATAGCTAACACTTGGTTTAAGAATCATGAAAGAAGGTTGTATACGTGGAAGAACCCTGGAGATGCTAAAAGGTATCAGATAGATTATATAATGGTAAGACAGAGATTTAGGAACCAGGTTTTAAGTTGTAAGACATTTCCAGGGGTAGATGTGGACTCTGACCACAATCTATTGGTTATGACCTGTAGATTAAAACTGAAGAAACTGCAAAAATGTGGGAAATTAAGGAGATGGGACCTGGATAAACTGAAAGAACCAGAGGTTGTACAGAGTTTCAGAGAGAGCATAAGGGAACAATTGACAGGAATAGGGGAAAGAAGTACAGTAGAAGAAGAATGGGTAACTCTGAGGGATGTAGTAGTGAAGGCAGCAGAGGATAAAGTAGGTACAAAGACGAGGGCTGCTAGAAATTCTTGGGTAACAGAAGAAATATTGAATTTAATTGATGAAAGGAGAAAATATAAAAATGCAGTAAATGAAGCAGGCAAAAAGGAATACAAACGTCTCAAAAATGAGATCGACAGGAAGTGCAAAATGGCTAAACAGGGATGGCTAGAGGACAAATGTAAGGATGTAGAAGCTTATCTCACTAGGGGTAAGATAGATACTGCCTACAGGAAAATTAAAGAGACCTTTGGAGAGAAGAGAACCACGTGTATGAATATCAAGAGCTCAGATGGCAGCCCAGTTCTAAGCAAAGAAGGGAAGGCAGAAAGGTGGAAGGAGTATATAGAAGGTTTATACAAGGGCGATGTACTTGAGGACAATATTATGGAAATAGAAGAGGATGTAGATGAAGACGAAATGGGAGATACGATACTGCGTGAAGAGTTTGACAGAACACTGAAAGACCTGAGTCGAAACAAGGCCCCCGGAGTAGACAACATTCCATTAGAACTACTGACGGCCTTGGGAGAGCCAGTCATGACAAAACTCTACCAGCTGGTGAGCAAGATGTATGAGACAGGCGAAATACCCTCAGACTTCAAGAAGAATATAATAATTCCAATCCCAAAGAAAGCAGGTGTTGACAGATGTGAAAATTACCGAACTATCAGTTTAATAAGCCACGGCTGCAAAATACTAACACGAATTCTTTACAGACGAATGGAAAAACTGGTAGATGCAGACCTCGGGGAGGATCAGTTTGGATTCCGTCGAAATGTTGGAACACGTGAGGCAATACTGACCTTACGACTTATATTAGAAGAAAGATTAAGAAAAGGCAAACCTACGTTTCTAGCATTTGTAGACTTAGAGAAAGCTTTTGACAATCTTGACTGGAATACTCTTTTTCAAATTCTAAAGGTGGCAGGGGTAAAATACAGGGAGCGAAAGGCTATTTATAATTTGTACAGAAACCAGATGGCAGTCATAAGAGTCGAGGGGCATGAAAGGGAAGCAGTGGTTGGGAAAGGAGTGAGACAGGGTTGTAGCCTCTCCCCGATGTTATTCAATCTGTATATTGAGCAAGCAGTAAAGGAAACAAAAGAAAAATTTGGAGTAGGTATTAAAATTCATGGAGACGAAGTAAAAACTTTGAGGTTCGCCGATGACATTGTAATTCTGTCAGAGACGGCAAAGGACTTGGAAGAGCAGTTGAACGGAATGGACAGTGTCTTGAAAGGAGGATATAAGATGAACATTAACAAAAGCAAAACGAGGATAATGGAATGTAGTCAAATTAAATCGGGTGATGCTGAGGGAATTAGATTAGGAAATGAGACACTTAAAGTAGTGAAGGAGTTTTGCTATTTAGGAAGTAAAATAACTGATGATGGTCGAAGTAGAGAGGATATAAAATGTAGACTGGCAATGGCAAGGAAAGCGTTTCTGAAGAAGACAAATTTGTTAACATCGAATATAGATTTATGTATCAGGAAGTCGTTTCTGAAAGTATTTGTATGGAGTGTAGCCATGTATGGAAGTGAAACATGGACGATAACTAGTTTGGACAAGAAGAGAATAGAAGCTTTCGAAATGTGGTGCTACAGAAGAATACTGAAGATAAGGTGGATAGATCACGTAACTAATGAGGAGGTATTGAATAGGATTGGGGAGAAGAGAAGTTTGTGGCACAACTTGACTACAAGAAGGGATCGGTTGGTAGGACATGTTTTGAGGCATCAAGGGATCACAAATTTAGCATTGGAGGGCAGCGTGGAGGGTAAAAATCGTAGAGGGAGACCGAGAGATGAGTACACTAAGCAGATTCAGAAGGATGTAGGTTGCAGTAGGTACTGGGAGATGAAGCAGCTTGCACAGGATAGAGTAGCATGGAGAGCTGCATCAAACCAGTCTCAGGACTGATGACAACAACAACAACATTCATTATTATTATAAAGAACTATAACAGTTTGTAGTTAGGGAACTTACTTAGATAGCAGCACCTACATTCAGCCTAGGATCGTTTAAATCTGATTACTGCATGAGAAACAAAAAATGCTCAAATGTGAGTGAAATCTTATGGGACTTAACTGCTAAGGTCATCAGTCCCTAAGCTTATACTCTACTTAACCTAAATTATCCTAAGGACAAACACACACACCCATGCCCGAGGGAGGACTCGAACCTCCGCTGGGATCAGTCGCACAGTCCCTGATTGCAGCGCCTCAGACCGCTCGGCTAATGCCGGCCGCGGTGGTCTCGCGGTTCTAGACGCGCAGTCCGGAACCGTGCGACTGCTACGGTCGCAGGTTCGAATCCTGCCTCGGGCATGGATGTGTGCGATGTCCTTAGGTTAGTTAGGTTTAAGTAGTTCTAAGTTCTAGGGGACTGATGACCACAGCAGTTGAGTCCCATAGTGCTCAGAGCCATTTTTGTTTTTTGCTCGGCTAATCCCGCGCGGCCATGAGAAACAATTTCATTATTTATATTAACTACAGTGTCATAAATGTAAGCATATCATCCCCGTAGCCAATCATCCCCTAGGCAATTAGACCGACATCGCCCTGGTAGTTAGAAAGAGTTTATGTTGGAAGGGATCAGGCACTTTAGTTGCGTTAACTTTTGGCCTGTAAATACTGTAAATGTAAAAATGTTTACTTACTGCTGTGGATTACAGTAGCTAGCTTAAGATCAATCGAGATCGTCCCATTAAGTGCAATCTGTTGAATTGTATCTGCTAGAGAGTTCTGAATCCAGTCACAAATCTGATTCGATACTCCTTAAAACGGTGCTTTGTTCTCCGACCGACAGATCGGAATGTCTTCTGGAAGTCAAAGAACGTGAAGGGCGCAGAGGACGCAGATTTGAGTGAAGACAAGCCCGCTGCGCTGCGCGTGGCCCCGACAGCCACTGCCGTTTCCGGTGCAGATTGGCGGCCAGAGGCGCGAACGCTCGTTACGGAGTTGCCGTCCGCGCGGCGCATTCTGGGCAGGCGGCGGCAGGCCCGGTAATGCCGTTGTTAACTAACGCAGTCCCCACCGGGGCCGTTAACCAGCGCTGCCAACAGTCCACGCAATTCCCCCGCGTCACCCGCAGGAGAAGGGAAAGTTCGGGCCCCGATAATTTCGTCTGCGCCACGCCACGCCAGCGCCACCGTCGGCGCCAGCGTACGTGAGTAATTTACTAAACAGCGCCGCCGCTACTGTGCGCGCGCCGACAAAAGGCGGGGGCAGCCGTTAGGCAGGTGGGCCTGCGCTTTGTCCGACTGGTCGGCGAGTGGGAATCCCCCTCACTGCGTCGCTGCTCACAGAAAGGTATGCTTCGATTGGCAGTTTGCCTATTGACCTATTACTTTTGTTGATGAGAGCTACGATTCACGGATAGAACAAGGTAGATCATCTGACATCCAAGTCAGGTCCCAGTCGGTATTAGTGCACATAAAGAGTGAATGCTCATCCAAAGGATTTTCCACCTGCATTTGTAAAGGAAGTATGTTGATTTTTAGGAGACTTATGCCACTGCTGAATAGGTCGCTAGAACAGCTACAAGTGAACAGCTTTTACTTGTGTGTGTGTTACCGTTATGGCAATGTGAACTGACAGTCTAAATGTGCCACTGAGCTCAAAGCCATATCACTTACATGAAACTGAAAAGAATCCTTTGTCTGAAAATCGATCTTATTCATAAGCTAATAAATAAGCAAAACAATAATTTCACGCTCAGCAGACTTGGTCATTGCGAACTGTTTGGGAAAAAAAGAAAAAAGAAACCTAACTGCATAAAAAAATCTGTAATGGCGACCTGTACAAGAATGTAAGCCGGAACATTCGAAAATTTTTACACTGACGTATGGCCCAGATAAAATATAGAAACTAACAGAACCTACATTGCGCAAAGGAAACGAAACAATGGCATATTATGAATCTCACCTGCAAAATGAAGTACTGGCAGAAACAGCAACACAGCAACACTCCGCCACAGCTAAAATGTACTGCTAAAAACTAACTACAGTCGCTCCAGGGCAACTGGGTTCATAATCTTGACACAGAATACCAATAAAACACTTGACTCAGCCGTTAAGTTCTGAAATTTCAGTTAGGAAGTAACTCACATAAAAAATTATAGATTCTTATATGAAAATCATTTAATTTAATAACTTCCATGTACATTAAATTAACTGAGAAGATCAATCAATAGAATAATTATCAAATCTAGACTGTGACGAGGGTGAAGTGGACTAACAGTACAAGACTACAAAAACGAAAATAAACTTTTTACCTCATCAAATAATACCTCGTTCTTAATTTCAAAACCTTTTTCTGTCCGTATGCTATCAAACCATTGTTCTGAGTCAACATTCCTCCTAGTAATAAATCTGCAACTAAAATAGTTCCAAAAGTGCATCCAAGCACATTGCACTCTCAACGACCCACCGCCTGCTGCACACCGCAGCTATCCACTACTGACTGACAAAAATACTACGACTCCATGGAGCTGCCATCGCAGACACAGATGCTATTGCTTAACAGCTGTTTCTCTGACCGCAGTTCTTCAAACGTCTCACTTTCCGTTACAAATGTTAATGCATCTAATAACATCATCAAAAAATAGCCGTCTTAACACAACTGGTCACTTGTTGAAAAACCGTTAGGCTTACTTATTGCTGTGTTTCGGGTTCAGCCTATTTTAGAACATCAAAAACAGAAGTATTCAAAGTATGGAGTTACATGCGTTGAACTGTGGCAGTAGTACGTTCGTTCACTGGCTACGCTCATTGAAATTCTCGTCCTTTGTTGGATAAACTGTGACTATTAAAGAAAGTACTGAGGAAGTAGCTGCATAGAGAATTTTATTATAATAATGATCTTGAAAATCGCAAGATGATGCGAGCGGATATTCTAGTTTCAATTCAGTTGATCCATCTGAATTCAGGAGTGACAGAAGCGAGTGATGTTCGTTATACTCAAAGAGTGGAGCGATGATGGCCGAGAAACGCAAGTCATCGGGGCGTGGGCGAAGCCGCCACTTCTGGAAAAATCGGAGGCTGGGTGGATGGATACAAACTGTGTCCTCAGCAAAAATACTGTCTAATTTGCAACTTTAGACACTCCTTCGATCCGAAAGGGCGGACAAGTTCAGAATGACATAAAACGTCAGGGGCAAAGAAGTATCTGATAACGTTACTGACAGTATTAGGAAGAAGTAAAACTCCGGCAGATATCATTTTCTAAGAGTCTCAGTTGGAGCTATTGTTTGTTGATAATAAGTCCTCTTGATTGCTGTCACACTCGCAGACTTAGATGTTGTCTAACAATGTTTGTACCACTCACGATCCTATGTTGGTTGTCTTTACTGTTCGATGGTGCTGTCTCAGTATTGTGAATTTATCGTCGTTGCTGACCATTTGGTTGCGACAAGGAGTCATTTTGTGTTTTTTGCGAAACTGTCAGCATTTCGAAAACAATCTTGAAAATGTGGTAGGAATACCCGCGTAGCAACTACAGTGTCGAACACACTGTGTAGGATGCTGGGAGTTTGTTATTGTGCCGTTCTCGTGTAGGTTACGTTATCTTGCCCACCGGTAGTGTCGGGTTGAGAGACAAAAGTTATATTCGCGAGCTCAGTGTGAATTCTGATCGAATATGCTGGAAGTTTGTGTCATTACTGTAACGAATGAACATATACAAAATTGGATGACGCTGGGCCTTGACAATACACCAAGATATTACAAAATTTGTCTGTGGATTATTTACGACTGAAGCAACTTCCCCAGAGTATTAATTTCGCAGTACTTTCGTTCTCAGAATTTATATGCTCGTGTTGTTAGGCACCACGTACGTAATTCAGGTAAGTTGGACAGATGTGGATCGTGCAGTTGGACTTCTAACATGTAGAAATAAAGGGGTACGTCTGTTAGGCATTAGATCCACGAACTCCTGTTATGCTACAGTGTTCTGAAAAAGGTAGTTTACATGTTATGCTTTGTTGTTTAGGGTTTGAGCGGTCGTTATTTTCTCTCTTAGCATTCGGCAGTGTATTAGTCTGTTTGACACGAAAATGTACCAATTCAAGTCCGCCCTAAAATACGAGAGGGAAGACCAAATAGGTTACAGAGTCAGCCCACAGGATCAGGACTCAGATGTTCTGCCACAGACTACTGACGCATGTTACTCAATACTTTTATTTTTGATGCTCTGATAACGAGCTGTGCCCGGAAAGCATCAGTGAGTAAGATTTTGGGACAGCACGTGACCAGTGTTGTTCTAAGCACCTATTCAGAAGTGCCGTAGGTCAGACCTCTAGTCGACTTCATGTTGTTCCTTCAGAAAATGTGTTACCTTTAGTCATACGGAAAGGGAGCAATACGGACGACAAAGGATTCACAATTTGAAAATCCAGCGATTGTGATGCCTAGGCAAGACTTACCAAATAGATCTCACTATATTGGACTTTTCCTGCGAGTTTAATGCTGTAATTAAACTCTCGATGAAGTTACAGAGGACATGAATCTAATTCGAATGGAGTTTGCTATTTGCTTGGATATGCATATGATTATCATCTCATCACAAATGCGCGATGTATGGAAGAGTGACGGCATTTTGTTTCTAAGACATTAATTTTTCGTTAATTTTCCTCACTGTTTCATCTGAATGTAGAAATTTGAAGTAAATCGACCGAGAACCTTTACAGATTCTTAGTAGCAACCTTACCCTTTGATAAATTACGTACGTACATGTTTCAAGTTAGATAGCAAAATTTTATGTATGTACACAGTGATCTTCACCTTGTCTTGAAGGTATAAAATTTGTAAAATGCCATCAAGATCGGAATAAAACTACCTACTTTTAGAATGTGGGGGCCCTCTCAGTACAACAGTTGTTTGGAATACTCTTAAAACATAAATGAATTACATGGTATTCAACCTTTGTAAAAATTACTTATGAATAATTTCAAACCATAGTGGAATGGGATGTCAGTTATTTTTTTCGACGATCAAAGTTTTCTTTCAGATTAAGCAGCCTGAGAAGTATAGCAAATTTCAGACATATTTTTAGCACTTCAGTTGTTAGTCGTAACAAAACCAAACAACCTTTTTATAGTTAGTTTCAACACTTAGATAATTTTTGGGATTAGGAATACGTTGCTAAGGTCAATAATTGTCTTTGGTCTAACGAAGATTAAATCCGACAAACTTATCCACAGGAAAGGAGTTATTGTTTCTTGTACTTTTACAAATATAGTGAAACAGTACTTAGTCCAGGAGGCGGTGGAGATGAGCTGCAGCAGTGATGGAGCTGATCAGTATTACGTAAGCGTGGTTCAGCATACAAATTTTGAGCACTTCCGTTTTTTTTTTTAATTTCTTGCCGTTACATTTATAACCATAGCACTTCAGATAAACACCAAGAAACTGTCCACTATAGGACAATATGTGTTTGACAGTACGATTGTATTAAACGAAAAATGCAGTACAACAATTAAAAAAAATGGCTCTGAGCACTATGGGACTTAACATCTGTGGTCATCAGTCCCCTAGAACTTAGAACTACTTAAACCTAACTAACCTAAGTACATCACACACATCCATGCCCGAGGCAGGATTCGAACCTGCGACCGTAGCAGTCGCGCGGTTCCGGACTGCGCGCCTAGAACCGCTTGACCACCGCGGCCGGCACAACAGTTAAAATATGATCAGATTGCGACGTTCTGGTACGGATATTAACTAACCAATAATCAAAACAGTGATCTTAATTACCACAGTTTTCAAAACTACTAGTTAAAGAATAAATGAAAATTTTTGTTCTGAATGTACGTAAATTTTATTGATCTCGTTTTATTCTACAAATTGAAAAGGCTTTAAGCAAGGTGCTCAGAGAACGTTTATAAGTAGCACAGTTAATTTCAGGTGAGAGCTGGTGTCGTCGCATCAGGTCGTCCCGTATACCTTGGATAATGTATGGCGTGTTCTGGTTATGCACTGAAGAGCCAAGGAAAATGGTACACCTGCCTAATATCGTCTAGGGCTCCCTCGAGTACGAGGAAGTGCCGCAACACAAAGTGGTATGCAGTCGACTAATGTCTGAAGTAGTACTGGAGGGAACTGACACCAAGAATCCTGCAGGGCTGTCCATAAATCAGTAAGAGTACGAAGGGGTGGAGATCTCTGCTGAACAACATGTTGCGAGGCATCCCAGATACGTTCAATAATGTTCATGTCTGGGGAGTTTGGTGGCCAGCCTAAGTGTTTAAACTCAGAAGAATGTTCCTGGAATCACTCTGTAGCAATTCTGGACGTCTAGGGTGTTACCTTGTCTTGCTGGAATTGCCCAAGTCGGTCGGAATACACAATGGGCATGAATGGATGCAGGTGGTCACACAGGATGCTTACGTACGTGTCACCTATCAGAGTCGTATCTAGACGTATCAAGCGTCCCATGTCTCTGCAACTGCACACGGCTCACACCATTACATATCCTCCACCAGCTTGAAGAGTCCCCTACTAACATGCAGGGTCCATGGATTTATGAGGCCGCATCCATACCCTTACACGTCCATCCGCTCGATACAATTTGAAAGGAGACTCGTTCCACCAGGCAACATATTCCTAGTCATCAACAGTCCAATGTCGCTGACACTTGTTGATGGCCCAGTATTGAATTCTGCAGCAATTTGCGGAAGGGTTGCACTTCTGACACGTTCAACGATTCTCTTCTGTCTTCACAGATGCTGGAGACTTGATTTTTTACCGGATTCCTGATATTCATGGCACACTCGTGAAATGGTCATCCGGGAAAATTCCCACTTCATCGCTACCTCGCAGATGCTGTATCCCATCGCTTGTGTTTTCAAACTCACTTAAATCTTGATAACCTTCTGTTGCAGCAGCAGTAACCGATCTAACAACTGCACCAGACACTTGTTATCTTATATAGGCGAAACCGACCGCAGCGCCGTATTCTTCCTGTTTACATATCTGAATACGCATGCCTATACCAGTTTCTTTGGCGCTTCAGTGTATATGTGTATGTGCGTGGGAGGTGGTGGAAGGGCGCTTCAAGAATTATTGCAACTAATTCCTCTTCAGAGTCCACTGGAGTAGAATACATTTCAGTTCTAATGAAGCTCCAGAGAACGATATCTAACTGGGCTGATGTCTGGCAGTTTCCTGAATATGTACCTCTCCGTGTTATGTGCCCGTATTGCCGGGGTGGCCGAGCGGTTCTAGGCGCTACAGTTTGAAGTGGAATGATCATATAAAATTAATTGTTGGTAAGGCGGTTACCAGGTTGAGATTCATTGGGAGAGTCCTTAGAAAATGTAGTCCATCAACAAATGAGATGGCTTACAAAACACTCGTTCGACCTATACTTGAGTATTGCCCATCAGTGTGGGATCCGTACCAGATCGGGTTGACGGAGGAGATAGAGAAGATCCAAAGAAGAGCGGCGCGTTTCGTCACAGGGTTATTTGGTAACCGTAATAGCGTTTCGGAGATGTTAAACAAACTCAAGTGGAAGACCCTGCAAGAGAGGCGCTTTGCATCACGGTGTAGCTTGCTCGCCAGGTTTCGAGAGGGTGCATTTCTGGATGAGGTATCGAATATATTGCTTCCCCCTACTTATACCTTCCAAGGAGATCACAAAGGTGAAATTAGAGAGATTCGAGTGCGCACGGAGGCTTTTAGACAGGCGGTCTTCCCGCGAACCATACGCAACTGGAACAGGAAAGGGAGGTAATGACAGTGGCACGTAAAGTGCCCTCCGCCACACACCGTTGGGTGGCTTGCGGAGTATGAATGTAGATGTAGAAAGTAGATGTAGTATGGAGCCGCGCGACCTCTACGGTCGCAGGTTCGAATCCTGCCTCGGGCATGGATGTGTGTGTTGTCCTTAGGTTAGTTAGGTTTAAGTAGTTCTAAGATCTATTGGACTGATGACCTTATCAGTTAAGTCCCATAGTGCTCAGAGCCATTTTTTGAACTACATGGCTACATTTTATTTACTGACTCAGCGCGAACATCAGGACGTCACAACACTATGAACATCAAATTGAAAAAGGTACTGCTTTTGTCTCTTTCGTCAAGGCCATAGATAGAGAGGCTTAGTGATCTCAGTATTCGTCTCCGGCATTTCGTTGCTTTATGAAATATGTTTGTTGTTGAACCCGTCGAAGTATCTATAGGTCTGGGAAACGAATTTTTGAACATCATGTATGCTAGGCAAATCTCATTTTGTTATGTAAAACCAATCTCATTAAGTAAAACAAGCAATTCTTTCTGATTTAGTGAATACAATCTCAACATCACGTATAGGTAATTTAATGGGTTTTAAAACAGGTGGCATTACGTACTTTCGGCATGAAACTTGTTATCAGATTAAATCTGTGTGTCCACTAGGATTTGAACTTGAAACCTTGACGAAGGCGGGCAGTGTCCTTCCAGACGGAAACTATATTCTACCAGCACTTCTGTTCTATCTTCCAGACGTCAAAAAAGCTCTCCAGATAATCTCCCTGTAGTAACACTGTTAGGAGAAACTATATAATGGGAAATTGGCTTACTCGCAGTCTAGGGATAGTTTTAGGAATGAATCATTCCCTTTGTGTCGGACTGCGTGCAGTTAGCAGAGCTGTAACAGAACTGAAGTTGTGAGTCTTTATCAATAGAGCAGAATTATTTCTTTGGCGGTAGCTGCGTCAAATACGCTAGGACTCAGCATCCCCATGTCCTTGGAGGTACGCGTCCCTCAAGAAATAATTACGAGGTCAGCATCCCCATGGGGCTCGTACAGGGTCTAGTATGAACTTCATGGTGAGGATACATAGCTTGTGTGACGCAGCAACCTCAAACCAATATAGGTATTGAAAAATTAGATGAACAGAGACTGAAATAATCTTTTTTGTCAGAAGATGTCGTAGGTCGTGATTATGAAGCTCTCTAAGTAACGGCGATGCCCTTGAAGGGTAAGTTTCAAAGTTGTTCAGTCTGTCAGGCACACAACTGTAAATCATCAGGCGGTTCCACAACTACACACATTCCGCCGCAAACTGAACGATGCATCCTTGATAGGGACCGAACTGGTTGTGGTAGCAAAAGTCAAAATGTCATTTATGAAAACAAACAAAATAATGAAAACTCTCATAGCCGATATTTGCACCTGTGCTGATTTTTTATTCCTAATGCCCATGGAACAACAATAAACAAAGAAACATAAAAAACGACGTATCGTGAGATATCGTTACAGCAACAGGAACAAATCATGCAAATTACTTTTTTATAGGCCGTTAAAATTCAAAAACGCTGTATCTGAGTCTGTTTTTGAGCACACACTAGTTATGCTTAGCACGCAGTGCTACCATATCCTCCAGCGCTCCTACAATAACAACAACAAAACAATCCAAACCTTTCGCACTGGCTGACAGTCGCTGTCAAATGTCACCAATGTTTGAGAGAGTGATAAGACTTAAGTGGGCTGTGTCAATATAGGATCGACGTTGTTAAACAGTTCAGCTTGTAGTAATCATACTATAATTTCGTTATAATGGTTTCTTCGGCACTGTTTCTATTGTGATTGATGAATTACAAAAGTCGCAACTGAGTGAAGAAATGTTATTGTGTACTTTTACGGTACCATTATGAGCGTTCCTTATGTCATTCAACATCCCCATGAGGCTTGTACATGGTCTAATTTGGTGATACATGTTAGCAAAAAGTTGAACTTTTGATACTTTTTTAAATTCATGTAGGGTATCTGGTCAGCTACGCGAGTTTCACGTCACGTCACAGTGGAGTCTACAAAATCATCGTCTTCATTGTGTTGACGTGGAATGAATATCAGTGCCTCAGTCAGACGATTTCATTTGTATTGATCAGTCTGCTTGGTGGGACTTATTTTTCGCTCAAATTTCGAGAATTCTAATTCACTATAACTATTTCATGTATATTAGTATTTGAAACTCCTCGAACTTCTGATGCAGTCCATTAATTTCTAGGCGACTGTCGGATCGGGTTTATTCTAGAATCTTTTGGACGATTTCATTAGTGATAGCACATAGCGTTCCATAGTCACTTTAAATATGACTACTACTTTCTGCGAGTCTGTCACACTTCGTCACGGTGTATCTACGTGTACACTGTTCCTGTGTGAACAGTAGTAAGTCAGCAGGCAGTCTCAACAAATGTCTCCACAAAACCGCGCAGAAGATAAATCACTGTACGAACTTCACATTGAATGGTAAATGAAGAATTAATTATATTTGGAATAGATCCAGCCTGTATTTTATTTGTTCATTTTACTAGCTGACAAACGGATAGAAGTAGTAGCATTGAAGTAATAAATTTAAATGTTGTGCACATTTCGGCAGTTTTTCATGCATTTCAGTACCTGACGCCATACCTCGTGAACTATGTGTCATATAATGAAAATTTTTGTAAGTGCATTTAGCGGCATATGTGGATACTGTTACGAAATTTATTGCGAATAGAGTTAGTGGCACAGAAGTAATAAATTTAAACGTCATGTATGATACAGCAGTTTTTCACGCATCTCATTGCTTATGACGTCAGCTCTTCTGAATTATGATAGATAGGTGATCTTATCCCAGTACCGGTCTTTGCCTGACAATAAGGGATGTATGTACCAAGTTTGGTTGAAACCGGACCAGTGCCTTAGGAGGAGATATGGAACATACATACGTACCCACATACATACATACATTTTTGTTGTACGTAATGATTTCATTTATTGATTTACTTATCCTGGTGATATTAGAGCCATAAGGCCCTAGTTTACAAAAATATAAGTAACATCCAATCCAGAGTCTAGCATTTACGTACTATTGTGACATAAATAACAGAACAAGTAGTAGCTATAGGAAAGAAAAGACTTTTTTTTGTTTAAGAAAAGCCACATCATAAAGACAAATTACAAGGAAGAGCTCGGAATAGAAAGAGAAAGAAGAACATGATAAACACATAGGCTTCTAATTTTAGGGAACAACAGCATTCCATTTCCAGTCCGGTGAACACTGGCACATCATGCAGTCAGTAGCCAGTACACTGGGTTTTTGTTGGACATGTAGGCTGGGGGAAAATCTGATTTACAGCTGATATTAAAACAAACGGCGCCCCAGACCATCACTCTTGGTCTTTGGGCCATATGGCGGGCGAGAGTCAAGTTGGTACCTCACCGCTATTCGCGAGTCTCCAGACGCCTCTTCGCCGGTCATTGGGACTGAGCTGAAGCGGGATGGGTCATTGAAGGCAGATAATACCTATCACTGAGAGTCCAGGTCGAATGTGCGCAACACCACAGCAGAGGGGCTTGTTGGTGTACAGAGGTCTGTGGAAGCCGGCGTAAGGGTCGCCGTAACCTCAAATTCCATTCTGTCAGCCGCATATTAATGGTCCTTGTCGTCACTGTAGCTCTAATTTCTCGTCGGATCGATGATAATGATGAGGCTCTGAGTACCTTTTTCACGATTGCTGGGTAGTCACGTTCTGTCGCCTCTCCAGGTCAACTGCTTCTTCTGGAGAGTAGTTGCATGAGTAGGAATTTAATAATAATGTGTTCATTAATGTAAGCATGCACGGATAACAGCGGTGACGCGTCGTGGCATGGAAGCCGTGAGGCCTTGGTGGGTCGCTGGAGGGAGTTGAAACCATATCTCCACACACAAGTCACCTAATTCCCGTAAATTCGGGGAGGAGGGCGATGAGCTATGACGCCACGTTCAATCACATACCAGACGTGTTCGATCAGGTTCAGACCTGGCGAGATGGGGGCCAGCGCATCATTGTAATTCGCCACTATGCTCCTCTAAACACTCCATCACACTCGTGGCCTCGTGACATGGCGCATTGCCTTTTTGGAAAAGCCACTGCCGTCGGGAAACACGAACATCACGAAGAGGCTTACGTAATCTCTAAACAGTGTACGGTATTCTTTTTGCCGTCGTGGTCCTTCCATCAGCATGACGAATATGGCATTGGGATCCAGCAGTCCACGCTGCGCTCTGCCACTGCGCCAAAGTCCAGTGCCGCTGGTCACGCGGCCGATTCAGTCGTAGTTCCCGATGCAGTGGTGTTAACATTGGCACATGGTCGGGTGCTGCGGAGGCCCATCGTTGGGAGTGTTTGGTGGTCTGTGTGTGCAGACACATTTGTAATCTGCCCAGCATTAAACTCTGATATTAGTTCCGCCACAGTTCGCCGCCGTCCCCTTTTATCAGTCTGCCCGGCCTACGACATCCGACACCTGTAATGAGGGGTGGCCGCTCAATCCAACGACGTGTGGAATTGGTTTTGTCACGTTTTGAAGACATTCACTACAGTACTCTTCGAACACCCGTCGAGTCGTGCAGTTTCAAAAATGCTCGTGCCAAGCCCCTGGACAATCACAGCCTGTCCTCGGGCAAAGATAGATAGCGCGCCTTAAATCTACACACTAACAGCAAGGTCATTGATAGTATGCGCACCGTGCGTGTGTCATTCCTCGCCAGGTGACGCTGCTATCGCCTGAATGGGTTTATATCGATAGTAGGTCGGTGGTCATAACGTTCTGGTTGATCAGTATATACGTATCCCTTAAACTGATTCGTTCCACATCATTTCGATAAAAGACTCTTTCAAATGATCTATGGAACGTTTAACTAACTAACGCTGTGTTCGGCCATGGTTCAACCATTCCTACCAATATCGTCGAATAGTGGCAAGGCTCCCACTGAAATGTTGAGCAGCTCGTCAATTACTGCAACCGGCCTATCTCGGTCCACCCACATGTCCTCTCTCAAATACTGACTTCTCCGTATGTTATTCACTCGCCTGTTCCTGCCCAGATGAGTACATGGAATGAAATTCGCAAAAAGTTCATGCTCTGGTATCGACATGTCCCCTGTTTATTATCCTAGCCAGCACCGCGGTGAAATTGTGCTGTAGCATCACACACTCATCCATTGGCCGCCAAAGATTACAGTTTTGCATTTTCCGTCGGTGTTTGTATGAAGATCAATTTGTGACAAGTTTACATAACTCCTTCGTGATGCATCTTTACTTGTGTTAGAGTGTATGATTATATCAACAGTGTCAACTAAACACAAACACACAAAATGTGTGCGTGAGCAACAGATATCATTACAGAATATCCTAAGCAAAGTATGAAATATAATAAATTACTGTAGCTGGAAAAATCACTAAAAACAAATCAACGATCCACCCACTCAATAATACGTTAAACTCTTCTTTATAATCGTCGAGGAAGGACCACTGACTTTGAGCAAAATTTAAAAATTTGCATGAAATTCCCCTCGTAGTCATTTTAACTCAGAGGACAGGTCTCCGGTCAACCTTTTTACCATCAGATAAAATAACGTTAGTTTTAAAGAGATGCTCCGAGGCTGCACCATTTACAGATTCCTTCTAGGCATAGAATATTGCATGATACTTGCTCTCCGCAAAGCCTTGGCAGGCATCCTCAATTTGAAATTTGCACCTGTCTTTTGTGGAAGACGCCTACGACCGTTCGTGTGAGCAAACATCACCACAAAATTTCTGCTTATTGATTAACTTTAAGTTGAAAGTTTGAATCACTTAATTGGAATGGTAACGGAAACACGGTGTTGCTGTGAGAAACAAAGTTACAAATTTTCTATAAGAACAACATTTATTTCCTAAAATTCATGAAAATACTTCTTAGTCACTCATTTAGTACAGTTATGGAATGCTGGCTCTTCATCCGTAATACAAAACCGAAATAGCAATTTTATCCAACCCGAGTATCTCTCCTAATTAAGATGACTGTAGGAGCTATCGCGCAGAGCGTCCGTACTTACCAGAGTCTCACCAGGGAATGCCCAACCGTCCCCTCGTCCGCGGTCCACACACGGTGGCCGGAAGGGCTCAGAGAGTCTGCACAGCGGCTATTTGCCAACCTAACGGGGCCTGCTAACACGCGCGGGGAACTCATGTCTCTCTGGTCCAGTGCAGTCGCACTCTACTTGATATAATGGTTGGCTAAACTGCATCCCCAGATTCACACAACCCCCAGCAGATAGCCCACGCATACGTCAGCAGACAACCCGCATTCACATTTACAGACTCTGATGTAACATAGTTTCGAATAATAAATCTCATATTGCACGTCCCTGAGTGTTGGAAGGGCATCCAGGTGTGTTCTGAGTATAAAACTACTGCGTGAATCCATGTAGCGGCTCACATGGAGCCGTTACAATATGGCCATGTCTTTTTGCAGCTGCGTGTTTTTTTTATGATGCTCTCCAGTATAGTCGGTTATACAGTCGTTAGTCTGTTATTCGGTAATGACGTTTAGCTAGACTGCTGTTCTTCGCTCGATATCCAGATGACTCCGAAGATGACAAATTTTGGTACGTTTTACAGATGGTGATCTTGTTTCGTTTTTCTCAATTAAATACATTAACAGTTGCTGATAGTATTTCACATCTAAAAGGTATTAGTTATAAGTTCTTGATTTAAAATAGCAGGCTTGCCAATTTCTTAATTACCACATAAGATAGACCACAGTTGGGCAGAGTGAAATGAATGCTCCTTCCCCTTTGTGTGAATATTATAGTTATATGTTAACACAGTGATCTCGCTGTTCACTTAACGCATGACGGCTACTGGGGAGGAGGAGAGAGCAGGAAGGGACGGAACGAGGAGCGCAGAAGGGGATAGAGGGCGGAGGGTAGACACATTACACGGCTTGTTTCACCTGCGGCGGCGCCGCACCGACTGTCATCCAGCTCTGCGCTGTTGTCTACATACAGGGGCAAACTCCAATGCATCATGCTGAACACTGAAAGGGCTCGCTACATCAAACTGTAGCCAACGCACCTGAGGGAGATGAATAGGCACTCCCGTAGGGCGGTACATTTGCAGGTCGATTGTCTCCGACATACACTACGACAACAGCACGTCACGTAGAACTGTAAGGATAGGATTAACCTCGACAGCACAGTATCACATGTATATTACTATAAAGCGAAGAAAAGTGACAATTTGTGTAGACATGCTATTTTTTGCTACCAGTAAATGAAACATATTTTCTCGCATTGCAAAAATACAAAAAAACATTGTGTGTATGTGTGTGTATGTGTGTGCGTGCGCGCGCGCGATTACTCTTACAAAACGGCGTTTATAAAATTAATACACGTCAGGTATAGTAGAGGAATGAGGGTGGATAGTCATTAGATTTAGATGCTCTTTGTCTTATCTAGGAGAGGAAAGTGTCACATTCTGTGGCTCGCTGCTAATATTGCATAAATCTTCTTGTAGAAATAGTAAATAGTCAATCACTTGCAAAATGGAAGATTTATTAAAATTCAATTAGCATGGTTTCAACATTTATAAAAACGTCATATTCAGAAGCAAATATTGAGATCTGGATCACACCTTGTATTCCACACGTGCAAGTCGCTGTGTTATCAGTAATCCTAACCGTACCGTCTAAAGTGCGAGCTACACATACTGCATGAGATAATCATCTCGAAAACGGTGTGTCGTTTATTATCTGAGATGAAATAAATCTGAGATAACCATTAAGGACGAAATGATTGTGGAACCACGTGGAGAAAATAAACATCCAAATTTGAAAGTTGATGTGACTGAGAAAAAAAGCATTCAAAATTTAAATTCGTTGTCCTTGAAAATATTTGGTGCTTTTACAGTAATTTTGTGATCACCAAGATATGTTTCTGATAAGGAGATTCTGACCAATCCTTCACGCAGGAAACAAAAAATTTCTACGGAAACGGATTAGCGCAAAAATATTTCAGTACTATAGTAATAAAAAATAGTTCTGGTCTGTCAAAAAATTTTGTACATGGCTGCACGTTGAGAGACCGTGAATAGTTACAATTGAAAGAAAACAGCCCTCGGTCACTATTTTTAACGAATTAACAGGGTTTCAACACTTCTAGGAGTGTCTCCCTCAGAATTTAAATCAAAGAATGGTCTATGTGACCATGTTATAGACCATTCTTTGATTTAAATTCCGATGGTTTCAACAGCACTAGGAGTGTCTCCCTCGGAATTTAAATCAAAGAATGGTCTATAACATAGTCACATAGACCATTCTTTGATTTAAATTCTGAGGGAGACACTCCTAGCGCTGTTGAAACCCGGTTAATTCGTTAAAAATTGTGACCGAGGGCTGTTTTCTTTCAATTGTTCTGGTCTGTGTTTCTCTTTAGCCTAGTTCACCTTTTCTAACGGCAACAAGCACAGTCAGATGATGCATGCTCGCTGGATAAATGTTCGTATTTTATACTTTTGATGTTTAATATAACGGTTAGGTTGCCAAGAAATTTTGAGCATAAATATAAGGAAAAAAGTATAGTAAAATGTAAAATAAAAATGAGATATCAGCTTGTTAGGCTATTAAAAGAACTCCTTAATTGGATATGCGAAGTATATTACGCAAACAAGTAAGTTGCACAGCAGAATAAGGCGTTTTAATTAAAACTGTCATAGCAATGTGACGGCCCGGCTACGTCGCTCGCTTGCTTCGCGGGAGGGTATAAATAATCCGATAAAAAGGCGCCCTGCCCCGCGCCGTGACATTAACATAATCTGCTTAGCGGCGGCAGAGGGGCCACGCCGAGCAGCAGCTGCCGTGCCGCCGTAGCGAGCACTTTGCGCCCAACACCTCACCGACCGCCAGAGTTAACACAATGCGCTTAGGCAGCCTCTACCTCTCCGATCCGTGTCTCTATCAGGTGCTGTTATTTTCACTGTT
Source organism: Schistocerca gregaria (assembly GCF_023897955.1). Taxonomy (NCBI): domain Eukaryota; kingdom Metazoa; phylum Arthropoda; class Insecta; order Orthoptera; family Acrididae; genus Schistocerca; species Schistocerca gregaria. The sequence continues at coordinate 661,797,370 of NC_064921.1, forward strand.
ATCCCTAACGTTGAAGTCGAACGCACTTTGTGATCTCCTTAACGCTTTGTGACCCATTTCAATTTCCTTTAGGAGCCACGACGGGGCATTTGTTTCTCCCTGTCCATGTCTACAATCACAGCTATCGTCCGTCAACATCCTGGAGAGTTACAAGTGAAACGTCCCTTTATAAAAATTTATGAATGACTGTGCTGATAAACCTCTTACATTATTTTCTTTTCAAATAGCTGAGCAAAACTGAACGTACTCAGACATTACTCTCTTTACTTATTCTGATCAACACTAAACTGACACACAATATTTTTAGCGTAACGCAATCTGACTTTCAAAAATCACTACAAAAGAATGGCCCTGACTATTACACTGGTAACGCCACGTAGCGCTCTGTATGGAAATCACTGACTGTGCTGTGTGCAGTCTGTGGCTGGTTAGCATTGTTGGAGTATATGCTATTGTAGTGTTGGGCAGTTGGCTGTTAAGAGTTGGAGGTGAGCCGCCAACAGTGGTGGATGTGGGGAGAGAGATGGCGGAGTTTTGAGAGCGGATGATCTGGACGTGTGTCCATCAGAGACAGTAAACTGTAAGGCTGGATGTCATGAACTGATATATATATTATGATTTTTGAACACTATTAAGGTAAATACATTGTTTGTTCTTTATCAAAATCTTTCATTTGCTAACTATGTCTATCAATAGTCAGTGCCTTCAGTAGTTATAATCTTTTATTTAGCTGGCAGTATTGGCGCTCACTGTATTGCAGTAGTTCGAGTAATGAAGATTTTCGTGAGGTAAGTGATTCATGAAAGGTATAGGTTATTGTTAGTCAGGGCCATTCTTTTGTATGGATTTTTGAAAGCGAGACAGCGTTGCGCTAAAAATATTGTGTGTCAGTTTAGTATTGATCAGAATAAGTAAAGAGAGTAATGTCGGAGTACTTTCAGTTTTGCTCAGCTGTTTGAAAAGAAAATAATGTAAGAGGTTTATCAGCACAGTCATTCATAAATTTTTATAAAGGGACGTTTCACAAGGCAGGCTAATGCGAGCAGACTGGAGCACAGCGTGCGGCGTTATTTTACAACGTATCGCAGATGCTTCTTATAATTAATACGCCGCATGCTAAATGGGTCACACATTGGCGTGTTGGTGAAGGGTATCCGCATCTTTTAATGCTAGAAGACACTCTGACGCATGCTTGGTTATGGCTGGGAAGATGCTACAGAAATCTGCAATAAACTGAAGCTCTTCTAGTATGTGATAGGAGCTCATCCAGCAGAGACAAATCAAGCTGTCCGGCAACACACTGAAAGTTTTCGCCTAAAAAAAAGTCATTATGCTTGCAAGAATATAAAAGTCCGCCCCCAGTAGCTGAGTGATGCTGGCACGGTAGCTCAGTGTGTTCGGTCAGAGGGCCGATTGTTCTCTGTAATAAAAAAAATTGAGTGAAGGATTCAATGATCAACTTGAACAGATTATGAAACGTCCACTTCGAACAATTATACAAGACTGTGCTTAAACTGACACACAATATTTTTTTTAGCGCAACGCAATCTGAATTTCACTAATCTCTACAAGAGAATGGCCCTGACTAAATTAACTTATACCTTTCACAAATCACTTACCTCACCAAATATCTTTGTTACTCGAACTACTGCAATACAGCGAGCGCCACTACTGCCAGCTAAATAAAAGATTCAAACTACTAAAGGCACTAACTACTGATAGGCATAGTTAGCAAATGAAAGATTTTGATAGAGAACAAACAATGTATTTACCTAAATATCATCAAAAGTCATAACATATATAGCAGTTCATGACATCCAGTCTTACAAATTTCAAAACTCCGCCATCTCTCTCCCCACATCCACCACTGCTGGCGGCTCACCTCCAACTGCGCAACGCTACGCGCTGTTAACATCCAGCTGCCGCTACCCAACACTACAATGGCAGATTCCAACAATGCAAACCAGGCACAGATTGCACACAGCACAGCCAGTGATTTTCATACAGAGCGCTACGTGGCGTTGCCAATATAAAAACCTAAACAGCCTACTTACAAGATGTCATGTGCCGCCAGCCCACACCAAACGAAACGAACAAAAAAAAATGTCACGGACAAAATGAGAACAGAGAAGAAGTGGTCAGCGCGATAGGATGTCAATCCTAAAGGCCCAGGTTCGATTCCCGGCTGGTTAGGAGATTTTTTTCGCTCAGGGACTAGGTGATGTGTTGTGCTGTCCTAACCATCATCATTTCATCCCCATCGACGCGAAAGTCGCCGAAGTGGCGTCAGATCGAAAGACTTGCACCCGGTGAACGGTCTACCCGACGGAAGACCCTAGTTGGCTGATATGGTTCAGATGGCTATGAGCACTATGGGACTTCTGAGGTCATCAGTCCCCTAGACATAGAATTACTTGAGCCCAACTAAGCTAAGGACATCACACACCTCCATGGCCGAGGCAAGATTCGAACCTTTGACCGTAGCGATCGCACGGTTCCAGACTGTAGCGCCTAGAACCGCTGGGCCACACCGGCCGGCGAAGACCCTAGTCACACGAATAATACATTTTAGGATATAAAATATTTAGACGGCAGACTTAACATAGTAGTGATGTATAAGTTGTTTAAGAAGAAACATACCCATATATATATGTCACCTTATGCAACATTTTTCAAGGAAAACTTCTATTTGCTTTCTGGACGCCCTAAAACAGAGTGCTGTTGCTCGTGTGAAGAGCTGAAGGTGAAAATGAGAAACCCTGACACTAACGATGTTGTAAAGCGATGTGCCGCTGGAGAGGCAATGGTTTGCAAGAGAAGGGCCTAGAATTTTTTACACTAAGCTTACAGAAGAAGCTAAAACAAAAGATGGTGCTTGGTATTAATATTCACTAAATGCGTATGTCCGGATTCCACAGATTATTGTCCGGATACATTTTATCTGCGAGCGTTGACAGTTGACATATTTTGCATCCATGACATTAAAAGTAGTGCACATATTTATATGTAATATGAAGGAAATGGAAAACAAGGGGTCAATGAAGTATGCACTTGAGCGTTCCTCCACCAGTCACTGAGTTACACTTCAATTCAGAGAACTGTGGAAGACAGAACAGAGATTCATATTGCTCCGTGAATGCTATTGTTACTGGCTGACTAAACGGCATGAGAAAACTGAACACTGTTTCGCAATCAAGGGGCATTCCTTTCTTCCTGATGACAGGGATTTCAGCAAAATCAAATGAGAATATACACTCCTGGAAATTGAAATAAGAACACCGTGAATTCATTGTCCCAGGAAGGGGAAACTTTATTGACACATTCCTGGGGTCAGATACATCACATGATCACACTGACAGAACCACAGGCACATAGACACAGGCAGCAGAGCATGCACAATGTCGGCACTAGTACAGTGTATATCCACCTTTCGCAGCTATGCAGGCTGCTATTCTCCCATGGAGACGATCGTAGAAATGCTGGATGTAGTCCTGTGGAACGGCTTGCCATGCCATTTCCACCTGGCGCCTCAGTTGGACCAGCGTTCGTGCTGGACGTGCAGACCGCGTGAGACGACGCTTCATCCAGTCACAAACATGCTCAATGGGGGACAGATCCGGAGATCTTGCTGGCCAGGGTAGTTGACTTACACCTTCTAGAGCACGTTGATTGGCACGGGATACATGCGGACGTGCATTGTCCTGTTGGAACAGCAAGTTCCCTTGCCGGTCTAGGAATGGTAGAATGATGGGTTCGAAGACGGTTTGGATGTACCGTGCACTATTCAGTGACCCCTCGACGATCACCAGAGGTGTACGGCCAGTGTAGGAGATCGCACCCCACACCATGATGCCGGGTGTTGGCCCTGTGTGCCTCGGTCATATGCAGTCCTGATTGTGGCGCTCACCTGCACGGCGCCAAACACGCATACGACCATCATTGGCACCAAGGCAGAAGCGACTCTCATCGCTGAAGACGACACGTCTCCATTCGTCCCTCCATTCACGCCTGTCGCGACACCACTGGAGGCGGGCTGCACGATGTTGGGGCGTGAGCGGAAGACGGCCTAACGGTGTGCGGGACCATAGCCCAGCTTCATGGAGACGGTTGCGAATGGTCCTCGCCGATACCCCAGGAGCAACAGTGTCCCTAATTTGCTGGGAAGTGGCGGTGCGGTCCCCTACGGCACTGCGTAGGATCCTACGGTCTTGGCGTGCATCCGTGCGTCGCTGCGGTCCGGTCCCAGGTCGACGGGCACGTGCACCTTCCGCCGACCACTGGCGACAACATCGATGTACTGTGGAGACCTCACGCCCCACGTGTTGAGCAATTCGGCGGTACGTCCACCCGGCCTCCCGCATGCCCACTATACGCCCTCGCTCAAAGTCCGTCAACTGCACATACGGTTGACGTACACGCTGTCGCGGCATGCTACCAGTGTTAAAGACTGCGATGGAGCTCCGTATGCCACGGCAAACTGGCTGACACTGACGGCGGCGGTGCACAAATGCTGCGCAGCTAGCGCCATTCGACGGCCAACACCGCGGTTCCTGGTGTGTCCGCTGTGCCGTGCGTGTGATCATTGCTTGTACAGCCCTCTCGCAGTGTCCGGAGCAAGTATGGTGGGTCTGACACACCGGTGTCAATGTGTTCTTTTTTCCATTTCCAGGAGTGTATAAGTCATGACAGGTTCTACACGATTGACGAACTGGCAAAGCTCATAATACATTGCAGCAAAGGCCGAAATTTATTGTGGCAGAAATTTGTAGTTACTGGTAATTAGTTAAGTCATTTATTAAGAGAGAAAACTGTATCTTCTATTGAAAACTCCAAACCTGCTAAAAGGACCTCAGCCATAGTAGTTTAAACTTATTTTATGTGCATAATTGGTTTTCTTTTCAGTGTGGAAGGAGCCCTGATATTCATATCAATATTGACGGGCCTGGGCGAGGCTTCAAGCCTTGTGTCGTGCAGTCTTAAGGGTACACGAGTGGGCCCATATCGATGATGTTTCTTTGAGTTGTTCGCACGCAGTCACTTGTTGACATCCTAGCATTGAAATCTGAAGCAATTTGCGGAAAGGTTGCAGTTGTGTCACGCTGAACGATTCTGTTCAGTCGTCGTTGGTTCCATTCTTGCAGGATTTTTTTCCGGCCGCAGCGATGTCGGAGATTTGATACTTTACCGAATTTCCGATATACACGATACACTCGTGAAATGGTCGTAGGAAAATCCCAACTTCATCGCTACTCCGGAGATGCTGTGTCCCAACGCTCGTGTGCCGACTATAACACAATATTCAAACTCACTTAAATTTTGATAACCTGTCATTGTAGCAGCAGTACCCGATTTAACAACTGTGCCAGACACTTGTCTTGTATAGGTGCTGCCTACCGCATTGCCGTATTCGCCTGTTGACATATATCTATATTTGAAATTTTTTGTGGTAAGTTCCTACGAGACCAAACTGCTTAGGTCATCGGTCCCTAGGCTTAAAAACTACTTAATCTAACTTAAACTAACCTATGCTAACGACAACACACACACACCCATCCCCGAGTGAGGACTCGAACCTCCGACGGGGGAAGCCGTTCGAACCGCGGCATGGCGCCTCAAACCACGTGGCTACCCCACGTGGCATCTGTATTTGAATACTTATGCTTGTTCAAGTTTCTTTGGCGCTTCAATGTATTTTCACAATAACGGCCCCTTGATACTCGTTTGGGATACTTCCTAAATTATTTTATCGTCTGTCTATTTTCTTCCTGTTAAGAACGTTCTCTTTTTTTTCTTTTTTTCTTTTTTTTGGAAAGGGGTCGAACAGAAAATCTAGTCCGGTTCTCGGCCAGCTAAAGCGAAATGGAAGTCTCTGCGGAAATGAATCGATTTCCTTCCAGTAGCCGTGGAACACGGTATCAACCTCTGGATGTCGTGGCCTAACATGGTGAACTGAGTGATCTTTGTTACTGTTGATTTTCACACAGGAGATTTTTATTCTCCGAGTATGCAATAGTGCGTGAGCGTGAAATGTGTTACGTAATTGTACAACAGAGTGTCAACGAGGTAGACCGACAATTATGTGCATGTGGCGGACGATCCTTCATCAAAACCGGACTGACATGAGCTTTTTCGCAATCTCTCAGAAACATACTGTGATTCACTATTCTATAGTCTTGGTTTCCACCCTGTCACTTTCTCAAAGTGTCGTTTTTATACATGAAGGGCGAAACGAAAGTTAACGTTCAACATTCGAAGACAACTCGTTTGTGGGTGTAGCTAACATTAGATTTCTCGAACCATGTGTATGATTCTTCGTTGTGACTATATAATAGAAGGGTAGATAATTTTCCCAGAAGAAACCTGTCAGTCAGCTGAAAGTCTTGCTGAGAAATATCTAAATTAATCCACTTTGCTGTCACACTCACAAGTCTCAGGTTAGCAGTCGCGCGGGGTAGCCGAGCGGTCTCAGACGTCTTGTCACGGTCCGCACGGCTTCCCCCGTCGGAGGTTCGAGTCCTCCCTCGGGCATGGGTGTGTGTGTCGCACTTAGCGTAAGTTAGTTTAACTTAGCTTAAGTAGAGTGTAAGCTTAGGCACCGAAGACCTCAGCTGTTTGGTCCCATAAGACGTTACCACAAATTTCTAAATTTCCCAGGTCAGCTTAACTGCAGTTGAGCATGTGTTATGATGTCCAAGTAAGACCTACGATCGTCTGCATGTGTACAGTTCCTTTAGCTAAATTTATCCATCGATCCTTTGTTTTCTGCTTCGTGATTTTGGACTGACGGTTTAATTTTCGTAATGGTTTCCTCCATTTTTATCTTGCATTGCATTAGTCATACTTCTTTTCTACCTTTTCAATAAGTTGCTCTTTTTTTTTAATCTTTTCATTGATTAATTTCACAAGCAAGTATTTCCTCTTTCCATTTCATATCTGTACATATTTTCGCTCTTGTGTGTTTAATGAACATGATTTGTGATTTTTCATCACGTAATCAAGGACTTCTACAGTTTTAAGTTTCTGATTAATAAACCAAGGATGAAGAAGGAAAATGATGGTTTCACGTCCCGTCAACATCGAGGTCATTAGAGACGGAGCACAAGCTTGGACAGTTTCAAGAATGGGTGAGGAAATCTGCCGTGACCTTTCAAAGAGACCATCCCGGAATTTGCCTGGAGCGATGTAGGGCAACCTTGAAAACCCTACATCTGGATGGCCGGACACAGATTTGAATCGTCATTCTCACGAATCCTAGTCCAGCATGCTAACCACTGAGCCATCTATCTTGGTGTAGTTATCCAAGTAAATGTCACTATCACGAAACGTGAAGAATGAGCGACACGCTAACAATGAAGGGCAAACAGCATTCACTGTGAAATGCTATTCTGCTTCCCAGTAACTTACCAAGAAATGGAAACCTGTCATTTATTTTATTTCGATGGAGACTATGTGATAGCTACACTTAACGGAAATTAATTTTCTGATGAATATAAATGAGGAGACTACACAATCGTGTAGTAATTTAACAAGTCTCAGTGAAAACACACACATTTCTCGACGCGCTCTTCAGTACGCAAGTGTTGAAGATGTCGACTAACAAACTCAAGGGGTTCTGTGCAATGGGGTACTATGGACCGTTGCACACTGCCTAGCTTCCGAAAAAGTTGGCGTGCGACGGGTGCAACAATAATTCAAACGAGGCACATGCGTGTGTCAACTGGTGTCTTGTGAATCAGCTGTTCTGAGCAAGTTAGTCAGTGCCGTATCTGATCACAGAATTGAGACTTCACGACCATTCAACCCAGCACTGACATGACAAATCAACCGGTCCTGAAACTATAAGTCAGAGGGTACTGGCACTCTGTAATGATAATATGGCGCAAACGTAAGAATTATTGGATTGACATCTACCTGAAAGTGAGGGAGGATATGTTCAAAGAACGTTTTGCAGGCGTCTCCATCCAGACTTCGTATCAAACTACTCAACCGATAACCTTTAGCGAAAAGTGAACCTTTGATCTTAGAGTGCTTACTCACCTTATACTTGAAAGATAATTCAAATGGTTCAAATGGCTCTGAGCACTATGGGACTTAACATCAATGGTCATCAGTCCCCTAGAACTTAGAACTACTTAAACCTAACTAACCTAAGGATAGCACACAACATCCAGCCATCACGAGGCAGAGAAAATTCCTGACCCCGCCGGGAATCGAAAGATAATTCTAGCTGACCGAATTAAGACGGCAAAGAAACACGAGCCAAATTTATTAGAAGAAATTATCCATTGTCCACCACTTCAGTTCGTTGCCTTCGCTAAAAATACAGTTATTGGTGAAGTTAATATGTTAGTCGCTGCCTACATGTTTCAGCGATATATGACTTCCATTTACATCACTACCCCGTTTATAGGACGAATAAAAGCTGTAAAATATGTGGATACTGCTCAAGAATCGACGATAAGCGCTCGGTTCTAATATATTTACCCCAGGTGTCCACAGGCCAAAATACCTTCGACAATAAAAGTTTCGTGCACAGTACATTTCGCAGCCGTGAAATATGAAACGTACAAATTCAGATAGGCGAATTTCCAGTGCGGCTTGCAGTTTAAACACACAGCGGAACGCTCCCCCGTACGCATCCGCTGCTCGGGTACACACACGGACGAGCACATCTACACACACACGGGCCAGCGGCGTTAACTGCACGGCTAGGGCGGAGGGTGGGCAGTGACGCTGAAACGGTCGACGGTATCGGTAAACGGTGAAAAATACCTCGCGGCTGCGGTAATTTGTAGCTCATAACTGTCGGGCCCTGTCCGATGTGGTGCCGGAACGAAATAAAAAAAATAAAACAGGGAGACAGAGTTGGCTGCGGAAAAACGGAGGAGCATGAAAGAAAATAAAAACAGGGCAACCGCTGGCCAACGCCGGCTGCGGCCTCGGAGTGATATACGCTCAGGGGAACGTCACACCGCGGTTGCGGGGCGCTGCCGCTAGGTGGCTCTGCCAGTAAGGCCGGCCCTGATATCGTGTTGTTGTTGTGGTCTACAGTCCTGAGACTGGTTTGATGGAGCTCTCCATGCTACTCTATCCTGTGCAAGCTTCTTCATCTCCCAGTACCTACTGCAGCGTACATCCTTCTGAATCTGCTTAGTGTATCCATCTCTTGGTATCCCTCTACGATTTTTACCCTCCACGCTGCCCTCCAATGCTAAATTTTTGATCCCTTGATGCCTCAGAACATGTCCTAGTCAAGTTGTGCCACAAACTTCCGTTCTCCCCAATCCTATTCAATACCTCCTCATTAGTTATGTGATCTACCCACCTAATCTTCAACATTCTTCTGATATCGTACAAGGATCAAACTTAAGCGTGGTGACGTTACATCAGTAATAACAATTCCAATCGTTACAGGTTTTACCCTGCATATTACCGCAGTATCAAACGTATAACCCCTGTCTTATCACGATGATCAAGCATCAGAAATAGCAGATGTACATTACCTATGACTTATCTGTTTCCATTAGTCATTAAGACAAACAGAATTTCCCTAATCATGTGGCACGAACCTTGTTATCAGATATTTATTGTCACATTGCGAGATACTTCCAAGGGCAACAGCAAATGCATTACCTGATTGACGACACATATGAATACACTCAGTGATCATTTGTTAACAGTGTCAGTCCCTGCCCAGTAATTTATCGCCAGCGCTAAACCCCATAAAACATACCACGAGTGAAATTAGACGGTCGATGATTAATATTGTCAGCACAATTTTTGTATTTTTTTATTTTTTATTTTTTTTATACATCAGTCTTCAGAGTTGTTAGATGTGGCCTGCCACGAATTCCTCTCCTGCGCTCACCTCTTCATCTCAGACTATCCTTTGCACCCTATGTCCTTAGTTATTTGCTGGCTGGAGCTCTGCATTCCTCTAAAGGTTTCACCCTCTTGTACCACTGATGTTATTACCTGCTGTCTTAAAACATCTCCTACCATCCTATTCCTTCTTTTTGTCGGTGTTGTCCGTGTATTCGTTTCCTCAACGATTCTGCAGAGAACCTCCTCAATCCTTGTCTTACTACTCCACATTCTTCTGTAGCACTACATCTCAAATGCTTCGATTCTCTTCTGTTCAGGTTTTTCACTGTCCATGATTCACTACCATACAATGCTGTGCTCTGTACATACCAGGTGATCAAAAAGTCTGTACAAATTTGAAAACTGAATAAATCAAGGAATAATGTAAATAGAGAGGTACAAATTGACACACATGCTTCGAATGACATGGGGTTTTATTACAACCAAAGAAATTCAAAAGTTCAAAAAATGTCCGACAGATGGCGCTTCATCTGATCGGAATAGCAATAATTAGCATAACAAAGTAAGACAAAGCAAAGATGATGTTCTTTACAGGAAATGCTCAATATGTCCACCATCATTCCTCAACAATAGCTGTAGTCGAGGAATAATGTTGTGAACAGCACTGTACGGCATGTCCGGAGCTGTGGTGAGGCATTGGCGTCGGATGTTGTCTTTCGGCATCCCTAGAGATGTCGGTCGATCACGATGCACTTGCGATTTCAGATAACCCCAAAGCCAATACTAGCACGGACTGATGTCTGGAGACCTGGGAGGCCAAGCATGACGAAAGTGGCGGCTGAGCACACGATCATCACCAAACGACGCGCGCAAGAGATCTTTCATGTGTCTAGCAATATTGGGTGGGTGGGGCGCCATTCTGCATAAACATCGTACGTTCCAGCAGGTGTTTATCAGCTAGGCTGGGGATGATGCGGTTCTGTAACATATCGGCGTGCCTCTTACCCGTCACGGAAGCAGCTACAAATCCAGAATCACGCATTTCCTCGAAGAAAAAAGGCCCGTTAACTGAAGATATGGTAAATCTAACCCATACCGTCACTTTCTCGTCGTGCAATGGAGTTTACACGACAGTTCTAGGATTTTCGGTAGCCCAAACTCTGCAGTTCTGGGCGTTGACAGACCTCGGAGCGTGAAATGAGCTTCGTCGGTCCACACCACGTTACTCAACCAATCTTCATCTTCCGCCATCTTTTGAAACGCCCTCACTGCAAATGCCCTCCGCTTCAATACATTGCCAGGTAACAGTTCATGATGCCGTCGGATTTTGTACTGATAGCATTGGAGGGTACACCTAAGTGCCAACCAAACAGTAGTGTATGGAATGCCGGTGCGACGTGCGACTATGGGGTCTATCGTCTAAACAACCTGTTGCTTCGAACTTCAAAATCATTCTCGCCACAGTTGCATTTGTCGAAACCCCTTCCTATGGCGATAGGATCGTAACGGTGCACTAGCACATTCCCCATTTTGATAATACAGCTTCACTAAAGCGCCTTTTCAGGTAACGTCGCCGGCCGCGGTGGTCTCGCGGTTCTAGGCGCGCAGTCCGGAACCTCGCGACTGCTACAGTCGCAGGTTCGAATCCTGCCTCGGGCATGGATGTGTGTGACGTCCTTAGGTTAGTTAGGTTTAAGTAGTTCTAAGTTCTAGGAGACTGATGACCACAGCTGTTAAGTCCCATAGTGCTCAGAACCATTTGAACCATTTTTTCAGGTAACGTCAACATGCTGCGACAGCTGGAGCATCTGATTATCTCTCTCATCACAGCTCCTTTTATATACGATTGTCATGCACAGTCACTGACGTTTTGCTGTCCAGCGCCATTTCTCGGACATTTTGTGAACTTTGTTTTTTTGGTTCTAATAAAACCCCATGTCTTTCCAAGCATGTGTGTCAATTTTAACCTCTGTATCTGTATTATTCCGTGGTTTATTAATTTTTCAAATTTATACTGACTGATTGATCACCTGGTACAGTCTCAGAAATTTATTCCGCAGATTAAGGGTTATGTTTGATACCAATAGGCTTCGGTTCCTTATGGTTGTCTGCTTTCTATATTCTCTCTGCTTCGCTCATCATGGCTTACTTTGCTCCCAAGGTAGCAGAATTCCTTGACTCAATTTACTCTGTGGTAACTAGTTTTTCTTGTTTCTGCTACTACTCATTGCTTTGGCCTTTTTTTGTTTGCTCTCAATCCATATTCTGTACTAAATATATTACAATACGGAAATTCTTCTCTTTCACTGGGGATGACAATGTCTTCAGCTAAACTTATCACTGATATCCTTTCAACCTGAATTTTAATTACACTGTTCAACGACATTTTTATTTCTGTCACTGCTTCTTCGATATATAGATTTATCAAAGTCTGATAGATTGTATCCCTGTGTTATACCCTTTCGAAATATTTGTACATATTGTATATTACCCATCCTTCCATAGATGTTACTCCTATTTATCTCAGATTTTCAAATATCTTGCACGATTTTCCATTGTAAAACTTTTTTCTTGGTCGACATATGCTATGAATATGTCTTGATTTTTCTTCTGACTTGCTTCCATTACAATGTCAGAACACACACCCATGCCTGAAGGAGGACTCGAACCTCCGATGGGGCAGCCACACAAACCATGACAAGGCCCCTACTCCATCAATAATAACAAGCCATATATTTCTATTTAACCTTTTTAGAACCCCATTTTATATCCTTGAATTAAGGAGAAGACTATAGATTAAATGACTCTAACTGTGACGCCTTTCTAGCTACCAAGACACCACAAACTAGCTATATTCTATCCACACAATAGACCTGGCAACATGTTGCACAACATTACGATCTATTTGGCATCACCACTCATGGTAGCTGCCCTTTAAATTTTTAGCTGTTCCTTTCAATAACTGAACGTTACTATATAGATACACAAAAATAATTTAATTTTACCCATACCTAGATGGATGCAATTTTCTTGAATCTATTTTATGTTTCCTAATTCCTTTCATTACCTCCATCCTATAGTTTTCATTTTTCAGTAAATACTTCTTCAATTAAAATGTGAATGTTGTAATGATCAATTTTTTTAATGGAAATGACTAGAAAGCTGAATGAAGTTAAGTTCAGAAATAAAATACAGAATTTCATAACATTAAAAAAGGTTTAGTTAATGTTTTTCATCTGTAATAAATGTTTGCTAAATATGTCAGAGAAGTTGTTAAAAAGCTATGCAGAATAGAAGAGTAAAAGAACGATTAAAAGAAGAATTTGAAAAATGGAAAAAACAACCAAGAACAGAATATGAAAAATTTAAAAAAGAAAATCAACCAGTTATGAATGAAGGATGTCCATTAATTCTTTGATAGATTAGGAGTAACCCATGAAGAAGGAACAGCCAGAAATGAAAATTATTACAATAATAAAGTGGAAATAATGCAAAATTTGACAAATAAATTTAGTGATTCATCATCAACAATCCAAAAGGAATTCCATATTTGTTCAGAATTTTGAATTATCTTCCTCACACACTTTGTAAAAGTAAAAAACATGGGAAAGGTATAGTGAATTGGTTCAATAATTTACCAATACCAGATGTGGATCTACCAGGATTTAATTACTGTGGGCCATTTTCTAAGCTTGAAGAAAGATTAGCATATTGTGGTCCAGTAATAAATAAGTTAGATGAAGAATGTAAAGAATATGATATTGCATATAGAGGTAACAAAGATTTACAAAAAAGACATAAATCATTCATTAGTCACAAAAGAAAGAATGCATGCAATTGATGCTTCATTAGGAGACAAATTAGCAGAGACTGCAGTTAGGGGAATAATGTATGGCAACAGAAAATAACGTATGAGATAGGCTTGGCTGACAATGGTTGGGGAGTGTATAAAACATAAATTCTTATAAATTTTTAATCTATATAAATGAATAATCAAGCAATAGAAAAGAAAGGCACAGGTCTACAAAAAAATTTCTAAAAAGTTACTGATTTCTATCCTGATGCATTAAGTACTTCTGTTATAGGAAAACTAGTTAACAATTAAAAATGAAATGTTTTCATAGCGTTTTTATCACTGATGAATTGCCAAGTCATCCTAGAGAACACAATTCTCGAATAGTTAATATACATCTGATCATGTATACTAAAAATATAGATATAAAATTTGTTTTGAGTCATTTGACAGTACTATACCAATTACACTAGTTAACTAATTGTGAAAAATGATATATACTACAATTTTGAGAGACTACAAAATTTTAATGAAGTAGATTGTCATCATTTGTGTCACTTTGTGTTAAAATTCCTGTCAGTGGCAGCTGAAGCAGGCTTTGGCCGGCACCCAGATATTTAAAGGTTTAGTGAGATATTGACTTTCTTAAATGGACATTTTTGAAAATAAGCTCAATAGCAATTTAAATTTTCAACCAAAAATTAATAATAAAATCAAAGTATTCACTCATTAGTATACTCAAAAACAATTAATGTAATTAAACAATTTAAGACAGAATTTAATGCTGTTTTTAGAGTAACTAGAGGTTATACTGGCTTTAAAGGTAGAAGAATTGTGAATCTAAATGATACAATTGATTTGCAGAATGAATTATGAATTCTTGTTACAAAAACTAAATATACAAGTACTTTAACACAATTCAATAATTATGTCAGTGAAGAAGAACTTAAAAATCTTGCTACAAAGAATGAATATAGAAAAATGTTCACAGATTTAAGACAAAAAATGGTATTTATGATGGTATCATAGAACATCATAATAAACAAATAATCGACATGAAAATAAGTCTTCATCAATAACTAATGAGAGTGGATGTCCTGGAAGAAAACATATTTCATTGCATTCGAAATTTAATAACTTAAATGAGAGGTTGGTAAAAATCTAGAAGTACTGAAGTCCTTACAATAAATTTTTCGTTCTATATAAATTAATAATCATAATCACATCTACTGTTTGAAGTGTAAAATGTTTCCTGAAACACATGATCCTCAAAGAGTAACAACTACAAATGGAAGGCAAAGAGTTGAAGGTCTATGTACAGTATGTGTAAGAAAAAAGAGCACACTTGTTAGAAAAATTTTGTAGGTGAAAGGGGGTGTCAGACCTCTTTACTATCCGTGAAAAAATCATTAATGAATTACATAAATCAACAAAGACAAGAAATATTTAACTTTGTGAAGATGATTTGCAGGAAGCTGATTTAGTTGAAATGGATTCTGGAAAATTAAAAGGAATTTCAAAAATAAGTAAAGGTTTTAAATATTTACTAACCAGTATAGATGGTTTTTCCAAATTTGCTTGGGCAATTCCATTTAAAGATAAAATAGATAAGAATGTAGTTCATGCTTTTGAAAAATAAATATGTAGAGAAGGCCACAAAACAAAACATATGCAAACAGATGATGGTGAAGAATTTTATAATAAAGAATTTGAATAAGTAGTGAAATAATATACATTAATCATTATTCAACTTTTAGTGAGTTAAAAGCATGAAAGAAAATATGTAGAAGAAATTTGCTGTTCAAGGAAATTATAAATGGTTTGACTTACGTTCGAAATTAGTTTATAAATATAATAAAACAAAAAATTCCACTATAAAAATGAAACCGTTAGAAGTTAATGGAGAAAGTGATAAGCCCACTACCATTGTGTCTAACGAAAATACGAAATTTAAAAAAGGTGATAAAGTTAGAATTGGTAAACTTAAAGAAGTTTTTGGAAAAGGATATACTCTCAAATTGGTGACTGGAGATTTTCGAAACTGATTCTAATCCAGTCACTTAGAATTAACGGATATCGAAGGACATTTTTATCCACAAGAATGACAGAAAACAAAATATCCTGATGCATATATTGCTGAGAATTTTAAGACAAGAAAAGTAAGAAAAACGTTTATGTTAAATGGTTAGAATTTGATAGCTCTCAGTTGGGTAAATAGAAAAAAGTAATTTTACAAAATGTTAGTAAAAAATTTTCTCTATAAATGACTAAACTAAGAATGAAACAATTTGCACTTTCATTCTTTCTATCTGTATGTTATCCAAATGAAGAGACCTCTACACTCTTAAATCAATTAACAGAAGAAAATGTGAATTATTTATACAGCCTCAATGGAGACGAAATTTGTACTGTTTGTAAATATTTTTAAATAACAGACTTACATTAATTCAGTCTGAGAAAGATGATAAAATATGCACAGTAGATTTAATAATTTTAAATTGTTATTTCATATCACGTTCTTCAAATAAAAATTCCAATAATACTTTTATCATAGTTTTACTCAGTAGTCGATTTTTCCAAACACTGACTCTCTTAGATGAATAGCCAGGTTTAAAACTCATGAAGAAGATTCATTATATCATTAATCAGTTCATCTTGTGAATAAATATCCAAAGTATTTAAATTATATTGATGGCAATTAATTGTTAAAGTTTATTTCATTTGATGATTCAACTTTACTGAATTTGGCACACTCTTAAAAATCCTTCAGAATTTAGATGTGTATTTATGTTTATATCTATTTGATTATTACTTTTATAATTTGTGCTCGAATAACATAATATTTGAAATGACAATCACGGAATCTTAAAGTTCACCTTAAATTTTCATGATGTACTTGAGGATCAACATGTGGTAATAATATATTTATTTCATCATTTCTTCTCTTTATTACAAATAAAGCCAAATCAACTTTTTCTCTCAAATTTTCTACTCAATTTTCAGTCAGTTTATTTATATTCTCTAGTCGTTCTATATGTAAATTTTTGTATTCTAATTGATTTCTTTAGGAACCTATCATTCCTTTTCTAATTTTATATTAACCATGTGTCCAAATTGCTGGTAATACTTCATGTGTAACCTATTTTCTAAATTGTTTAGTTACTTCTTATCTTGAAGTTAATATTAACCTTCATAATCCTGAATCATTAATAAATACAGTTTAAAAAATTAATATTTCTTACACCCCCTTTTAAGGCATCTGAAAAATCGTTAAACATTTGTTTATCATCGTCATCCACATGTTTTAGAATAGCATTTCTAGATTTCTTATATTCTAATAGTTAAAGTACGTCTTTTACTTTAAATCATCGATTATTATTTGATATATGCTTGCTTATCACTGTATGCAGGCACATTGTTAACAATGTCTATGATTGACTCCATTAACATGGAATAAAAATATATTATATAAATTAGAATGCAGCCACATTCAAAATTTCGTCATAAACTTTTTTATCTTCTCATTTGTTTCATCAACAGTATCATTGGAATGATCAAGTAATTTCTCAACGAAATAAGACAGACTGTTAAATTTAATAATGTACATTTATTTACTTTTATATACTCTGTGTGAAATGAAATAAATAATTAGGTTATGTTCTACAAAGTTTATAACCTTTCCAGACATAAAATTTTTTGTCTTGTTAAGGCCTTCTTCTATTCTAGCTGGATAATCTACCTGAAAGATGATTTTTGGACAATACACTATCAACTGTAATCAGAAATTATATTTCTTAGTTGTACATATTGTTAGTCTTTATCTTGTGTGTGTTTCACATGTGTTACATAATTTTTTGAGATTTATCTTTTTGAACATTTGCATATACTTGAGATAATCGAGTAGTATATTTCTAAAATAATGTTATATTATTTAACTTGTTTACATTATATTGTAATGAATATAATTACCAAATTTTCAGAATTTTCAGCAGGTAATAAAATACATGAACAAGATTATTTGGTTTAAATGTATTCATTTTTTGAATGTATTCATCTTCTAATGCTAAAGGATTATAGTGATTTATTTCTGTGACTAGTATCTCATTATGTCTAAGAAACTGAACATAATTTCTTTAATTTTTTTCATATTTTCAGTCACTAAATAGTTAGTACCTGGAATAGTGTATAAAAGTAATAAAATATCATTAGCAATCAATAGATTTTTCTCTTCAGCAGAATCCAAATGTCTTTAAACCAACTTCCTACACTCAGCTGATAATTGTTATGGTTAATCAACATAAATATATTCATTATTTATTATTCTGAATTGCGAGAAGCATTAGATGTATTTGGATGCAGTCCTAAACTTGCTTCAGTTGGCACTGGGATCATGTCCATTTTTGTAGAATAAAAATATATTAGATAAGAATGGTTAGCTAGGTTTCAGTAGTATGATTTGTATACTAAAGCAAGAGGATCATTGTGTTTTATTTCATTATAGTCAAGATTATAATTAACTGAAAATTAAAAAAATATTGATTTGATTGTAATTTTTCAGGTCTTCCTATCATATTGCCTGTATTATCTGGGTGTGGCTTCCTGCACCCTGCAATTCCATACATAGTAACACATAAAATATCACTTTTAATTGAAATATTTTTGATTAAAGAAAGGATCTATTTTAAAATCACAGGTAATTGAAATATTTTTGATTAAACAAAGGATCTATCTTTAAACCAACTGCCTAAATTTAATTGGTAATTTTTATAGTTAATGAAATATATTCATGATAGCTGATTCTGACTACAAACAAAAGTAGTGGATGTATTTGAGACTGCTTCTGCTGTCACTGGAATCAAATCCATCTATATATAATAGAAATATATAACTTAAATAAAAATTCTGTAGCCCTCTGTTATTTTTTTCAGGTGAGAAACTTCTCTTCTCTGGAATTCCATATAAAACTTAGTCCTGCGATTTCCTTAATAGTGTATCATCATAGATTACATTTTCTTTTTCATGAAATTTATGTGGTACAAAACATATAAGTGAAGTAAAAAGTACACAGTAAAAATAATAGTGACAGTAAAAAAAAATAAGAGTGTAAATTTTTCATCTATGCAACTATCTACACCATACCAGCAAAAAAGTGGATTCTTTTATTAAGGGATAATTTTAATTAATCTATTGAAATAAATGGAGATGTTCACTCACATAAATATACAAAGAATAAATATAACAATTAATGTATGGGAAAGTCTAAGTGAATATCAGAAAAAGTTGTATAAAGGTGAACAATTTACGTGTGTATGCGGAAAATGCATTTCTATACTTTATCACAAAAGACATATAAAAAGAAATTCCAAAAGATGAACATTCTAAGCTATTGAAAAAAGACAACAAAAATAAGTGTGGAAAAATGTATTGGTTGTCACCAAATTAAAGATTTTAATTGGTTTTACTTTAACCATTCATCTAGGTACAAGATCTCAACTTAATGTAAGACTTTCCATCTAAAAGATAAGAAAAAAAAAGAAGAATTGTGGGTAAATGTGGAAAATAAATAGTTACTAGTGATGTCAGAAGACATTTAGAGTCAAACAAACATAAAAATTAACTTCTTAGATTTTTGATCTCTTTTTTTTTGAAAACTTACATTTTTATGAAGTTAAATGAAAGCTTACTTGAGAGGGTGTACAGTCCCTCAACTCCATGATCTTTGCAGAAGGAATAATTTACAAGTGTATAGAAGTTTTCCAAAACATCATTTAACAAATATAATCGTTTCAAATAATTTACCTCCTCCTACATGAACTCTAGATAATTTGAAAGTAAGTGAACTGACAGATAGAGCTAAAATTTTCTATTAGAGGATACAGTAAACTAAAGAAATCATAGTTAATGCTTATGAGTCACAGGCTGTTAAATTTAATCCAAAAACTAGATAACACCAAAATGTGCACCTAATATAAATTCTTTCTACAGATCTGATGGTGATGTTATTGAAGAACCTAGATCACTGAGACACAAAAAACAGTGAGACCAAATCAAATCTATCCATCTACTAGCAAACTATGTGAGCGAGTAAAAGAGACTGAGCCATCTACAAATCATTTATTTGAGAGAAAAGAAATACGGTCGAAATTTAATAAAAATGTTCAAGCTTGGTCTGTTGACTATAAAGTGTCTTTAATGATGCTGATATTGCTAAACTCGATACCATTAGTTAGAAAACAGACAATAAAACGAAAGCACTCAATTCTATGATTGAAGTAGCAATAGAAGGAACTAATTTTATAAACAGAGATAAGCTCAATGTAACAGTCAAAAATGCAAAAATGTTTTATCCAATTTCTACATAACATATAGCATCAGATAATACCTGAGACTCTGTTCAAGTTTAGTGCAATAAAATCAAAGATATTTCAGCATCTGATGAGACTATTGATTTAGTAGGTACCTTATTTAACTGATACCATTTGCTAGAGACAGAGGTGGTAGAGGTAAGAAAAATATAAATTTAGCTGAAGATAGACAGACTAAAGGTTTATCAGAAGAATTAATAATAATGATAATCTTTGTTGTCCTGGAGTAATAATAGTTGCATTTGCATACCAGACAAATAATATTTGGGCCAGAGAACTAACTATGAATTAGATTAAGAAGATCAAAATTGGAGTTAGATACAAACTGTAAAAATAGCTAACTGACATACTGTGTAATCAGTTGGATGAATACAATGAAGAAGCTTTTACTTTGCATGACCTTATAATGTTGAAACAATGTTTGATACTCAAATAAATGTCGTATGTGCTGAAAATTTCAATACAGTTATCTAGAGTGGTACAAAGAAAGAAATAAACATATATTCTCTATAAAGATCACAACCATTTTGATGTAATTAACCCTATGAAGGCTTTCTTGGGATCAGAATATTTCTGCAATAAATGTAATAAACCATATAACAACAAAGAGAAACCTAATTGCAAAATTGAAATAAAAATCTATATACATTGCATAAGGGAAGACCATGGTAGTGTGAAAACTGCAATAGATACTGCTATAATGAAGAATGCTTAAAAAGTCACCAAGAAGTTTGTGATACACCTTATAAATGTGAAGGATGTAAAAATATTTGTTTGAGATCTGAAGGAGATAAATGTGATTATGAATTTTGCAGAAACTTTAATCAAGTACTGAAAATTGGAAATCATTAACGTTACATAAATACAGATTAGAAAATGGTGGTATATGTGAAAGAAAAGTTGGTGAGGATTTTATAGTCTAAGATTGCCCAAATTGTAATAAAGATGGATGTTATAATAACAAAGAATTGAAAGATTTTTTATGTTTACCAATGTTGGGAATGTAGAAAAATTGTTGCTGGTAAATAGTTAGAGTGTTGTGGAAATGGATTCTCTATGAGAGTGATTTGTACCTATACAGAAAGATACATAATGTTTGATTATGAAGCTCACCAATAAACTGTTATGCACACTCTGAATCTCATAATAGTTCACAATTGTAAAGGGTATACTGTTTATAAATTTAAGACAAATGAAGTATTGTGTGGTTGGATGATATCAGAGAAATGAAGTATTATACATTCATAATTCACTATGCTAAAGGATACAATTCAAAATCCAATTTAAAGAACTGTGTTGAAAATATGAACACGAAGTAAACTGATGTTATTAGAGATGAAACAGAGAGCTCTAAAAATTATAGATCACAGTAATTTTGTACTAGGGCCTTTTAGTAGTCATCCAACAATACTTACACTTACTGCTTGACCCCTATATGTTCCTGTGTTGACCCAGTGACATCAATAGAAACGTGCCACCTTTTAATGTATCACATCTATTGTTACAACAGCTCAGTGGTTGGGTCCTTACACACCTATGTGAATGGCTGCTTGAAATATGCACCACGTCACAGATGTAGAGCAGTGACAGAAGAATTATGCTATGGCGTACACAGAGTTTGGCTTCTACGGGACCTGTGGTTTTAATCGAAGGCATCATGACAGCAGTGAGGTACATGAAAATTATTACCAACCAACTACACTCCTTCATGCTTGTAGTCTCACACTTAAGTGATGATATCTTTCAGCAGGATAACTGTCCTTGTAGCAAGGTCAGAATCGTGCTACTGTGGTTTGAGGAGCAATGTAGTGAACTCACATTGACATCTTGGCCAGTAAATGTGCCTAATCTGCACCCATTGGAACACATATAGTGTACAGTGTGTGCAGTGACTGATAGAGAGATATGATTGAACAGTGTGGCATTACATTGTTTTATAAGTTATTTGTAAAAGGAGTATTATGTACCAGGAGTAAATCTAATGATTGTCTCTAACTAGAAGTCTGTAAGTGTGTGTATATACGAATTAGCTATTTTGAAATTGATCTAAACTTGCAAATACTTTGATGTGTCCTATATCCTTGTAAAAAGAGATCTTTGGACGAATAAAGCTACTACTACTACTACTACTAGATATCGAACGTTCGTAAACGACGATCTCGTAATTTGTGGGAAATGTGTCATCTGTGCATAGACATCTGGTGCCACTTACTTCGCAAATACTGTCATCGGCTTCTAGAACCCATGCCAAGCTGGATCTGTGTTGTACTAGGTGTGAAAAGTGGAACAACATGCAATTAAACAGGTGGTGATAATGTTTTGGCTCATCGGTGTATTTGTATCAGCACAGACTTTTAATTATAGTTACTGAAATCATTTCATTACAATAAAACAAAACTACATACTATTTTAACAAAAAGAACATATTCAGAACTACAGTACAACTTCGACCAATCAATTAAAGGGACCTCTCCACGGGACGGGACCTTATCAGGGCACTGACAGTGTGGTCGAAGAGGTTTCTTTGTGCATTTGAAGCTGAGGGCTACTTATGTGGGAGAGCTAGCCTATATACTGGAAGGGCCTCCCAAGCTAGAAAGGTGTCAGAGGATGCACATGACGAAATGTGTCACACAACGGCCCATTTCTTCCCCTCATCCATTTCGTTGGCCATTTTTCCTATACTTTAGGCACCTAGCTCAAGGTGTGATGCAATCCGTGCTGAGGAGTTCGTGGTATGTGGAAAGATCAGTCCTACATCGGGAAGTGGCGGGGAAGGCGAGGTGGCCCGTGCTAACGACATATATCCCCAATTCTCGTGGGACAGAAATGGAGGGCACAGAAAAAATAAAAAACTGAGCGACTTGATAAATACCCAAAAAAATGTGTCTAACAGATGGGAGTTGTTTCCGCAGCTGCTTCCATGGTAGATCAGTCCAAGAAGTGGAAAATGTCGCTGAGGAAACTGCTAAAAAAACAGAGAGGAGAGGAAAGAAAAAAATGCTTTCCTAAGAATAAACGAAGGGATTTAAAACCTCTTTGATCCAAGTTCTCTAGTTAAGAATGTCTCCAAATGAAGGGGCAATCAGACAGCTCATACTTCCAAGGTAGGGTAAAAAGTACAAGGGAGGGGCCAATTTCCCAACTTCTAAAGATAACTAGACACAGAAAACTAGGCAGGAAACAAGGAAACACATCTGTAGTACAGCAGTCTACGTCCTTAGGATGGTGGCATCACAACAGTACAACAGGGATATCGACTTACGAAGTTCACCTTGCAACAGGAGGAGTTAGTTCAGATGGCCGTCTTTGAAGAGAAAGGGTAAGATGCAAGTGAAGGTTTCGTATTCAGAGGACTCTATTCTCACAAAGGTAATCTAATCTTAGTCTGTTAGGGTGTAACATTACGAGTAAAGATAGCTGTAACGAACTCGAATAGCATAAAGTTATCATTAAAAACGCACGCCGCGCGATTTGTTACGATTTGGACGGTCATAATAATCGTAACATGCTATTGAATACCATTAAAATATAACGGCGATACCTGTTTAGTGTTATTGGAAATAATATGTAGTAAATTAATGAGTAAGGTAGCCGATCCTATAAGAAGAGGTAAAATTGGGCTTATTAAGGTGTTTTGCTTTATATCGACTAAGCCGATGAAACGGCGTCTTCTTTTTCCATTCACTCTTAGAAAAAAAAAGAAGTAAAGAAGTGCTAATTGTGCGTTGTGAAAAATATAGGGGCGAATTTTAAATAGCTACAGTGTATAATCAGACTAACAAATGGACATTCAGTTACGAGAAATTGCGGATAATGAAGTGTGGTCATTAAACTGAGTAGACCTACAGCAGGGTCAATTCCGGGATAAGTCTATTCGCATCTCACGAGGGACGCGGTATTGAGACCGTTTTTTTTTTTAAATTATATCGCGGAGAGTGGGCTCCAATTTATAAAAGGGAGAAAAGCTGTATCATTATCATTGACTGTTGGTGTCAAGCAACCAAAACTGTTAATCAAAGGGTTTCGGTGAATCAGTGGTGAATGCGAAATGAAACTGTTAACGAAGTTATGTTAAATAAAACAGAAGAGACAAGACAGTTTGGTCGTATCTGTTATTACTCCATAAACTGTAACATTTCTTCTCGTTGTACGAAGCCTTTATAGACGATCGTCATGACAATTTGTTTTGAAGGGATCTCGTTTCAAGTTAAGTTTTGGGGACCTGGTCAAGAAGGGACAGTTCGTAGATCCTAACTACTGAAGCTATTCTGGAATCAGATGCTACCGTGACCGTTGTGTGTTGTCAATGGCTTAAGGACATCATATCTCATGCTCTAAGATCGACGCGCCTTTCCTCTTGGTATAACGGTGCCTCATGGTAACAACGACAACGCCGACGACGAATGAAGAAACGGT
This sequence comes from Schistocerca gregaria, assembly GCF_023897955.1. Taxonomy (NCBI): domain Eukaryota; kingdom Metazoa; phylum Arthropoda; class Insecta; order Orthoptera; family Acrididae; genus Schistocerca; species Schistocerca gregaria. The sequence continues at coordinate 661,821,772 of NC_064921.1, forward strand.
AGAAGTGGCACCACGACGTGCGGCACTATCGAGGAGGATTGCTGCATCGAGTCGAGTGTCATCCAGAATCACGAACCCTAGAGTTGGAAAATATTGTAGCTGCCAGTGAGTCTGTCCAATGAAAGAGGTATTCTTCAATAATTGCTAAATGTGAGCGATACTACCAGGTATGATTAAAATAAGTGTATAATTATTAAAAAAAGGAAGTTGAGATTGAGGATTTCGTAGATAAATACACTCCGGGAAATGGAAAAAAGAACACATTGACACCGGTGTGTCAGACCCACCATACTTGCTCCGGACACTGCGAGAGGGCTGTACATGCAATGATCACACGCACGGCCCAGCGGACACACCAGGAGCCGCGGTGTTGGCCGTCGAATGGCGCTAGCTGCGCAGCATTTGTGCACCGCCGCCGTCAGTGTCAGCCAGTTTGCCGTGGCATACGGAGCTCAATCGCAGTCTTTAACACTGGTAACATGCCGCGACAGCGTGGACGTGAACCGTATGTGCAGTTGTCGGACTTTGAGCGAGGACGTATAGTGGGCATGCGGGAGGCCGGGTGGACATACCGTCGAATTGCTCAACACGTGGGGCGTGAGGTCTCCACAGTACATCGATGTTGTCGCCAGTGGTCGGCGGAAGGTGCACGTGCCCGTCGACCTGGGACCGGACCGCAGCGACGCACGGATGCACGCCAAGACCGTAGGATCCTACGCAGTGCCGTAGGGGACCGCACCGCCACTTCCCAGCAAATTAGGGACACTGTTGCTCCTGGGGTATCGGCAGGACCATTCGCAACCGTCTCCATGAAGCTGGGCTACGGTCCCGCACACCGGTAGGCCGTCTTCCGCTCACGCCCCAACATCGTGCAGCCCGCCTCGAGTGGTGTCGCGACAGGCGTGAATGGAGGGACGAATGGAGACGTGTCGTCTTCAGCGATGAGAGTCGCTTCTGCCTTGGTGCCAATGATGGTCGTATGCGTGTTTGGCGCCGTGCAGGTGAGCGCCACAATCAGGACTGCATACGACCAAGGCACACAGGGCCAACACCCGGCATCAGGGTGTGGGGAGCGATCTCCTACACTGGCCGTACACCTCTGGTGATCGTCGAGGGGACACTGAATAGTGCACGGTACATCCAAGCCGTCATCGAACCCATCGTTCTACCATTCCTAGACCGGCAAGGGAACTTGCTGTTCCAACAGGACAATGCACATCCGCATGTATCCTGTGCCACCCAACGTGCTCTAGAAGGTGTAAGTCAACTACCCTGGCCAGCAAGATCTCCGAATCTGTCCCCCATTGAGCATGTTTGGGACTGGATGAAGCGTCGTCTCACGCGGTCTGCACGTCCAGCACGAACGCTGGTCCAACTGAGGCGCCAGGTGGAAATGGCATGGCAAGCCGTTCCACAGGACTACATTCAGCATCTCTACGATCGTCTCCATGGGAGAATAGCAGCGTGCATTGCTGCGAAAGGTGGATATACACTGTACTAGTGCCGACATTGTGCATGCTCTGTAGCCTGTGTCTATGTGCCTGTGGTTCTGTCAGTGTGATCATGTGATGTATCTGACCCCAGGAATGTGTCAATAAAGTTTCCCCTTCCTTGGACAATGAATTCACGGTGTTCTTATTTCAGTTTCCAGGAGTGTATTTATAAATATATGGCGAAAATTAGTGTATGTCTTGGTAGTGAATAACCATGCCAAAACGAATGAAAAGAATACATGAAATGTGCAGTTGAGTAGAGTAATGAGTAAAGAGGGAGAGGAAAGTGAAGAGAATATCGATGATGCATCCCATGAGCTCAATGTGGGACAGGAGACATGTACTCATAATAATACAATTATTGATTTAGAGCCATTAGGAGATTCAAATACAATGATAAGTAAGGTAAGCAGCATGGGAGAACATAAAGATCTTGAGGTTTCGGAAGTAGATCAGCAAGTTGATACTCAAAATGGAAATAATAATCAAACAGTGTTTGATATGCTGGTATCAATAAATACTCAAATGGGTGTAGTGAATGGAAGACTTCGTTCACTAGAAAAAGATAGTAAGCAATTAAAAGAGGACAATCAAAAGTTAAATGAAAAATTGAAGGCCAAATTTGGTTCATTAGAAGTTAAAATGGATTCTTTTGAAAGCAAACTGAACACCTTTGATTATAAACTGGAAATTACTAAGAAAGAATTTAAGGCAGACTGGGAGACTCAATTAAATGCGAAATTTGGAGAGCTAGATGTAGAGTTTTCTAACACATTAGAAAGGCAATATAATTATTTAATGGGAAAACCTGTCCTATAGGATGGTTAATTGTAAAAGCAGCTGTTTCAATGCTATGCACAGATAGAATAGCTTTCGAAACAAATAGTCGAATTTGAGTCCGATGCTCATAAGGGGATTGACAAGGGTTTAGTAGATAAAACTAAAGGACTTGACGAAGATCTATCTGGATGGATAGAAATAAAAGGAAATGAAATTATAGAAAAGGTTAAGACTACTATTGGATCCCAGCCAAATGAAAATATCAATGAGCACCTAAGTAGAAATGATGAATTAATTAAGCTACCTAAATGGCAAAAGGAAACCAATCTTAAATTGGCGGAGTTAGAACGAAAGTCATCACAACATTTGTTGGAAGAGGACAAACGTTCAGAGAATAGGTCGAAAAACAACCGAACATGTGATAATACGAAGTACAATTGTGGTGAAAATTTGCATTGAGAAGATGATGATTCGGTTGGTAAAGATGATGTTTCTTTTGGTCACCCAGGATATGTGTCTTCTTTAAAGGTGGAGAACAGCATTTTTAAAAGTAGACAATTCCCAACATTCTCCACTGAAAAGAATAACCTGCATCCGAAAATATTTATCAATAATTTCAAAAGAATATTTCCACGTAGCTGGTGAGAACAAGACCGACTTCAATTTATAGTATCAAAAATTACTGGAGAAGCCACATTATGCGCCACCGATATAAGTGAAAGTTGCCATACTTGTGCTGAGTTTGAACAACTTTTTTTGGCTTAATACTGGTTGTCAAGTAAACAAGAGAAATTAAGAAAAGAGGTTTATCAACCTGAGTATTTTAACAGTAAAAGTAGTACTTTAAGACAATATTTTGAAAAGTACATAAATAAGACACGTTTTTGGAGTGATCCGTTTTTTCACAAGGGAGTGATCAGAATTTTGAAGGGAAGGTTGCCCATAAATATACGTGAAAAGTTAATAAATGTTCCTGACCACGATGTAGAACAGTCCTTGTCGGTGACTGACTCTGTAGATAAGATTATGGAAGATGTAAGACAAATGAGTAGTAATCAAATGTCGACTCACACTCCTAGTAATATGAATAATTATAATAATAATTTAACATATGATAATAATAATAATACCGAAAACCAGGTCAAACCCGCGTCACTGGAGCGTGGACAATCTTCGTCCTATGGTTGCAATAAAAACAATGATTATAATAAATACAGAAGAGATACTTACTGTGCTAGAGGTAAACCTCGATATGGTGACGCAAATGTGCATAGTAATAATATTAATAAGAGTAACAGGTAGCCAAGTGATGAACCCAATTGTATTCGACCTTGGGAAGATAATTCGAAGCATAATGTTCATCGGCAGGGTGGAACACATGCCTTGAGTCCTCATCCAGCACAAGAAGGTATACCAATGGGCGAAGGAGCCTCCAATGTGCGACAGGGTGAATACCATTACTCGGATCATACTGTATGGATTGTGGAAGTTCATAAACCCCCACCGATGACTCAACGAGATTGATTAAACTAATACCAGTTATCAAATGCATTCCTAGGATGACTGGAAAGGAGAAGGAAGGCAGGCATCAATTTTAACTGAGAGATTAAGGTACAATAATGATCAGGATATAAGGAATGAATTAATCGAAGAATAACCTGAAGTTTCTAGTAAATGTGGACAAATTTTACAGGCAATAATTCCAACAAGTATAAATAATGTTGATGTTGAAATATTAATTGATACTGGAGCGACTATTAGTGTCATGACACTGGACTGTTTAAAACAAATAAGAGGAGGGATAAAAATGCCCACTTTTCCTATCACAGGATGTACCGTGTCTGGCGCGTTTAGCGCAAAAATGCAAAAAGTTGTGAAGCAGGTACGTGTTGACGTTACAATACAGAAGGCTCAAATAGAAAGTACATTCCTGGTTGTTCCTAAAATGACAGTACGACGTATCTGGGGTTTGGATTTTTTATGTGAGACCGGTGCAATCATTAAGTTAGAGAAAAGTGAATGTATATTTAATTCCAATGGTAATGTTTTGACAGCCACCCTGAGAAAGGGCCGAGTAATTCCAAATCAATTCTGTATGAATCTAATGGTAAAACATGTCAGTATTAGTGATGAAAATGTGTATGATATCTGCCTTATTGAATGTTCTGAATAAATGATGGAAAAAATGTCATTGCCGGAAAAGGTGTCAGAATCAGAATATTTATCTGTTATCCAAAGGGACGAATTGTTCTACTTGTTGGAAGCATATCAGTCGATTTTTAGTAAACGTCTGGGTATAATAAAAGACTTTGAATACCATATAAAGACGTATGCACATAAACCCTTTTGTCGTACTTCCTATTCTATCCCATGGACAAAGAAAGAAGAAGTCAGAAAGGAAATCAATAAAATGTTAGAATTGGGTATTATTGAGCCCTCAGATTCCGAATATTGTCACCCTCTGGTGGTGGTAATTAAACCCAATGGTGACATCAGATTGGTGTTGGATGCCAGAGAGATCAATAAGATCATTATACCTATACACACGCTACCGGAGAACCTAGAAGAGTTAGTTCAAAAGTTTTATGGTGCCCACTTCTTAACTTCTTTGGATATGCATGGTTCATATTGGCAAACCAGAATATCTAAAGAATCTCGAAAATATACTGCATTCGTTTTTCTGGGCCGATGTTACCAGTTTACCGTCATGCCATTTGGGTTGAAAATAAGCGGTGGTGTTTTCATATCAGCATTAGATACCATACTGGGCAGAGACCTATTGAATGAAGTTACTTTATATGTGGATGATTTGCTAATTGCTTCTGAAACTTTGGAGGAACATTTGGACTTACTAAGAAGAGTTTTTGAGAAATTTTTGAATACGGAGTTACTGTAAATTTGAGGAAATCCAAGTTTGCTCATAACCAATTGAAATTTCTTGGACATATAATTACTCCTCAAGGGATAAAACCAAATCCTAAAAAGATGGATGCAATTAACAGATGTGCTTATCAAAAGAACAGAACGGAATTAAAGTCATTTATCGGCTTAGTTTCATTTTTTCGATGATTTTTACCCAATCAGTTAGGAAGCCAAGACTGTTACGGTTGTTAAGAAAAAATGACATGTGCGAGCGGAATTCCGAATGCACGCAAACTTTTGATAACATCTGCAATGCTTTGACTAATCCTCACTGTTACATCATCCGAGACTTGATCAAGATTTTTATATTGCTGCGGATGCTTCTGAAACAGGATTGGGTGCCACTCTTTTCGAGATGGACAATCCAGAAGACATCAGTACCATCAAAATAATTGGCTTTGCCAGCAGAACGCTCTCTAGCTGTTAGCGTGCGTATTGTACTACAGAATTGGAAGTACTGGCAGTGGTCTGGTCCCTTAGAAAGTTTCGCTATTTTGTATATAGAAAGAAGATCATTGTATTCTGCGACCACAAAGCTATATATTTTATTTTAACAGGAAGGATGTTCCATTCACGTTTAACCCGGTGGGCCTTGCTACTGCAAGAATATGATATTATGCTCAAATACATCAGAGGGAAAGACAACATCATAGCCAATGCTCTTTCAAGACTACCGAAAATAAAGAATGACGACGAGTGTGACGAACAGACTATTGACTTTAAAGTCATGAATTTATCAAGGCAATATTGTGAGAGGCAGATTTCACAGTTATGCCGAAGTCTTCTACAACTGCAATAGATGATAAGTTGTGGAAAGCCATTAGACATGCTGTTGAAAGCAAAACACTAAGTCACTCTCAAGAACGGTGACAATTAAAATCCGGAATATTGTATCGGAGGAAGGATGAAGAGGATATTTGGAAAGTTTGTGTTCCAAATAAATATTTAGAATCACTAGTATGGTACACTCACTTGAATTGGGGTCATTTTTGTGCCGCTAAATGTACAGCCAAAATAGCACAATACTGCTATCATCCAAATTTGGGACGTCTAGCTACAAATATTCTTAAGAAGTGCAAAATATGTCAGAAGGCAAAACCCATAAACTATTGTCGGAAGATAGAATTACATCCCATCATCCCACAACAACCTTTAATGTTGGTGACATGTGATGTTTGTGGGCCATGTCCCATGACACGTGGACGTTTCAAATATGTTTTGGCTTTCTATGATCTCTTTTCAAAATATGTGAAATTATATCCTTTGAAAAATCTCCACGTTCGACCCATGTTACGCAAATTTATCAACAACTATATAACTGAGCTCGACAAACCTATAATGATCTTGACAGACAATGCTGCTTATTATACAAGGAAAGTATGGAGAGACACTATGAAAAAACAAGGAATCCAGCACATTTACATCTCAAAATTTTACCCTTGTGTAAATCCGGTTGAGTGAATCTTCCGAGAGTTGAACCGATTTTTACGGACGTACATACCCAAACAACCCGTTTCGATAAAAATGTGAAGAAAGTAGTCACATATGATGTAGGGGAAGAAATTTTTTTGAGAAATCACACAAACGCATCAACCAGGAAAAGACTGAATAAGAAATGGCAATATTTATATACAGGTCCATACAAAATAATGAAAATACCTGAAGGGAGCTACTTCCTGGCAGATTGTGATACTGATATAATTAAAGGCTTGTTCCCTCACATAGACCTGAAGAAGTTTTATCAATAATGAGCAAAATATAGATTCAAGAAACACTGAATGATACCAAGACTACACTCAAAGTGGACTAAATAAAAGCACCAGTGGATAAATAAGTACTCAAAGAAAATTAAAGAATGTACCGAAGATTTCCATGAGATACCTTCTTGGTATCAGCAACAATGACGACGCTGAAATACGATTTATCCTCTCACCGAACAGCGAGGATGGATGATTTAAAAGTGGAATTAAGAGGAAAAGAAAAGGACCAAATCCTCTCTGGTTAAACAAGTGACCTGATAAGGGTTATGGCCTAGGGTGCCAATCGTCAAACCCAGCTGTGATCCCTGCCTTGCACAGTCGGTTGAAGAACTGAGGGCTTCATCCAAGAAAAAAAAGTGGTGTAAATATGAAGTGATTAGTGCAAAGTGTTTCTAAGACAACCCATAAACTAATGCGGAATTTAGTTAAGGGCATTTTGTCTAGGCCCATTAACTCAACTTAAATATTGTAGAATGTATGTACTGACTTGTTGAGTGAATCTGAGAGTGAGTGTATTCGCCGAAACAAATACTCTCTCCTGTCACAGTACACAAAAAAATAAGCCTGTTCTGTCTGGAACCCTCTTCAAGACATCACAGTCTGGGGGCCGTGTAACATTACGAGTCAAGATAGCTGTAACAGAACTTGAATAGCGTAAAGTTATCATTAAAAACGCATACCGCGCGATTTGTTACGATTTGGACGGTCATATTAATCGTAACATGCTTTTGAATACCATTAAAATATAACGGCGATACCTGTTTAGTGTTATTGGAAATAATATGTAATAAATTAACGAGTAAGGTAGCCGATCCTATAAGAAGAGGTAAAATTGGGCTTATTAAGGTGTTTTGCTTTATATCGACTAAGCCGATGACACGGCGTCTTTTTTTGCGTTTACTAGAAAAAAAAACAAGTAAAGAAGTGCTAATTGTGCGTTGTGAAAAATATAGCGGCGAATTTTAAATAGCTACAGTGTATAATCAGACTAAGATATGGACAATCAGTTACGAGAAATTGCGGATAATGAAGTGTGGTCATTAAACTGAGTAGACCTACAGCAGGGTCAATTCCGGGATAAGTCTATTCGCATCTCACGAGGGACGCGGTATTGAGACCGTTTTTTTTTTTTTTTTAAATTATATCGCGGAGAATGGGCTCCAATTTATAAAAAGGAGAAAAGCTGTATCATTATCATTGACTGTTGGTGTCAAGCAACCAAAACTGTTAATCAAAGGGTTTCGGTGAATGAGTGGTGAATGCGAAATGAAACTGTTAACGAAGTTATGTTAAATAAAACAGAAGAGACAAGACAGTTTGGTCGTATATGTTATTATTCCATAAACTGTAACATTTCTTCTCGTTGTACGAAGCCTTTATAGACGATCGTTATGACAATTTGTTTTGAAGGGATCTCGTTTCGAGTTATGTTTTGGGGAGCTGGTCAAGAAGGGACAGTTCGTAGATCCTAACTACTGAAGCTATTCTGGAATCAGGAGCTACCGTGACCGTCGTGTGTTGTCAATGGCTTGAGGACATCATGTCTCATGCTCTAAGATCGACGCGCCTTTCTTCTTGGTATAACGGTGCCTCACGGTAACAACGACAACGCCGACGATGAATGAAGAAACGTTAGAAGGGGATGGAAATAGTAGATTGACAGAAGGAGACGGTGCTGAAGGCATCTCTGTGGGAGGAGACGAAGCTGCTGTTAAGACCACAAGACCGCGAAAATATCAATCTGGGTACATAAACTACTTCAGGATGTTCCGCTAAAGACCCTGTTTGAGAAAGAATGAGCGTAGAATCAGGAAGTCTGGAGGGATGACCGGAGAATAATTAATAGAAGGGTTGCACCTGACGGTCGAACCGTTGTATTGGACGTCGTTGAGAAACCAGTAAAGCTGGTGGGTGGAAGAGTTACATATAAACATGCAACACAGTAAGAGGACAACTGCCGCCTTTAGTCGCCTTCCGGGAACGCAAGTGATGGACGTGGTTCTAATCCAGGAACCCTGTTTATATAGCAATGCCTCGGAGAATTGGAGGTAAGCTGATTTACGCTAGATGTACAAAAACCCGCGGAATATTCGTGTTAGTTAAGAACGGAATTTCATTCACGCCGATGGCGAACTTCTCTTCCACAAACGTAGTGGCTCTCTGGATGAAACGGTGGGAGGAAGGGGGTGCCAGGGAAATAGTACTGACCTCTGCTTACCTTCCGTGCAAGGACAGTGCCCCTCCTTCGCAGAAAGTGAGAGGACTGCCAGACAGTTGCTCAGAGCTGAATGAACAACTATTGATTGGCTGCGGTGCCACTGCCCGGAAGATGATCTGGGGAAGCAGTGACACCAACAGAAGAGGTGAGGACCTACTTGAATACCTGTTGAAGAGCAATCTAGAGATTTGTAACAGGGCCAAAGAACCAACCTTCAGAAACAAACGTATTTAATGGAACTTTTGGAGCCATCTTATTGGATATCCACGCCATACAGTAAATGTGTCGAGGTGCCGTTATTATCTGACAACAAGTACATTAAATCTGAGGCTGAAATGTGTATCAAAGAGACTAGCCTACAGAAATCCGAGGGAAAAACATAAAGTAATTCTTATGTGAAGCTGAAACTTTGATGTCTTAGAAGAAATGGTAGGTTCAACTTTGCAAGAGGGAAAGGATAATGGGGAAAATATTGGACGGCCCTTGCGAAATACAGTCCTGCTATTAAGTAAGCGAAGCAATCATACTGGCAGGTATTCTGTGAGGGGGTGAAAGGTACAACTGTCAGGGACAGACTTCACAAAATCCTCAGATCAGTACCAACAAATCCAGGACGTCCACTAATGAAGGAGGATGGCAGGTACACAAGAACAGCGATTGAGACGCCGAATGTTCTCCTCAATACCTCCATCAATGAACTCTGGCAGATGATAAAGACCAAGATGTGGTCCTTATGACGAACTGGTTTACGGGTAAGCTACGGGAGCAACGAAAATCTGGCAGAGAATGCTTTTTCAAGAAAATCCAGTGGGCTCTTGGAGTATTTGAACCATTCATGTCACCAGGCTCTACTAAACAAGCGGAGAGACTGTTTACAATCTAGCAGCAGGATTCATTCTTAATGATCGGAAGCCAGTGAAGATTTTCTTTATTCCGAAGCCACGGATAATTGGTCGTATCAAGGCTAATGATATGAAACCACTCAATCTGTGCCCCCCCTTTTTTTCTTTTTGAAAGACATTAGAGAAACTAGTAAATGTGCACTTTGGGGAAAAAAGGCTATCAGCAATACGATGTTTGAATCCGTGGTTAGAGTAGAACAGCATGGGATTAAGACCAATGTATGTGCGAAGAAACCTTGGGTAACAGAAGAAATACTTCAGTTGATTGATGAAAGGAGGAAGTACAAACATTTTCCGGGAAAATCAGGAATACAGAAATACAATTCGCTGAGGAATGAAATAAATAGGAAGTGCAGGGAAGCTAAGACGAAATGGCTGCAGGAAAAATGTGAAGACATCGAAAAAGATATGATTGTCGGAAGGACAGACTCAGCATACAGGAAAGTCAAAACAACCTTTGGTGACATTAAAAGCAACGGTGGTAAGAGATAGGGGATCCAGTATTATAATCGGAATTTAAAAGAGCTTTGGTGGACTTGCGGTCAAATAAGGCAAAAGGGATAGATAACATTCCATCTGAATTTCTAAAATCATTAGGGGAAGCGGCAACAAAACGACTGTTCACGTTGGTGCGTAGAATATATGAGTCTGGCGACATACCATCTGACTTTCGGAAAAGCATCATCCACACAATTCCGATGACGGCAAGAGCTGACAAGTGCGAGAATTATCGCACAATCAGCTTAACAGTTCATGCATCGAAGCTGCTTACAAGAATAATATACAGAAGAATGGGAAAGAAAATTGAGAATGCGCTAGGTGACGACCAGTTTGGCTTTAGGAAAAGTAAAGGCACGAGAGAGGCAATTCTGACGTCACGGCTAATAATGGAAGCAAGGCTACAGAAAAATCAAAACAAGTTCATAGGATTTGTCGACCTGGAAAAAGCGTTCGACAATATAAAATGGTGCAAGCTGTTCAAGATTCTGGAAAAAGTAGGGGTAAGCTACAGGGAGAGACGGGTCATATACAATATGTACAACAACCAAGAGGGAATAATAAGAGTGGACGATCAAGAACGAAGTGCTCGTATTAAGAAGGGAGTAAGACAAGGCTGTAGCCTTTCGTCCCTACTCTACAATCTGTACATCGAGGAAGCAATAATGGAAATAAAAGAAAGGTTCAGGAGTGGAATTAAAATACAAAGTGAAAGGATATCAATGATACGATTCGCTGATGACATTGCTATCCTGAGTGAAAGTGAAGAATTAAATGATCTGCTGAACGGAATGAACAGTCTAATGAGCACACAGTACGATTTGAGAGTAAATCGGAGAAAGACGAAGGTAATGAGAAGTAGTAGAAATGAGAACAGCGAGAAACTTAACATCAGGATTGATGGTCACGAAGTCAATGAAGTTAAGGAATTCTGCTACCTAGGCAGTAAAATAACATCAAAAGCAGTCTCGCTAGGGCAAAAAAGGCATTTCTGGCCAAGAGAAGTCTACTAATATCAAATACCGGCCTTAATTTGAGCAAGAAATTTCTTAGGATGTACGTCTGGAGTACAGCATTGTATGGTAGTGAAACATGGACTGTGGGAAAACCGGAACAGAAGAGAATAGAAGCATTTGAGATGTGGTGCTATAGACGAATGTTGAAAATTAGGTGGACTGATAATGTAAGGAATGAGGAGGTTCTACGCAGAATCGGAGAGGAAAGGAATATGTGGAAAACACTGATAAGGAGAAGGGACAGGATGATAGGACATCTTCTAAGACATGAGGGAATGACTTCCATGGTACTAGAGGGAGCTGTAAAGGGCAAAAACTGTAGAGGAAGACAGAGATTTTTTTTTTTTTTTTTTTTTTTTTTTTAAAAAAAAAAAAAAAACTTTATTAATAATACAACAACATTAATTTAATTATACAACATCTTAATATATAACTAAGTATGATACAAAAAGTCAAATACAAGAAACTATTCCCATACTATTAACCCACCACCTCAAATAATTAGTGGGTCCTTATTACAAACTACTAATTGGCAGTGTATTACTTGTGTGGCACTAACTACGGGCATGATTAATAAGTTACTTGTTAGACTACCTTACATGACTATTCTAGTGTGATCTGCAGTGTTACAGTATGTGCCAGAAGTTATGCATACAAACCTACTGTTATTTAGCCTGCCCACCGAGCTAACCCCAGTGGGCGTGCCCCTGGCACTGGGCTGGCTACGACTTTAACTTCACTGCAGTCCCTACCTGTTAGTATGTTAGTATTTCTAATTCTTACTTAAACTACTTTCTACTCAAAAAATAGTTGTGCGATAATTCCAATTCCGGGTAGTGCACCTGCCATCCTTGTCCGAAGACGCGGCGGATTCCAGCCATGAAATGGCTGGCCAGATCCGCGCCTGGCGGTAGTGCAGGTGCAACTCGGTCAAGTTCGGTTTGGTACTTGATTAGTTCCTTGCCCTAATAAAGTCCCTCATGACTTTCATTGAGATCTCATTTGCCAGACTGTTGAGGACTCTGAAAGTGTCGGCACGCCGCAGCAAGGTATATGTATCTTGGCTAGGAAGTTGCGCTCTAAGTTCACTTGCCACTCCATCATACAACGTGCAGTTGTAGATGACGTGTTCGGGAGTTCCTTCCGGAGCACCACAGTCACACGCTGGTGTCGCCTGTTTACCAAATCGGCAAAGGTATGCCGGATATGGCCCATGTCCCGTCAGGAAGTGCAGCAGACCCCTACTTGGCTGAAAGTATCCCATTTTTAATCTTTCTGCAACATCTGGAAGTAGCTCAAAAACTCGTCTCCCAGTTCCTTCCCCTTCCCACTGACTCTGCCATAGTTCCTCCCCCCTTCTCTTGATTGCGTATTTGTCCCCTACTTGCACACCCATGATTTCCCTAGTCTTTTCAACTTTCCCCTTTGTTACCCAATACCACGCTGCCTGCTCCCTAATTTTTATATCAAGGGGACATAATCCCATAATAACTAGCAACGCCCCCCCAGGAGTAGTTCTGTATGCCCCAGCAGATCTTAGTAGCATACTTCGCTGCACCCTCCTCACGGCCATGGCAGGCGCCACCCTCGTGAGCCTGTGTGCCCAGACCCCGCTGGCATAACCTACTAAGGAAGTCAGAATACTATACAGAGATTGGAATACGTCAAGCAAATAATTGAGGATGTAGGTTGCAAGTGCTACTCTGAGATGAAGAGGTTAGCACAGGAAAGGAATTCGTGGCGGGCCGCATCAAACCAGTCAGTAGACTGGTGACCAAAAAAAGAATGTAGGTGGATTAAGCTCGTGTAGAGTCGATGAACGGTAGAGACCACAATGGTAAATGTGAAAATGGTGATCAGTGGCACCAGATGGTGTATTCATGGTGGGGTTTCGTCCCTCTTACTATGGATCCTATTGCTGGAGGGACCCATTAAAGAGTTAAATGTAGAGGTTGCTTTTGCCAAGAATATACGTGTGATTCAGTCAGAAATTCCTGGAAAATTTACAACTACCTTTAGAACTATGGCGCAATGCGCTCTGAACACTGCGCAGAACTATTGTAGGAAGCAAGCTGCAAGGGTTGGTCCCAAAAAGCTGTTACATTACAGTTCAAGAGTAAGCATACCCCGAACTCGTATTGGAATCTTAAGTTCTTCGATGACATTCTACCTCTAGAGGCGGTAATGAAGTACCTGGAGGTAACCCTGGAAGTGAAAATAACATTGACTTCTCACATAAAGAATGTAAGTTCCAAGGCAAAAAATATTTCATTTCCACTATAAGGGCCTCGGTAAATATTCAGATCTGAGTCTCAAGAGCTTGCATTGTATATACACCTCTGTCATGGGATCTATGATCATCCTGGGGGCCATAATATGTTGTAATAAAATGAAACAGATGGTGGCTGCTATGGAATTCGGAAAAGCTCAGAGCTTGGCCTGTCTAGCCGTAATAGACGGAATTAGCAGCTCACCAACTGTTTGAATGGACACCATGCTCGACATACCGCGTTACATCTTTGATTTACAATGTAGGCAGTAGCAGAAGCATACAAGTTAAAAACTGGAAAAATCTAGAAGATATCCAGAATCCCAAGCTAGGTTAACGAAATTGATAATTGTAGGAATGGTCAGGGAAATGCAAGCTGACTACAGAATACTTTTCAGTGCTACAAATGGAAGTGCGGAGCAGTGGAAGAGTGAATCACGATACCTTTCAGGAGATATATTCTGACGACTCGAAAACCGACAAAGGTGCCAGGTATGGGGTACATAGGGTACAGCGTAGACTAGAGGGCAGTCTCTAAGGAAGCTGGCTACAGAATTCCAGGCAGAGATATTCGTTCCCAGAATGTGCGTGGAAGATAGTCTACGTATGTACTATGAGAACAGCACTTGCAGTGATATCAAAGATCAGAATGCACTGAAACCCTAGTGAGGCTAGAGAAAAGCGATAGGGTAAACCTACTCTGGGTGGCTAACCATTTAGGAATTAGTGCTGATGAACAAGCTGATAGAATGGCCAGGGCAGGGACGATTTCATTTTTTAGATCTGAATGTGTCTTAAACAACATTAAGGCTATCGTAAAACCCAAACTACGATTTCTAGATCCGGAGACTTCAAGTAGAATATCAGATTAAAATAAAAAAAATAAAACATAGCAAGTTAATGCTGTAGAGACCATGTTTTAAGAGAATTTCTGCAATCGTGGGCTTCAACAGGAGACACATTAAACTCATGGTAGGTTTAATGATTGGCCATGAGAAATTCAGCAGTATCTAGGAGTAGAAAAATAAGCCCCTAAGGGCACATTGTCTCGGGTGGGGATGGACCCCTACCACATTTAAACCTCCAATACGAAGCTCTGGAGGACAAAAGATGCAAAATACACTACTGAAAAAATTAATACAACCTTTTAGAAGATTCCAGTTCGCTCAAGATCTATTGTTGCAACAGTGCATATTGAGCACATAAAATGATTTATAAATCAATAGCATGCGCGGTTCTGAGGTACCAGGTATCGACGAAGACTGAAACAGTTATATCTGTACGAGGAGTAGCCTCCACGGGCAGCAGTGCAGACGCTGACTCTGATACCCATTCGATTGTACAGATGGCGAATACTGTCCTGAGGTGCGTTTTTCCAGGTCTGCTCAACCCGCTCACGTAACTCTGTAAACGATGTTGGTTGACGAGTATCAAGAGCCACTTCTCATCCCATAATACTCGACACGTGCTCGGTTGGAGACAAATCTGGAGATAGCGCTGGCCAGGGAAGATGCTGCACGTTTTGCGGTGCGCGTTGAATTTCACGGGCAGTGTCTGGGCGAGCGTTTTCCTGCTGGAACAACACATCACCTTGCTGTTGCAAGAACAGTGAAAGAACGGGTCAGACCAGTGTGTCTTCACCGAACGTACTCTACGAGACAGTTTTTGTCAGGTCAATGCAGTATCGTAAATGACCATCACTTGGGTGCAGGCATAATCTGTTTTAATCGCTGAGAGCCACGACTCGACATTCCATACTTCAAGTGATTCTCTGATGCCAGCAGTCGAGCCGTGCCTGTCTATGCTGTGGCGTGACTAGAGGACGGACTAGAGGTGTGTGTCCCCAAAGCCAAACTGCTAGTAACCGGTTCACAACAGTTTGTGTTGACACGTCTGGGTTTACAAGAGCTCTTGTCTGTGTTGTGATAGCTGTACATGTGCTACTGCCGACCTTACAATACGGCGATCCTGGCGGGTGTCTGCGCTCGTGGACTTGCAGAACCTCGTTTACGGGTGTGCAAGTATTCACGTGACAACTGATACCAGCATCGCTGCACAACTGAAGCATCATGTTCAACTTGTGTGGCCGTTCTCCGAAAGTACCATCCCGCCAATCGGAAGACCACAATTTGACCCTTTCAAACTTGCGCAGTTGGCTGTAGGAAGCATGGCGTGGTTGCGTGCTTGAGTCACACGTTTACACGGCTGTGAGCATTCGCTATTAAAAGGCATACACAGATGGTGTTATGGCAGCTACGTCACTACACTATCAGTCGGAGGACAACGTTGAAACCATTTCCAGTGCCTCTACCGTCCCAGAGTTGAGGTATTCCATCATCGGATCAAAACTGACGTCGTCTTTTCAGGCGCACAATTTTTTTTCCGAAGTGTATTTGAGTCACCTACTACTCTTAGAGGTTACTGGCTGCCTTTGCTGGAATGACAGAAAGAGAAACCGCACAGGAAAGTTAATTTCGGCGCTAGTAATAGTGGCTAGCACCCGTGGTCTAGGGATGCCGGCACGGTAGCTCAGCGTGTTCGGCGGAAGAATCAGCAATGATCAACGACATGAGGATGCAGAAGGCAATGGAAACCACTGCATTAAAGACACGTAACGTGTATCCACAGGACATGTGGCCTGTAGTTGCAGAAGTGTCATGATGATCTCTCCATTGGTAAAAGATTCCGGAATAGTCCCCCATTCGGATCTCCGGGAGGGGACTGCCAAGGGGGAGGTTATCATGAAAAAAAAAAGATTGAATAATCAACGAAAGGATAACGTTCTGCAAGTCGCGGCGTGGAATGTCAGAAGCTTGAATGTGATAGGGAAGCTAAACAATCTGAAAAGGGAAATGCAAAGGCTCAATCTAGATATAGTAGGGGTCAGTGAAGTGAAGGGGAAGGAAGACAAGGATTTCTGGTCAGATGAGTATCGGGTAATATCAAGAGCAGCAGAAAATGGTATAACAGATGTAGGATTCGTTATGAATGGGAATGTAGGGCAGAGGGTGTGTTACTGTGAACAGTTCAGTGACCGGGTTGTTCTAATTAGAATCGACAGCAGATCAATACCGACAACGATAGTTCAGGTATACATGCCGACGTCGCAAGCTAAAGATGAACAGATACAGAAAGTGTATGAGGATATTGAAAGGGTAATGCAGTATGTAAAGGGGGACGAAAATCTAATAGTCATGGGCGACTGGAATGCAGTTGTAGGGGAAGGAATAGAAGAAAAGGTTACAGGAGAATATGGCCTTGGGACAAGGAATGAAAGAGGAGAAAGACTGAGTTCTGTAACACGTTTCAGCTAGTAATAGCGAATACCCTGTTCAAGAATCACAAGAGGAGGAGGTATACTTGGAAAAGGCCGGGAGATACGGAAGATTTCAATTAGATTACATCATGGTCAGACAGAGATTCCGAAATCAGATACTGGATTGTAAGGCGTACCCAGGAGTAGATATAGACTCAGATCACAATATAGTAGTGATGAAGAGTAGGCTGAAGTTCAAGGATAGCGCAGTAGGCAGCACAGTTGAAGAGGAATGGACATCTCTAAAAAGGGCCATCACAGAATTTGGGAAGGAAAACATAGGTGCAAAGAAGGTAGCTGCGAAGAAACCATGGGTAACAGAAGAAATACTTCAGTTGATTGATGAAAGGAGGAAGTACAAACATGTTCCGGGAAAATTAGGAATACAGAAATACAAGTCGCTGAGGAATGAAGCGCAGGGAAGCTAAGACGAAATGGCTGCAGGAAAAATGTGAAGACATCGAAAAAGATATGATTGTCGGAACGACAGACTCAGTATACAGGAAAGTCAAAACAACGTTTGGTGACATTAAAAGCAACGGTGGTAACATTAAGAGTGCAACGGGAATTCCACTGTTAAATGCAGAGGAGAGAACAGATAGGTGGAAAGAATACATTGAAAGCCTCTATGAGGGTGAAGATTTGTCTGATGTGATACAGGAAGAAACAGGAGTCGATTTAGAAGAGATTGGGGATCCAGTATTAGAATCGGAATTTAAAAGAGCTTTCGAGGACTTACGGTCAAATAAGGCAGAAGGGATAGATAACATTCCATCAGAATTTCTAAAATCATTAGGGGAAGTGGCAACAAAACTACTATTCACAATGGTGTGTAGAATACATGAGTCTGGCGACATACCATCTGACTTTCGGAAAAGCATCATCCACACAATTCCGAAGACGGCAAGAGCTGACAAGTGTGAGAATTATCGCACAATCAGAATAACAGTTCATGCATCGAAGCTGCTTACATGAATAATATACAGAAGAATGGAAAGAAAATTGATGAAGCGCTATGTGACGATCAGTTTGGCTTTAGGAAAAGTAAAGGCACGAGAGAGGCAATTCTGACGTTACGGCTAATAATGGAAGCAAGGCTAAAGAAAAATCAAGACACGTTCATAGGATTTGTCGACCTGGAAAAAGCGTTCGACAATATAAAATGGTGCAAGCTGTTCGAGATTCTGAAAAAAGTAGGGGTAAGCTATAGGGAGAGACGGGTCATATACAATATGTACAACAACCAAGAGGGAATAATAAGAGTGGACGATCAAGAACGAAGTGCTCGTATTAAGAACGGTGTAAGACAAGGCTGTAGCCTTTCGCCCCTACTCTTCAATCTGTACATCGAGTAAATCGGAGAAAGACGAAGGTAATGAGATGAGAACAGCGATAAACTTAACATCAGGATTGATGGTCATGAAGTCAATGAAGTTAAGGAATTCTGAAACCTTGGCAGTAAAATAACCAATGACGGACGGAGCAAGGAGGACATCAAAAGCAGACTCGCTATGGCAAAAAAAAAAGCATTTCTGGCCAAGAGAAGTCTACTAATATCAAATACCGGCCTTAATTTGAGGAAGAAATTTCTGAGGATGTACGTCTGGAGTACAGACAGCATTGTATGGTAGTGAAACATGGACTGTGGGAAAACCGGAACAGAATGTTGAAAATTAGGTGGACTTATAAGGTAAGGAGTGAGGAGGTATGCAGAATCGGAGAGGAAAGGAAAATGTGGAAAACACTGATAAGGAGAAGTGACAGGATGATAGGACATCTGCTAAGACATGAGGGAATGACTTCCATGGTACTAGAGGGAGCTGTAGAGGACAAAAACTGCAGAGGAAGACAGAGATTGGAATACGTCAAGCAAATAATTGAGGACGTAGGTTGCAAGTGCTACTCTGAGATGAAGAGGTTAGCATAGGAAAGGAGTTCGTGGCGGGCCGCATCAAACCAGTCAAATAAAATAGAATGAAATTATTAAAAAAGAGACTTAAATGCAATGGATGAGTTGTGACAACTGAAATGAAAGATACTCCTTTTTTAAAACTCACAGCTTGAAAAATATATTCAATCATTAATGATATGAATCGTCTAAATTTATATTCAAACGGACGATTAGCAGCTTAATAAAATCGTGCATATGGCGGCTGAAATGCTAGCAAAGCAGAACAGTCGTCTCGTGCATACTGAGCTTATATTAACTGGTAAAATTGGACTGGCTGTGTCATCGTTTGCAGACCAGTCGTATCAGTGATAATTATAGGCTATTACACCGATAAATAATTACAAATTAAAGATCCTCACTAGACTTGGGAACACAGGGCATTTTGCGTTGAAGTTCAACATTACCTGCATCAGTTAAATTTCTGCGAAGCGTCTTCGAGGATACAAAATCATGTCACACAGTGTTTAACATTGTTACAAGATAGTAGTCAAATGAGCTTTGAGTGGGAGAGTGGCGTCGTTCCATAAAAAATTGTGATGTTCGTATGATTTACACAGGAAAATCACGGAAAGCTATTATGGAGCTGGGATCCTGAAGATCTTTTTGCAAAGAAATCTAGTAATTCAAGCACTGCATCAGAATAAGAAGGTCAGCACAATCATCGTTATTACTACCGATCTTCAAGAATGGCTGTTCCAACTTGAGCTGTTTATTTGGGATACTATTACTTCAATGGTACGAATTCATCAGGTTACGCGCACAGTTAGGAACAGATTTCCCACCGTTGAATATAGTTACCAAATTAGTTTCCTTTGAGGGGAGATTGAAGATAGCCCAGCCCTCCGGGCCTGGTAATAATGTCTAGGTCCCAGTTGCCCCATATAATTTCATAATGGTTTCGCAAAGCGCCATCCTACTTGGAGGTGTTTATATTGTGCGCGAAGTTAAAAAGTAACTTTGGCAAGCGAATTTATTACAGGGAAATGCTACGGTTCAAGCACAAAAGGGACCAAAACGGCTGTACTCCAGAGTACAGATTACGACTCGTGCAGTATCTTCTAAAGCAATATTCCGGCCATCTGCCAAGTTCGAATATCAATAAAAACCTGACTTGGAGTTAGTTTCAGCGTTCACTATTTGTACAGATTTTTCTAGTCTTAAATATGGGTGCTGTAAACGACGAAACAGAGGCAGAAATACTTGGCTGCGTGGACGGGTAACTGCAGTATGTGGAGAAGTTTGACAGGCCTGCATCATTGCATAACACCTAGTTTCTAGCAAGGTTAAAAAGAACATTCAGACAACAGAACTTTTCTTTAGAACCAATTTTTTTCGTCTCTTCTTACTCTGTTTAACACGTTTTTTTTAAATATTAAACCGAATTATGTAAATTTGTTTTTCATTTGGAATAAGACATAATCCTTAAAGAAAAGTCTTCAAAGAAAAAAAATACACGTAATGGTCCGAGAAACGATATACCTTTTCAAAAAGTGTGGTTTCCGTTGAACAAGTACGGTTAGTCATACCAAATGGCTGTTCAGTTTAACGTATGTTGGCCTAGCTTTCAAACATGCTTCTAAACATTCAGAGTTCCTGATTTTTACCGACCTTTGGGACCAGGAGATATTTTAACTGTTGATTCTACTGGAAGAATTTTGGTTAGTCAACAATATTCGTGAATGAGTGAAGAGTGCACCAAAAATGGTAGAGTCTAGTCATAGCGTCATTGGGTTGAATGAATCAAGCTAAGCAATATTTTAATGTTTTATCTACTTGTTATCTTCAGATGATGACTTTGAAAGTGGACGAAACACGCAGCAAGCAGTACTTGCATCGAAACATGATTGGACAGACATCAAATAACTTGTTTTTAGCACCGCACCTCTTGCAAAGCAACGAAAACTTACTTTTGCGGAGCCTGGCGAACCTTAAGCAGCAAAGCAGTGGGCTCCCTAGTTCTCTTGAAGTTTTGTTCCCTACGATTGATCTGAGTTTAGCAAGGCCATCTTTCGATTTCACACCTTCCTGTTGTTATATCCCCTGCCTGTCTTTAATTATAGCTTGGAGAATGATATTCTCTTTGATAATAAGCAAATAATACTAAGTTTCCTAACATGTTTTTTTAATTTATTGAAATTAAACGATACACTAGCGAATTGTGTTGTAATTTTACTAGTACAATCAACTTCGAAACAAATAAAAATTGCTGTAAAGTCTGTTAACAGTTACGCTGAGGACGCAACAAATGGATGAAAACAGATGACATGCATTTTTATCTGGTGAACTACAAAGTTCTTGTAATTATTCAGATAGTGTTTGGAAAATACTGACTTTCCGGTTGGCCTAACTGGTATGGTGAAGAAGTCTGAAGAAGCGCATCTAGTTCGACCAACATAAGGTTTCTGTGTTTAGGAACGGTGACTAATGTAAGATACCCTTCTTTAAATGCATGTTAAAATTCTAAAGCTAAATGGAATTATATTTTCATGATGTTAATAATATCGAGAATCATTTTGTTACACCACAAGTTTATCACAACTCATATAATAAACATTCAACATAACTATTAAATTGTTGACTGCTATTCGTATCCAGTAAACTTTTTATTCCATAATAATATGCTATATGAACATACATTTAAAAAAATTTGATTGTAGTAATCTTAAGTTTATTATTCTATTTATTTTTAAACGACTGTAAGCAAATAAATTTGTCTTCATCGATATCACAATCTTCACCGTCTCTTTGATATTTGTCGTCCATTGTGCCCGTTTCTTGCCATAAATACACCCCATACAGAATAGGTACTCTGCGTCATCATCATCACTGGTGTCTGAGTCACTACTCCCAACAGTATGTGTGATATCGTCCAAAGATCATGGTGCAACGTCACAGTCGACAACGCACATCGATACCACATACATCAGCCATGTCTCGCTGCAATCCAAAACGACGAATTAGTGAGGCTGAAAAAGACACACTGTCTCTCTCTCTTTCTCTCCCTCAGCAGAGCAGCACCCTCGCATGGGGGTCAACATAGAGCTGAGCGTGGAGGCGCTCCACCAAGTTCGTGACCTCAGCTGAAACACTCAACATCATCGAGTGCGACTGAAGAGTTATTCAAGTCTCAAAAGGAAATGTACTTTTGTAAATGTTGGACACTGTACTTCAAGAGAACAACGTGTTAATTCGAGCTTCAAATGATGCTTTACTAGTCAGTGACAGCTATAAATTATCAAGAAATCCCGTGGAAAAGGATTGTATCAAGTTAAGTGAATCTTTTTTATCATTCATACACTATGTGATCAAAAGTATCCGGACACCTGGATGAAAAAGACTTACAATTCGTGGCGCCCTCCATCGGTAACGCTGGAATTCGATATGGTGTTGGCCCACCCATAGCCTTGATGACAGCTTCCACTCTGGCAGGCATACGTTCAGTCAGGTGCTGGAAGGTTTCTTGGGAGTGGTAGACCATTCTTCACGGAATGCTGCACTAAGGAGAGGTATCTATATCGGTTGGTGAGGCCTGGCACGAAGTCGACGTTCCAAAACATCCCGAAGGTGTTCTATAGGTTTCAGGTCAGGACTCTGTGCCGGCCAGTCCATAACAGGGATGTTATTGGCGTGTAACCACTCTGCCACAGGCCGAGCATTACGAACAGGTGCTCGATCGTGTTGAAAGATGTAACCGCCATCTTCGAATTGCTCTTCAACAGTGGACAGCAAGAAGGTGCTTAAAACATTAATGTATGCCTGTGCCGTGACACTGCCACGCAAAACAACAAGGAGTGCAAGCCCCCTCCATGAAAAACACGACCACACCATAACACCACCGCCTCCGAATTTTCCTGTTGGCACTACACACTCTGGCAGATAAAGATCATCGGCGATTCGCCATACTGACACCCTGTGATCGGATTGCCACATTGTGTACTGTGATTCGTCACTAAACACAACGTTTTCCCACTGTTCAATCGTCCAAAGTTTACGCTCCTTACAGCGAGCGAGGCGTCTTTTGGCATTTATCGGCGTGTGGCTTATCAGCAGCCGCTCGACGGTGAAATTCAAGTTTTCTCACCTCCCGCCTAACTGTCATAATACTTGCTGTGGATCCTGATGCAGTTTGGAATTCCTGTGTGAGGGTCTGGATAGATGTCTGCCTCTTACACATTACTACCCTCTTCAACTGCCTGCAGTCTCTGTCAGTCAACAGAAGAGGTCGGCCTGTACGCTTTTGTGCTGTACGTGTCCCTTCACGTTACCACTTCCCTCTCACATCGGAAACAGTGGACCTAGGGATGTTTCGCAGTGTGGATATCTCGCTTACAGACGTATGACACAAGTGACATCCAAGCACCTGACTACGTTCTGCTCTCTCACGATGTTTACAGAGTAATGAGATCGTTGATACGGAGTACCTGGCAGTAGGTGGCAACACAATGCACCCAATATGAAAAAGTAGGTTTTTTGGGATGTGTCCGGATACTTTTGATCACATAGTGTATAATAAAGACAGTTAAAATTTCATACGTTTTAATTCCCATGAGCCATCTCCAAGAGAAATAAAAGAACCCGCTGTTACGGCCGAACGATTTTAGTTTCGTCTAGTTATAACAATATGAACATCAGAATTACTAGAATAACTAGACTATTCTTGCGCTTTAAGTTTCGAAGATATTTCGTTCATGTAACTGGATAACTTCTTGCCTGCTTTCTTCTTAGCTTCGGCTGCTGTTTTATTCTTTGTCCATTAGTGTATTTGATTCGTGTAATGTAATTACGTCACAATCTCAGCATAGCTCGGACGAAATGTGCCTTGAACGGCTTGATATCCACAAAGCCTCGCGATCTGTGGATTTTTCTGAGGGTAACAGCTTGACCAACATCACTATGACCATTTTTGTCAAAAGGACAGTCAGCGAGGCTCTTTCTTTTATGGTTCATCTTAAATTATTTCATTTAAATTTTATTTCGTTTATGATTATTTATTTTATGGAGTCACTTTGATACTTTAATGAAATCCCTAGTATAATATAATATTATTTTCCTTTTTTCTCTCTGTAGTTGACGATGTATCACGTGGAATGCAATTAAGTGTACAAGTTTGATGAGCTGACATTTAGCTAGTGTTGTTTATTTATTTCGCAAGCAGTAACTGAAATATTTCCTCCGATGATTTCAGGCTCTTTCGTGCTTTACAATCAACCCGCCAAACCATAGTCATCTCATACGTGTTATTTAACACACGTAACATGAATATTAACAATGTGAAGGATAGATGATGATGATTGGTTTGTTGGCCGATCAACTGCGGGGTTATCAGCGCCCGTACAAATTCCCAACCTTTGCTCAGTCCAATTTCGCCACTTTCATGAATGATGATGAAATGATGAGGACAACACAAACACCCAGTCATCTCGAGGCAGGTGAAAATCCCTGACCCCTCCGGGAAACGAACCCAGGACGCCATGCTCGGGAAGCGAGAAAGCGACCGCGAGACCACGAGCTGCGGACGTGAAGGATAGAAATATTGTCAACAGACACAATGTTATTAGTACAGTTGCTACCAATACGGTCGATGGATTTATTTCATCCACATCGTATATCACAACATGGCTGAATTCAACATTGTATGCTTTCTCATCGAGTTGTCAGACCAGAGTCCTGGACCAGATTATTAATTCGTTCGGAAGACGTGGCATAATCGAAACTGAGCAGCGATACTTCGCGAGCGCTCAGCGCCTCTGACTTTTACCGACGCATATGCTGCCAGACCTCACTGCTGCTCCATCCCAACTGAACTCCCGACACACTCTGACCCGGAAAACATTTGACATCCCTCCAAAGATAGTACCACCGTACTAGATATCGATAACCGCTGTTGCTGCCACTCGTGGACAGACAACGCTAGCATATGTCGTGGCTCCAGTAACACAAGAAGAAAACGAGACGCCACTATTCCTGTTACACGATGCCAACCTACCAATGCAACACGGCTCACTACTCAT
This sequence comes from Schistocerca gregaria, assembly GCF_023897955.1. Classification (NCBI taxonomy): domain Eukaryota; kingdom Metazoa; phylum Arthropoda; class Insecta; order Orthoptera; family Acrididae; genus Schistocerca; species Schistocerca gregaria. Next base: position 661,846,908 of record NC_064921.1, read on the forward strand.
CTTCAAGATTTGAGACGATCGGCGTACCCTATTAAACGTTAGGAAAAATCCTAGCGGCTTATGCTTGCACCTCCAGGGCTAGGAGCTTTGAGCACAAGTACTTCAGTATAAAATCTTCTCTGTTTTCAAGCTGCTCTAATTGAAATAAAATTCTCGAGCTTTCAATAGCTACCTCCACCATCGTCGTCAGCAGTAAAACTACTGACTGCCGGGGCCGGTTTTTTTCTTTATTGTAATTTCATACCTCTGTCCCATAGGGGCAGGGAACAGCTGGCAGCGCCACAATCTGCCGTTGTTCAGCCGAGTGACATTACAGTTAAAATAGAGGCAACTATACACATAAAAGGCGATGAAAATGGGGACATAAGAACATAATAGGAGGAGAAACTGAGTGTTAAAATATATACTGACACGGAGAAGCTCATTGTGGAACAGTTAAAGAAGTCGAAATAAAGTTAAAAACACAATTGGCGATTAGTGGAGCACATAAAATACACTGAAGTCACACGCACAAAATAAAAGTTGGCCACAGTATGAAAACACTCCAGAACGGATACACTTTAAAACCACCGTAAGCCGGGGCTGGCACCATGTGCCTCTTACATACCCTCGAGTACGGCCGCTAGCACCTGTCAGGGAGGGCCGGAACGAAGCGTGGGCGGAAGGTGAATTGGACAGTTCAAAGCAGCTCCGGCTCGCTGCGAGTGACGTCAGGTGGCACGAGGAACCTGGAGTCTGACCTGTGATCCGGCGATACGAGATATGCTGCGCTATGTTAAAGATGACGTAGCTCTTGGTATGCCCGATGTGTAAGGTGTCCCTTGCGAATGCGGCAACATCTGCATAGGACAGAAAATTCGCACAGTTGCAGAACGTTGTAAGGAGCACAAGAAACATATTTAATAAAGTGAACTTGGCAAGTCGTCCAAAGCTGAGCATTGCCTGGAAAACGGACACAAAATACGGTTTGAGAACAGGAGAGTCTTGGCTCATCAGTCAACATGCTGAGATTTCATTTTAAAAGAGGCGTCTGACATTGGAATAAACAGTAACAATTTTAACAGGAACCTGGGGTAAACACCGAGTAGGGGGCGGCGGCGGGCTTTGGATGTAGAAAGGAAGCAATGAAGCATGCTTAACGGTTGTGGGCAAGCGGGAGCGGCAGTTTCCAACGTGGCGCCAGCCCCACACGACACCTGATGTCACTGTCACTCGGTATCTCTCGAGGCGTACGAGAAAGACAGGCCGCGGCGCGTACGACACGAGCGTTGGCCTGCGCTCGCTCACACGCTCAGCGCAGGAGACGAAATGTCTTTCTTATCGTGTTAACTCGTAATTGGATGTTAACATATTGACCAGAACTGCATATTCCATTGAAATTTGCTATTATGGAATCTTACTGATTACTAGTATTACAACAAAATACACAACTGTGCAGTAGCTACAATTTAAGATTTATGCATTACTGGTATAACAGCGCGTTTACAGCATTTAGTCTCTACTGATTAACAGACCTTATTTCATACAAGATGTAGTGCCCAATCCAACCGATGAAATTATATAATATCCAGTACAGCCGTAACAGATTATTAGTAGGCATATGGACTTTCGACCGTGGTAGGACAAATAAAGAATAAAACTCCATAATAGCGAATTCACAGTGGAAGAAGCAATTATCATTCGTACGTAAACACGCAGTTACGAGTTGACAGGTGCAGAAGCGTAGTTTGTCTGCTGAGCTGCGCGAGCGAGTCAGGCCTAAATTCGTGACGTATGTGCCGCGGCCTGCCTTTCTCGTGGGTCTCGTTCGGTCCCGTAGCGGGCCGGAGCTGCCATGAGCTGCCCTTCTCACCTTCCGCGCGTGCGTCGTTCCATAAAAATGTGCCAAAATAATCTCGATTATTTGGCGTGTGTTACAACTGCTGCAATACAAAATTGTTAAGGCTTTAGTGGCCAGTTGTTGGCAAACTGTCTATTTGCTTCTGTTTCGGGTTCTTCGGCTGACGTTCGTCGGATGGTTTTACTGGCGTTTCGCCAGCACGAGTGGGTGACACTGTCAAAGTTTCACTCTCCATCGCCGGTGGTGAACTGGAGCCGAGTTCGCGGCGGCAGACTTTACGTACCTGGCGTGCCAACGTCCGAGGGATTCTCCGCGGTCATTTCCGTTGCGGTTCTCCTCTTGCTGCCTGCGAGGGTTGTTCGCTGCAGTACGGGAAGCCAGGATCTGTTTCCCTTAAGACTTTCCCCTTTCTTGTTGAAGCTGTTCCCGTATTTGTGTATTTCTACGTCTTCTCTAAACAAGCGGGTGAGACAGTGCTTCTCCAGAGCCAGAACTTCCGTGTCGGTGAATTTTATTACATGGTCGGTCTCACTCAGCGCGTGCTCTGCCACTGTCGATTTCTCCACCTGCCCCAACCTGCAATGTCGCTTGTGTTCTTTGATCCTGGTGTTGATTGATCGTCGAGTCATTCCGACATAAACTTTTCCGCATGTGCATGGTAAGCGGTATATTCCCCACATTGCAAAGGGGTCCCTTTTGTCCTTTGCCGATCAAAGGCATTCTTTGATCTCCCTTGCCGATTTGAAAATTGTTTTTACGCCGTGTTTGTGCAATATACGGCCGATTCTGTCCGTCACTCTGGGAATGTATGGCTTATAGATAAATGATTGCTGATGGTGGAGCATTACTAACTTGGACAAGAGCCGCTTTTGTCTGCTCAACTATTCAGAATCACTACCACTGAAATAGTGATTGTATATTTTGTACTGATTATTGGCTTCCTTATACTATTTAGCTTAGATGGGTCACGTGAGACTGAATCTAGTGTAGTTTGTATAGTTGTAGCTATTTGCTTACTATAACACACACAAGTTATAAGAATGAAAGTAGTACTTCTTGAGTACTGTTATAGTAATATCAAATTTAAATCCAGTCCTGCTATTAGCATGGGGGCAACGGCCTTGCCGCAGTGGATCCACCGGCTACCGTGAGATCACCGAAATTAAGTGCCGTCGGGCGTGGTCGGCACTTGGATGGGTGACCATCGAGGCCGCCATGCGCTGTTGCCATTTTCCGGGGTGCACTCAGCCTCGTGATGCCAATTGAGGAGCTACTCGACCGAATAGTAGCGGCTTCGGTCAAGAATACCATCATAACGACTGGGAGAACCGTGTTCTGACCCCACGCCCCTCCTATCCGCATCCTCCACTGAGGATGACACGGCGGTCGGATGATCCCGGTGGGCCACTAGTGGTCTGAAGAAGGAGTGCTTTTTTATTAGCATGGGAACCTAGAAGCTAGTCTACCATTAGACTCGGATCTAGGCTGAACATTTTAGTCCAACAAATTATTAGGAACACTGTTATCTATAAAGTATATGACATAATTATTGCAATAAGGGGAACCTATAAACTGAATGCTTTAAATCTTTTCTTAGTAATTGTACTTTGATGAAACTTTAACTACCCTTTTATGAAAATCAGGTTGAGTATTTCAAAACTTATGGTCACTACATGAAGGTAATTGCTTTTCAGTCCAGTAAAATAGGACTCTCGGAACTGACACAGCACTTGGGATAGGACACTGTGTAGGCAAACGTCTAAGGATAAAATACGGTGGCCAAACACAAAATTTGCGGAATACGAACTTATTACTGAAAAATAAACCACATAACAGGTCTATGCAATTATACAGTACTCAAGTGATAATTTGAGATGTACTTGGTGGCAGTGTCGATCTCCTGTCCTACTCAGTAAAGGCGGCAAAGATATTCATTACTCTTGCAGTTTACAAGCTCTGAAAATTCTCGTCTTAGTGTTGGATTTTCGTAGTACAGAGCTAACCAAAGTACTCCATGAATAATTAATTAGCCAAATTACTTCCCCATCCGACGTTATATTATATAATCTTGCTGTTCTTCTCGCCTCTTTAAATTCGCCCGATACGCACCCTTTGCCTGCTAGTCATCGACTGACTCATTCTATAAAGGGAGATTGCAGTTCGACCGCCAGATCCACCTTTTCTATTCAAGCCTACCCAGTTTCATTGCAGAGGGGCTTCCCTCCATGCGTTTCATGGATAGAAGCCGACATGCTCTATGTATGGGTCTGTATTAAAAGTAAAGTTAAAATTACAACACATTACTTTTGACATTACATCTACAGATTAATTACAATTACATAAACTATCATAAATAATGAATAAAACATTTACATGGATGTTAATACTACTATAGATACCCCTCCCCCCCCCCCCTATGAACCATGGACCTTGCCGTTGAGGGGGGGCTTGCGTGCCACAATGACACAGATAGCCGTACTGTAGGTGCAACCACAACGGAAGGGTATCTGTTGAGAGGCCAGACAAACGTGTGATTCCTGAAGAGGGGCAGGAGCCTTTTTAGTAGTTGCAGGGGCCACAGTCTGGATGATTGACTGATCTGCCCCTGTAACAGTAACCAAAACGGCCTAGCTGTTGTGGTACTGCGAACGGCTGAAAGCTAGGGGAAACTACAGTCGTAACTTTTTCCGAGGGCATGCCCCGGGAGTAGACAACATTCCATTGGAACTACTGACGGCCTTGGGAGAGCCAGTCCTGACAATACTTTACCATTTGGTGAGCAATATGTATGAAACAGGTGAAATACCCTGAGACGTCAAGAAGAATCCCAAAGAATTCAGGTGTTGACAGATGTGAAAATTACCGAACTATCAGTTTAATAATTCACAGCTGCAAAATACTAACGCGAATTCTTTACAGACGAAAGGAAAAACTGGTAGAAGCCCACCTCGGCGAAGATCAGTTTGGATTCCGCAGAAATGTTGGAACACGTGAGGCACACTGACCCTACGACTTATCTTAGGAGCTAGATTAAGGAAAGGCAAACCTACGTTTCTAGCATTTGTAGATTTAGAGAGAGCTTTTGACAATGTTGGCTGCAATACTCTCTTTCAAATTCTAAAGGTGGCAGGGCTAAAATACAGGGAGCGAAAGGCTATTTACAATTTGTACAGAAACTAGATGGCAGTTATAAGAGTTGAGGGGCATCAAATGGAAGCAGCGGTTGGGAAGGGAGTGAGACAGGGTTGTAGCCTCTCCCCGATGTAATTCAATCTGTATATTGAGCAAGCAGTAAGGGAAACAAAAGAAAAATTCGGAGTAGGTATTAAAGTCCATGGAGAAGATATAAAAACACTGAGGTTAGCCGATGGCATTGTAATTCTGTCAGAGACAGCAACGGACTTGGAAGAGCAGTTGAACGGAATGGACAGTGTCTTGAAAGAAGGATATAAGATGAACATCAACAAAAGCAAAACGAGGATAATGGAATGTAGTCGAATTAAGTTGCGTTATGCTGAGGGAATTAGGTTAGGAAATGAGACACTTAAAGTAGTAAAGGAGTTTTGCTATTTGGGGAGAAAATAACTGATGGTGGTCGAAGTATAGAGGATATAAAATGTAGACTGGCAATGGCAAGGAAAGCGTTTCTGAGGAAGAGAAATTTGTTAACATCGATTACAGATTAAAGTGTCAGGAAGCCGTTTCTGAAAGTATTTGTATGGAGTGAGGCCATGTATGGAAGTGAAACATGGACGATAAATAGTTTGGACAAGAAGAGAATAGAAGCTTTCGAAATGTGGTGCTACAGAAGAATGCTGAAGATTAGATGGGTAGATCACATAACTAATGAGGAGGTATTGAATAGAATTGGGGAGAAGAGGAGTTTGTGGCACAACTTGACAAGAAGAAAGGACAGTTTGGTAGGACACATTCTGAGGCATCAAGGCATCGCCAATTTAGTATTGGAGGGCAGCGTGGAGGGTAAAAATCGCAGAGGGAGACCAAGAGATGAATACACTAAGCAGATTCAGAAGGATGTAGGTTGCAGTAGGTACTGGGAGATGAAGAAGCTTACACAGAATAGAGTAGCATGGAGAGCTGCATCAAACCAGGCTCAGGACTGAAGACAACAACAACAACACATGACGAATGGATGGGTACTGACTTTTAAAGTCCAGTTAATGAAAACGCTGATGTTACCTGACATGGACTTCAGGATATGGTCCGCAGGAACATCCAGCCGGTAGCTAATGAGAAATGCAGGTGTTCGGAAAAAAAAGTATGGCAAATGTCCCATTATTGATTTTATCGAAGAATAAAAATCCACATTGTGTGGACATAGAAAAAGATGTAGCCTCCCCCATTACTAATTGGTTGAAGCGAAAATATGACCTTGGACGCATATGCCTAATGAACTTGATTTTGGGTGAGGATATCGTCTTCGAAGATATTTTGACAGGTTAGTTGAAGGAAGTGTACAAGTCGTTCTAAAGAACAGTGTATTCTTCTCTTGCATTTTATACATTTTGGATTTTGTTTGATACTTAAACAATGCCATCGCTCACATAAAATATGAAAGAAAAGGGGTAGCATATGACTCAGAGCGCCCACAACTAAAGTAACTGAAACAGTAAAGTCCACATTGTATGGACATACGAAAAAGATTTAGCCTCCGTCACTACTAACGTGGTCTCCTGCCCCGTTGGGCACCGTCTCCACAATTTGATCAGCAATGCGGAAAAAATGAATACGTGACCGTTCGTCTGTACATTTGGAAACGGAAGGTTGACCCACTTTTCTTATAACAGAATACTCTACGAAATAATAATGAATAAAGAAAGCAACTGTCTTATATCGTTAATATTTAAATGTGTTGATACGGAAGAAGGTATTTAATTTCGTTATTAAAAAGTAAATGATTGACTGGGGATAGCTTTTTTTATTACGACAGTAATTTACGTAGCCTCAGATTAACGTTTACTTATGTTTACTAGATTCCTGAACATCACTAGGTACGTAATTTGGATAGCTTGTAATTACTACGAAATTTTACTAGAGCAAATTAGCACGCATGGCCCTTCAATAGATATACGACGCCTAAATACGGCCATGGCAGTACACAATAGACTTATTACAATACACACAGAGATGAAATATGTCATTCAATTTATTATTTTTTTTGTATTTGCAACTGCCAAAATTTTGTAACTTTGTCTTCTCTTAATAAGCAAGAATGACGTTGCCTCGGAATATTATTTAACGACACTGTTAACGTATTGTGAAGTCATTATTAATTACATTGAGTTACCTTTCTAGCAAACAAATAAAATTGGCTCAGAGTCTTTTATTACGATTCTTTTAACTATTCAAACAACGTCAATCGGCTATTCAATAACTGGGAAGGCTTTGGAACAACGACTGGGACACTGACGTACAGATTTTATGTCGGACAGGCTTACACTCGTTGCAGATGTTGAGCCTTCGTCGTGCTTAGTCGTCCACTGTGCTCTCTCTGCTGCATGTAATACTGCGGGCGCACCTTGACTCCTAATGACGATTTATGGTACCGAGCGAGGTGGCGCAGTGGTTAGCACACTGGACTCGCATTCGGGAGGACGACGGTTCAATCTCGTCTCCGGCCATCCTCATTTAGGTTTTCCGTGATTTCCCTAAATCGTTTCAGGCAAATGCCGGGATGGTTCCTTTGAAAGGGCACGGCCGACTTCCTTCCCAATCCTTCCCTAACCCGAGCTTCTGCTCCGTCTCTAATGACCTCGTTGTCGACGGGACGTTAAACACTAACCACCACCACCGATTTATGGGGCAGGACACTGATGTTATTGGAGCCTCTTACGTCACGGTGTTGCTGCCTCGCCAATAACTACTGCACGTCACCCTGGACCGACAGTGCAAGCCGTTTTCGTGTATTCAGTCTTACATCTCACAACGAAGTGAGTTCCTGCTGCGACATTACACTCGAGTGCAGAGATAACGCTCCTACACAAGTCTTTTCTCTCCGCAGACGATATAGCTTTTCCTATCTTTCCCTAACGGCACTGACCAGAATAAACACATCATAATAGAAAATAATTTATCATATTACAGCACATATTACGTCTCTAACTAACACATGGTATCGAATAATTTACAGAATAAAACAAGTACGTATTATGAATGGTGGGCTCCATGTGGTTCCCAAGTTGTGCAGCTACCGTAAACCATATGCAGCAACCAGTCGCAAAATCATGTTAAGACAGTATTACTACTCAGGGCACATATTGGTTGAAAGCACCGATGATGGCTGTTAATCAGTTGAAATCGATTTGCAAAAGTGAATAAATGAAACATGATTTTGCCACTGGTTGCTGCATATTCAGTAATTTTAAGTAGGTAATACTTATAATAAACATAAAGGCAAAAAAAAGGGTAGCGCACCTGTATTATAGTGTCACAAGGAGTCCGACGGGAAATTGACACGAAGGGTCATGGAATGGGAACCACCAGGATGAAGAAAAGGGGGAAGTCAATGACTACTGGATACAAGGGATTCAGACGTTAATACGAAGGAGAAATAATGAAGAAAATTAAGAGGCAGCGGAGCACAACTGGAGAATGGAAACTAAATATTATGTATAATCTTCTGTTACCTGAAAATGTAAATACAATTTAGAACCACGAATAATAATAATAATAATAATAATAATAATAATAATAATAATAATAATAATCCATTAAAATAAATAGGGGAATATTTTACAGTCTTGAACTACGATTCTGGAACGACTGGAACAGGTAAATGTAAAACAGGTATTCAAGCACACTGCGGATTGGAAGGCCACGAGGAATAAATCAGACGTTCGCTGACGTTACGCTTCGTTTCTGCAGCTGAGTGCGATGAAAGGCTCGGAATTAACTAGGCTAAGGCACCATCGATCACATCGATCCTCAGATTACGCCGGCGGAGTTTTACCGCTGCGCCGCGATCGCTTGCCGAATATCGAATTGAAAGCCGCAGAGCGAGGCCGGCGTTTCATGCATATGGAGGTAATACGGTAAATACGCGCGCCCCTAGTTAGGCGAGTAACTTCACTAATTACAACTGAAAGTTTACTGCGTCTCGCGGAACGCGCGTGGGGTTTAATACCGCGCGCGCCGAGTGCGCACGAAGAGGGCCAAAAGCCGCGCGAGGAGCGAGAAGGCGGGCTGTGTACGCCGGCGGCTATCAATATGTAAGCGGCGTTAAACCGCCGCGCCAGGCCGGGAAAATTACTGTGCGTCTCCTGTGTCACCGCAGCGCTAATCTTGTTTGCACGGTTAATCTAGTGGCGTTCACCTTTGCCCGCGCCTCACGTATTATTTACCCTCGCGTCTTAAACAAGTCGCCGGGTTTGTTTGCCACTGCAGGAGCGCGGAAGCCTGCCGAGTTACTTTGAGCGGCAGTGAAGGAAGGCTCGGGTTGAAGGGGGCACGTGGGGAAGGGACGCATGTTTGTACTAAGGGCGGCATACCTCCTCTCTGTGTGTGCGTGTCAGCGCATGTCTCAGTGTGTGTGTGTGTGTGTGTGTGTGTGTGTGTACACGACGCGAGCTCAGATTGCTCTCTGGTCGACAGTGAGGGAAAAGAGGAGTTGCGCAGGGGGGTGGGGAGGCGGTCGGGATGTTCGGCGGGTTGGAAGCTCAGGAAACGTCCGGAAGACCGGCTGGAGTTGCGGCACAGTGTTGGTGGGAGAGAGATGGAGAGAGAGAGAGAGAGAGAGAGAGAGCGGACCGAGGCGTACGGTTTTGGGAGGGGAGAAGGGAGTGGTGGTGTGGGCGAGCGCACCGCCGCTGCCGAAATTACATTTCTCAGATGTGGGATCTGCGGTTTAATCGGTGGTATTTGCACATCGGTTATGGCGTATGTGTCGCTGGTAATAAAGTTTTTCTGCTGTCTCCGCACAAAGCAGCGGAACGCTGCGCGAGCACGTTTCATTCTTGTCCCCTTCCATTAACTGACGTCTACTTCACACATTTCAAGTGATTGTGATGGTTTTCAGCTGTATCCCACTTCTCCACGTAATATGGTGTAGTATTTCATTGAAATAGGCAGTTATGTGCACGACCTGCACTGTATACACATTGTAGCTTTCTACAAAAGCTAGTACTACATTAATCTTAAATCGATATTTCCAAAAAAAGAGCCGCTGTTACCTTCAGTTTTGTCTTCAAAAATGTCCACTAAGTCCTAATTCTTTCTATAAATGAATGATTGTCTTTTACAGTCGTAAATTTAGATCAAGGTAACATAAAGTTTCCTGTTACGGTCGCCTTGCAGTAGCTGAATGTTGTTAACACTGAAACATTAATTGAGAATTAAGAATTATTTTACACGACATAGAAGTTTTCATTGATATCATGTGACCATAATATTTATGTCACCTATTCTTGTAATTCTCACAGATTTTGTCGGAATGTTTATGTGATTTCCCTTTCATTAACATTCCATCTGTTAAGACTGGCTTAAGTTTTGCCGTAGGCCTACGTTTTTAATATTTTTTATAATATTTTGAGTAATGTAAAGCAACTTATGTGAAACATTTTGCATTAACACAACGTCTAAATTTACTTCTTGTGTACATACACACGCATGCAGTCCGCAGCTCGTGGTCGTGCGGTAGCGTTCTCACTTCCCGCGCCCGGGTTCCCGGGTTCGATCCCCGGCGGGGTCAGGGATTTTCTCTGTCTCGTGATGACTGGGTGTTGTGTGCTGTCCGTAGCTTAGTTAGGTTTAAGTAGTTCTAAGTTGTAGGGGACTGATGACCATAGCTGTTAAGTCCCATAGTGCTCAGACCCATTTGAGCCACTCGAACACGCATGCATTGCTAACAAGTGAGGAAATAATACGTCAATGATAGTATTGTAGCATTCTTCATTAAATTTACCACACTATTTACGATTTGGTGCCTGGTATCAGTGAATGAAGACATATAAAATCAATCAATTACTTATTCCTATCCTTATCCACGCGTGGTCCTCTTACGTAAGTATTAAAAAAATGGTTCAAATGGCTCTGAGCACTATGGGACTTAACATCTGAGCTCATCAGTCCGCTAGAACTAAGAACTACTTAAACGTACCTAACCTAAGGACATAACACACAACCATGCTCGAGGCAGGATTCAAATCTGCGACCGTAGCAGTCCCGCGGTTTCGGACTGAAGCGCTTAGAACCGCTCGGCCTACGCGGCCGGCTAAATATTAATTGCATTAAATATTGTTCGCCTCTACCACAATCTACTTTAGTAAAGTCTACTGGTTCCAGATAAAGCCTCCAAGAATATGACCGTGGACATTTACAGCCATACAGCCATGCCCACTATACGCCCTCGCTCAAAGTCCGTCAACTGCACATACGGTTCACGTCCACGCTGTCGCGGCATGCTACCAGTGTTAAAGACTGCGATGGAGCTCCGTATGCCACGGCAAACTGGCTGACACTGACGGCGGCGGTGCACAAATGCTGCGCAGCTAGCGCCATTCGACGGCCAACACCGCGATTCCTGGTGTGTCCGCTGTGCCGTGCGTGTGATCATTGCTTGTACAGCCCTCTCGCAGTGTCCGGAGCAAGTATGGTGGGTCTGACACACCGGTGTCAATGTGTTCTTTTTTCCATTTCCAGGAGTGTATTAAACTTGCTCTAAGTTTATTGTAAATCTCTTGACCTTAACTTTTCCTGGATCTGCCTTATATTTTGAAGAGATTTATCTAGAACTGTTTTAATTATTTTACCTGGTTGGTTTATTTAATTTAAAGCTTTTAAAAAGGCCATTATTGTTATGCTCTTATTTCTTAAATTTATTTGAGATTATTATTATTGTGATTCAGTGGCTGTCTTATTCACCATTTTGAATGCCTTCATCTTTGTAATGCAAATCAACTTTAATTTTCTTGACTGTTTTTCAAAGGGGACCTCTTATTACCCAAAAAATATACCAAAATAAATATTGTTCAAGGATAAATGATGTTAGTTTAAGGGACCTAGTCCCTCCATGTGAACCTGATAATTCTCTATTTCAGTATGTGCATGTGTGTATGTCTGGAGTCTCCTCCCAAACCGCTGGATCAATTTCAACCATATTTTCCACAGAAACAGCATGCCTCACAATTGTCAGCTGTGTGCGCTTTATTACCTCCTAGTTCCAATAGGAACTGAGATAAAGGCAAAAACGTGCTTTTCCCACACCTGCTATATAGGCTACCCTGTATGACAAGCATGTTGTTTTATAGTAGTATCAGCCTCCCTTATCGACCTGCATGGCCAGGTAGCAGATATATTAGGAGCAAGAAACGGTTTGCCAACCCCCAGAACGTACGCTGCCATGCATGGCAAGCATTTGCTTTCGAGCAGTAACAGCCTAGCCTGGTGGAGGGATGGATAGGGAGAGAAGGGGGGGGGGGGTGTGGATAGAGAGAGGCTACAGAGGGTAAGGACAGAGGCAGGGTAAGGAGGAAGAGAAGGATAGAGAATGTGGGAGGAGAAGATGGGCACTCTAAGAGGGGACAGAGCAGATGGACAGAGGGGGGGGGGGTGAGAGAGGATGGATGGATGGATGGACAGAAGGGAGAAGGGGAAAAGGGAAAGGATGAGATTGTCAGACAGAGGGGGAAGAGGAGAAGACTGAGGGGTGAGGAGGGGATGGACAGAGAGGGGGTTGGAGGAGATGTCCAGAGGGAGGGGGCGAAGGAGATAAAAAGAGACAGAGGGGGAAGAGGAGATGAATTGACAGGGTGTGTGGAAAGGAGGAGGTAGACAGTGGTGAGAGGATGACGCAGAGTGACAGAGGAAGAAATGTGGTCAATATTGTGTCCAATAAATATGTGGATAGATCCATGAGGCAGAGCATTTTAAGGAATCTACATCTCTATATCTACATCCACACTCCTGACGGTGTGTGGCGGAGGGTACCTTGAGTACTTCTATCAGTTCTTCCTTCTATTCCACTCTCGTATTGTTCGTGGAAAGAAGGATTGTCGGTGTGCTTCTGTGTCGGCTCTAATCTCTCTGATTTTATCCTCATGGTCTCTTCGCGAGATATACGTAGGAGGGAGCAATATACTGCTTGTCTCTTCGGTGAAGGTATGTTCTCGAAACTTTAACAAAATCACGTACCGAGATACTGAGCGTCTCTCCTGCAGAGTCTTCCACTGGAGTTTATCTACCATCTCCGCAAAGCTTTCGCGATTGCTAAATGATCATTGTAACGAAGCGCGCTACACTCCGTTAGATCTTCTCTATCTCTTCTATCAACCCTATCTGGTACGGATCCCACAATGCTGAGCAGTATTCAAGCAGTTGGCGAACAAGCCTACTGTAACCTACTTCCTTTGTTTTCGGATTGCATTTCCTTATGATTCTTCCAATGAATCTGTCTGGCATCTGCTTTACCGACGATCAACTTTATATAATCATTCCATTTTAAATCACTCCTAATGCGTACTCCCAGATAATTTATGGAATTAACTGTTTCCAGTTGGTGGCCTGCTATTTTGTAGCTAAATGATAAGGGATCTATCTTTCTATGTATTCGCAGCACATTACACTTGTCTACATTGAGATTCAATTGCCATTCCCTGCACCATGCGTCAATTCTCTGCACATCCTCCTACATTTTAATAGAATTTTCCATTGTTACAACCTCTCGATACACCAAACCATCATCCAAAAAAGCCTCAGTGAACTTCCGATGTCATCCGCAAGGTCATTTATGTATATTGTGAATAGCAACGGTCCTATGACACTCCCTTGCGGCGCACCTAAAATCACTCTTACTTCGGAAGACTTCTCTCCCATGGTGACGCCAACTAAATGTCATCGATAGTGAAAAGAGCAGGCACAGCTCACATACACACAACTTCGCATATTGACGGTAAGGTGGTTGTACGTTAATAACTTTTATTCCTTAATTCCTGTTTACTCACTGCAATTCATGTTTCAGTATCGATTATACTTGTGCTGTCTTTTTTACTATACTTACCAAGCAGCAAAATTCATTTACTTGCATTTTTTTTTAATTTCCTATCTTAGTGTTTGCCTTATTTGTCTGTTCGATGTATCTTCAATCATATTTATTTTAGTCTATAGTAAATGAATTTGGAATTACGAATAAGGACAATCATCAGCCGTAGAACAAAGTATACTACACATCTTTCTACACAACAGTTAAGGAAGTCCGATCCAAATGCAGATTGGATTTCTGTCGATTATTAACTGAGTGAAAGCTGCTTATTCTTGGGAATAAGCTGATACTGTTAACAAGAAACGACGGTAAAGGATATATATATTAAGAGGGCAATGTCATAGTACCAATTCTAGTGAACAGGGGTCGACAAGAGGTTTGCGAACTTATACCGCTTATTGCCCGAACTGCCCATTTCTGAGACAGAAATATACTTTTAGAATGGGAAGAGTTACTCCGAAATATAATACCACACGACATAAGCGAATGAAAGTAAGAAAAGTAGACTAATTCTCGTGTCGAACAATCACTTACTTCAGATATCGTACGAATAGTAACAACGGCAGCATTACGTCTTAAAACACGATCCTGAACATAGACTTTCCACCACAGCTTACTATCTACCTAAATACCTAGAAATTTGAACTGCTCAGTTCCACTAATAGTGTGCCCATTCTGTGAAATTAAAATGTCGGGTTTTATTGAAGTGTGTGTTAGAAAGTGCAAAAATTGAGTCTTACAGTGATTTAGCGTTAGTTTATTTTCTACAAGACATGAGCTTATGTCATGAACTGCACTATTTGAAAAGCCAGTGTTGCACACCACATCCTTTACTACCAAGCTAGTGTCATCCTCAAACAGAAATATGTTAGAGTCACTTGCACTACTAGAAGACATATAATTTTTATAAATAAGGAACAGGAGTGGCCAAAACACTGGTCCCTTGATCGTACCCCACTCAGCCCCCACATCACAGCCATTCTCAGCACTGTGAATAATGACTCTTTGCTGTCTGTTGTTAAAGTAAGAGGTGAACCAATTGTGAGCTACTCACCGTATTCCGTAATGGTCCAACTTCTGGAGCAATATTTCGTGATCAGTACAATCAAACGCCTGAGTTAAATCAAAAAATATACCTAGCGTTGAAACCTTTTGTTTAACCCATCCAGTAATTCACAGAGAAAAGAGAATATAGCATTTTCAGTTGTTAATCGACTTCTACAGCCGAACTGTACATTTGACAGCAAATTATGTGGTATAAAATGATCAATTATCCTTACATGCACAGACCATTCAATAAATTTAGCAAACACTGATGGCACAGAAATAGATCTAAAGTTCTTTGATGTCGTTACGGGTTGCAGCTGGATTATGTTGACTTCTTGGCACGATATTTCAGTTGCCAATAGTCCACTCATCTTCAGGTGAGTGTCCATTACTGGAGACTGCTAGTTTTTTGTCTTTATTGTATTTCAGTGCCCCATACAGGTCGGGCTGGCAGCAGCATAGGCACCGCTCTTCAGCCGAGGGACAGGCAGTAAGTACAGAACATGGAGACATTTAAAAAAACAACAGAAAGGAATAAATACTGCGAAACAGACAAATGACTCTAAGCACTTTTGGACTTAACATCTGAGGTCATCAGTCCCATAGACTTAGAACTACTTAAACCGAACTAACCTAAGGACATCATACACATCCATGCCCTAGGCAGGATTCGAACCTGAGACCGTAGCAGCAGCGCGGTTATGAACTGAAGCGCCTAGAACTGCTCGGCCACAACAGCCGGTCGAAACAGACGTATAGAAGGGGAAACATAATGGAAGACAGCGTAAAGAAGGTGTTGACTGTAAAACGATAACAAAATGTGAAAAACTCGAGCCAAAAAATCACACACTTTGACGATTAAGAGACACACAAGGCGAAGTATGGCAAGTGCATAAAAGTAGCGATGGCCGGCGTAGCACATAACAATCACTGAGAGTATCGTTATGTGCAAGTCAAGCATAAAATTAAAATCACAGGTCTTGATGTGATGGGAGAACAGCACCAAACACAGCACTGAAGTAGCACACTGATGACAATGAACAAACTGAGAGGATCTGTTGTAAGTAGGCTGTTTAGGTTTTCTTATTGGTAACGCCACATAGTGCTCTGTATGAAAAATCACTGGCTGTGCTGTGCGCAGTCTGTGGCTAGTTTGCATTGTTGTCTGCCATTGTAGTGTCGGGCAGCGGCAGCTGGATGCTAACAGCGCGTAGCGTTGCGCAGTTGGAGGTGAGCCGCCAACAGTGGTGGACGTGGGGAGAGAGATGGCGGAGTTTTGAAATTTGTAAGAATTGATATCATGAACTGATATATATATATGTTATGACAATTAAGGTAAATACATTGTTTGTTCTCTATTAAAATCTTTCATTTGCTAACTGTGCCTATCAGTAGTTAGTGACTTCCGTAGTTTGAATCTTTTATTTAGCTGGCAGTAGTGGCGCTCGTTGTATTGCAATAGTTCGAGTAACCAAGATTTTTGGTGAGGTAAGTGATTTGTGAAAGGTATAGGTTAATGTTAGTCAGAGCCATTCTTCTGTAGGGATTATTGAAAGTCAGTTTGCGTTGCGCTAAAAATATTGTGTGTCAGTTTAAGCACAGTCGTGTATAATTTTTCTAAGGGGACGTTTCACTGTCAGGAGGATGGAGACAAGGGAGAAGGGGAGAAATTGGGGAAATTGGAGAAGACAGGTGGGGGGGCGCGCTGGAGGGGGCCAGGAAGGGAAGAAATGGGAGGGAAACAGTCGAACAGAGGTTGCAGAGACTCAGGGGGGAAGGAGAAACATCTGCTCTGGGAGAAGGAGGCGAGAAGAAAAAAGGAGGGGCCCTGGGGAGGGATAACAAGGCCAGGCTACATTTGGTAGAAAGGGTAGATGTCACGGCAAAGTTCAATATCCAAGAGGGGGAGGAGCTGGAAATTGCCTTGATGAAGGAGATGGATGGTATGGAGGTGTAGAGAGGGAGTGGGACAGCAATATAGATGCGGCAACAGTTGAGAGATGGAGAGGGAGGAAACCAGGGGGCGGGGGGGGGGGGGAGGGAGCATCATGACTGTGGACAGTGTAAAGGATGCGGATATGTTGGAGGAAAAGGAGGAGATAGGACAGAAGAGGGATTTATAGGTTTTAGAGGATGGTGGAAGGATACAATCAGGAGATGAGAGGTCCAGGTGAGGCGACGGTCGAGGGTGGGGCCAAGGTATCTCAGGCTGGGGTGGACCTGGATGGGATGACCATAAATGGTTAGGTAAAAATCATGGAGACAGAAGGAGCAGGTAGTGTACCCTATGATGATTGCCTGGGTTTTGGAGAGGGTGATACGAAGGAACCATTGGTTACACCAAGGGGTGAACTGATCAAGTTGGGTTTCGAGAGTGCGTTGGGACTTTTGAAGGGTAGGATAGAGAGCTAGGAAGGTGGTGTCATCAGCGTATTGGAGGAGATGGACATGTGGAGGTGGTTTGGGCATATCTGCGGTGTACAGGAGATTGCAAGTTGCTGGCGTCGGCATTATGGCAAAAATTTCCTCTGAAACGCCTGTGCATTATTGCTCGTCACAGGAGCCTCCTCTATCAAAATCCGAGCCCTCTGTGGCGCGGAGGCGCATGCGTAAAGGTAAAAACTACATGTCCGCCCTCTGTCGGAATGTGCTTTCGCGTCGCTAAAAACCAGACGTCAGATGTCGCCATATTAGAAATTAGAGAAGAAATTAGAGAGATCACCAGGTCCCAAGCCTTGTCCAGTTGAAAACCGCCGTAACGATTTATAAGATTTTGTGGTAGGCGTATTTCCACAGATTGTTTAATTACTGAATCCCAAAAGGTTCTCACTGGGGCCAAGAATTTCGTGGCAGAAAAATCGAAAGTGTGTCCTGTTGTAATACAATGCTCAGCTACGGCTATCTTAATGGACTGCGAAAGGCGAGTGTGGCGCTCATACTCAACGCAAGGAATTTTGTAGATCCCGGCCTTCCGCAGACCCAGATCGCCTTTTACAGAACCGAGAAGGGCACTAATATTTGCCGGTGGCGGAAGATTACTTTAACTCGATGTTTCCCTAGGACCCTTCTTACTTTAGGTGAAAGGTTGCCGAAGTAAGGAAGGAACGCAGTGGACTTGAACAGCAGATTATCTTCCTTTTGTTGTGAGTGGTCACGTTTCTTCCTTTCTAGCACTGTGCTAATCTGATGTGGACTGTAATCATTACCTCTGGACACCGATGTAGATGTTCCAGCTCCGTTCTAAGGCTGGTTCCATCAGAAACAACATGAGCCCGGTGCACCAATGTTCTAAGGACGCCTGTAGGTTGTGAAGGCTGACAGCAACTCGTAAAGGTCCGTATGTGTAGGGTTACGGTAGACAGAATGCACTGATGACCCATCCACTCACCTAGTAACCAAGACGTCCAAAAACGTCAAGCAACCATGGTTCTTTATTTACATCGTAAACTGAATGTTCTTGTGGACTGCATTCGGATGTTGCCAAGAAACGTGACAGTTCTTCTTCACCATGGGGCCACACTACAAAAGTGTCCTCTACGTATATCCAGAAGACTCTTAGTTTAAGTTCTGCAGAATCAAGTGCCCTTCTCTCCAAGTATTCCATAAAAAAGTTTGCTACCAACGGCGAGAGGGGACTGCCCATGGAAATATCGTCAGTCTGCTCAAAATATTGGTTGATAAATAAAAAGTTGGTTGCGGAGAGGTCATGATGGAAAAGTGCTGTTATATCGGCCGTGAACGTATTGCTGATGAGCGACAAAGAGTCAATGAGAGGAACCTCAGCGAAAAGTGAGATGACATCGAAACTCACTGGTAAGTCAGTTTCACTGAGTTGAAGTGACTTCAGTCTGTTGATAAAGTCAGCCGAGTTGCCAACATGATGCTCGCACTTGCCCACGAAATGTCTCAGTAGAGAGGCGAGATGTATCGACAAATCATAAGTGGGGGCGTCGATATTACTGACGATCGGCCGTAACGGAACCTCTTTTTTATGGATCTTCGGAGGACTGTATAACCTGGGTGGCACAGAACTATGAGGTGTTAGGTCTTTTGGCCGCTTCTTGCGCAATAGAAGAAGAATTCAGCAGAGCTGATGTTTTCCCTTCCACGTTCCCTGTGAGGTCCCTGCCAATCATCCGATACATTGGTTCACTGAGTGAGTTATAAATCTTCTGTTTACAAACCTCACTTGGCGACAGCACTGTAGCGTTTCCATTATCCGGTGGTATGACCATCGTGTAAGGATCTTCTCGTAGCTTTCGTAGTGCGGCCTTTCTATAGCAGAAATGTTGCTCCTCTGAGGTGGAGCTTTCGAGAGTGCACGACATGTTTCACGTCTTATTTCTTCTGCATTGTCAATAGTAAGAGATCTAACAGCTTCCTCAACAGCACTGTTTAAAACAGTCAGAGGAAGGGTTCTCGGCGTAGGGTCGAAGTTCAAGCCTTTCAAAAGCACAGACAGTGTTACATTGTCCAAAACGTTATCCGTTAAATTGACCACGGAGCGTCGTATTCTTGCAGTAACGTTGCTGACAACTGGACGAACTTCGAAAACTGTCTTCATGTAGACTCTTTATGGACCCAGTCCGATTTGGCCCAGGCCACACCATCGACCCATGCCCGGAACAGTGGTGGCAGGCTGGATGCAATCTCCATATGCAGATGAAACAGCTGTTTCGATATGACGTCCAGTTCACGGCGAGTAACCCGGATCTTATATTTCACTAGTGCTAAGCTAGCGTTTCGGGTAATGAATTTTGCAGCGGCGGTCTGGATATAACATCTCACTTTGGCAGATTTCGGAATAAGGTCAGTGTCCCGACACTTCAGTAAAAAACACAGAGACCATAACAGTCTCGCTCTCTTATTTGTAATGCCATCGCCTCCACGAAGAGGTATCTGATGTGATTCATGAAGTTTTCCCGGAGTTCTGAATGTTCGATGAGGTTTCGGCATTGCAGCCGGATCATGTTGACTTTTTGCCACGATATTTCGGCTGGCAATCGTCCAGCCATCGTCAGGTGAGTGTCCGTCACTGGAGACTGCAAGTTCCTTCTCTGTGTTCGGCTTCATAGCAGAAATTCAGTACGCTGGGAAAACTTCAAGAATCACAGGTCTAAAATTGCCTACATTATTCCTTTCTTCCTTTTTATGAAGTGGCTTTACTACTGAGTACTTTAATCGTTCAGGAAACCGACCATTCTTAAAGGACAAATTACAAATATGGCTAAGTACAGGGCTAACATGTGCAGCACAGTACTTTAATATTCTGCTAGCCACTTCAGCATATGCATGAGAGTCCGTAGTCTTCAGAAATTTAACTGATGACTCAATCTCCACCTTATCTGTACCACAGAGGAGTATTTCAGACATCAATCTCGGAAACGCATTTGCCAAGAGAGTTATATGATTCCCTGCAGAAACTAAATTTTTATTTAATTCGCCAGCAATGCTCAGGAAATGATTGTTAAATACTGTACATACATGTGATTTATCGGTAACAGAAATATTTTTGCTATGAACTGGCTTTATTTCGTCGACCTTGAGCTGCTGACCAGACACTTCCTTCACAACTGACCATATGGTTTTAATGTTACCCTGTGAATTTGCAATTCTATTTGCGCACCACATACGCTTTGCCTTTCTAATATCATTTTTACGCACCTTAAAATAATGTTTGTAACGGGTAACTGTAGCTTGATTGTGACTCCTTCTAACATTTTGATATAATTCTCGCTTGGTTCTACATGGTATCCTTATCCCACTAGTAAGCCATCCAGGCTGCCTTTTACTGCTAGTACCCCGTTTAGAACGTTCTAATGGAAAGCAACTCTCACAGAGTGCGAGAAAGGTGTTAAGGAAAGCATTACATTTGTGATCTATCTCATCGGCACTATAAACGTCCTCCCACCATTGTTCCTTAACCAGTTCTAAAAATCTCTCTGTTGCTGTCGGATTAACTTCCCTACATAGTTAATAAATATATGTGACATATGTTTGAGTACAAAAGCCTGTAAGTGTTAAAATTTGTGCACCATGGTCTGAAAGGCCATTCACCCTTTTACTAATAGAATGCCCATCCAGTAATGAAGAATGAATGAAAATATTGTCTATGGCTGTGCTACTCTTTCCCTACACAGTCTGCAACAGATCATATGAATTTAGGAGATCTACCAACGTCCTGTTTCTTGCACAATCATATACAAAATTACTATTGAAGCCACCACATACAGCTTATTTCTGGTACTTCCTAAAAGCAAATCACTAACTCTTTCTAGCTTGAGCAGAAATGCTCTGAACTCAGAGTTAGGGGACCTGTAAAGAGCAAAAATTAGAAGTTGACTTTCATTAAATTCACCTGCCCCTGCACAACATTCACATACCGTTCAGTGCAGTGCCGTGATGCGTCCATGGACTCAAATGGAATATTCCTAGTAGGGCACTCGGCCACCCTGCAAGAAACTCCCTGAAAAACAGCCGGCTAATCTGTATCCTGGTAAAGGAAGCCTCTGAATTGTCAAATTATTTACGTGGTGCTCCGATATACCAGAGTCAACATCTATAAGCAGTTGGCTAACTTTGTCTCTAATACGTCTTATATTTTGATGAAATATACTAATTCCTTCTCTATTTGGAAACTTGACGTCCTCTGAAGGAGATTCCTTAATTAGAGGGACTTCCTTTAAGCCGGTATACCTATCAGCTGACTTCAGTCTAAAAAAAGGTTCAGCTCTGACACCAACTACTACAGGAATTTTTCCATGAGCGATCTCCCCCCCCCCCCCCCTCCCCCTACACTGTCACCTATAAGCTATGCTAGCCTCTCCTTCCCATACCTATTGAGGTGCGGGCCATGCTTAATGAAATACGATCTAACGATGGACTCAACTGGCACCACTGAGATGTGACGCATGCTCTCTGCCATCAGTGCCTTCTCCAGTTCCATGTTAACGCACCTAACAGCCCCATCAAGATGAGGCCGATCATGACGCTGAAGCAGTAGCACGAAATGCACGTTAGTCCTGCCAGTCTGAGTAGCTATCTTTACCAGGTCACCACCTGCATCATATTTCCCGTCCCTATCAAGACTATTCCCTGCTCCACCCACTACCACTACCTGATCCTCGTTTGTAAAATTCCTACATAACTTCCCTTTGCTGTCAGTCACCTGAGCCAACACTGTACTAGGCTTCACAATACTGGTGACCTGGTACTCACTTCCTAACACTTCTGCAACTGCTGGGGCACACCCCAACCTTCTAAACTATCTAGCAGCAGGACATACTTCTTTTTGTTAGACTTTGCAACTGACTTATGCATCCTAACCGCTGAGTACTGCTGCATGTTTCCTATACCTACAGCTACAAGAGACTCCTCTCCACTCAACTCTGACAGTTGATAAAATCTACTGCATATACGCGTGTTGTTTTCAGTGTTCCAATTGCATACTTGGCTGCATTGAAGGAACGCATTGCGAAACACATTCTGACCGTGACTTCGAAAAGACTTAGATCAGTTGTGGAACAAGCTGTTCCTCGATTTCAACTTATTACAGAAAACGGTGAACGGCATACTGAACAATTTTTGCACCAGTGACACGGATATTAATAATCCGATTTGAATTTGATTGGGGCTTTTTATGCGACTTTTGGCCTCAGGGCAATTAAAAACCTTTTTCCCATCCGATGTGA
This sequence comes from Schistocerca gregaria, assembly GCF_023897955.1. NCBI lineage: Eukaryota > Metazoa > Arthropoda > Insecta > Orthoptera > Acrididae > Schistocerca > Schistocerca gregaria. Next base: position 661,869,481 of record NC_064921.1, read on the forward strand.
TGTGACCTTGCCGTAATGGATGGGCTTACACAACTAACAGTATCACACCTGCACACCCATGCACACTGAGTAGTACAGTTTGTTTAACGTCAAACTTACGCCTTAGGCATTGTTGCACGAATTATTTGTCATTTGTAGTCGACCAATATTAGATTATGATGCTTACAGCGCCATGCATTGCTACATTTTGTTACTATTTATTTTGCTTCTGCTATACGTGTTCCCCTTTCTCCGATAATATTCCGTTGCAGTTTGGTGTCATTCTGACCAGTGGTGTTTCTCTACAGCGGTTTGAAAGTTTAACTTTAGATGTAATCAAACTGTATATTCCCTTACAGGCCAGACGTTGTACTTGAAAGTCGCTTACCCGGTATTGTCAGATAAATACTACAATACAGGCATGGTAATATCTTATGATTTTAGTCTTCTTGGTGATTACTTTCGCTAGTTCTTTATCCAAGACATGTTGCAAAATTTGTAAGATAACGTTCTTTTCAGACTCTACTAACAATACAATATATTAGTTCATTGTTAATTTTAGTCCTTTTTTTACTACGTTTCATTTTTTATATTGAATTTCTATAAACCAAATAAATAAAGACAGGAAAGCCTTGATAGACACCTCTTCTTATCGCAGCCTCTGTCTTTGTGCCGTTTATATCAGCCCCTAATATCTATTTCTGTACTCTATTGATTAGACTAGACTGAGAATCAGTCTACTATCTGAGAATCAATCTATTATATTTTCAGTCTATTCCAGTTTCATTCAATTTTCCAGTCCACTTTGTCAAGAGCTTTCTCAGGGTCATGAATACAGCATACGTTTAATCGAAGCTCTTTCTAGCTTCATTATCGCTTCTGTAGTTTATTTTTCTTTCCTACATCCAAATTGGCCTTCTCCTAAGGTTTTTGGCTTTTCCTTAACAACACTGAGTAGAATTTTAGAAGGACGACGTAGTAATTCCAAAGCTCTATAATTTGAACAACAACTGGTATTTCCTCCATTCTGTATTTGCAATTATTTAACATTTTATTAATTAGATTGGGAGTGTTATTTTGTATGTATGCATGGTCTAGGTCTACCTTCTTTGAATAATAATCAAAACGTTCTCAGTTAGGACACTGCCGCAGCTTAAATTTTAAATAAAAGTCGTCAGCAATGGCTTCCCAAGACATCCAACATAAGTAGTCATACAGCCAACGGCCGTAAAGAGAGCGGAGGAGCGGACAGATATTCATGGGACTTCCTCTTCCTTGAGGTTCAACCTGCCCCCAAAGGTGGAAGGCGCAGGAATGATCAATGGCATGAGGATGCAGAAGGCAACGGAAACAATTGCATTAAAGTCGCATAATGATTTACAGGACATGTGTCCTACAGATGAAAAAGTTTCATGATGATCTCTCGACAGGCAAAAGATTCCAGACTAGTTCCCCATCCGTATTTCTGGGAAGGGTCTGTCAAGAGGGAGGTGACCATGAGACAAAGTTGGGACGTGGAATATCAGAAATTTCAACGTGGTAGGGTGGCTGGAAAAAAAATCAAAAGGGAAATGCTAAGGTTCAGTCTAAATGTAGTAGGTTTCAGTTAAGTGAAATGGGAAGAAGACAAGGATCTCTGGCCAGATGAGTGTAGGGTAATATCAGCAGAAACAGAATATGGTGTAACAGGAGCAGGATTCGTTATTAGTATGAAGGTAGGGCAGAGAATGTGTTATTGTGAACAGTTCAGTGATTGGTTTGTTGTCGTCAGAATCGACAACAAACGAAGAACGACAACAATAGTTCAGATATTCGTGCCAAAGTCGCAAGTAGAAGACGAAGAGAGAGGAAGTACAGGAGGATAATGAACGGGTTTACAATACATAAAGAGAGATGAAATCTAATACTTATGGGGGATTGGAATGTGTTTGGGTGGGGAAGGAGTAGAAAAAAGGTTACAGGCGAATGTGGACTTGGTAGTAGGAATGAGAAAGAAGGAAGACTAATTGAGTTCTACGAAAATATCTGTTAGTAACATCGAAAACTCTGCTCAAAAATCACAAGAGGAGGTGGTATACTTGGAAGAGGGTGGGGATACTGGAAGTTTTCAGTTAGATAAAATCATGGTCAGACAGAGATTGTAAGGCGTACCCAGAAGGAGATACAGACTTAGATCAGAGTGTACTAGTGATAAAGAGAAGGCTGAAATTTACGAAACTAGTCAGAAAGAATGAGTCCGCAAGGAAGTGGGATACGGACGTACTAAGGAGTGAAGAGATACACTTTTAGTTCTCTAAGGATATAGATAGTACGATAAGGAATGTTTCAATATAAAATTCAGTTGAAAAGGAGTAGGTATCTCTAAAAAGAGCAATTCCAAGAAGTTGGAAAGAAAAACTTATGTACAAAAAGGTTAACTGTAAAGAAACCTTGAGTAACGAAAGATATACTTCAGATGATCGATGATAGAATGAAGTACCAAATTTCCAGTGAAATTCAGGAATACAGAAGTACAACTCACTTAGAAATTAAAGAAATAGAAAGGGCAGGGAAGCTAAGGCGAAATGACTGCATGAAAAATGTGAAGAAATCGAGAAAGGAGTGATTGTCGGAAGGACTGACTCAGAGAGTAGAAAAGCCAAGATAACCTTCGCTGAAACTAAAAGTAAAGGCGGTAACACTAATTCCATTGCAAAATGCAGAAGAGAGAGCATATAACCGGAAAGAGTACGTTGAAGACCTATATGAGGGGGAAGACGTGTTTGATGTGACAGAAGAAGAAGCGGTAATATTATAAAAGAAGTAGGGGACCCAGAATTTGAATCAGAACCTAAAACAGATTTGGAAGGCTTAAGATCGAATAAGGGAAGAGAGATCGATAACATTTCATCAGAATTCCTAAAATAATTGGGGGTAGGGGAAACAAAATGTCTATTCATGTTGGTGTATAGAATGTGTGAGTCTGGCAATATACCATATGACTTTCGGAATAACATTAGCCACAAAATTCCCCCGACTGCAACAGCCGACAGGTGCGAGAATTATTGCGCACTCAGGTTACGAGCTTACGCATCCAAGTTGTTGACAAGAATAATGTACAGAAGAATGAAAAAGAAAATTGAGGATGTGTTACATGATGATCAGTTTGGCTTTAGGAAAAGTAAAGACTTCAGAGAGGCTATTCTGACGTTTTGGATGATAATGGAAGCAAGACTAAAGAAAAATCAAGACACGTTCATAGGATGTGTCGACATGGGAAAAGTCTTCGATAATATCAGACGGTGCAAGATATTCGAAGTTCTGAGAAAAATACGCTAAGCTATAGGGAAAGGCGGTAAGGCGGTAATACACATTACGTACAAGAGCCAAGAGGAAACAATAACATTGGAAGACCAAGAACGTACTCAGATTAAACAGTGTGTACTACTGTACATCGAAGAGGTTCAAGAATGTAATTAACGTTCAAGATGAAAGGATATCAACGATAAAATTCGCTGACGACACTGCTATCTAAAGTGAAAGTGAAGAAGAACTATAGAATCTGCTGAATGGGACGAAGTGTCTAATGAGTAGAGAATATGGACTGAATTAAATAGAAGAAATGCGAAAGTAACGATAAGTAGCAGAAATGAAGACAACGAGAAACTTAACGTTGCTGGTTACGAAGTTGATGAAATTAAGGAAGTCTACTACCTAGACAGCAAAATAACCCACGGACGGAGCAAGAGGGACATAAAAAGGAGATAAGCACGGGTTAAAAGGGCATTCCTGGCAAAGATAAGTCTACTAGTATCAAACATAGGCTTAATTTGTGGAAGAAATATCTTAGAACGTATGTTTGGAGCACAGCATTAAGCTAAATATAGACTGCCGCAAAGAGGAAAAGAAGGGAGTCGGTGTGCTGTTGAAAATTTGGTGAACTGATACGGTAAGGAGTGACGACCTTTCCGCAGAATCGGAGAAGAAAGGAATATATGTAAAAAACGGACAAGAAGAAGGACAGGATGGGAGCATCTGTTAAGACTTCACCGAATAATTGCTGTGGCACTAGAGGGACCCGTAGAGGGTAAAAACTGTAGAGGAAAACAGAGATTGGAATACATGGTTAGCAAATAACTGAGGACTTAGGTTGCAAATGCTAATCAGAGATGACGGGCTAAGTGTGTCGCCTGGACAGTACATTATGGACTCAATACAGTTCAGCTCACAACTACACAGCTTAATATTTAGGGAGCAAAAAAGAACACCGAGTAGAAATTATCGCCCTACTGTAAAATCAGAACTCTATCAGTACGAATGTAGTTAGCGTATTCACATAACAAGTAAAATAATACTATATGTAAGAATTAATTGAAGCATTCCTTCTAACAAAGCAACTTGTCAAAGACTAAACAGCCACTCAACTGATGGGCGAGAAGTCAGACAAAATATATTTCATTAGTGACTTGCAATTAAAGACATTATTCTACGAATTATAATTAGTGCACTACACTTAAGGCATGTAAATGACACAAACGGTGGCAGTATTTATAAAGATAACTTCACGGCATCCAATCCTAAAATATAAATACAATACGCAGTATTATAGTTTTGTTACAAAATGCTAGACAAGACAAAAACTTACACAGGCAGCCAAAAAAGTTTTCCATTCATTTAGTTTTTGCTCTGAAGAGTTTATTTAGTCGTATTCTAAGCACTCGAACACTATCGTATGTGGATTTAGAAACACCTATCTATCTGATCATCTGGTAACATAAGCATTGTAGAAATGTTATAGAAAATAATTAACAATAACTGAAGATGTTTAATATGCTTCTGTTACCAGAAAAAGTTGTAAAATTACGTAAATATTTGAAATCATAAAAAAAAACGGAATAACAAACACAGTGTATGCCATTTTAATATTTGCAGAAGAATAAGTAGGGAAACATTTATAGTATTACAAACGTATTTTAGATAATTTGTTGAGAGCAAGCGGCCACAAGATAAATTTATTACTTTCATGTCACATAGCATTGAAATCTATGAAAAATGTGTCTTAAATTACTTTAAAAGAACGAGTTCTCCCAGTTTCAATAGGATACTACGATTTAATGCTGAGATATTATGCACTGGGCTAAACTCAAAGAAAAAGAAAACTGAGGAAGATAAAATGAAAAAAGTAATAATTCCACTACTGACGATCCCAAGTTCGTGGCCTCATTTCGCAAGTGATGACGAAGGAGGAGTGGTAGGAGTAACACCTCGTTAAAAAACCTGGGTCCATCGGCTCCGGATGGCAGCACCCTGTAAGGGCCCCCTGTCTGGGGTTACTAGGTGAAACCTGGTCAACGATCTCAAAGGCGGAAGAGGAAGTTGAGATTCCCAACAGCGGGAAGAACGGAATAACTACCTCCAGGACTCACGATCTTGGTTGTATTTTTTGTGGCCTTTAGGCCACACCCAAAATTACTTTCATCAATCATGGAAGTGTGTAATGTAAACTATTTTACCCCAGGTAGACGACCCACCGTACCCCAGTACGTCAACAGACATTCGGATTCTGGGGAATCTAGAGCATTACACAAAGACAAGTCTGAGTGTCTTGGAATCTCATCCAAATTTCAACAAAGGCAATCAACGTACCTAGCAACTTTCAATAAAAACTCATTGTTGAATATCGGAAAACTAAAGCAACTAACAGATACGCTAAAGAACTACAACATACTAATAACAGCCATTCAAAAAACACGATACATGAATACAGATACCTTCGATTCCGAAGGTTTTCAGATATACATAGGGATAGTGGAACCGAGAGTAGTGAAAAATGTACCGCATCTTGGAACAGCCTTTACAATCAACAAACAGAACTTGAACTCAATAGTTGACTTTGATTCCTAGTCAGAAAGAATCTCAAGTCTTACATTCACAAGCACAAACAAAATCAACACAATTATAAATGCACATGCTCCTATAAATGAGGAAGACAGGAAAAACAAAGAAAAAGTGGAGGCCTTTTGGAATCATCTAGATGACATTATTCAGAAAATTCCAGAGGAAAACATCATCATTCTTCTTGGAGACTTTAATGCACAGATTGGTAAAGAAAAAAGAAATAGGAAAATAGTTGGAGATTATCATGCACGCAAGAGAACAAACAGAAATGGTGTGAAGCTAATAGAACTTTGCCAAGCACTCAATTTATTTCTTCAAACCACAGCTTTCAAGAAACTACCACGAAGACAAAAGACACGGATATCCCCAAATCCTAGCCTTGGGGAATTTCAACTAGATCATGTGGCCATCAAGAAGATTTCTAGCAAAGAAATCATGAATGTTAGGGTACGCAGGAGTGTAATCTTTTGTTTCAGACCACTACCTTTCTAAAATTATGTTCAAAGTCATTCCAAACAGGAAACGCAGTATGAAACAAATTAAGGGTCGGAAGTACAGCACGCAAAAGATATTAAAATCAGATGAATTCATAAAAGCAACAGACACTATTCAGACACAAAGCTGGGAGGTTATCAAGGGAAACCTCATTACTACAACCGAAGGGACAGCACCTAACATAAAAAGTAAAAAACCATAACTGGTGGTCGCTGGAATGTGATGCCCTCATTGAAACAAGAAAACAGGCATGGCAAAACTGACAATGATAGAAAACAGAAGGAAGCAGATTCTATTTCATTACAGTTGGAAAACTATTAGATAAAAATATAAAAAGAATTAAGAAGACACATGAAAGCAAAAATCTCCTCCAAATTGATGAATAATTTGCTAAAAATAACACAAGAAGCTTTTACAGAGCTTTTAAATAACGGTTATCAAGATAAAAAGTACCCACCCTCTAATTTCTAGATGTAAATGGGACCATCGCTCACAGTAACAGGGAAAATTGCAAAACAACAGCAGGCTACTTTGAGAAACTCTTGAATTGTGAACCCATCCTTGAAAATTTTGAATACATCTCAAATAAACGTGAGAAGCCGGATTCTGAACCACCGACGAGATAAGAACTCCAGAAGGTCATTTCAGAACTTAAAAACAACAAAGCGTCCAGAGAAAACCAAATAGTGGCCGAACTATGGAAAAAGGCTGACAAAAAAGCAGTTACATCCCTTCAGTGTGATTTCGATAAAATCTGGAAAGAAGAAGTGATCCCCATAGAATGGAAAACAGCTCTCATCCACCCTATCCACAGGAAATGCTTGAAGACAGATCCCAACAATTACAGAGGAATATCACTGCTGGATATAACATACAAGAGTCTTCCTAAAGTTATTTTAAACAAGACAGAGCCGCAATTGGACCTACAAATCGGGGAATGCCAGGGAGGTTTTAGAAAAGGTGGATCATGCTCGGAACAAATACTAAACCTCAAAAACATCATGGCATACCAAAAATTAAGGGCAAAGACATACTTAATCTCCTTTACTGATTTCAAAAAAGCATATGATTCGATTGATAGAGAATCTCTATTGTCAGTCCTGGAAGAAATGGGTTTGGATAAGAAAACAACTAAAATTATAAAAGCGACCCTTACAAATACATTTTCGCAAGTTAAATTTATGGGCGAACTATCGGAACCCTTTGAAATAAAAACGGGAGTGCGACAGGGGGATGGGCTCTCACCGTTGCTGTTCAATTGTGCACTTGAGAAAGTAGTCAGAGAATGGAACACAAATATTAAAAGGGGAATAAGACTGGGTTGTAAAAAGAAGAACCGTAAAGTAAATTGCATTGCTTTTGCATATGATATGGCTCTGGTTGCAGAAACAATGGAAGATGCAAGGGAACAAATCTTTGAAATAAAGAAACGAACAGGTAATATAGGTCTTCACATCTCCTTTGAAAAAACAAAGATATTGACAAACATCAATAACTCGTGCAGATAGCTCAAAGTTAAAGAACAAACGATTAAATAGTAAAATAATTCAAATATCTCGGAGAATGGATTAGTTGGACTGCTGGGGAAGGCAAAGCAACGAAATCCAGAATAAATAAACTTGAGTTAGCCTTACAACTAACAAAAAATTTATTTCATGAGGGTCCAAAATCATGCATTACAAGACAGTGATAAAGCCGGAAGCACTGTATGCAGCAGAAAGACTAAACATGAATTTCAAAGGCCAAATGGAGAAATTTGAGCTAAAGGAAACAAAAATTTTAAGAAAAATCATAGGACGAAAATTCCAAGACTATAAGATTATATACATAAAAAATGAAACTGAACAACTTTCAGATGATATGCGGAAAAGGAGGAAAAATTTCTATGGTCATCTTTTCAGAATGAATTCCAACAGATTAACTACACAAACCTTTGACTTTTTCAGTACCCGCAAAACGAAATTCAACTGGTTTAAAGACACTGAGAAAGACCTAGTAGAATTAAAGATTTCAGAAAATTTACTTATTGATCAAACATCTAAATTAATTACTAAAGATGAAAACATAAGGTCCCAAGACAAATCTACACAAAAGTCCAAACCCTTAATCTCGGAAAAAGAAAGGAAAGGAAGATCAGAAAGAAAGAAGAAATACTAGGCCCTAAGAAAAGAACAACGCACAAACATATGATTGATCCAGTGTACCCCAAAGAGGGTGAAACGAAAGAAGAAAAAAAGCATATGAAAAGAAATGAAATACGGCTGAGAGGCAGCATTAAAGACAAAAAATGAAATAACAACTATTTATTAAAAAAAGTTGCAAAAACGTAGTCACATGTGATCAACCTTACAATTACATGTTACGTGGAGTATTAAAACATAATGAACTTCCTATATTTGAGTAACACACTAAAAGTTTAGTAAATGTTATGGTAGGAGCTCTGAGGTAGTAGTGAGGTGCCAAGCTAAAATGAACCCAGACACCCTTTGAAACAAATTTATTAACAAACAGTCCTTGCTCCACCGTTATAGAAAACACATTGTATGACCCACTTATTTATTTATTTTTTGTTAAAGAATATACGTTACAAGCCTTACTCTTAATAATATTTACAGTGATCCAAATCAAGGGTAAAATACCCGTGATACAATAGTGCCAAATTTGAGCCCAAAGCAATTATAGCACCACTTAAAATTTTCTACTCAAGCTAGATAACTATTTTTGATAGAAAGTCTAAAATGCCCAAGACTATTTAAAAAATGCATGCGGTAACCTTGAAACACATTTATAATGACAAAATGGCAGCAATTCAAACCTAAACAGTGTTTTCAGATAAACTCAATTTGACAAAGCACTTGAAATACACAACAAACTGCAGAGGGACAACTTATCACAAGTTCTGTACAAGCCAGTTTTGCTCGCCCCACAGTATAAAATTTGCTTATTTACTGTACAGGAGTACCAATCAGTTACAAACCAGTGTAGATGCAGAGTTCTTCAGACGAACGTCAAATCAAGAGGCGTGAATAGTTCAGTTACAAAAGTTAGTTACTTAACTCAAGAACAAATCTGCAGCATTAGAATTCATCTTCTGTTTTACCTAAGTGGGTTTACAGAGCCGTAATATTCTTATTTTATTTTATTTCACACATCAGTCTTGCTCACAATTTTTGGCAATACTTTACACACATCGTTAAACTGGCATGATAAGACCCATAAATCAGTTACCACTGGCCCCACACATGGATACAGGTATAATGGACACCATCAGGGAAAATCAATGATAACTTTCTAACATGAACAGTTAAAACAAAGAAATGGCCAGTCACGAAATACTGGAACTTACGGCGCCCAATAGGAGCAGACTGAATTGCAATTTAGCAAGATGAACAACTAAAACACACAGATGGGCAAGTACTCAACAATGAGGTTACTCAGCTTCACGTGGGGTTACCCAGTACTTGTGTGTCAATGCAACCAGGGTGGAGCGACAGTATAGTGACGGCTGTAAAAACCTCTAACCTTTGCTTTAACAACCGAACTCCTTCGGACAACAACAGCTCTTGCATGGAAGAGGGGAGCTCCTTTCCAAATTACAGCTTTTCCAACAACGGCTCCCAACTACAAGTAGGCAGTGCTACCACTCCAGGTGCGGCCAAGATGTTTTCCGGCACATACATGGGCTCAAGACCTTCCTCGTGCCTCTGCTAACTCCAGACTCCTTCCCTGCAAGGGCCACTCCGAAACGGACACCACGTTCGCACCAGAAGCCTCTCTTTCAAAGAGATTCTATACAACCAGCGATTCCACCAGAGTCGGAAAGCGCAAAAATACCAAGCTTTGCGGAAGGTTTCGAGGCACGGCACAAAAAATCAAAGAAAAGAGTGTGTTCACATTACAAACGAAATGTAGAAAGAATGTTTCCGAAAGTTGATTAAAGTACAATAACGAAAAGTATTGGAGACAGGGATAATGAGGAAAGTTAAGAAATTTTATTGCATATTGCATCACTTAAATTCACTTCTTGCGATTTATAATTTTGTTATGAAGATGAAAATGAAGACATAGTATCCTTTCACGAAGTTTTGGTATGGACGAGAGTAGAACCCTCTAGCTTTAGCACGTACCGCAAACTCACATGCAGAGGTAGATCGTAATAGCCTAATCAGGAATGAATTCTCCTAGCTGGGAACGAAGGGCGCACTGGTTAGACAAAGCAAGAATGTTCTCATAAGTAGCATGATGTTGCTGAAGAATGTCTTTTTTTTTAAAAAAAAAGATAGTTACTTACATTAGATTAGATTAGTGCTTGTTCCATGGATCATGAATACGACACTTCGTAATGATGTGGAACGTGTCAGGTTAATAAAATGTATCTATACAAGATATTACATTACACAAAATATTACATGACACTTAATATTTTTGTTTTGGGTTGGGGTGGGGAAAATATCCACTTACTATATCCAAAAATTCATGTAATTAGTAGAAGGAGTGTTGTAGCCATGTACGTTGCTATTACTTTTGAATTCGTTCGGATTGCTAATAACAAATTTCATAAGTGAATATATATATATATATTGTGAGGCTACAGTAAAGATCCCTTTAAATAAGTGTCTGCAGATGATCTTGGATGAGCTCCATCAGTTATTCAGGTTAGACGCTTTTGTGCAATGAACACTCTGTTACTCAGTGATGAGTTACCCCAGAAAATGATACCATACGAAAGCAGAGAATGAAAATAGGAGTGGTAAGCTAATTTCCTGAGATGTGTATTGCCAAAATTTGCAGTGACTTAATAGCATAAGTAGCTGAACATAAACGTTTCAGCAGATCTTCAGTGTGTTTTATCCAGTTCAACCCTTTATTAATTCATACACCAGAAATTTTGAATATTATACCTTAACTTACGATTTCTGAGTGAAGGCTATATATGTTACTAGTGTCATTCCATTTACTCTGTGGAACTGTATGTACTGTGTTTTGTCAAAGTTTAATGAGAGCCCATTTGCAGAGAACCACTTCATGATTTTCTGAAAAACATCGTTTACAATTTCATCAGTTAGTTCTTGTCTGTTGGCTGTGATAGCTATACTTGTATCATTGGAAAAAAGTACCAGCTTTGCATCGTCGTGAATATACACTCCTGGAAATTGAAATAAGAACACCGTGAATTCATTGTCCCACGAAGGGGAAACTTTATTGACACATTCCTGGGGTCAGATACATCACATGATAACACTGACAGAACCACAGGCACATAGACACAGGCAACAGAGCATGCACAATGCCGGTACTAGTACAGTGTATATCCATCTTTCGCAGTAATGCAGGCTGCTATTCTCCCAAGGAGACGATCGTAGAGACGCTGGATGTAGTCCTGTGGAACGGCTTGCCATGCCATTTCCACCTGGCGCCTCAGTTGGACCAGCGTTCGTGCTGGACGTGAAGACCGCGTGAGACGACGCTTCATCGAGTCCCAAACATGCTCAATGGGGGACAGATCCGGAGATCTTGCTGGCCAGGGTAGTTGACTTACACCTTCTAGAGCACGTTGGGTGGCACGGGATACATGCGGACGTGCAATGCCCTGTTGGAACAGCAAGTTCCCTTGCCGGTCTAGGAATGGTAGAACGATGGGTTCGATGACGGTTTGGATGTACCATGCACTATTCAGTGTCCCCTCGACGATCACCAGAGGTGTACGGCCAGTGTAGGAGATCGCTCCCCACACCATGATGCCGGGTGTTGACCCTGTGTGCCTCGGTCGTATGCAGTCCTGATTGTGGCGCTCACCTGCACGGCGCCAAACACGCATACGACCATCATTGGCACCACGGCAGAAGCGACTCTCATCGCTGAAGACGACACGTCTCCATTCGTCCCTCCATTCACGCCTGTCGCGACACCACTGGAGGCGGGCTGCACGATGTTGTGGCGTGAGCGAAAGACGGCCTAACGGTGTGCGGGACCGTAGCCCAGCTTCATGGAGACGGTTGAGAATGGTCCTCGCCGATTCCCCAGGACCAACAGTGTCCCTAATTTGCTGGGAAGTGGCGGTGCGGTCCCCTACGGCACTGCGTAGGATCCTACGGTCTTGGCTTGCATCCGTGCGTCGCTGCGGTCCGGTCCCAGGTCGACGGGCACGTGCACCTTCCGCCGACCACTGGCGACAACATCGATGTACTGTGAAGACCTCACGCCCCACGTGTTGAGCAATTCGGCGGTACGCCCACCTGGCCTCCCTAGTGCCGACATTGTGCATGCTCTGTTGCCTGTGTCTATGTGCCTGTGGTTCTGTCAGTGTGATCATGTGATGTATCTGACCCCAGGAATGTGTCAATAAAGTTTCCCCTTCCTGGGACAATGAATTCACGGTGTTCTTATTTCAATTTCCAGGAGTTTATTAAGAATAGCGGAGGACCCAAGACCAAACCTTGCTTCACCTCAGTCTTGATTGTTCCCCAGTTTGAGAAATCACCAGTTTTTTGCATCTTAGGTGAACTGCTTATTTCAAGACATCCAGTGGTAGATGTATACGCGAATCAGGAATGAATTCTCCTAGTTGGGGGAAGAATGTTCTCATAAGTAGCATGGTGTTGCTGAAGAATGCTTTTCCTGAAAAAAAGATCGTTACTGTTAAATATTGCTATGAAATCGAGGAAGAAGCTTCTGGATGAGTACGTCTAGAATAGAACATTATACGGAACGTAAATCACTGAAGAAACGGAGGGCATTCGACAAGTGATACTGGAGAAGTTGTTGATAATCAAACACATAGATAGAGTACGAGATGAAGATTGCTGTATAGAATTATATGGAATAGGGACATTAGTGAGAGAATTGTTAACTTGGAAATGAAAGGAATACCACACTATCTAATCCCGCGAAGTGGTGCAGATGTGACTTTAAATTGGAAAAATTATAAGCAGGATACCGCCCTATCGATTGCCACGAAGTGATGCAGATGTGACTTTCATTCTGGTGGATGGTGTTTCCAGACTTCTACCAGCGATCCACATAGGAATATCCGCGGATCTCCTAAATTATTCAAGATAAATACCGAATTGGTACCTTCGATCCGGACACGATTTCCGTATCCATTATTCCCGCTTAGAGCTTATAGTCCGAAAAACAATAAAGCTGCGCGAGGGTGTTGAGTGCAGTATGTACTCAAAGACAGAAGAATTCAGGTCAGGAAGGAGGAGGGATGGGTGGTATGAGACTAGTGGAACTGCAGAGTCAGAAGGAAATTATGTTCTACTAGTTGTTACTGTCCTGCGAGATACCTTAGGATTCAGATAACACAAATTCACGAGACTGTCGCTAGCGTACACAAAGTGCTGAAATATTTTCAAGTATACTTTTGACCCAATCGATTTAATAAATACGTTGATTGATTTAAAAAATGATATAAATTGATTTAATAAATACGTTTCTCTTCCTTCAACAATAGATTGACGTGAGGTGTTACTATCTCTGTGCATGTCTCTGTGAAGAGGATAATTTCGGTTCAGAATCTAAGGCATGTACATGATTCCATACGAAGTGGAAAAATTTCAATTGCAATGAATTTGCTTTTAAAACTCTGCAACGAAAGAAAGATAATTACGACATATTTGTTTAAAATATTTTAGTAGTACCTTTCTTTAAATGTGTAAGCATATGTGTGAATAAACTGTTGTGAAATAATAAATATAATTTCATACACAATTTTTTCCATAATCTACATTGTCATACACGTAACCAACTCGGAGCCCTGCTTTTTGCGGACAGCGAGTCCAGCGCACTAGCTGTATGAGCTTATCATCTGTTTTCCTCCATTCCTTCTAATTTCTACAAATATCCTCTTGCTACGTTATGGGTTGCTAGTATCTGTCTCTCTTCCATACGTTCCGCGCCATTGTGGGTCGTCAGTTTCTCTGTCCGTTGTTGCACAATTACGGGTGGTCCTTACTTCTTCTGTGCTTTTCAATTGTCTGATGTTTTGCTTTCCTGCACATGGCAGTACACGGCAGTTTTCAGATATACTGGGCTCTTTTTCATTGCTACTTTCTCGCGAGAACGATCGCTCCTCGTTACTGCAGTTTACCCGTCTATGGGGTCAGGACTTGCACAACCTCACCCAGAATATCTCTAACTTGACTCTGCATTGTATGTAAATTGAAGGTGGAGGGTGGAGAAAGGAAAAAAAAGGGAAGAAACTATCGATGTCAATTGCATCGGGACTTTACGCAGAATCAGCGGCGACGAGTGAAATAGAGCACCGGACCGGAATTCGAACCCGGAATCTCTTTCTTGTGAGGCAATTGCGTTAACCACTTTGCTATCCAGTCACAGAGTTAACAGCAACCGCGAATACTATCTCGGCACGCTTCTCGGCCGACACATACTCTCACATAGCGCAGATGTAAAACTTCCTGGCAGACTAAAACTACGTGCCGGACCGAGACACAATCTCGGAACCTTTGCCTTTCTCGGGCAAGTGCTGTACCGACTGAGTTTCACTGTTCATTGTTTGGTGATACTGCCGTGACGTGCAACTAACGGCACAGTACAGCTTCTGCATCATGCACGGTACTTCCTATGCAGCATCGAACTACTTCGATACTCATGATGGCACCCCTGCCACCCCCCCCACCCCCCCGACCCAACCCAGAACAGCTACGGTGACCCCGCTCACTCCTCCGTAGTCTACCAATACATCGAATTCACAGACCGGCTTCCTTGATGCACTCTATCCCCTAATTCACGTTTCTCCTCTACATGACGTTCCTCCCGTTGCCGATTCTGAGCCATCTGTTTCAAACACACCTGGATCCAGCGCTGCCTCCTCTGACCTGGCCTGGTGCTCCTTGCCGTGGTGATCCGTTCCCTTGGGCCTCGTCTTTAGGTCTTGACCCGAATGGCATCCTCATTGCCAGACCCAGTATATCTGCCGGCTCCATCACCACCTGGTCTGTCGTCTCCGGCTCCTGCAGCACCGGTTTTGGCACCACCAGCTCCAGTGCCATTGGCGTCAGTGCCACCGGATCGAGTGCCACTGGCTCCAGCACTATTGTCCAAGTCACAGCTGGCTGACTCCAGCACGATGGCTCCTCCATCTCTTCTGTAGGCGAATGGGGTGTTGCAACAGCGGATGTCACCTGTGTTACGACCGCCTGTGTTTCCTCCGTAGGAAAGAGGTATGTGGCGTCTTGGCTGGCGCCTACTTTCCGGCCACCGACCACAACGGAGCACAGCCGGTTGCCTCGCTGTGAAGGCGTCGACAACCGACTTGTAGCTCATCCTGTCTGTGCCAGCCCCTGCGGTATCTATGCGATATCGGCGGGGCTAACTCTCATCCGTGGGCCACGTGATAGAAGCACGACTTTTCGGTATTCTTCCAGTGGACACCGTCCAGCAGCTCGCCAGTCAGCCTACGAGTTCCAGTTCCAGGTAGCAAGTTGAACATGAATGTTCAACGACCTCTATACGTCACAGTGGAGCGCGCCTCAGTCGGAAGCAGAACATCGATATTGTTACAGATACGGACCTTGTCTGCAGGAGTGACTCCTTACTGTGACAGACTGTGCACTCAAACTGTACTTTCAAGAAATGTTATCGAGAAGTCCCGTTTCTCATCAGAACACAGCGATCTTTCAGCTCCGTTCATTCAGAAGCTGTTCGGTTGGTAGCCAGAATCTAACGTTGTTGTGTATTCTCTGTGTTAGTAATAAAGATATATTGTTCTCGTTTACCTGATTGCTTCTTGCTTCTTGTAGTGTGCTTCACCCACGCAATGGGATACTAAAGAATCCCCTTGCAATCCCAAGGGTTCTGGGTGAATGGATATTTGCACGATTAATTTTCCATTGGAAATGTGAATACCCATTCACACAGAAGTCTTGAGATTGCAACGCCATTCTTTAGTATCCTGCGAGAGAGATGCGACCAGGTAACGGATAAATTTTGAGATAATAAGTACTCCAAATTCCCTCAGGGTAGCAGATTAACTTACATGAGATGTTATTTAACATAGGCTGTGCATTACAGTACCGATGTTTTAAGCATGATTACTGTATTGTAAATAGTCACAATCTTTGAACCTAGACCGTTTAATAGCAGTACGCATTGCGACGGGTCAGGCTCTTATCGCGCAGTTTCCTTTCCCTGAAAGAAAATCCACCTACCTCGTTTCTTAGGTAGTTGCTGCACTCGCCTCTCCTGATAGCAGCTACTGGAAAAATTGCAGAAAAGCAGTGTTGAAGAAACTGCAATTTAATAGCCGCTCACCGGAGGCCGCGATACATGTTTGCTGAAATACAATCTATGAGCAATCTTCCTAAATAAATTGAGTTATTGGAATGGTAGTAATTGTTTACTCAAACGAGAACGCGAAGTTGGTAATTCTATTTAAGCTCTTTATTGTCTTTAAGCCTGATCATCAGCCCGCTAATCTACGTTTGAAGAAAGTTCAGTTCACAATTCTATCCACACTCAAACCCCGCCAGAATTAGCTTTCAAAGTTACGGAATTTACTTAACTGCAACACAGACGATTTTCTAACATACACGTTTGCAGTCGATGTTCAATAATAGTTCGTTTTTTAACGTTAATGCTCGCCATAAGCACTTAGTAAAAGTTTACGAAGTACCGCCACGCTTTTAATTATTAAAGTTACTCGCGTCTTTCGCGGAACGAAAAGTCACAACTCGCTCAAACTCACACTACGCGTTACTGGACTCTTCCAGTCTCAAATCGCACAGTACCGAACCGATGAAGCCGTTTTATGACTTCATTTTACACATTATTCGCGAGGACACATCAAGCATGTCTCTTCTCGATCACAGTTCCTTCGCGACCCCTCCTCCACTCGCGACTCACTCTCCTAGTCTGCTAACCGTCCTCGCATCTCATTGGCTCACACATCACACAGCCAATCAGAATTAACTCTTTGGGTGCGCCTCGCGCCAAAATCTAGCACGCACCAGTCATGACTTCTGAATCATTTACGTCATGATTTCTTGTTACACAAAATTTACTGTATAATTTAACAAACCGAAAGGAAAACTAGACTTTACTTTATTTCCAGAAATTATTTAAATACTCGCGAACGTTCTGGCTGCTTGTACAATACCATACACTCTTGGACATCCGACATTCACTAAGATGGGGAACCACTGGCGACTCTGTTCCCACGGTTACATCGTCTGAACACTTGCGAGTTCCAACCTAGATTTTATACACTTGCAAAGAATGGCGAATGTCCCTCTTTCATTCACTCAGGCACACTCATTCACTCTCACCTACTCATATAAAATAACTGTTCACAAAAATTCAAAACATTTATGGTTTTAACAAAGTTATAGGTGAATTTCTAAAAGTAAAATTCTCAAAATAAATACAAAAGCACGGAAGGTGATTTTGTTTCATAGTTGGATGGTCACTGAAGGTGATCTATACATAATGGTATTTATTTAGACTCGAAAATTGTAGAAATTTGCGTTTTCTGTAAGATTTTTCTAATTTCCAAAATATGCAGGTTTCAAAGCTCAAATTTGGATGACTTATTTTTATTCATAACAGAAACTAGTATATTAACTTTTAATTTCCTCAGGTTCCTCAGTTAGAAGTTATTAAAGATGAAAGTTCCACGTTATACACGCGGCTAGTTAGCGCACAGGTCTTACATTCTCACGGTACAGACATGCCATATGGTCGTGACGTCAGACGAACGGACACCGGTAATCTGCCCGCTACAGCACATATGCTAATCTGATGGCTACTTTACAGTCTGTCTACATTTCACAGTAAATATTTGATAGAAAACTGTGCGCTCGCACTAGTTGCGACGCCACACACCTCCTGAGGAAACTAAATTTTTTCATTCATGACAAACTTTTAGTTTTCTAAAAAAAATTTCTATTAAAGATTTACTCAAACAGCTATTTAACATTTATAGTTCCTGTACATCAATCATCCACTTATACCTAGGGCTGACGACCTACAAAACATCTTATATCTAAACATGCACTTTTATCATCATTCAAAAAAAAATTTTTCAGATTACAAAATTCTATTTACAAATTCCTGAAAGAGAAAACAAACCTAAATACTATCTTGATGTACGTCACACGCACACTAACACTACTATCGCTATGGTGAGCGTCACTTTTTTACCACTTACACTTAAGATTTTGATAGCACTCGTAGTTCGACCGGGTCCTGCTTGGGAGGTCCATTTCAAGTCTCGTGCTACCACCTCTGTTTACTTCGGCGCACCTGAAACATCAGCTGGCCTCAGTTCCCTTTCTAACTGCTACGTCTTAACCTACAGCAGCGATAAATGGCGCTATCTGCTTGACTCTAAAGTCTCATATTTTTGATAAAATTTACTTTACAGTATGTACAATTTTCAATTTTTTTTTTTTTTTTTTTTTTTTTTAAGTGAAAAGTGAATTGACTTTCCTAATGCAGTACCGAAGTGGCACATTTACTCTTTAATTACTTCTTCATCTCATAATCAAACAAGTTATGGTTACATAAGAAATACTAAGAAAAACAATTCCTACAAATAGTTCACAAATACATAATAAATCTCCGCCAGCACTGGTGACTCTCCAGTTCCTGTACAATACACAACAATATAAAATATACACAAAATTATCAATATTACAATTCTGTCTCCAGGCAATCTCCTGTAGTCCTGTATCATAAATTAAACACTGAAAAATACATATTTACTTATTCATTTATCAACACTACAATCCTTATACTAATCTCTACGACAAACTTGGGGAGCTTTGTGTGTCTCTGGTCAAAATTGGAATCGATGTCATGGGTACTTTCCTCATCTCACATATCTGGAGTTACTTCAATTTCTTGTCAACATCAGGTTTTCTCTAGTCACATTCGGGTTTAATTTACAACTCTCATACTCATACTTCACACACTCAGGTTAGTATTTGTTAAAGCGTTTCCTACTAATCTGCGAAACCTCGTTACCCATACTTTCTAACATACATCCACCTCCTGAGTTACCAACGTCGCCTCAGCTCTGTTTACATTCGTAGCCTCACTTCCTTTTGTTTACAAACATCTCCTCTGTTTACCAACAAACGCCACCTCTGGTTACCAACATTAAGCTTTTTATTTACTCACCTTCGTAGCCTCACTTTTTCCTAATATCGAGCTAGCCAAACACTATGCTCATTCTTTCTCCTTTTCTCACATATTTCTCTTCATTTGACAGTCAGTCCTGCTGCACTGTCCCTTTAACTTAACTTCCTTTACCCCTTTGACAGTCAACCTTGTTGCACTGTACCTTTACTCATTTTACCACTAAATCACCTCCTGAGGCTCTGACTTCATTGAACAGACAGTTTTGCTGTACTGCTCCATTTCCTTTCCTAAACATTAGCTTAATGCTACGTCTTAACATATCGTTCTGTTACTTAACAAACAGCTTCAATGTTCGTCACCATATTTTCTGAGGCTCTTACATTTCTTAGTTATTTTACCTTTCTAAGGGCATTACCCACACCTTAGGCCAAACATTTACTTTACTGAGACTTATTACTTATCTGAGGTATCTTAATCCTTTTTGATTTTCTCTTACACTCATTCCTTACGCTTAACCTATACTGCACTGAGGTTCTTTCCTACTCATTACTTAAACACTTTATCACTTAAAAACTACGATAGAGAAGAAGGAAAGACGATAGAATTTTAGTTCTGAATGAAAGAAGAGGTAGGTTGACAATACGGAAAAGAAAGTGGAAGAAATATTGTCAAACGACTCGAGACCTAGTGCTCGTCACGCACTTAGCTCTGCAAAGAGTGCAAAGCTCTCTGAGGTATTTACTCACTCCTGGCCACGTCTCTCTTTAGTAATTTCTCCTCGATCCTATTTCTGACACTCACAAGCTCAGACGGATCCTCTACTTTTTTGCCACCGTACTCATTATAGCCCTCCAAGAATTTCTCTGTTTTACAAATACATATAGGAAAATCATTCTGCTCAGGATCCTCACATAGCTGCTTACCGATGAAAGGTATAGTAATTAGTTTACCCTTAATTTTTACCATAACATCATTGGTAGAAAAATTCACCCATCCTTCATATTTATTCAAAAAGTCAGCCCCCACCAACATGTCTACACTCAGTCCATTTATAACTAAGAAGTTCTGTCTTATTTCTACTTCCTTAAATGCTATGGGTAGAAACACTTCCTGTTTTACTGTCTTCTTAGTCTTACCGGTTGCTACTACAATGTTCAAGCCACTTACTGGCATCTTAACAATCTGTTTACTGTTAGGGAGTTCATTTACCAAGTTCTGGGATACTGCACAGACTTCCGATCCAGTATCTATCAAACATTTAACTGGTTCATTTAATACTCTTAGCTCTACTATCGGTTGCCCTAAGTACTCTTTATTTATTTTGGGTTCTGCTTCCTCCAATAAATCTTGCACAATTTCTCTCCTTTCGAAGCCTGTCTTTTGGGTGGCAATCACATTCACACTTACAGGGTTTATTTCATGCTTATTATCACCCTCAATTCTAGTGGCAGCTCCTATTAGCCTAGCCACTATTGCTAAGTCAAAACATTTTTCCAATGTTTCCCCCTCTTTCTCATTAACCTCCTTTTCTACGACCCTATCCAAGGCGTCGTCATTAACCTCTACCTCCTCCTCTAATCTATCCTCTTCTTCGTAACTATCTACAACATCAATTATCTCATCAAGCACAGTCACAACCCTGCCATTATTACTGTTCTCACCCCTATCCGACAGCTCTTCATTAGTTTTACTGTGCATAATGTCTTTCTGATTATTACCCTTATAACTAGTACTTAGTTCTTCAATAAGTGGCTTCTTATGATTATTCTTACAGTTAATTGGTTCATTAACCTCCACTTGACTTAAAGCTACTATCTCTGTCTGTTTTACGTTATCCTCCCTAAATTTTGTAGCAACAACATTTATGTTAGGTGGTCGTTCAGGCTGCTTTCTTATGAATGGTTTTGCCAGCGGATTTAACTTTAAACGCTGTTGCCTACGATCGCCAGCACACTCGTAGACAATTAATGGTTTTCCGAGCGCGGTGCGTCATCACTATGCCTCCAGCTGACCGCCTCACCTCCTGACATCTGTCGGCCGCTGTCATACTGCTCGCGTTCATTGAACCTGTTAACATATGTTCTTCCTCTACCACGTGAACTGCCACGGCATCCGCCGCCTCTCTGAACACCCATCCTATTAATGTTTACATCCGCGCGATTGTCATTCTGCCTAGCAGGCGGGCGATGCTCCCTCCTCATGTTTTCTTCTTCTTTTTGGACGGATTCAACCCTTTCTAAATACTGTACGAACTTGTCAATGTTATCTCGGGGCGCAGATATGATCTTAGTTTTCCAGTTCCACGGTAGCTTATTTTCTACCCCTAATATGATCTGTTCTGTTTCTAACTTATTACTAAGGTAGGACAGAGTTGTTACCCACCTTTGAACAAATCGTTTGATGCCCTCTCTCTTGGGGTCATACTTCTCTCCCGACCAGAACCGATTAAGAACATCCATCTGCTTTCTCTTTCCCCAGTATTCCTCAAAGAACGCTAATTTAAATTCTGACAATTTCGCGTATTTTTCAGAGGCTAAATTCCCCCATACTCTGGCCTCTCCCATCAAATTTGAAGTGATAAAGCCTATCTTTTGTTTATCGCTCCATACTTTCGGCAAAACGTCTTCAAAATCGTTCCAAAATTCTCTGGGGTGCATGTTCTTACTTGGGTCAAATTTTAAAAACTGTCTGTGGGTAACATACGCAACCTCGGTAGATTCAATTATTCCACTGGAAATTATACTACCACTATGGTTAGAAACACACTGTTCTACTTTGGTTAGTCTGCATTCATGCCCACAAAGTTGCTCATTCACACTTTCACTGAAATGGCTTATGTGAGTCTCTAAATTATTGACCTTATTTACAACTTGCTCTCCAAGTTTCTCACACCGAATTTTGGTATCATTTACTTTACATTCTAAGGCGGCATGATTAATTTCATTGGAATTCTCTACCACTTTTATGTGCTCACATACTTTATCTAATTCTGCATCAACATGGGATTTAAATTGCTGTTGATCCTCAGTAACCTGTTCGATTCGTGTCGTCAATTCACTTTGCACTTGAACAATATTTTCTGTACATTCTAGTTTAACCTGCTGTATTTCAACATTTACTTTACTGCTGAGCACTGCTAAATCTTGCTTCCAACAGTCTCTGAGATCGGATATTTTGGAATCTAAATCAGCGCCCATTTTAGTCATCTCATTACTTAAATCAGATCCTAATTTAGACATTTTTGAATCCATTTGTGACATATTAGTTTCCAATTTTGATATACTGGAATCCATTTTTGACATACTGGAATCCATCTTACTTGACATATTGGAATCCAACACGTTCATCTTAGTTAATAGATTCATCAGCATACTGGCGACATTATCCTTCGCCCCCTCATTTGCTGATACAATGTCCCTATTAACATTAACTACCGGCATGGGTAACTGTAACTCACTGGGCACTGACATATTTGGATCTGACTCCAAACTATAATTAACATAGGATGAATCAGTCAAACTACTACTGAAATTGGGTTGAGACACGTCTAAACTAAAATTCATGGGGTCATTTTCCCCTGTCTCCATCCCACTATCACAACTTAGTTCCGCCTTTTTGTCACTTGGTTGAAACTCAGCCATTTTTCTCAGTTTGACTCCACAAACACACAAAGTTTTCAAAAGCACTGTACTTAACTTTGTGCTTCGGCGTGCTGCGTTGCTGCTAGATGAAACTGCGGGTCCGTTCACCATACACTGCAATGCTGTACCAGTTTCCGGGCCCCCGCTCGAATCAGCGCTGCCAACTGCCACTGCTGTCGTCGCCTCTGCGTAGTCTCCGTAGCTCGTCGTCTGCCAGACGCCGTCGTAGACTGCTATTCCAATCGGCGCGTAGTCACCGAAAAATTCTTCCGTTCCGTACAACACATTACAGTTCACGGACACTTTCACTGTCCTTCCTATTCACGTGGCGATATCAATTTGTACGCTACACAGTTCCTACACATAGCGAGCACTTC
Organism: Schistocerca gregaria; assembly: GCF_023897955.1. Classification (NCBI taxonomy): domain Eukaryota; kingdom Metazoa; phylum Arthropoda; class Insecta; order Orthoptera; family Acrididae; genus Schistocerca; species Schistocerca gregaria. The sequence continues at coordinate 661,892,954 of NC_064921.1, forward strand.
TGTATTGTCCGGTAATTGTCACTACTGCTTTTTTTTTGAAATTCACTGGAATTTACTATTTTTATTTCCCGGCCGATGCACCACTTGCGACGGGTCAGGCTCTTATCGCGCAGTTTCCTTTCCCTGAAAGAAAATCCACCTACCTCGTTTCTTAGGTAGTTGCTGCACTCGCCTCTCCTGATAGCAGCTACTGGAAAAATTGCAGAAAAGCAGTGTTGAAGAAACTGCAATTTAATAGCCGCTCACCGGAGGCCGCGATACATGTTTGCTGAAATACAATCTATGAGCAATCTTCCTAAATAAATTGAGTTATTGGAATGGTAGTAATTGTTTACTCAAACGAGAACGCGAAGTTGGTAATTCTATTTAAGCTCTTTATTGTCTTTAAGCCTGATCATCAGCCCGCTAATCTACGTTTGAAGAAAGTTCAGTTCACAATTCTATCCACACTCAAACCCCGCCAGAATTAGCTTTCAAAGTTACGGAATTTACTTAACTGCAACACAGACGATTTTCTAACATACACGTTTGCAGTCGATGTTCAATAATAGTTCGTTTTTTAACGTTAATGCTCGCCATAAGCACTTAGTAAAAGTTTACGAAGTACCGCCACGCTTTTAATTATTAAAGTTACTCGCGTCTTTCGCGGAACGAAAAGTCACAACTCGCTCAAACTCACACTACGCGTTACTGGACTCTTCCAGTCTCAAATCGCACAGTACCGAACCGATGAAGCCGTTTTATGACTTCATTTTACACATTATTCGCGAGGACACATCAAGCATGTCTCTTCTCGATCACAGTTCCTTCGCGACCCCTCCTCCACTCGCGACTCACTCTCCTAGTCTGCTAACCGTCCTCGCATCTCATTGGCTCACACATCACACAGCCAATCAGAATTAACTCTTTGGGTGCGCCTCGCGCCAAAATCTAGCACGCACCAGTCATGACTTCTGAATCATTTACGTCATGATTTCTTGTTACACAAAATTTACTGTATAATTTAACAAACCGAAAGGAAAACTAGACTTTACTTTATTTCCAGAAATTATTTAAATACTCGCGAACGTTCTGGCTGCTTGTACAATACCATACACTCTTGGACATCCGACATTCACTAAGATGGGGAACCACTGGCGACTCTGTTCCCACGGTTACATCGTCTGAACACTTGCGAGTTCCAACCTAGATTTTATACACTTGCAAAGAATGGCGAATGTCCCTCTTTCATTCACTCAGGCACACTCATTCACTCTCACCTACTCATATAAAATAACTGTTCACAAAAATTCAAAACATTTATGGTTTTAACAAAGTTATAGGTGAATTTCTAAAAGTAAAATTCTCAAAATAAATACAAAAGCACGGAAGGTGATTTTGTTTCATAGTTGGATGGTCACTGAAGGTGATCTATACATAATGGTATTTATTTAGACTCGAAAATTGTAGAAATTTGCGTTTTCTGTAAGATTTTTCTAATTTCCAAAATATGCAGGTTTCAAAGCTCAAATTTGGATGACTTATTTTTATTCATAACAGAAACTAGTATATTAACTTTTAATTTCCTCAGGTTCCTCAGTTAGAAGTTATTAAAGATGAAAGTTCCACGTTATACACGCGGCTAGTTAGCGCACAGGTCTTACATTCTCACGGTACAGACATGCCATATGGTCGTGACGTCAGACGAACGGACACCGGTAATCTGCCCGCTACAGCACATATGCTAATCTGATGGCTACTTTACAGTCTGTCTACATTTCACAGTAAATATTTGATAGAAAACTGTGCGCTCGCACTAGTTGCGACGCCACAGCATCATCTACAATATGATATTAAAATGTAAATGATACTGCGAAGCTGGAGGCAAAATATTCTGTTTTTACGGTTTTTCTTGTATCGTGAGTACCTCCATTTAGTAAGGTCGGAAAACTTAAGAACTTTAAATGAATATAAATTAGTTAACTGGCGTGCTCGGTTTTTCAAGGATGGCAAAATAAAATTGTCACATCCCAGCGACCTCTTTGGAAGATCTTCATTTCGTTTCATTTAGATGTATTTTTACGTAAAACTCTCAGCAATACCAAAATAAAACTTTGTATCACAAAGATATACTCAGAAGGCCATGACGTGACTCAATGTTGCCCTTTCCTAAGACACAGTGACTATAACAAACTAGTTCCCCGGTTATGTAATTAATAGCATAAATATGGCCCATTAAATAATAGGGTGCTTCTAGGTGTTTTGCCGAAGAGTTTCTCTATTTAACGCACAGGCGGCGAGTAAACATAACAGAAAGATTGTCAGCACCTGAAGTAGACGGCAGTGTTTGTCGTCGAAATATAACAATGGAAATAGCAGAACAGAAAACTGTATCACATTCAGAGATGACGGATACATCACGACGATCATCGCGGCAGTAATTATTTAATGTTAATTTTAATATGAACGCTTGAACTAATTCCTCAGCGTTTAATGCAATACATTTGCGACGCATTTCGACTACTGTTGAAAATCGAAGGAATATAGGCACTAAGTTGCAATAGCATGTTCAGAAAACAAGAATAATATTAGTTCTCACTCTAGAAACCGCGAAAAACGCGTTATGATCTTTAAGAAATGATCCCTAAAAGCCTACTGCAGTAAAACGTAAGACGGAATGGCTAGAGTGACTTTAGGCTGTTTGCCAGAAACGTCTAGAAGAGTGATTAATGAACGTTTCTTCTTATAAGATATACCATGACAGCTGACGACGTTATTCAAAGACTTGGACAATGCTATGAGACTCTAAGTTCTACATTTTATCTCGCATTTTCATCACACTCATTGACCCATGAAAGAATACAATTAAAGTGTTTTTGGTTACCTTAAATTGTCAGGAGTGTTTTTAGATCAGTAAGAATCTAAATTTATTGTTTCAATGGTTTTGGATTTCAAGGTTAACGTTAGAAAATTACTTGTTGTCACTGTCAAATAATGGAACAAGTTACCGAGCAGACTATGAACTGAAAACGTTTGGTGTCAGGTGTGATTCAAGTTAGATTCTGCTTGATCTAGTAGCTGATAAAATTATTGGGAGATGGCAAAGTTTCAAGCACTTCTCTGCCGATCTACACTTAAAACAAAATGCACCATTATTCCAATGCATCTGCCCTTTTTTTTGAACGATTTCACTCGAAGTAAGAACCAATAGACAATGCACTGAAAAAAATAAGGGTGGTGAAATATTTTGGTTGTCACGTAATAGTGGTCAGTGCTGCCAACTCCGGCTTTGCGCAGGATAGTAACAAGAAGCAGGCGGGAGTTTGCAGCAGTTTAATCAGCTTTCCGGCCTGAGCGGGAGTTGGCAGCGCTAGCTACCTCCTTTTTTCGTACCCCTAGCGGCCTCTGTCAAAAGCGGGCGTTTCCAATTACCAAACTAACTCCCGTGAAAAATGATGCCGGCAGCCAGCGCCGCTCCGCCTCGTTTAGCTACGGACGCCAGGCGTAACAACTGTTTAATTAACGCTAACTGCCATGCAGTCGATATTCGAAACGGTGCAGCCAAGGTCGGGTTTCCTTAGGTGTACTGCAGGCTCGAGCACCTGTCTTGATTGTGCCGCAAAATTAACAAAGTAGAAACCGAAGGGAGGAAAGAGAGACCGTGTATATAAGAATTTTCCGTCATACCTGGGAGATAAGATAGGCGATGAACATAAACTAAGCAGCTGACATGGGAAACATAATTCGATACCAGCTTTATGCTTGACGTATTTTCTGATGAATTAGATATGATCTTTTAAGGAAAATTGTACACTGCTCTCGATAAATTAAGTTTTTGCTAAATAGGCATTCTTTTTCCAGATTTCTGTTCTCCATCTGTAAAATTCTTTTTCAACAATGATTATTGATAGACGTATATTTCCTTTTCGTTATACACTAAAAGACGCAAATCCCCTAAAATTTTAAAACTTCGTTTCTGTCTTCATCGCTGAAGGTCAGTAGCTCTGCCACAATGCAGGCCCAATTTCTATCGACGTGGAGGGGTATAATCCTTCGCAAGAAGAGTGGGATCGGCCCACTCAAATGTGGACCTACTTGAAGGGGAAGAAGGTTTCAAGGGTCTTTATTCATCCCTATGGTACGAGTATAGCGCGCTGGCGACATTGCCTGCGGTACTATTGTCCCCAGTTCATAATTTTATTCTGTTTTTGGAAGCAATTGTCATATAATCTGGTACATGCATAAGGATTCTTTACGAACTTATTTAAGAAAGTTTATATCTATGAAAATATTTAAATTTTCGGTTACGTAAGTCAATTGTGTTTATATAAATGCTTACATAGTAGTATTTTACATACTGCCATGTTATTTGTAGATAATAAACAGTTGATGGGGTTTGTAGCTGATGGCCAGAGTTCTGTGAAATATTCAAATTGTAATTATTATGGCCAAGAAGCCACAATAATACAGCAATAACACAGCAATAAGTTGCAGTCCTGCTGGCTGCTTGTTATTCTTGCTTATCCAGATTTCAGCTAAAAATAGTCACATTCAGTGCATTTGAGTGAGTTATCTTCCAAAAAACTCGTAGCAGTACATATCACTATGTTAATTTACTCGTATATAGGCAAATGGCAGTTTTCCATCTGCCTATACACCAGTAAACTACACCATATTAATTTACTGGTATGTAGACAGATAGCAGTTTTTCATCTGTCAGTAAATTCATATGGTGGCATGTACTGTTGCGAGTTTTTTGGATGGTAGCTCACTCAGAAGCTCCGAAGATGGTTATTTTACTTGAAATCTGGATATGCAAGAATAATAAAAACTAGTGGGATTGTGGCTGATCACTTTGTCCCTATCCCTCCTTAAATAAACTAAGGTCGCTGTGCTCAATAGTACCTTATGGAATGAAAGCTGATTATGGTAGCGCCATCTATTGTGTTGGTAAATGAAAACAATGAAAATGCACTATTTAAATACCATCTGAATCGCTTTCACTCATTATGAATCGACAATGGTCTACAGTTGTGCTCTATTGGCTCCATAAATTTTATTCAGTATCATAACTGCTTTGTCGTACCCCTGATGGGTATTGTTGTGTACTACCTAGTACTTCTGTAAGTAGGCTGTTTAAGTTTTTTTATTGGTAACGCCGCCGCCACGTAGCGCTCTGTTTGAAAATCACTGGCTGTGCCGTGTGCAGTCTTTGGCTGGTTGGCATTGTTGTAATACTCGCCATTGTAGTGTTGGGCAGCTGCAGCCTGATGCTAACAGCGCGTAGCGTTGTGCAGTTGGAGGTGAGCCGCCAGCAGTGGTGGACGTGGGGAGAGAGATGGCGGAGTTTTGAAATTTGTAAGAATTGGTGTCATGAACTGATATATGTAAAGGTAAATACATTGTTTGTTCTCTATTAAAATCTTTCATTTGCTAACTGTGCCTATCATTAGTTAGTGACTTCCGTAGTTTGAAACTTTTAGTTAGCTGGCAGTAGTGGCGCTCGCTGTATTGCAGTAGTTCGAGTAACGAAGATTTTTGTGAGGTAAGTGATTTGTGAAAGGTATAGGTTATTGTTAGTCAGGGCCATTCTTTTGTAGGGATTTTTGAAAGTCAGATTGCGTTGCGCTAAAAACTATTGTGTGTCAGTTTAAGCACAGTCGTGCTAATTGTTCGAAGGGGACGTTTCACTTCTTACATAACGTTACAAGTGTAAGTGTCAGTTATCACAGACATCTTCAACCTGTCTCTTGTCAGTAGTACATATCCTACTGAGTGGAAGCAAAGTTTAATTAAGCCTATACCCAAGACTGACAACCCTAAGTCGCCAGGTGACTACAGGCCGATCAGCATACTACCTGCAATTTCTAAAGCCCTAGAGCACATCGTCCATGAACAACTGACGGATTACCTCAAAATTCATAACATCCATGACGAATATCAGTCAGGCTTTCGAAAGCACCATAGTACAGCAACCGCATTAATCAAAGTAACTGATGACATTAAACATGCTATGGACAGACGTGAAGCTACTATCCTAACACTGCTTGACTTTAGCAAGGCTTTTGACACAGTTGACTTCGATATATTACTAATTAAAATGAAACAGCTGAATTTCTCAAACAGCGCAATACAATGGTTCGACAGCTACCTCAAAAACAGAAGTCAACAAGTCATTTGTGGGTCGGAAAAGTCATCATGGAAAAGCGTGCGCTCTGGAGTTCCCCAAGGCTCTGTCCTTGGTCCACTACTCTTCTCACTGTACATTAATGACATTTCTTTAGTGATTCACTCCTGCAACTACCATCTTTATGCCGACGACATCCAACTGTACATAAGTGCAAGCCCCAAAAACATTGCTGGCGCAGTAGCGAGTATGAACGCAGATCTTTGTTCTGTTTCTCGATGGGCACAGAACCTAGGTCTGAAACTAAACCCCAAGAAATCCCAGGTCATACTTATATCTCATCCAAAGTTAATCAGCCGGTACTTTCGCGAAACAGTCCCTAAAATACTCCTCAATGGTACCCAACTACCATACCAAAAAACACTAAAAGACCTTGGAATAATCTTGGATGAACACCTAAACTGGGAAGAACAAACAGTCACAGCTTGCCGGAAATCGCTCTCCTCCCTACATGCAATTCAAAAGTTTAGAAAAATATTTCCAACCCATGTTAAACAAAAATTAGTCCAAACACTAGTCTTGCCTAATCTTTACTACTGCGATGTAGTTCAACACGGCACAAATAGTGAAAATTCTAGATGCCTTGAGCTAGTGATGAATGCTTGCGTTAGATACGTGTGCAATATTCGGTTGTATGATCATATCAGTCCTTCATACTCCCAGCTAGGTTGGATACGCCCACATACGGCACGCGATCTCCACACGATGTGCTTACTTCATCGATTTCTTAGCCACTGGTGCCCCCAATACTTATCTTCTCACATTAAACACCTATCATCATTCCACAATCGCAACACCAGATCGGATACGTCTATCATCTTGGCTGTACCTTTACATAACACAAAATCTTTCTCCGTGTCATTCTCCATCTCAGCCATACGACTATGGAACGCGCTCCTCTGTGATCTGCGTCTTCTCCAGAACTACTCAACATTCAAGAGGGAACTCAAAGCTTACATATTAGGGACGGTATAACCACCATTCTTGTGCCCCTCCCATCTCTTTCTTTCTCCTCTCCATCACAGCTTCGAATTTTACCGTTCTATTTCTCTTCCTCTAACCTATCTACCACTTATATATCTCTTTCACCCCATTCTATCGTCTTATGTCTCTGCTCGATGAGAATAACTCACAAGCTGCAAGAACATAACGAGAAAATTCCCAACTAACAATGGGACTGACATTCAGAAAAGAAAAGTATGTTTACATTCATATACATAGTCATTATTATTATTATTATTATTACTATTATTATTATTATTATTATTATTATTGATTGTTATAATTATTTTTTATTGTTATAATTATCATTATACTACTGTTATAATATCTATTTTTTTTTTAACATCAATACTGCATAATAGGCTATATGTCCTTAATGTTAAGTAGAAACTGTAACTCGTTCAACCTGAGTATGCCTGGTTAGGTGTAAGAGAGGGCCTGAAGGCCCTAATCTTGCCAGGTAAAATAAATGCATAAATAAATAAATAAATAAATAAATAAGTATGTTGGTCTCCACTTTTCTCCTGAATTCGCTTGCATTCTCACAGAGAATTGTTGCTATGTTGATGTCGCGCTGTTAGTGACCGACTACCAATGTCAAAATTTTTGTGTCCAAAGTGTGGTTCATGTTGATACCACCACATGCTTGAGCAATGCTGAGCTGTTGAAAGTTACAGAAATTTTGTATCTGTCATTCCTTTACTTTCTTGATGAGTAAGACTCTCCAGCACAATGATACAATTTGTTCTGAATTTTCCTCTTTCTGTGTCCACAGGTAGCTGTCTCACGTATTTACATTTACTTATAACCCTTGCATTCCTTAACGATAACCCAAATCTTACCCTTGTTTAATGTTATCTTCCTAGTTTGCTTTCTTGTACATTATGTTCTCTAGAAGCTCTTACTTGCTAGACGAATCCATTCCTTGGCAATCTCACGAATAATTGCTTCTTTTGCATCAGTGATTTTTCGCTAAGGCAAAAGTAAATTGCACAAATAAATGCTAGTATCCCGATAACACAACCGTGGTTGATTCACTGATCTGAACGTTATTCCGTTTACGTTTCTTTTGATATTGTTGTACATGCTGTATCATTTGAAACAGCTTAATTTCTCCTTTCTCTGAACTGACTGATTCTTCTTTCGTTTGTAGGAATATGGGATCCTATGAACTGTTCCAGATACGTTTTGCTTAACTAATACAGTCCGAGATATCTCTGTTCAGAACGACATTGGTAGAGGTTTTGTAATTATCGTGGTACCTGTAAATGCAGCAGGAGGGTCAAACAATGAACTGGTTACGCCACACTCGGTTCCATTAATTAGCATCCCAATCTGTGATAATTCTTTGATCATACCCATTAATGTTCTATTATTATTACAGTCAATTACTACTTTCTCTGGTGAGAACACGTAATAAGTCCAATAATTTCCTACCTGTTGAAAGTGTGGGTGTGGCACTGAATCTACCATTAACATAATCGTGCTCCCGTTTTTCCTAGGTATTACTGAATTTCACACAATCGCTTGTTGGTTCACACAACTTGAGCTTCACAAATGGTGACTAACTCATTGATACAATTTCTAAGATCTCTTATTGTCCTAATAAAGTGCCATCCCGCTTTGATGAAACGCTAGTTGGAACCTCTACCCCATTATTAATAAATTACCATTAGACTGGATACAGATGAGGCATGAAACATTGTTATTGAGAGTTTAAACCCACTGCAGGTAATTGTGTATTAATGTATGTATATGTATGTATGTATTAATCATCAAAAACAGGTTAACTGAAGAAATATCATAGAAAAATGCTACGTTATTTTTTGCTAGAGGTACAAGGTGTAACCCTGCTGGATATTCTTTTTCTGCTTGCTGTAATCCTATTAAAAACTGCTTTGGTGTTAATAGTGTTGTAATTAATTGTCCAAGTGTGCCATGGTGCACCACTTCCTATACTATTTTAGTTTCTATTCTGCCATCTCCCAAGCTCTTAGCTAGTTCGAGTAGTGGTGTGGCTGTTACTATTTTCTCATCTGATATTTCAAACGATTTTTTACCTCTCTCAAATCTTCGTTTAGCGTTTCAATTGTTCTTTTCCCATACTGCTGCAACCCAGTTGTTATTTTGTGCGTAGTTCTTATTATGTTCAATATTCCCTATTCCGCATTCGTGATCTGTGTCGTATACCAACTTACGGTAATCTCTGTGGTCCTGTCTGTTCCCTACACCGTCTCTAGCGTATTACTGAAATTCGGAATATCCTCATTATTTGTCTCCTTAAACATTGTTTTCAACAGCTTCCCACCAGCGTCTAACCAATCTTTCTTCTTTCGCGATAGCAACTGTAGAATCATTTCTATCAGTTTTGGCAACTGAGCTCTTAGTTTCTCGTAGAAAAACTTCAATTCAATCTGTATTCCCCTTTGAATGCTTCGGTACATAAATCCATCGACATATCCTGAAATTGCCGTACTTAATTTCTTACTTCACAGATGTCAGAGGTGAACTTTAGCAGCCTCTAGTGGTTCGTGCGAAGAACGTCCGGTAACCATGAGAATAAGATTCCATTTTCCAGGGGTTGATTCTAAATTATCTCTGCCTCACATAAGTGTAAGAGAACTATGCTCATAATTACATGTTTTTAATACATCTCCGGCACCAGCTGAGAGAGAGGAATTGTCATGAATCCCCTCGTTCCTCAGGATGAAGGTGTATCCCATTGAAAACTACATATGGGATCGAAACTAAATAAAATAACCCTAAGCCAGGTAACGCAACACAAAATCAAATCCTTACAACCAGACACTCTACCGCTTTTCTGTAGACTCAACTCGATATGGTGCGTTCTATGCTACATTAGTTCCATGTGGTAACTTCTTCTTCTGCAGTAATGGTGACATTACGTCTGGTAACGCATTAATGGTGCCGTTGAAAGATTTCATCTGATAAAAACACAATACAGAATTTTGTATCGACAACGGCAACTTGACGCTCACCAATGATGTCACCACCACTACCTGATATGGTCCTTGAAACTTCGTCACGAATTTCTTAGTCTTAAGCTTTGGGTTATGAGGGTTAACCACTAGGACCTCTTGCCCTACTCTGCACTGAAGTAACGTATTTTTACTTTGTCCAATGCGTTCTCGACGCTCCAGTGGTTTTGTATCAACACGTTTCTTCTGTTGAAATTTCTCTTTCAATGGTTTTACTAACTGCTTCAAATGTTCGCCCTGGATCACATCAAAAGGTGAAGACATCTTTTGCCGTATACTGTTCGGTATGGAGAAAGACCTGTTCCTGTGTGTATTTTAGAGTTTTACGGACTCGTCATGTAACATTGACACATATCTCAGTCTAAATGTTGACTGTTCACGTAATAACTTTACATATTTTCTGTATTACAGTGGGGGCTTTCCGTATGACCATTTCCTTGTTGGTGAAAAGGGTTAGTGCGCAACTTCTTCGCTTTTATCAGTCGACTTAACTGCTTCATCAGATCAGACATACATATAACTAGGTCTTTGATCTGTGACTATAGGTTCCTGTACTCCAAATTTAAATACACAATTGTTATTCATGTCCTGAGTTGCAGTGCTCACATTTTGATCTGGTATTGCATTCATTATTAGGTATATCAAAAAATGGTCGATCATAGTACATATTTATTCTCTGCTACTAAACGGTGCTGGAAGGTCAGTTCCTACCATTTGAAATAGCTTCTCTGATTCTGGTAAACTATGTAGCTGTATTTTCTGATGATTCAGGTCTGTTTGTCGGGCACATGGGATGTATTTTCTAACGTTTCCTCCACTCACCATGCCGTGTTCTCCACCAAAATGTTTCTTCAGTTCAGCTGTCACTAGGTCTTTTATCTCTATTTTCTGACAGTTTGTGGTCATGTGCTTGACATAAAAAACAAGAGTTTTGCAGGAATGACGATACATGGTTTGGATTTTGTTGACCTAGACTGTATGCCTTCGTGCATAAGGAACGGTAGCTGCTTTGCATTCTTTGCATGTTGCTTGTGTATCCTTACAGTCTGATGGAATTAATTTAGGTACTTGTAACACTGTAGTTTCCCTAATAAGTGTGTCTGCAGTTGTGTACTTAACAGTGGGCCTTTGAACTACCTCGTATTGAAACTCAGCTTCAGGGGAAATCTTGTTAGTTTACTTGAAAGGTCTTTTACTTCCAAGAACCACTTCGAGGATGCATGATCCGTAATAGCTTTAAATTTACGACCATACAGGTACCAAATTCCATATAGTAAAGCTAGCATCTCTTTTTCTCTAGTCAAAAAGTTGCACTCAGGCTTATTTAGCTGATGAGATACTGTAAGTAGGCTGTTTAGGTTTTCTTATTGGTAACGCCGCTTAGCGCTCGGTATGAAAAATCACTGGCTGTGCTGTGCGCAGTGTGTGTTTAGTTTGCATTGTTGTCTGCCATTGTAGTGTTGAGCAGAGGCAGCTGGATGCTAACAGCGCGTAGCGTTGCGCAGTTGGAGGTGAGCCGCCAGCAGTGGTGGACGTGGGAGAGAGATGGCGGAATTTTGAAATTTGAAAGAATTGGTGTCATGAACTGATATATATATTATGACTATTAAGGTAAATACATTGTTTGTTCTCTATTAAAACCTTTCATTTGCTAACTGTGCCTCAGTAGTTAGTGACTTCCGTAGTTTGAATCTTTTATTTAGCTGGCAGTAGTGGTGCTCGCTGTATTGCAGTAGCTTGAGTAACGAAGATTTTTGTGAGGTAAGTGATTTGTGAAACGTATAGGTTAATGTTAGTCAGGGCCATTCTTTCGTAGGGATTTTTGGAAGTCAGATTGCGTTGCGCTAAAAATATTGTGTGTCAGTTTAAGCACAGTCTTGTATAAATTTTCTAAGGGGACGTTTCATATGTCGATCCATAGCCGAAGGTACCTCACTGGAATCTTCTGATTTTTTCTTGTAGTTTGTGTAATTAGTGTAGCTTTTGTTTATTGCTAGCGCGTAATTGTAGAAAGAATCTCCTTTGTAGTTGCAGTCTTTCATTGTTGTACAGTAAAACAGTTGAGGCATGCATGTAGTTTTGCACGAAGTATTTCGCAGTTGCGCTTGCAATTAACTAGATATTATTTTCAGTGCTATGTTAATGTGTTTTCCTATTTTCTTCTCAAAATTGTGGTTTTCTGTGCTATCATGTGAAATATTGTGACAATAATGACGTGTGAAAAACGTAATAGTAGGCTCCAAAGTAAACTGAGAAATGACAGTGAAGACGAAAGCAGTGTGTTAGCGCCGCCGAGTAATGAATTAACTAATGTTCAAAGCAGTAATTTGGTAATTGTGCATAGGGAAATGGAGCGGGCGGCAAATAATGGTGTAGGCAGTGAAACAATTAGTGAATAGGGAAGCATTATCGATCGATCGGTCGGCGACAGCTTGCCTCAGGAATCCGAAATGACAGGGCACAATCTTGCAAATACTGTAGATTCAGGTTTTTCGCCCTCACCGGTTTCTCAGATAAGTTAAGACACATTTTCTGCTTTTCAAAATGTGAATGTTGCCGGTGAAAATGCACTGCCGAATAGCACTGAGGAACATGCTTTAGACACCAGTGCATTGTTATTACAGTTAATGCAACAAATGGGACAAAGGCTACAAAGGTTAAGCACGATGGAACAAAACCAGAGACAAACACAGTAAAAGCTTCAAAAGTTAGACGCAATGGAACAAAATCTTCAGAAGTTAGACACAATGGTAAAAATCTTCAAAAGTTAGACACAATGGAACAAAATCTTGGGAAGTTAGACACCATGCTTGAACAAACACGTGAAGATTTAACTAATGAGTTGCATAACATTGAATGGAAATGTCAAAAAGTCTGTAATGACGAAAAACACAAATTTGTGAGCATTTTCAACCTATTCTTTCGCGGCATAAAAATGCATTACAGAATCACGAAGCAGCCATAAAAGAACTGCAAACTATTATTCATGAAAATCATGAGACCTTGCAAGCTAAAATGGACTCAGTTGCATCTACTGATTCGGTTACGCAACTTGCAAAAACTCGGGAAAACTGAAAGGATACAGTAGAATACGATTTCAACACAAATGGACACTCTGAAACTTGGTTCAGAAAAACACACAGAGGAAATAATTTAACTATCGGATAAAGTATCCGAACTCTCAGATCAATTAACTAACTTATCTACAAAGGTAGATGATGATCTCAATGACACAAGACCTATAGCCTTCACTGACAATGAAGAGTATGAACAAATTTGAAAATTCGAACAGAATCAAAACCAAATCAATACACATCAGCACAAAAGAGAAATCCGGGAAGTACAAGATCAGTTGGCACAAGTAATACAAGAATTACATATTTCAGAGGGCATTCGCGCTCCAGTACAGGAAGAGGGACATAGAAATACGGATCAACCACAAAATAATAACACAGGACACTTCGGAAATTATGAAAGAAATTGGCAAGGCGCATTGAATTTTGAGATGGAACCTCCGAAACGAAGTAACAATGAGCGATGTGCGACTCGACGACATGATGATTTTGACTATAAGCTGTTCATTACTACATGTAAATTCAAAACATTTAAGAATTCTGGCAACGACATTCATCCACGAGCATGGAGTCATCATTTCTCTCATTGTTTTCCTCCCAACAGGTCATTGCAGCATAGATTAGAATTTATGTGTGGCTACTTAGAGAATGAACTAGCTGTAAGAATGCGATCGGTCATTCACGATTGTCACAGTGAAGGAGAATTTTATCATGCCTTCCTCTCAGCGTATTGGTCTCAAGCTACACAAGACCGAGTAAAACATAGCATCATAATGATGAAACATTTCGAACAATCTGAATTTTCCATTCTTGTCAAATATTTCGAAGACATGTTACATAAGAATCAGTATCTTTCAAACCCATACAGCCCTCAGAACTTATCCGCATTTGCTTAATCAAATTACCTGAACATTTACGACAGATTATTTTAGCAGGAAGTTGCAAAGACGACATTGAAACTTTTCAGGGACTGTTACAAGAACTGGAAATTGACACTGACAATCGCGGAACGCGAAAACAGGAGCACAACAATTACAGGTCACATCTGTCACAATTCCGCGATGACAGAAATAATACACGACAAGGCTACTCTTACAACGTAAATCGTGAGCAAAACAGACACCACCCGTATGACAACCGTTGGCAGAGTAGTAATAATTACAGGGAAAGATCACCTCTCCGTGGTAATGACTATCACAAAGACAATCAGAGAAACAGACAATATGGGAACCAAAATAATTATTATCAAGGGAGAAAGAATAACTTTAGATGCAACGGTCCAGCGCGCAGTTACGATTCAGGGAGAAATTCTCCACCACGTGACCGACAAGAAAGAAACTATGGAATCTACCGACATGACAACAGACGATATGATCGTAACGACAGACCTGAATTGCATCAGAACTGGCGGGATTCAACAGAGCAGGGCCCTCTCGACAAGGTGAATTTGTAGAAGTTAGGTCTCCTAATCCCCATAACGACGCGCGCCAACAGAGACAAGACAATGACTCGCACCGCAGGCAGCCACGTGCGCCGGCTGGCTCAGCGAGAAATAACATAGATACTAACCTTGAGAAAAATTCGAGTATTCTTTACCGACGTATACTGCATGATAATTACGTTCAAGCTGAAACTCTGAGTACTATAAAGAGTAAAGGATTTCACCACATTTCACATGTAAAACCGTTTATTGAAAGATAATCTGCTTTATAACTTAGTCTTTGCGATAAAATTTTTCACTTCACATTACTAGTATGCTTTGTCAGACTTAGAAACTGTTAACATGCAACAATGTTTTGAAATTCACTATCCAGTCTAGAACCTAGGGAAAATATTTAGACAGTATTTACGAATGCATTGTTATTACGAACAGACGACACAGTGTTATTGTGTGTATACATTCTTGCTTGTTAGTTGCACTATTATATAACGATTATAAGGCTGACATACTTAGAACATGTACCGGTACTGCTAATGAGATTTTAATGCAAACATTTTGGTTTACTTGAACATAAATTCTGGATTTAAAGTACTTTCTGAGAGATAACAGATGACACAGTGGTTAGTTTATTTGACATCTACATGTTTATATCACGACGCTATTAATATGTGACCCAATTTACATTGTTGCTTTTGCTGTGTCTGTTTTATATCTGCACAATTTTTCTGTATTATTCTGGAAAGTAAAACATGTTTTAGTAGTAACGTTTGTGGCATAGCTACGATGAGATAGCCTTTTCCGTAACACAACAATACGTTACATTATAGTACTTTCTTGGTCATGGTAAGGTACATAATAACTACGATATCTATACGCAAAGCATTTCACTTTCGTTTGTGATGAGGTAAGTACATTGACTTCAGCAGAACTTTGCTTACACTTGACGATAACTACAACAGTTCCACGAAATTGTCTTACAGCAAGATGCACATTTACCGCTACAGGACATGCAGTTGAGTGATTAATTTTGTACTTAAACTATTTATTTTTCAAGATTTTTCAATTACAAAGAACGTTTTCCTTGATACATTTCATTTGATTTCTGTAATCTGTAACGCCTGAGGGTATAATTACATTATTCCTCAGGGGGTACACGCTTACTTTGTATACCATGTGTTTGGCAAGCACAAGGAGCCCTAGCTAATATGGTATTTGCTTATACAACTTTACACATCGGTACCATATTTCTCTAACACATAAATTACACAGCTATCTGATCATTTAACTGAGAGAGACAAACATTTACTTTACTACATCAGTGACAGATGTTTACATAATTACACCATTGGATAACTTCACACTTACGAAGTTGTATTTTGTCTGTACTTTGTGAACTGTTCATATTTTTTCAGAACCATTGTGATACTATGAGAGCTTTGAATGATGTATTTGGTATGGGGTCATAATTTTTAAAGTACTTTTGAGGTAGATGACACTTTTGACATGAGCACAGATTTTTTTTTAGGTTTTTAAATAGGAAGCCACGACGATTTTGAGATTTGGCTGAGGTTTTATGATGTTATGATGACGATGTGTATTGCGCTGTTGTGGTATGTTTATGATCAATAGGCTGATACTATGTGAGGAATTTGATTATGCTATGTAATTCTTATGATTAAATATTGAAGAAGTGTCGAAAAATATGTATATGTGTAATAAAGCAAGGAATAATGAGTAGTGGTTAGGGACTCTGGTTTGTGCAAAAGCTTGTTGGAAACCAAGAATCGTACTTTAAGAGTTATGAAATGTATGTAAATGCGTGAATGTATTACAATGCCGATGAAAATTTTTTGGACACTATTATATTTAAAGGATTTTGTTTCAACAGATTTGTAACGCAAATTCTCAACCTGTGAAAATATTTTATTATGTGACTGTCACTGTAACGGAAACTGATGCCGTAATTTTTTCAGTAAGAAAGGTAAGTGACCACCTGCACGTAATGTGTCGTGGGCACCCAGCTGCGCGACAGGCGCCTGGAAAAAAAGCCATTAGTGTGAGCCTGTCAGAAGCACAGGTGAAAAAAAAAGAGGCCATTATCCTCGCTATTGACATTCCTTTGTTGAAAGCATCGTAAATACGACACCCTCAAACTTGAAAACATGATTACACTGTAGAGTTCTTAATTTATGATATTTACTGAAATGAAATGATGAGAAACGTTTCATGTCTATTGTCTTGCTAGCTGGAAGATTGTTTACTGCATTATGAAGTGCCTTATGGCTAGCGAATGACGTTTCACGCCTTGCTTTGCCTATTTTGTTTAATATCCAGTTTCTTGTTGCAATGCAGCATTGTTTAAATTAAAATTTAATACATGTACTAATATAACTACTTTCTGTCTACAGACACAGTAAAGAATCATTTTATGATGTACTTCCTTAGAAAAGAGGGCAGAAATAGACATTTCCCTTCACAGGACTTGCAAAAATAATTTTTTTACGATTTGGTAACTTATCTGCTAGCGTATGTTCTAGTGATGCATCACTCTAATGTTAAGGTGTGACATAGGAATTAAACATTTTTACTGTAATATTTTTTCTGCTTCAGCTTTGTCATGTTTAGATATAAATTAGTACATTTATTGCTGCTCGCTATGCTTACTTGCATTTTTTTTGTCATTGCTGTTTGTATTAATTGTTTCGTGGTGCTGCATTGCCTCATCCATTAGTTTAGCATCTGAGCTCAGTAGGTTTAAGTTAGCTTAAGAGGGTGTAGACTATATAAGAAACTAACTATGGTGAATTGGAAGAAAAGCATTGAGAAGCTATAAGAAAATGGTTTGGCCAAAACAAGTAGTGTATAGTGGAGAAAAACTATTTTTGAAAGAGGATGAGAACAGAATGCAGAAAGCATGCTTGCATAGGATTTTTTTTGGCTGGAGCAAATGTTGAAATAAGAGGGGCGATCTATGGAATGACGTTTTCGGTTGGACTCCAGTACCAAATGTTACCCTGAAAACAAACCCTGTGCTTTCCTTTTGTGTATCCCACTATGTGTTTGTGTACCCTTGTGTATTTATTTTCTTCCTGTCTCTGTGTAGTGTTTCATAGAATTTTTTCTCTTCTAATACTAAGCTACATTCACTATGATGAGGAATATTGTTATCCTCAAATATAACTTGCATTAATAACATGTTATTTACTTTCGTAAACATGTTTACACATAATTTATTCTGTTTTGTTCTAATGCTCATGTGTGAAGTTGATGTTTCAAAAGTTATTCTGATCTTTTATGTATGTACTTATGTCGTAATTTTTTTAACACTGATGTATTTGCTATTTCGATTCTTTTGTAAAGCCTGTACTACTGCAAATGTTGTCTGTATTGTTATGTTCTTTAAAAACGTATTTTGTACCTTCGTTATTGTATTCTTATGTAATAAAATTGTAATTGACACCAGTTCATTCAATTAAGTAACTTGTAAATTACATTTCACTGCACACGTTTCTGTTGGTCATAGTATATGGACAATATGTGAGAAGTAGGGACTGATAGTGTTTGCACTTGCGTTAATAATTCAGTAAGGGACTGGATAACAGCATTGCTGGTTGTAAGGACATTTCAAAAACAATTTTTGTGAGTGGACAAGTGGTGGTTATGGACTTGCTATATTATCCGCAAGACTCTTCAATGGTGATTGTGCGCCTGCACAGTCAAACAGATGGCTGCTGGCCATCTCTACAAGGACTACAGTGGGTCTAGACCTTTGATGACCCACCAATACCATTATTTCTACAAGGACTGCAGTGTGTCTGCACCTCTGGTGGCCCACCAATAGTAATCTCTACCAGGACTACAAGGGTCTACTCTGTGATGACCTACCTACCAATATTCTTTAAAACTTTGACTGACTCTGCTGTGGGTTTGCTCTGTTGTGGCCCATTACCTGTCTGCATGTCAAGAGTCAGCACTGTCTTTCCGTTAGAAGGACAACACTACTTCTTCAAGACTGCATGGAAATCCACTACTTCCGTGTGCATTTTCTTTTACTACTCAGACTTTGAGAAAAACACTGCAATTTTACTTAGATGAATGATCAGGACTGTCTTTATGGACTGTGAGAAAATTTTAGCTTTTGACCAACATTGTATCAATAAGTGTGTGCATTTGATATCTTTGTTATAGTAATTATGAAAAATTTTATCAAATCATTATTGGCCACTGCCCAAAACAATTTGTAAAAATTTATTGTGGGGAGCATGGGGGCTATGTAAGTAGGCTGTTTAGGTTTTCTTATTGGTAACGCCGCTTAGCGCTCGGTATGAAAAATCACTGGCTGTGCTGTGCGCAGTGTGTGTTTACTTTGCATTGTTGTCTGCCATTGTAGTGTTGAGCAGAGGCAGCTGGATGCTAACAGCGCGTAGCGTTGCGCAGTTGGAGGTGAGCCGCCAGCAGTGGTGGACGTGGGGAGAGAGATGGCGGAGTTTTGAAATTTGAAAGAATTGGTGTCATGAACTGATATATATATTATGACTATTAAGGTAAATACATTGTTTGTTCTCTATTAAAACCTTTCATTTGCTAACTGTGCCTCAGTAGTTAGTGACTTCCGTAGTTTGAATCTTTTATTTAGCTGGCAGTAGTGGCGCTCGCTGTATTGCAGTAGCTTGAGTAACGAAGATTTTTGTGAGGTAAGTGATTTGTGAAACGTATAGGTTAATGTTAGTCAGGGCCATTCTTTCGTAGGGATTTTTGGAAGTCAGATTGCGTTGCGCTAAAAATATTGTGTGTCAGTTTAAGCACAGTCTTGTATAATTTTTCTAAGGGGACGTTTCAATACGTATGCCACTGGGTGCTCCTCTCATCTATATTATAACTTGAAATGACACCTGAAGCAATATTGGTTGCATACACGATAATATAAATTCTTTGGTAAAATCGTGAATAACTAGTAGATGATTTGATGATAGTGTCTCCAAATTTTGAAATACTATCTGGCATTCTGATGCCCAGTGAAATATAACCACTTTTTCAGTAATTTAGTTAGCGGTTATGCAATTCGTGCGTACCGTTTGACGAATTTTCGGAGTAATTTGCTAGGCTAAACGAGTATAGCTGTTTCACCATTTGTGTAACTGCAAAATCAGGCCCAGCTGAAGTGAGATGAGGATCCTTTATGACTACATCTTTGTCAATAATATATCGAATTTAATGAACTTGTGAATGCACAAAATGACATTTGGCAATGCGTAACTTGATATGAGCTGTCCTTAACCTATCGAATGCTTCCCTTAGGCATTTTACGTGTTCATCTAAATCTTCAGCAAAAATTATGATGTCATCCAAATAGACTATGTATTTTTCAGATTTAAAACTCTGAAGGACCTCATATAACAAGCACTGGAATGCTGAAGGGGCTTTTTTTAAGTGAAAAGACATTCTGAAATTTGGTAGTCACCAGATGGAGCTGTAAATGCTGTCTTTGGCTTGTCTTCCGGACGTACTTCAGTCTGGTGACAGCCACTCATTAAATATATTGAGAAAAAGAACTTAAGTTGTCCCAGGTATTCCAAATTTTCGATTATATTAGGAATCAGATAATTTTCAGTTACTGTACGTTCATTTAAATATCCATAATCACGATAAAATCGATATTTTTTCGTTCTATAAGTTGACTATTTGGTACAATTTCTATATTTTCCGACCAAGGACTATCGGTATGTTCTATTATGCCTTCTTCAAGCTGCTGATGAACAAACATACCTGTCAACAGCTGGAGTTGCTTCAGTACTTCGAGTGTGGCTTTTGATAACCCCTTCAGAAGCCTCATCCATCTGTGTTCCTTGCATGTGCTGTATTCCTTCTTATAAAACAATACTTTTCATCTTAAATGTTATTCATCGACAGTGGTTCTATCAAACATAAAGCTTGATATGGTACATTGAGATCTGCTGTAGCTCAAATTAATTTTCCTGGACCTGCTGGTACTTAAAACAACTTTTAATCCACTTTTACACAGTTCATTTGGTGATACCTTAGCAATGGATGTACCTCGTGACATGGAAACATTTGCAGCTGCTGTGACCATTGGAAGTGAATTCCTGTTGGGTTCAACTGTTTGTTGTCAAATGCCGGATTTAGCATGATGCCTAACGAGAAAGTCTAACCCATGTTTCGGTCCCACAGTTGGCAACATTTCTATTTTCTCTCGAAAACATGTGTTTCCTACCTGAAACATCAACCGTGTTTCCTCTACTGAAACCATCACATTATCCACTATTGCATGTAATTTGTATCTCTGAGTTTTCAGTCTCCTCTTGACCACAAGATCCAGACAGACAGCTCATATATGTACACCAGTATCCACTAGAAATCTATAGTTTTAATTATCCACCAAGCTGCCAAGCAACAATTCATCTTTGTGTACGTTTTACTCTACTATGGTTCGTTGGAAACGCTTCCCAACGGGTGAAATTTTCCCACTGGTGTTTAACGGTTTCATTTTTCCTCTTATCTGCTTAGCTTATTGGATCCACAATTCCCAGTTTTATTCCCGAAGCGTGGATACCTGTAGCTTGTGATTGTCGACATTGTGGCTTAAAATGCCCCCTGCTGACATAGGTAGTATCACTCTTACCAGAAGTAAAAAAAGATTGTAAGATTCCCTACCAGATGTAAATATCTTTCGGTCTTTGCACATTTCTGTTATACTATTTCTTACAAGTATGTGATAGTGTAAAGTGGCTCAACTAAATCCACAGGGTTTTCATCTGAGGAATACCTCTCGGGAAAACTTCCAGTGCCCCATTCTCCGCTTCTTTAAGCATGACCCTGTCTGCATCTGGCTGTTGTGTCAGCTCATAAACCTGTGCATTAACTTTGCATATCCTGGCACAAAAGACTCAGTCGTTTGTTTCACTTTTTACATTAAGCTACAGAGCTTTTCCTTGAGAAACCACACACTCTTTCTGCTTTGTGTATATTTGCTGCAGACACGTTGTTAATCCTGTAGACTTGGACATTTGATTAAGAACTTCATGATACATGATATTGGTCTCAGCCTCAACCATGAGCAGGCTGTTTCATCTGACCAGCTACTTAACTCGGCCATCGGTATTACATTATTTGTATTCACAAATACAGGAACATCCTCTGAAATTTTTCTGGAGAAGGAGCTGCAGGACCAGTTGTTGAGGGAGAAAAATTTATTACATTTTTAATTTCGCTCACACCCAATTGTGGCTGCTTTTCTGCCACTAAGTCTTGTGACTCTGATTTAGCTGTTGATTATGAGCGTTCTGCTGTTCACTGTCCTCTGACAATTTTGAAACTTGATTCGTAAGAGACGTTATCATATCACTAGTACTAGCTGCTCGCATATGCCCCACTGCAGTTTACATTTGCCCTTTTTCACGAACGAACCAGTACCACTTGGAACACTAACTCAGTAACTACAGTTGTGACCTTCGCAATTACACCTAATCCTTACGCATAATGATTGTCCAACGACACAACAATTTGTTGTCAATTCTTTGAAAGAAGCACTCGAATAAGGACTTCATGGTATCCATATACTGATTGCTCCACTATGCTAATATCGATACATCTGATTGTCTAAATACGAAATGCACATGAGAACTGAAGATGGAATATTGAAATGCCTAAATCGTCAAAATAAAATAAAATAACTTTTTAAAACTTACGGCTGTTTGGCGATTTTCCTTGGCAAGTAGATGAAATATTACTTCTTTCATTCCTCAGAATGAATCTTGTAGCTGCGATGGCTAGTGGTTTCGTAAACCAGATTGGAATCTGTTGAACCCAGATGCAGACTCAGTGCTAATGAAGTTCATTGAATCAGCCCAGAGCACAGGCCGGTTACACAGAGTGTGGCGGGCTGCCCGCCTGTTGGCGCTTCCAGTTGGCAGTTCTGCAATGAATGAGAAAGTAACGTCAGCGCATGTGTTTGACTCATACTCTGTCGTGGACGTACTGCCCTCTCAGGTCATTGCCTCTGTTGTCCCATGAAATTGACCACGATGTCGGATGCCATGATAGTGCTGAATAATGAACCTGGCCCTCTGGTTCAAAAGGCTGTCTGACCCGAAGTTTCAGAACATTTGGTACCCTGAACTGGAACAGTGTTGGGAGACTCACTGACTACGCATCAGCAGTGATTTCAGTGGTGGATGCTGGTTTGTAGCCATCCCTGACTACGAACAGACGTTTATCACATGAGGCACCAAATGTCCCCAGCACTGGAATAATCTTACGCAAGATGTTACAATATAAAAACAAAAGAATCGAAGACGGGTGTTATGAACGCCATCAAACAATCCTACTGATCGACTGCCTCTAGGCTAGTGGGGTGGAGTATTCGTGGCGTCGACGAGCAGCGTTGCTGTATGGTGTCATTTGTAATGACTGCATCGGTCTCAATCATTACGAGTCGTCAGCCATCTTCAGTTTAACTGTATTTGCTTAATCAGTTTGTTTCAGTATCAGAAGTGCTTCGTGAAACTCCTCATAGGTGTTGCTGCGACCTATCTCGTATTTATTAGATAGTGTTATGAGCGTAACGAAGACAGGCTGATGTGCATTTCTTTGACACTTTTGCGCTCAGCTAGTTCCCACTCACACACAGATGCGTTGCCGTTGCACTCTTGGTGGCTGATTAACAGTGTCGAAATGTTTACGCCTAGCGGCTGGTTCTTGTTAATAGTTCCGTGTGTTTGACGAATGGCGAGCTGTAGCGGCTTCGAAATAATTTCTCTCTCCCATTCCCATACTATCTTCATTCGTAAGAGTAGAAATGCAGTGTGGAAAGAAAAGTGTTATGTGCGACATTACGAGTTGCTAATAAAAGTCTGGTTAAAATCACTTTCAATAGAAATTGATCATTACCAAGCAACATAAAATTATTGCAGCAATCAACATGCCATCACTAATGTGGCGGCAGTAACAAAAGCAAAGCTATAAAGAGTCATTCTACGTTACTGTCGTCGGTGGTAAAATATATTTTTGTAAGTGAGTAATATTAGTACACAGTCTGTTTTTATGTTTGCTGATAACGTGTGGAGTGCACACTGCATATTGACAAACTAGATATTGGATCACCGGTGTGCAGTTCCGTAGGAGGATGGAGAGAGAGATCGCTTGTTAAAGAACTGTTGTGACGAGGTGATCTGAGAATTAGTCTCTAGTGCATTAGGGAAACCATAGGAAACCTGAATCGTGATGGTGCAGCGGAGTTTCGGACCACATTACAAAAATTATGTGTTTGGTTCTTAAGTTTGTGCCGGCAAAAGGCATGGCATGAATGAAATAAAACAGATATTCAGCTATGATAAAGTGAACGCGGAAATTAAACGGAAAGTATGCAAATGTTCCGTCGCGGATCGCACGATGGGTTTAACATCAATAATAGCTCATAACAGGCTTCGAAAACGATGAAATAACAGACCATAGCTCGTGCTCAAATTCATCTACATTTACATGACTGCTCTGCAATCCACACCTAAGAGCCTGGTAGCCGGTTCGTCGTATCACTTTCACACTTTTCTCTATCGTTTGACACTCGAACAGCGCGCAGGAAAAATGCACACTTAAATCTTTCTCTTATTTTTCTTAATATGGTCATTTCCCCCTATGCAGCTGTCGGCATTAGAAGAAGAATGTTTTTGATTGAAATTAGGTGAAAAGGTCTCGCTGAAACGAAAAAGTCCTTGTTTTAATAATTGCCAGCCCAGCCCGCGTGTCGTATCCGTGACAACATCTCCCCTATTTCGCGGTTATACAAAACGAGCTGCCCCTTTACGAACTTTTTCGATGACATCCATCAATTTTATCTGGTAAGGATCCCGTACGGCTCAGCAATACTGTACCAGAAGACGGACAAGAATCGTGTAGGCAGTTTTTGTAGTGTATTTGTTGCATTTTCTAAGCGTTCTGCCAATAAAACGCAGTGTTTGGTTCCCCTTCCCCACAACATTATGTATACGATCGTTCCAATTTCAGTTGTATCCATAAGCATTTAGTTGAATTAACAGCCTTTAGATTTATGTGATATATTGTGTAACTGAAATGTAACGGTTTCCCTTTAGTATTCATGCAAATGACCTCACACTTTTAAACGATCTATTGTCATTTTTAGCACCATACAGATATCCTGTCTAAATCAGTTCGCAATTGCTTATGATCTTCTGTCGACATGACGTTTGCATTATCTACAAAAAATCTATGAAAGCTCCTCAGATTTTCTCCTACGCCATTTGCGTAGATGACGAACAGCAGGTGGTCTATAACACTTCCTTGAGGAACGCCAGATGTCGCTTCCCTTTTACTCGATGACTTCACGTCAATTCATACAAAGCGTGAATTTCTTGACAGTAAACCAAGAATCCAGCCTCCAACTCAGACGACATACTTTATAGATCCGCAACTGAAATGGAAGATGGCTGTAAGGAACTGCATCAAAAGCCTTCTGGAAACAGCATTATTTACTTCATGAGAATAACGTGCTAGTTGTATACACGTCAACGATATTATCTGAATCCATGCTGACTACGTTTCAATATATCGTTTTCTTCGAGATAATATGTAATGCTCGAACATAGCATATGTTCCACACTTCTACTGTAGATAGAATGGGACTGTAATTCAGCCGATTACTCCTATTCCCTTTCTAGAGCATTGATGTGAACTGTGCATCTTTTTGTTTTGTAGCTACGGATCTTTCGTCATGCTGCAGTTGTACGTTATTTCTTAACGTGGAGCTATTATATGTGAGCACTGTGAAAGGAACCGAACTAGCGTACGGTCTGGACCGGAAAACTACTTTTATCGAGTGATGAAGATACTTCACTATTTGACATCGGAATGAGTTCTAGCGTTCCAGGCGGTATGTAGTCGGGTGGGAAGTGGGCCTGGCTGGGAAGAGTGAGGACGGGCTGGGGGAGGAGGGGGTGGGATGCAGGAGATGGACAGTGATAGAAGCAGGAGAGGAGGATATGTGTGACATATATGTAACGTATATGTATACAGGTGAAGCCACAGGTAAAAAGCTGATATGTACAGATATAACTATTTAAATAAAGAAAAATTACAATCAGACTCTTTAAAATCCACCAAGAAATATCACACAAGTAATACCAAAACAGCAGAACATAATTATTTAAATAAAAGCTAGTTTTTAATATAACACTATTTTAAATCGGACTAAAAAGTATATAATAATTTTTCCTTGTCCCATAGAGATTTCTAATTCCTTGCAGATACCCTGAAAATTTATGGGTGTAAATTTTTATTAGTGATGACAGTTCTTGCCAGATTTATAACTAAAAACGTGGTGTGCATGGAGCAGGCAATATGCGGTGAACTATTCCTACATCAATTATACGTCGTGAGTCACTAATTATTGCCACCCAGAATAACTCCGAAAGTATGATAGGCGTTCAGAAATTTGTGGAACAAAAATTGCATGGGACAACGGGGGCCATAACATGACGTTGGTCTTTTGTTGCTAAGTGGGGTCACTTCGGAGATATGAAGGTGAACTTCGTTTTTTTAAATGGGATGCTACAGTTTGGTACTCATTTTGGCAACGAAGGTCACAAAGGTAGCATGAACGTCCGTTTACAGAAGATGTTCGAAATGGTGACCATTGGTATCAATGCAGCGCTGTGATCTTCTTATCATGGATTGAGTGGTATTCTTTACCACATCGGCAGTTACCGAAGCACATACTCTGACAATTCTCTCTCTCATATCTTCAGGTGTAGTTGGAACATCTTTATAAACAATGTCTTTTACCAATCCCCACAAGAAAAAATCCAGAGGCGTCAAGTCTGGTGAACGAGCTGGTTACGACTTGTCTCCTCCGCGTCCAGTCCAACGAATTGGGAACTATCTCTGCAACTCATTTCTAGCCATCAGCGAAAAGTGTGCCAGCAGACATCTATCGTGCTGTTCCTCCTTCCTGAAGATATATCTTCCAACAAAAGACCGAATGTTTCTTGCATCAATGTGGTGTACTTCCTACCATTAAGATTTCTTTCGATGAAGTAGGGGCATATAATTATGTCCTCCAGAATCCCGCACCAAACATTCACCGACCACAGTTTTTTGGTTTGCAACTTGCCGCAGCCAACAGGGATTTTCAGTTGCCCATTAATGCATATTATGGAAATAAACATTTCCATGGTTTGTGAATGAAGCCTCGTCAGTAAATAAAATCAAATTAATAAATATGTCATCCCTCTGAATCTGAATTTCAGCGTATTAGCAGAATTTAGCGTGACGCATAAAATTCGTACCAGTGAATTCTTGGCGGAGTCTGATATGGAAAGGATGATATTTATGGCAATACAGAGCATAAACAGTACTACTCTGGATCATGCCAGATGCCCTTGTGATTTGACGCGAACTAACACGAAGATCTCGAACCACAATGGCAAGAGTACCAATTTCTGTTTCCTCGTTAGTGGCTGGCTCTGAGCACTATGCGACTTAACGTCTGAGGTCATCAGTCGCCCAGAACTTAGAACTAATTAAACCTAACTAGCCTAAGGACATCACACACATCAATGCCCGAGGCAGGATCGAACCTGCGACCTTAGCGGTCACGCGGTTCCAGACTGAAGCGCTTAGAACCGCACGGCCACCTCGGCCGGCTTTCCTCGTTTGTAACTTTCCTTTGCCGATACGCTAAAGACCCGGATGTCCTCATTTTATCATACACATATTTAAATGTACGGCGTGTAGGGTGAGTACGCTGAGGACATCTTTCAGCGTATAAGTCTCTAGCTCTCACTGAATTTCGTTGGCATTCTCCGTAAATGAGAAGCATATCGACTTGTTCTTCGAAGGAATACATCATTGACATTCGCTTGATTCGACGATATTAGTCTTACCGTTCCTGTTAGTGTTGTATTGCAAAACTGTCGAATGGTTTTTACGTGTCAATGGGACGTTAGATGGATACGCCGTATTCGGCGAATATTTACTATCTGAACGACATACGAGAGAGTATTTTCAGAGGATGTGCTTCGGTTAGTGCCGAAGTGCTAAGGAATACCACTCAGTCAGTGATAAGGAGATTGCAACAGTGCATTGATATCAATGGTAATCATTTCCAATACCTGCTGTAAATGGATGTTCAAGCCACCATTGCGACCTTCGCTGATCTTCAAAGACCTTACTGTTACACATCACTGGATTTGTCTTAATAGTCGCTATTAGAAAGTAAGTACCCATCTATAGAATTCCATTAAAAAAAACAAAGTTGACCTTCATGTCCCTGAAGCGATCCCACCTAGAAACAAAAAAACCAACGTCATATTATGGCTTCCTTTGTCCCATGCAACATTTATCCCACAAACTTTACAGCTACTATCATACTTTTGGAGTTATTCTAGGTGGCAACAGTTAGTGGCTTAACCTGTATATTGGAAGCACCTCACGTTTTTCTTTATTAATCTTACAAAATATTACTGCAGAAAGTCAAGCACCGGCACGCCAGTCGGTAACGATACAGAAGAGAGGGCTCTGAGAAGACATCAGCCAATTGCACGCTGACCGACCCCTTTCCAGGATGACAACTCGACAGCAGCAGCCCCTGTGCTAAGAGAACCAGTTCTACAGCAGCTTCTAGAATAGCACTTACGTGTATTGTCTATGTAACACGAACTTGGAAATTGTTATACGGAAGAGATTTCTTAATTTATCTGTCGCCCTTTATTTTCGGCAACACGTCTCTGTGACACAAAGTGAAGTATTGTATTTTTTTTTATTTTTTAATAAAACTCATTAATACAATTTGTTTGAATGTTGTCTAGGGATCCGATCACGCAGGATTCCTAGACACCCTATGTTTGACATCTAGGCTGGATTTAACACAAATACTATCATAGTTACTAAAATTTCGCAAGCACAAATATCCAGGAATATCTGCGTGGTATTAGGAATCAGTACGGGACTAGAATAAATTATTTTATACTTTCTATATGATTTATAAACGTGTTAAATTAAAAAATTAGTTTGTTTGAAATAATTATTTCTTTGCTTCTGCAACAGTGTTCTGTCGTGTTGTGTTTACCATGTGGGATCATTTCCCACTGTTATTAATTTATTTGGTATAAATCTCTCAGCTGCTCTGTATTTACGTGATTTCTCTTTCTTGACGTAAAACAGATTCCATTTGACTTTTGGGCAAGTTGATGCATGATATTGTGATGTTATAGGCCACTTATTGTATATCTTCCTCAATCTTTATGTAGTATATATGCTTTACTAATCATTTACTTTTTTCTACCTCAGGCAGTTAACTACACTAGCTGAGCCTGATTGTAGTGCGAACATTACACCATGTGCTTTCCATGGATCACTTGTTTAGTTTTCTGCAAGCTGCCAGTAGATTTCAGCGTCTGAATGAAGGGCGCTCTTTATTACAGTGTCATCATCGCTTCGAGAAATTAAGATATGCTATAGTGTACTATTATAATCTACGAAACCGAATACGTGATAGTTTCTTGCCTCACAACAATACGGCGATACCTTTTTTCGGTGAAGCGCTGTCTACGTTTTGCAACGATCTAAACTTCCACATTCACGGCGTAGAATGCAAGAGCTAGAAGAGACAGAACAGCAAGAAAAGGAATGGTTGCGGAGATGGTACAGTTTCAAAGAGGAATCGCCCAGAATACCAGATCCAATGCCATTATCAACAGCAAGGATGTCGCCCGTCATGCATAAACTTCAAATGATGAATAAAACTTAGAAATGTCGTTACGGGTGTGCGTAGCCTCGCTCTAAGGGTTTCAGATTGGTGCAATGCAATACATGCAAAACAGATCACGGTTGGACAAAAATTGCAATTCCATAAAAACGGCAGAATTATGAAAATATTTCTGATGTATTTCCTATAATCTAAGACACTAAATTTTGTGGTGCTTACATAAATATATTTATACACCGGTGTGTCAGACCCACCATACTTGCTCCGGACACTGCGAGAGGGCTGTACAAGCAATGATCACACGCACAGCACAGCGGACACATCAGGAACCGAGGTGTTGGCCGTCGAATGGCGCTAGCTGCGCAGCATTTGTGCACCGCCGCCGTCAGTGTCAGCCAGTTTGCCGTGGCATACGGAGCTCCATCGCAGTCTTTAACACTGGTAGCATGCCGCGACAGCGTGGACGTGAACCGTATGTGCAGTTGACGGACTTTGAGCGAGGGCGTATAGTGGGCATGCGGGAGGCCGGGTGGACGTACCGCCGAATTGCTCAACACGTGGGGCGTGAGGTCTCCACAGTACATCGATGTTGTCGCCAGTGGTCGGCGGAAGGTGCACGTGCCCGTCGACCTGGGACCGGACCGCAGCGACGCACGGATACACGCCAAGACCGTAGGATCCTACGCAGTGCCGTAGGGGACCGCACCGCCACTTCCCAGCAAATTAGGGACACTGTTGCTCCTGGGGTATCGGCGAGGACAATTCGCAACCGTCTCCATGAAGCTGGGCTACGGTCCCGCACACCGTTAGGCCGTCTTCCGCTCACGCCCCAACATCGTGCAGCCCTCCTCCAGTGGTGTCGCGACAGGCGTGAATGGAGGGACGAATGGAGACGTGTCGTCTTCAGCGATGAGAGTCGCTTCTGCCTTGGTGCCAATGATGGTCGTATGCGTGTTTGGCGCCGTGCAGGTGAGCGCCACAATCAGGACTGCATACGACCGAGGCACACAGGGCCAACACCCGGCATCGTGGTGTGGGGAGCGATGTCCTACACTGGCCGTACACCTCTGGTGATCGTCGAGGGGACACTGAATAGTGCACGGTACATCCAAACCGTCATCGAACCCATCGGTCTACCATTCCTAGATCGGCAAGGGAACTTGCTGTTCCAACAGGACAATGCACGTCCGCATGTATCCCGTGCCACCCAACGTGCTCTAGAAGGTGTAAGTCAACTACCCTGGCCAGCAAGATCTCCGGATCTGTCCCCCGTTGAGCATGTGTGGGACTGGATGAAGCGTCGTCTCACGCGGTCTGCACGTCCAGCACGAACGGTGGTCCAACTGAGACGCCAGGTGGAAATGGCATGGCAAGGCGTTCCACAGGACTACATCCAGCATCTCTACGATCGTCTCCATGGGAGAATAGCAGCCTGCATTGCTGCGAAAGGTGGATATCCACTGTACTAGTGCCGACATTGTGCATGCTCTGTTGCCTGTGTCTATGTGCCTGTGGTTCTGTCAGTGTGATCATGTGATGTATCTGACCCCAGGAATGTGTCAATAAAGTTTCCCCTTCCTGGGACAATGAATTCACGGTGTTCTTATTTCAATTTCCAGGAGTGTATATTTCAGTCGTCAGTTTATAAATAAAATACATATCAAATACTTTTAAGTCCTGATGTAGCATGCATGCTACATGGGCTGGGACTGTACGAATGTAGATAAGTTTATAGGATGAATTATTCCTTGTGTAGCGAACTGAATGATGCAATTTTCATGGAATGAAGCGATTCTGTGCAGCCCAAGGAGGATGGTGAGGTCAAGCCTGAAACACCCACGTGATTCTGAATACACGTTTGGTATTCTTAAAAGTTATCAATGCAGAAGACTACGTTGCTTCAGATAAACCTTAAAATGAAAGAAACTGTTGTAAGTTTACTGACTGAGATTTTCACTCTGCAGCTGAGTGTGCGCTGATATGAAACTTTCCTGGCAGATTGAAACTGTGTCTGACCGAGACTCGAAGCCGGGACCTTTGCCTTACGCGGGCAAGTGCTCTACGACTTGCCCGCGAAAGGCTAAGGTCCCGAATTCGAGTCTCCGTCCGGCATACAATTTTAATCTGCCAGGAAAGTTTGTAAGTTTACTGTTTACTTGAAGTGTTCAAGGACGAGACAGATAAAGTAACATAACGTATTAAAAAAATCTGCAGAAACGAAGAGAAGTGCGGGTGCATGTTGCCAGAGGTCTCACAGTTGTGCAAAGAAAGCTGGACGGCGATGGCCCCTTGTGGTGGTGCTCTTCATTACAAATAAGTTCGGAGACAACATTCGAGAAGAATCATCTGGAAACTGAAAGAAAGAAAAAGCGTGACGAGTGTATGTCACAGGGAAGGAGAGTCTTTCGAACCACAGACACTCTTGCCCGAAGGAGAG
The DNA here is from genome assembly GCF_023897955.1 of Schistocerca gregaria. NCBI lineage: Eukaryota > Metazoa > Arthropoda > Insecta > Orthoptera > Acrididae > Schistocerca > Schistocerca gregaria. Next base: position 661,924,810 of record NC_064921.1, read on the forward strand.
GAGATGGTCGACCACGGTAACTAAAGCAGCAAACAGGCGAGAAGTGACCCACATCAAAAATGTGTATGCGATTTCAACCACATCTAACAGGACTGCAAGGCATGCTATCTCAAGCTCCGCAGTGGCACACAACTTCATAGGTGGTGGTCTCTTTGTCCGACGACCAGCACGTTGTGTCTTGATATCCGCACTTCGGTTGCGCCGTTTGCGATGGTTCCGAGAGCGTAGAGACTGGGCCAGAGAGGAGTGGGATTACAAGCTCTTCTCGAATGAGAGCAGATTCTCTTTGAATGCTGATTATGGAAGTGATAAAATTGTCGAACATCATAGTTTTCGGTGTTCCAGGTGTTATACTGTGGGCAGGCATAATGTTGCAAGAATGTATTGACCTCCAAATCTTTGAACACAATTGACTCACCGCTCATCGTTGCTGAGACAATGTACTCCTTCCGCATGAGCGTCTTTTTGGGTGAACATTCGGGTCTGACTTATTTTTTATGGATGACGATGCACGACCGTATCGTACAGCGCACATGGAGGAGTTTTTAGAATGAAAAGGTATTGGGCGAATGGACAGGCTTGCCCGTTCCTCCCACTTAAATCACATCAAACACGTGTGGGATACATTGGGAAGACGTATTGTAGCACGTCAATATGCACCAACTATATTCCTGCAGTTGTCAACGGTGCTGTTGGAGGAATGATGCGCCCTGCCGTAAGAGCTCAGTGCCCGTCTTTTAGCCAGGATGGTAACATGGTGCAGAGCATTCATTGATGAGTGTGGTGATCACAGCTCTTATTAAGTACCATTAACCACCATTTGTAATGTCCGGGCACCATCATGAATCGCAGTCACTTCAGTGTAAGTATTCTCTTTGAAAAAGTCTTTGCTCTTTGTCTCAGTGAGTATTTCTTTCAGTTACCTTATATAAAACAGTACAGAAGGTCTTGCTCTGTATTGTCTTTGTTCCATTGAGCTATATGTTACTTGGCCGTGACACATCACGCAAAAGTTAGTTTTATCCATATCTTTTCCACACCAATGTATTTTAGCCATTGATACATCTTAATTTGGCTTGACAACAATGACGTCATATGCCAACCCTGACTCTTGTTTGAAACAACAAACAACTGGCAGATCGTAAACGTAGATCTTGATTAGTAACACTGTACACAACCCATTGCCAACATACATTAAATCCCCAAAGAAACTGGTATAAGCATGGTAATTCAAATATAGATATATGTAGACAGGAAAATACGGCGCGGCGGTCGACAATGCCTATATAAGACAAGAAGTGTCTGGCGCAGTTGTTAGATCGGCTGCTGCTGCTACAATGGCAGGTTATCAAGATTTAAGTGAGTTTGAGCGTGGTATTATAGTCGTGGGGCAGCATCTTCGAAGTAGCGATGAAGTGGGGATTTTCCCGTACGACCATTTCACGAGTATTCCGTGACTATCAGGAATTCGGTAAAACATAATCTGCGACATCGTTGCGGCCGGGAAAACATCCTGGAAGAACGGGACCGACGACGACTGAAGAGACTCGTTCAACGTGTCAGAAGTGAAAACCTTCCGCAATTCACTGCAGATTTCAATGCTGGACAATCAACAAGTGTCAGTGTGCGGACCGTTCAACGAAACATCATCGACATGGGCTTTCGGAGTCGAAGGCCCACTCGTGTACCCTTGATGACTGCACGACACAAACCTTTACGCCTCGCCTGGGCCAGTCAACATTGACCTTGTACTGTTGATGACTGGAAACATGGTGCCTATTCGGACGACTCTCGTTTCAGAATCCGTGGATCCTGCATGTCACCAGTGGACTGTTAGAGCTGGTGGAGACTCTCTAATGGTAGGGGGCGTGTGAAGTTGGAGTGATATGGGACCCCTGATACATCTAGATAAGACTGTGACAGGTGACACGTACTTAAACAGCCTGAGCACCTGCATTCATTTATGTCCATTGTTCATTCCGACAGATATGGGCAATTCCTGCATGACAATGCGACACCCCAAACTCCCAGATTTACTACAGATTGGCTCCAGGAACACTCTTCACAATGTTTAAACACTTCCAATGGCCACCAAACTCCCCAGACATGAACATTACTGAGCATATCTGGAATGCCTTGCAACATGCTGTTCAGAAGAGATCTCTACCCCTCACGCTCTACTGGATTTGTGGACAGCCCTGCAGGATTCATGGTGTCAGTTCCCTCCAGCACTGCTTCAGACACTAGTCGAGTTAATGCCACATTTTGTTTCGGCACTTCTGCGTCCTCGCTGGGGCCCTACGCGATATTAGGCAGATGTACCAATTTCTCAGGCTCTTCAGTGTACTACAAACTTCGCTGTCGGATTCACAGTAGTGTGGCGATATTCTTTGCTCTTGAAAGATGCCGATAAAATAACGAAAGCAAATGGTATTGAAAGTCATTGCAACTTATTTCTCTTAATGTCGTTGGTAGACGGTAGTTCCTCAGCAAAACAAGGCGTTTCATTGGAGGCTAGCGAGTGCCCTTGGATTTTTACGATACAGTTGACATTACGGGTGTGTCATGGCGTGGTTCAGTACGAGCTTCGCAGTAATGCCACCCACCCCCCCCCCCCCACACCCCTCCCTATGCCTCCCGCTCACCCTGTGCACTAGGGGAACCTACCGTATGTGGTGCACAGCCACGCCGCGGAGTATCCGTCTCTTGTACACCTCACGTCCTACAACAGTCCTCCATTAGTGCTGCGGCTCGGAGTGCCTCGCTGCACGACTCCCGATAGCTGCGGCGCGATGCTGAGACCTGTTAACTACCTGCTGCTGGCTCACAGCAAGGGAAGCGTAGAACATCTCTCGAGTGTGTGAGACGAATATCGTCGAGTAAAATTCGAACAAGAGGACACAAAAACAGGACAATAATAAGGCAATTGTGACTAAGTGCATAAATGCAAGAAGCACAAAATACACTTCAAAACCGAGTAAGGAAGTGCGAAATACACGTAATACATTTCCACTGGTACGAACAACTTAACACGAACTGAGTGAAATGAGAATGACGGTGAATCGATGGGTGTATGAGAAGAAGTTATGTTCAAGTTAAGAACTCAGCCAGTTATCATCACGTTGTTTTCCCTGATGAGTTGTTTCATCAGGAGCTTATCGGAGTAAGTATCATCTAACTATCCCGCCTTCTTTCAACGGATCATCCAAGTCCATCGCCGTTTTTGAGATATTTATGACATTGTTACCTTTACGGCTTGCTCTGGGGCACTCTAGAATCATGTGTCACTTCTTTCTGATCCACTGGTTCTCTTTCATTTCCTCGAACTTTTAAGACTGTGCTTTGGATTCTGTACAAACTGTAAACATCCTTTGGCTTCCTTTGTTTTATTCCTGCTACCTTCAAAATTTCGAACATTGTCAAATGCTTTTTCTAGATATAAAAATGGTACACACGTAGGTTGGCCTTTCTTTACCCCGAGTGTAGGGTAAGTATTGCTTCACGCGTTCCCACATTACACCGGACACCAAACTCGTCTTCCCCGAGGTCGGCTTCCACCAGCTTTTCTGTTCGGATGTTAGTAATTCGTCTCAGTATTTAACAACGAAGGTTTCTTAGTGTGAGGGCTCGGTAATATTCATTCCACGCAGTAGTTGCTTTCTTGGGAATTGGAATCATCACGTTCTTCGTGATGTTTGGAGATATTTCGCCTTTCTCATAAATAGGGCATACCAGATGGAAGAAATTTGTTATAGTATGTTCTCCTAAGGATATCAAAAATTATTCTGAAGAAACATCTACTCCATGTTCTTTATCTTTCGGTGCACTGTCAAATTCTTTTCTCGGTGTCATATTCCCAATGTACATCCTTCCACCTCTCTTTCCGTATTACAGTAAGTTTACCTCCTTTACATCGCCTTTCTGCTATTTCTCTACTGTTTGATTCTCATACGAGAGATAAACACTCACGAAACTATTTCTTTGTTCTTTTGTTCCTATAAGAGGTGTCTCTCTTTCCCATAAAGATCTACCATCCTACATCTTTGCATTTCAGAAGATTTGATGTACAGGACATTCGCAATTGAGAAGTATGGTTCATTCATGTAAAGGAATCCGCTTCAGTTGTACGAATGGTTATTCAAACTACGGCCGATTTCGGACTGTTAAAATTCCATCTTCAGATGTCTAAAACTATTACATACAAAGAGGAGGAGGGGAGAAGTATAACATCCGTACAAACCAGAAGAGCACACTGCTGAACAAGGAGACTCATTTTTTGTATTTGGTGACGCGTAACATGCGGTCGGCCCAGTCAGTGCAAGAGCTCCAAATAACTACATCTTGGCGGAACTAAAAAAAAAAAAAAGAGAGGGCCTAATAATCAATGTGGCCTAAAAATATAACACCCAGCCGAGTAAAAAAATGGCTCTGAGCACTATGGGACTTCTGAGGTCATCAGTCCCCTAGAACTTAGAACTACTTAAACCTAACTAACGTAAGGACATCACACACACCCATGCCCGAGGCAGTATTCGAACCTGCGACCGTAGCGGTCGCGCGGGTCCCCTATGTAGCGCCTAGAACTGCTCGGCCACTCCGGCCGGCCCACGGCCGAGTAGCACGAAGGATAAAGAAACCGAAAGAAAACAGTGTTATCAGACTCTCCGCCATCGGGCAGCCGCATTGTCTGAACGCCAACCACGACTGAGTGGTGGGGCAAGCTGGAGGTCTGGAGGCATGGTGAGGCGCAGGCGCCAGCGCAAGCAAGTAAACTGACGCCGTTGCTGGCGAAGATGAAGAAAAACCTGGACGGACCGGTCCGAGCGCTTACAGTACTTGATTTAAAAGTATAATAGAGTATCAACTGTGGTGTCACCGCCAGACACCACACTTGCTGGTTGGTAGCCTTTAAATCGGCCGCGGTCCGTTAGTATACGTCGGACCCGCGTGTCGCCACTATCAGTGATTGCAGACCGAGCGCCGCCACACGGCAGGTCTAGAGAGACTTCCTAGCACTCGCCCCAGTTGTACAGCCGACTTTACTAGCGCTAGTTCACTGCCTACTTACGCTCTCATTTGCCGAGAAGATAGTTTAGCATAGTCTTCAGCTACGTCATTTGCTACGACCTAGCAAGGCGCCATTATCAGTTACTATTGATACCATGAGTCATGTAATGTCAAGAGCGACGTTCGTCATTAATGGATTAAAGTTAAGTATTCCACCAGCTTCGTCCGCTTTTCTAAATTCTAATTTCCTTGTCGTGTTGCGGACCTCACGCCAGCCTGCGTGAGCTAAATCACATGACTTTCGGCCTCCCCTGGTAACACGGTGTTGGCTCTCCTGCCAACCACAACATCAACGACCTGTGGTATGCCGTTCGGCTAAATAACTCTCAGCTTTCTAACAATACTGGACGTTTGAGGTAATAAGACAATGATACCTAGATAAACCGAATGAGCAAGGGACAAGAAACAGTAAAAACAGTGATACACATTAATGATAACATAGATCGTACTAAGTAAATCATCATATTTATTACACGTCATAGACTTAAGTGACATAAAATATAGAAAAACCACCACAAATCTAAAATAAGAGTGCAGTAATGTAAGTAGTGGAATAACAAAAGAACATGACCAGGCTGAGCACCTTAAATTATATAAAACGTAATGAAATGGGAAGGTGTTTAACTGGCGAAACAGCGAGGTGGTGCAGAGGTTAGCACACTGGTCTCGCATTCGGGAGGACGACGGTTCAATCCCGCGTTCGGCCGTCCTGATTTAGGTTTTCCGTGATTTCCCTAGATCACTTCAGGCAAATGCCGGGATGGTTCCTTTGAAAGGGCACGGCCAATTTCATTCCCCATCCTTCCATAACCCGCGCTTGTGCTCAGTCTCTTATGACCTCGTTGTCGACGGGACGTTAAACACTAATTTCCTCCTCCTCTTACCGGCGAAACAACTAAACGAATGGGAAAAAAATAAGCCTGAACCTCACAGGTTTGTAAAAATATGAACTTCATTGTGTAACAACGCAATGACACATAGGCCTAACAGTGAACGGAGCATAAGTCAGTAAAATCCTTGACAGAAACTAATGGTAAGACTGTACCAAGTGACTAATCACATATGTATGACGCATTATGGGCTCAAGTGACATAAACTGAAATATATAAAAGATATAAAAACTATCATAAAACTTACAATGTAAGTAGAGATTTGAGCACTTAAATGACAAATTGATATGATCGGGCTAAGTGCCCTTTATAGACAAAATAATACTAATGTGGAAAGATGATTAAGACTTAACAATTACTAAACGATTGGAAGTTCAAAGAAAGAGGGCTGAACCTATCACATATTATTTAAAAAGCTCTTCGATATTCACTAGGACGTGATTTGCTCATTTAGTGTATATTATGGATTCTGGTTCAAGTTGCGTAAAGTTTCAGTTTCTTCCAGTAAATTAAGGACTTACCTTTCGACTGTAAATGAAGGATACTTCAGTTATTACTTAAGTCACGGACAGAATGCTTGACCGAGCGAGGTGGCGCAGTGGTTAGCACACTGGACTCGCATTCGGGAGGACGACGGTTCAATCCCGTCTCCAGCCATCCTGATTTAGGTTTTCCATGATTTCCCTAAATCGTTTCAGGCACATGCCGGGATGGTTCCTTTGAAAGGGCACGGCCGATTTCCTTCCGAATCCTTCCCTAACCCGAACTTGCGCTCCGTCTCTAATGACCTCGTTGTCGATGGGACGATAAACACTAACCACCACCACCACAGAATGCTTGTGGAATTTTAGGTGATTAGTTGACTCAGATCTCGAATTATTTAAGTCCTGGTGTTCTTTGAACCGAAGTGTGAAAGTACGTCCTATTCGTCGAATATAAAGGCCTTGGCAGTTATTGCAATTAATCTGATAGACACTTGATAGAGTGTGTGTGTGGTTTGTGACTACATGTCTCGTGCCATGTATACTGTAGGGTCATTTGCCAACTTTCCCAGGAAAAGTTCCTCTCGTTGTTGTGGTCTTCAGGCAAGAGATTGGTTTGATGCAGCTCTCCATGCTACTCTATTCTGTGCAAGCTTCTTCATCTCCCAGTAACTACTGCAATCTGCATCCTTCTGAATCTGTTTAGTCAATTCATTTCTTGGTCTCCCTCTACGACTTTCACCCTCTTCGCTGCCCTCCATCTCTTAGTCTCCCTCTACGACTTTTACCCTCCACGCTGCCCTCCAATACTAAATTGATGATCCCTTGATGCCTCAGAATATGCTCTACCCACCGACCCCTTCTTCTAGTCAAATTGTGCCACAAAATTCTTTTCTCTCAAATTCTATTCAATACTTCCTCATTAGATACGTGATCTACCCATCTAATCTTCAGCATTCTTCTGTAGCACCACATTGCGAAAGCTTCCTATCTCTTCTTGTCTAAACTACACTCCTGGAAATTGAAATACGAACACTGTGAATTCATTGTCCCAGGAAGGGGAAACTTTATTGACACATTCCTGGGGTCATATACATCACATGATCACACTGACAGAACCACAGGCACATAGACACAGGCAACAGAGCATGCACAATGTCGGCACTAGTACAGTGTATATCCACCTTTCGCAGCAATGCAGGCTGCTATTCTCCCATGGAGACGATCGTAGAGAAGCTGGATGTAGTCCTGTGGAACGGCTTGCCATGCCATTTCCACCTGGCGCCTCAGTTGGACCAGCGTTCGTGCTGGACGTGCAGACAGCGTGAGACGACGCTTCATCCAGTCCCAAATATGCTCAATGGGGGACAGATCCGGAGATCTTGCTGGCCAGGGTAGTTGACTTACACCTTCTAGAGCACGTTGGGTGACACGGGATACATGCGGACGTGCATTGTCCTGTTGGAACAGCAAGTTCCCTTGCCGGACTAGGAATGGTAGAACGATGGGTTCGATGACGGTTTGGATGTACCGTGCACCATTCAGTGTCCCCTCGACGATCACCAGAGGTGTACGGCTAGTGTAGGAGATCGCTCCCCACACCATGATGCCGGGTGTTGGCCCTGTGTGCCTCGGTCGTATGCAGTCCTGATTGTGGCGCTCACCTGCACGGCGCCAAACACGCATACGACCATCATTGGCACCAAGGCAGAAGCGACTCTCATCGCTGAAGACGACACGTCTCCATTCGTCTCTCCATTCACGCCTGTCGCGACACCACTGGAGGCGGGCTGCACGATGTTGGGGCGTGAACGGAAGACGGCCTAACGGTGTACGGGACCGTAGACCAGCTTCATGGAGACGGTTGCGAATGGTCCTCGCCGATACCCCAGGAGCAACAGTGTCCCTAATTTGCTGAGAAGTGGCGGTGCGGTCCCCTACGGCACTGCGTAGGATCCTACGGTCGTGGCGTGCATCCGTGCGTCGCTGCGGTCCGGTTCCAGGTCGACGGGCACGTGCACCTTCCGCCGACCACTGGCGACAACATCGATGTACTGTGAAGACCTCACGCCCCACGTGTTGAGCAATTCGGCGGTACGCCCACCCGGCCTCCCGCATGCCCACTATACACCCTCGCTCAAAGTCCGTCAACTGCACATACGGTTCACGTCCACGCTGTCGCAGCATGCTACCAGTGCTAAAGACTGCGATGGAGCTCCGTATGCCACGGCAAACTGGCTGACACTGACGGCGGCGGTGCACAAATGCTGCGCAGCTAGCGCCATTCGACAGCCAACACCGCGGCTCCTGGTGTGTCCGCTGTGCCGTGCGTGTGATCACTGCTTGTACAGCCCTCTCGCAGTGTCCGGAGCAAGTATGGTGGGTCTGACACACCGGTGTTAATGTGTTCCTTTTTCCATATGAGATAAAATACGTTGCTATGAAAAGAGCCCCGAAATACCTTTTAGTGATGGTGTGTTGTGACTTTTTTTGGGTCATTAATTTTCAACAAAACAAAATATATTACGTTCTTATTATCCTGGATCTGAGTTTCTATTAAAGGAACATTTTTTAGTTACTGTAATTCGCCATAAAGTTCAACATATCTTCCTTACTTTACAGTTGTTGAAAAGGCTACTGAAAATTATTTCGTTATCAATACTGATGTTACATTACGCAATGTTTGTTCAACATCAAGGTTTTGCAGTGGATTTTTGTTAACAGTAAAACACCAATAAATACCACGACTAACACGAGAACATGAGACTATTATCAGAGAAAAAGATGTTTTCACTATAACGTTTGCCAGACCAGAACTACGCACAGCAAAATTTCTTTTATGTTATGAAGGTAAATTACCTTTTTGCTCTGTTAATAATATATTATCGGCAGCCCGCGTCCACCTGTAAAACAAATCATAAAATCTGCTGCTCTGCTCTGCAATTCCGAAAGCGGAAAGAAATAATTTTAGTTTACTATTACCCGTCGGCTTCTTTGCGGTATGATTGGTTTCATTTCATGCAGTTTCAGTGCGCCGTGCCAGCGGCTCGTTCGTTCGTACCGCAGCTCTGCACCACGAATAATATTTAAATAACTGAAAATGTCTTAAAGGGATGGGGTAAAATACCAGGCAAGCTTATTACAAATCATAATGCAAGTTGTCACTAAGTAACTCTGTTCAAAACATTTAAACAGATTAAATTATTGCACACCTTTAAAATGAGTACGTAATGGCGTACGTCTCTCAATCTTGACAAAAGAATGATTCGCAAGCGTACAATATAACGTCACAGGCTCTTCCTACTCACGTAACTCCAAGAAGACGACAGATAAATTAATGTTCGGTCACTACTATTTATACTTGTCACATATTCTCATCTTTGTTTGATATTTAATAAATATCGTCTGTGGCAGTTTCAGTACTCTCCGACACAGATATTTTTTAAAAAAAATCGGTACATAATTCTATACAAGAACAAAACATGACACATAAAGTTCACACAATCTTTATCCATGCAATTACAATATAACAGTTCAATTATTCTTTTCTCCTTTTTTTACCACGTATGTGTTTTGCTAAGAGACGTTACAAGTTGACAGAAGCATACTAGTGGACCGTATTCCAAGGTACCATGAGCAGACGAGAGTTTCCCGGTCAAAATGTACACCATAGTGCTATTTCGTGTGTGATGTAACACGAAGAAAATGTTTTTGTAATTTGGCTTTATCGTCAGACTTCTTTGTATCAGTCTGAATGATACTATGGGCGTGCACGAAGACGAATTATAAACCTCGTAGCTTGTCCGTGGAACGTAGGTTTACAAATGTTGGACGCTGAAGTGTGCGTATACTACGCTCCTGGAAACTGAAATAAGAACACCGTGAATTCATTGTCCCAGGAAGGGGAAACTTTATTGACACATTCCTGGGGTCAGATACATCACATGATCACACTGACAGAACCACAGGCACATAGACACAGGCAACAGAGCATGCACAATGTCGGCACTAGTGCAGTGTATATCCACCTTTCGCAGCAATGCAGGCTGCTATTCTCCCATGGAGACGATCGTAGAGATACTGGATGTAGTCCTGTGGAACGGCTTGCCATTCCATTTCCACCTGGCGCCTCAGTTGGACCAGCGTTCGTGCTGGACGTGCAGACCGCGTGAGACGACGCTTCATCCAGTCCCAAACATGCTCAATGGGGGACAGATCCGGAGATCTTGCTGGCCAGGGTAGTTACTTACACCTTCTAGAGCACGTTGGGTGGCACGGGATACATGCGGACGTGCATTGTCCTGTTGGAACAGCAAGTTCCCTTGCCGGTCTAGGAATGGTAGAACGATGGGTTCGATGACGGTTTGGATGTACCGTGCACCATTCAGTGTCCCCTCGACGATCACCAGAGGTGTACGGCCAGTGTAGGAGATCGCTCCGCACACCATGATGCCGGGTGTTGGCCCTGTGTGCCTCGGTCGTATGCAGTCCTGATTGTGGCGCTCACCTGCACGGCGACAAACACGCATACGACCATCATCGGCACCAAGGCAGAAGTGACTCTCATCGCTGAAGACGACACGTCTCCATTCGTCCCTCCATTCACGCCTGTCGCGACACCACTGGAGGAGGGCTGCACGATGTTGGGGCGTGAGCGGAAGACGGCCTAACGGTGTGCGGGACCGTAGCCCAGCTTCATGGTGACGGTTGCGAATGGTCCTCGCCGATACCCCAGGAGCAACAGTGTCCCTAATTTGCTGGGAAGTGGGGGTGCGGCCCCCTACGGCACTGCGTAGGATCCTACGGTCTTGGCGCCCACGCGTTGAGCAATTCGGCGGAACGTCCACCCGGCCTCCCGCATGCCCGCTATACGCCCTCGCTCAAAGTCCGTCAACTGCACATACGGTTCACGTCCACGCTGTCGCGGCATGCTACCAGTGTTAAAGACTGCGATGGAGCTCCGTATGCCACGGCAAACTGGCTGACACTGACGGCGGCTGTGCACAAATGCTGCGCAACTAGCGCCATTCGACGGCCAACACCGCGGTTCCTGGTGTGTCCACTGTGCCATGCGTGTGATCATTGCTTGTACAGCCCTCTCGCAGTGTCCGGAGCAAGTATGATGGGTCTGACACACCGGTGTCAATGTGTTCTTTTTTCCATTTCCAGGAGTGTATTTTCTTCAGATATAATATGAAATTCTTTTCAGTGTGCGTTACGAGACTTTAGTGTTGAAAGCTGTAGCGAATATAATAACTGTTGACTGTATTTGACAAGATTAGGTTTTAGCTAATTACGTACATTCCAATGTCATAGGTCGTGCGTTACAAACTCACATTTTGCTTTTTCACACGACATGTTAGCCCTAGACCTATCGTGAGTTTTGAGGTATTCTGAGTGTATCGTGAATGATGTTAAATGCGTACATTTCCTGAATGAATTACAGGAGTTGAAGTACGTTATAGAGGCACCACAAAAAATGCACGATAGAACATAAATGCAGATGCTAGCGAAGAATGCATTCTGTGCTGTTTTATTTGATATCGGCACCAATGTAATGTGCTCAATACGTTGCAAGCATCAGTAGTGGTCAGAACAGTGTTGTGTGTGGATGTGAGCGCATTATGTCGGAGCTAAGTAAATTCGAACGTTGGGAAATTGTTGGTGCTTGTTTAGTGGATGCTTCCGTAATCAAGGTAGACGAAATGTTTGATATTTCATGAGACACCGTATTGAAGATTTATACCGCATGCAGGGAACCCACAACGCAGAGGAAAGTGTGTGTTGAATGATCGTAACAGATGGTCATTGAAGAGGGTTGTTGCGTAAAAAAAGAGAACGACAGCTGCAACAGCCACTGCAGACCTAAATGTCACATTCGCATCAAAACAACAAGAAGGGAAATTCAGAAGCAGCGAACTGCATGGCGAGTTGGAATTCCAAAACCACACATTAATGACGCAAATGTCCTTAAGGTGATGCTGGTCATAAAACCTGGACTATGGTGCAATGAAAGAAATGCATTTGGTCAGTTGAGTCTTGTTCCACACTGTTTCAAACTTCTGGTAAAGTTCACATCCCACGAGTAATACATGGTTGGGTTTCGATATTGACTTGGGCGCCATATAGTGGTATTTCATGGCTGCATGTTTATTCTTCAACGTTGTATTCTCTTCGAGGATTATGTGACCATTCTGGCTGATCACATCCATTCCAAGGTACAATGTTTGTTCCCCAATGGTAATGCATTGTTCCAAAACGACAGCGTCCCTGTTCACAGAGTACGCATCGTCCAGGACTGGTTTTGTGAGCACGAGGATGAGTTGACACATCTCTCCTGGGCACCACAGTCACCACATCTCAATATTATTGAGCTTTGAAGAGAAGGGTGCATGATCGCTATGCAGCCCCACCATCATTACCTGAACTTGCTGCTATTGAAGAATGGTCTAGGATTCCTTGAAAACCGTACAGGACCCGTATTTATCAATTCCGAGACGAATGGAAGCTGTTTCCAATGCCAATGGGCTTTCTACACCATATTTTGTTTTTCTTGTTTCCGTATATTTGTACACTCTATTCATACATCTTTGACACCAGTTTGGCGGGCACCCGGCCTCCCTCTCCCCCCCCCCCCCCCCCCCCTCCACCTTCTCCGTCACTCTCTCTGTGTTTCCATTTTTAGGTGTATATATAGAAATATCGAGTGGTCCGCGTGACAGGTAGGCAACCTTTCTGTTTCGTTAACACTTCACGACAGCACAACGAGGTTTTTGGTAAATTATATTACGCATTGGCGAACGTAGTTTTGTTTTTAGTTTAATCCTATAAACTTTTACATCAACTGACTTACTGAAAGATGTATGTTTTTTTTGTAAATTTAGCAATATATTTTCTTCAACAGCAATCGAAAGAGCTTGAAAAGACGAGTACTTTATATAACGTTTGCTGATCTTCTCGATGAATATTTGCCGTTCTCGGCAAGCGTGGTGTTAACACCGGTAAGTAGTGCGCTCTTGCCAGACTCCGTCGCTGTGTCAAGCCTTTCGACTGTTTCTCTGTTTAAGTAAAAAACGCACTGGAAATAGTTTTCCTAAGCCCCATCTGATACGCTAGAAATTATCATATAGTTCAATTTACAACAAGCGTAACTGACCCTGTACGTATGTACTTTAATCGTTCACTAAACTGACCATTGTTAAAGGAAAAGCTATATATATATGGCTAAGTACAGAGCTAACGTCTTCATCATAGTACTTTAATGTTCTGCTAGGCACTCCATCATATCCATGAGAGTCTCTAGTCTTCAGTGGTTTAATTATTGACTCAATCTCCCTCTTATAGTATCACAGAGGAGTATTTCAGACATCAATCTCGGAAGGGCATTTTCTAAGAGAGTTATATGATTTCTTGTAGAAACTAAGTTTTTACTTAATTCACCACCAAGTCTCAGAAAACGATTGTTAAAAATGTACATATATCTGGCTATATTATATTTTTACTGCTAACTGACTATATATCGCCTGCCTTGTGCTGCTGTCCGGATACTTCCTTCACAACTGACCATATGGTTTATATGGTTTTAATTTTATTCTGTGAATTAGCTATTCTATTTTTCGTACCACATACTCTGTGCCTTCCTAATAACATTTTTAAGCACCTTACAGTACTGTTTGTAATGGCCTACTGTAGCTTGATTGTGACTTCTTCTAACATTTTGATGTAATCCCCACTTTCTTCTACATGATTAATTCCCACTTTCTTCTACATAACATCATTATCCTACTAGCCAGCCATCCAGGTTGCCTTTTACTGCTACTATCCTGTTTAGAACGTTCTCAATGAGCAGGAGAAATCTGTTAAGGAATGCATTATATTTGTTATATCTGTTATCGGCACTATAAACATCCTGCCACTCTTGTTCCTCAACGAGGTTTAAAAAGTTCTCTACCGCTGTTGGATTAGATTACAAGAGTTATGAGAATTAAACAGACAATAAGATAATTATGTTTTCAGAAACCCTCATTTCGACATCTTTTTAAAGCACATCATGTTCCCCGTTCACGTAGAAATTATTTATTTCACAATCGCAATTTCAATTTTTGAATCATTTTCAAGTGGTACTGCAGAAGATCGCACTTGAGCACATTTAAGACTAAAATCATTCTACATGTATACATGTCACTGTCAGAAATAAGCCTTTTGACAATGTTAACATTTTCACATAAATTGCCACAAATTTCTGTCCTTTGAAAAATTATATGTGACTGTGAAACCCGACCACGAGCAGTTAATCATTTCAATATTTTGAATCATTCGAGGAATATAAGTGGCGCTACGTCTTACGCGGCGAACAATGTACACTATACAGTTACAAAACTCTGCCCACTTCTTATGTTCGACGTCGACGTACAATAGCGACTCACAGATGACAGGAGGCGGCATTAACAGTGGAGGATATCATCCCATGTAGGCTTTCACTGCCGGCGTCTTCATCAGTAAACACTTCCGGGCTAAATTGCCGTGGTCGATCTGTAGAACTTCTTCTCCCTGACGTTTCGTTCTCAACTACGGAGAACATCTTCCGAGGTGAGTCGACGACTGGCTGCTAGGAGCTGGGGTCGCCGCTTATATGTAGATCTTAGAGGGCGCCACCGCACGTCACGTGCTATCTCTGGCTATCGTCTGTTCTCTCGATTGCAGGCAATCGATTGTCACGTGATTGATGCAACGTCGACCGCCATATTTTGTCCAATTTTAATCCTTCTTCTTTACGATTAAAATTGTATTGATCTATGTGGATTTCAATTGCCTCTCTATACATACGTGTATAATAATGCGACGTCCTCACTAGCACGCTTGTCTCACCGACTTCTATTTCGTGATCTCCATCCTTAAAAACATGTTCCGCTACTGCCGATTTGTCGATATGTCCCAAGCGACAGTTTCTTTTGTGCTCCGTCAAACGTGTATTGATGCTTCTTTTTGTAGTTCCTATGTAAACCCTGACACAACTACACGGAATTTTATATACCCCTGGGGTGGCTAGGGGGTGATAAGCATCTTTTGTTGATCTTAGGCACTCACTAATGTAAAACATATTGAAGGGGACTCGGGAAACGGTGTAGCTTTTGTAATGCTGAAGCGGAGCGATTCACCTCAGATCCAAAGCGACATCATAATTGACTTTCGGGGAAAAGGAGGAAGCATTGCCGAAACGGCAAAGTTCGTGTACCACCGTGGTTAAAGTATACGGTGGCAGAATTGCACTATCCAAACTCAGCACCGAGGCAACAATGATACACCAAGGGCCGTAGATGACAGAGGTGAACAATGGCTGTGGTGATGTGTACTGGCGAATACTCGCACAACTGTTGAACAGTTAACCGCCTTGATGAACCAAGGGGTTACCTACAGTGTCTCATCACCGACCATTCAGCGAGCGTTGCTTTTTATGGGACTCCGTGGGAGGTGACTACTGTTCATTGTTCACGAAGGCTGAAATTTTCACGGCAGTACCACAACTGTGCGTCCACTGAGTGCTGACAGGTGGCCTTTTCAGTTCAATCATATTTTGCGCTCCATCGGTCTGATGACCATGGCGCGTAAGGCCCTGCATCAATCGTCTGAAGTGTCCAGGTCCGAGGAGGGGACATTATAGTCTGGGGAATGTTCCTGGAATTCCCTGGGTGATCTCGTATTTCTGGAAGGCTCAATGGACCAACACAATTATTCATTTATCCTTGGGGACCAGGTACACCCATACATGCATTTTGTTTTCTCCTCAGCACGACAATGCAACGTGTCATAAAGTTGGTAGTTCGAAGAGCACAAGGATGAATTTACCGTGCTCCCTTGGCCCCCAAACTACGCACTTTTAAACCAGATCGAGAATCCGTGGGACCACTTCGATCGGGCTGTTCGTGCCGTGGATCCTCAACCGAGAGGTCTAGCGCAGCCGGCCGCTGAAAAATGGTTATTGATCTTTCCTGTAGTGAATACTGGGACAGATCCTTCAAAAATCCCAAAGCCAATTTCCTTTCCCGTAATTCTTCGGATAAACTACATGTCCATCATCTTTGATATTCTCTCACTGAAATGGAATAAACAGAATATATGAAGAGACTGACAACGAAAATGTTCTCCATGCAAGTGTGTATCGCAAACAAAGAAAGTAAGAATATAATAGCATTCTGCGTAGCTTTTAATATTGTAGTTTATTCATGGGAGATATATTGGTCAAAAGTAACATTCGCAAAGTTTGAAAGTTTTAAACTTCTCTGTGCTGTGGATGAATATATTACCGCCTGTGTGAAGTATAACTCGCTTAGAGTATGAAGAAAAAGGCAGAACAGCATAGCTATTAAAATACATTTTAATTCTGGGGCACTCTCTTAATTTATATCAGAGGGGATCACGCATATTACCCGAGGACGTAACATTGCCTAGGGGAACGGAGCCATTACTTACTCCAGGGCAATCTCCGTTGCCCTTGTAGAACTCTGAACGGTATTTTCTTCATGCCCGTCGGAGATACAGATCTTGTTTATTAATCTCGCCCCCTCATAGTCGACCAACATTTCAGATTTAATTATTTAAATCTAATTTATGTCGGATTAGAAGACTTTAGTAGTAGCGGAGGTTACGCTCATTCATCTTGCGGCTAAATTAATTTAAGCTGTCGTGATAAAATCTTGAGGACGAGCAACAAAAGTGAGGAATTAAACGGGGCTCCTTAAAGCAGAGAAAGCGCGGAAAGTTGCCTGAGGACGCGTACATAACATTGCTGCAGCGTCGAGTCCTGCAGATAACGTTGCTAGAGAAATGACAATTGTGTTAATGGTATCATGAGATGGCGCCAGTTTGAAGTTGTTTAGCTTCCTTACTTCATTAATACAGCCTTTCAGCTACACTAACGATAGTGAAACCGACTACTCCGAGAGAGATACATACCAGTGAAATCAATTTTATGCCACAAATTACGTACCGGACTATATACAGAAGATAAGGATTGCAGTACTATATACAGTCATTAAATCTGACAATTATGTATGGTGCGAAGTGCCCTGTTGGTGCAACCAGAGTCTTCAAATATTCTGTCATGGAATGAAAAAGGACTGAGTGCAACACTGGATGTTGCTGTTGTTGTCTCCAGTCCTGAGATTGGTTTGATACAGCTCTCCATGCTACTCTATCATGTGCAAGCTTCTTCATCTCCCAGTACTTACTGCAACGTACATCCTCTGAACCTGCTTAGTGTATTCATCTCTTGGTCTCCCTCTACGATTTTTACCCTCCACGCTGCACTCCAACGCTAAATTTATGGTCCCTTGATACCTCAGAACATGTCCTACGAACCGGTTCCTTCTTCTTGCCAAGTTGTGGCACAAACTCCTCTTTTCCCCAATTCTATTCAATGCCTCCTCATTAGTTATGTTATCTACCCATCTAATCTTCAGCGATCTTCAGTAGCACCACATTTCGAAAGCTTCAATTCTCTTCTTGTCCAAACTAGTTATAGTCCATGTTTCACTTCCATACATGACTACACTCCATACAAATACTTTCAGAAACGACTTCCTGACACTTAAATCTACACTCGATGTTAACAAATTTCTCTTCTTCAGAAACGCTTTCCTTACCATTGCCAGTCTACATTTTATATCCTCTCTACTTCGACCATACTCAGTTATTTTGCTCCCCAAATAGCAAAACTGCTTTACTACTTTACGTGTCTCATTTCCTAATCTAATTCCCTCCGCATCACGAATAATTACAGAATTATCCATTTTACAGATCATTTGCTTGATATCTATCAAAAATATTCATGTTAAAACTTTTCTTGTTAACAATAGCAGCTTATTCCCAAGAATTTGCAGCTTTCACTCAGTTAATTCTAGACAGAAAACCAATCTACATTTGAATCGCACTTCCTCTGCTCTTGAGCAGAAACGTGTGCAATATACTGTTGCTAACATCATTTTCAGTAAGCTACCACATGAATTCCAAAATTTTAGCAATAATCCACGCGCTTTCAAATAGAAACTGAAGAGTTTCCTCACAGGTCACTCCTTCTATGCAGTCCGGGAGTTCCTCGAAAAATTAAGCTGATTCCTATATTGTAGTGTTTCTTCCGTTTACTTAAGCTTATGGCTTGTCTTTGTAGCGTTCATAAACATTTTATTTTATCTTTTATTACTTGTATGTTGTAATTTCATGTACTGACACGTTCCATGACCTTGCTGATTGACTCCTCAATTTGGTCCTAAGGACCTAGACGAGTAAAATAAAAAGAAATACCGAAGCAGTTATGATTTCTTGAAATGGAACAATATTACCTTTTGCGGCATTCAAAAGCTCTTAAAGTATGGGCGCTGTTATATCACGCTAGAAAATGTTGGCAATGAAATGTTTCGCAAAAATACCTGAGTAAGTTACGGAAAGTAAAAGATAAAGTGCCCAGCGTGGGCTATTGTGTTGTAAATGCTGCCAATGGGGCTACCAACACGGGTTGCTTGATTACATGGCAGCAAGAAATGGAGGGTTCTCATACTAGGCTCCATCGTTATAAACAGCAGGAGGTTAGGTTTGTATATGACATACGTACAGGGTCAGTTACGCTTGTTGTAAATTGAACTATATGATAATTTCTAGCGTATCAGATGGCGCTTAGGAAAACTATTTCCAGTGTGTTTTTGGCTGAAACAGAGAAACAGTCGAAAGGCTTAGCACGGCGACGGAGTCTGGCAAGAGCGCACTACACACAGGTATTAACACCACGCTTTCCGAGAACGGCAAATATTCATGAAGAAGTACAGCAAACCTTACATGAAAGTACTAGTTTTTTCAAGATCTTTCGAATGCTGTTGAAGAAAGTATGTCGCTAAATTTACAAAAAAGAACGTACATCTATCAGTAAGTCGGTTGATGTAAAAGTTAAGAGGATTAAACTAAAAACAAAATTACGTTTCCACTGCGTAGTATCATTTACCGAAAACCTCGTTGCGTTGTCTTGAAGTGTTCACGAAAGGTTGCCTAGCTGTTACGCGAACCATTCTTCATTTCTAGATATACATCTAAAAATGGAAACACAGAGAGAGAGTGAGGGCGGGTGCCCGCTAAACCGGTGTCAAAGATGTATGAATAGAGTGGACAAAATTACGGAAACAACAAAAACAAAATATGGTGCAGAAAAGCCGTTGGCATTGAAAGCAGCTTCCATTCGTCTCGGAATGGTTAAATACAGGTCCTGTGTGGTTTTCAAGGGAATCTTAGACCGTTCTTCCTTAAAAACAGCAGCAAGTTCAGGTAATGATGGTGGGGGTGGAAAGCGATCATGCACCCTTCCCTTCAAAGCAGATCACAAATGCTCGATAATGTTGATATGTGGTGACTGTGATGGCAAGGAGAGATGTGGCAACTCATGGCCGTGCTCACAAAACCAGTCCTGCAGGAAGCGTGATTTGTGAAGAGGGACGCTGTCGTTTTGGAACAATGCATTACCATTGGGGAACAATCATTGTACCTTGGAATGGATCTGACCAGCCAAAACGGGCACGTAATCCTTGAGAAGAATGCAACGTTGAAGAATAAACATTGCAGCCATTGCCAGCTGTCGCTGGCTAATAGCCACTCTGCAACACACTAAAATTTCTAGCTTAAAAGTTTAGTTTGGAGCCCAGATACTATACAATATTTTACAAGCTTTACAGGGCACAACGTCTCGTCTTCACCTAAAATACAGGACAGATTCCCACCTAAAAACATTTTGAGCTCTCATCACAATAGGAAATGCACTGAGTTAAAAGATAACGAACAGTTATTTGCTCACCACAAGTGATGGACCAGCGGTGTCGTGGCTGCCTGATGTCGTACATGAAATTATACGAAGCACAACATTAGAACATACACACAACATAAAATTCACCTTTATCACAACAAATCACAATATATAATAAGCACATATAACTGGATGTTCAAAATGTTCACACTACGTAACCTAAATTATCCTAAGGACAAACACACACACCCATGCCCGAGGGAGGACTCGAACCTCCACCGGGACCAACCGCACAAATAACTGGATGATCATGTATTAATTTGTTTTTGGTCATAAAATAGTTGACAGTGTCTATGCTTCAATCCTTGTAGGTCCGGTCAAGTTTTAGCCATTATTGTAATTTTTTACTGCTCAAAAGAAGAATTTCATGTTTTCCAGCTGGTAATCTTAAATTCGTTGTTATTGAACTAGTGTGTGTGGTGTCTCTGTTTGTATGTCTGTGAAGTACACTATTCTGTGCGGCGTCAACGACCCCCACAACGTACGTAATTTCGTACAAAAAGAGAGTTACTCTCGTGGTGGTGAAACAGCAGCCGACTCCGACGGTTGGCTGTAAAATTCTTGAAATGTAAGAGAAAGAAAACTTCTATACGATCTTCTTGAATTTGAGCACTGCCACTCGCATTTAGTCATTCGATGACTGTTTGCGAGTGAAACCAGTTCCTTCTAGCAGAGAAAATTTTTTCTATGATTTCGACCGGGTTATTGAAGCAGGTTCTACAACAAACATCGGTCGCTAAATGTTCGAAGTCCTATACGAGCTTATAGTGCATAATAGTTAATCACAGAATCCTTTGATCAAAATTAAATAAGCGCAATTACCTTTGAAAAGCAACAGACCAACCGACTGTATTATGGGCGTTATTTAACCCCACATTAATTACATATCGTTTGTGAATCTCCAAAAAAAAAAGTACAATATGGCGGCTCACAATGACTGTTTCATTGCACACACTTCCTACACGTCCTCTCTTTATCCTGTCTCGTAACGAAGTCCCGCGACATTCCGATTTTCTTACTGTTCTTCGCTCGCCATGGAGAAACGCGAAACGCACCACCTCACGATATATATATTAACTTTAAACCAATGACAATTGGACACTCGATCGATTCGAGGATTACACCAGCCAGCACGGGCCAAAGGATTTTACAAAGGAAAGGGAGCCGACACCGCCCACCATGCACGAAGTCTTTGTAGATATACTTTTGCCTCCAGCTCGAATTCCAGGTCCTCTCGATGGCAAGCAATACAACTATTTAGCGATTCACCGGCGGCAAATCGCGCTATGTAGCCCCCTCCAGCAGAGCCGGGCTACAATAAGTGAAGTAATATCTCCCGACTGCACACTGAAAGCGACTAAGAAACGTCTTGATTCGATCATTCGGACAAGGTGGCAACTGACCATCTGTTCCGTGGTCTGCCCATGCAGCTGGTGATGAAAATGCTTCATAACTACTGAGGCATGTAAAGTTCTTCCCGTATCTTACGGTGGTATTAAAATTGCTTCTGTCTACGAGTAGAGAAAGTGTTCTGGCGTCATGACGAAGTTATAAAGAGAAAGGAGGGTGCCTGCGACCTGTGGGGAGAAGTATCATGCTGTAATGGATATTATCGTGAATCATGTGTCACGGAAAGCAGACAGTTCAGACTCCTGCTGCCACATCGAAAAGGTACAATTCAGTTTTTCACCATTGGTGGAACTGAAGTCCCAACTATCGCTCTCTGTGTAGCGGTGGAAGGTGGAGCCAGACTAACTGTAGCAGTAACTCTGGCAAAAAGTTAATAAATGAGGCAAGACGGCTAGGAGAGGGTTTCTACTAGGCAGGCCAGATAACCAGTTGTTAGAATCTCACTTAGTGAACTGTCACTTACTTTCAATATGAAGGACATAAAGCAATTATGGGCAAAGTATCAGCAGGTTGGTGGCAGCCTGAAAAAGACCCATCATGGTTTCAGAAATTCTGAGAACGCTTAGGAAGCAGATGCTGCTGTGCTCTCGGTTCAAAAGACAACGCACAAATGATGACAAGGGAAGTTTAGTAGAGATACATGCGTTCGTGAAAAGATCTACGGGTCACACCTTAGCAAAAGATGTGGCAGAGAACCCGAAGAAATTCTGGACTTACTTAAAATCGCTAAGCAGGTCTAAGGCTTTCATCCAGTCCCCTGTTGACCAGTTTGTTGTGGCGGTTGAGGATGGAAAACCGAAGTCTTAAATATCGCTTTCAAGAAACCGTTCACACAGGAGAATCGTACAAACCTACCGTCATTTGACTATCCGACAGATCCCGTATGGACGACGCAAATAATAAGTACCCGGCGTAGAGAGACAACTGAAGGAATTGAAAGAAAATAAGTCACCAGGTCCTCGTGGAATCAATGAGCACTCTACGACAGTGGTCTCTTATTTAACTTGCATTTGTCGTGAACCACTCGCCCAGCACAAAGTCCCAAGCCACGGAAAAAAAGGGCAGTTTACTCTTGTGTCTAAGGAAGGCAAAAGAATTGACCCGCAAAATTACAGACCAGTACCCGTAGCTTCAGTTTTCTGCAGAATCCATGAACACATTCTCAGTTAGAATATAATAAACTTTTTTGAAATTGAGGAGCTTATATCTAGGAATCATCATGATTTTAGAAACTTGACTTACTCTCACACGATATAGTGCGAACAGTGGAAGGAGGGCAATAGGCCAATTCCATATTTCTAGATTTCCGGAAGGCATTTAAAACGGTACCCGATTGCAGACTGTTAGCGAAAATATGAGAAACTGGAATAATTCACGAATATGTGACTGGCTCGAAGACTTATTAATTAATAGAACCCACTATGTTGTCGACGGAGAGTGTTCATCATAGACAAGGGTATCGTCAGAAGTTCCACAGGGAACTGTGACAGGACAGCAGTTGTTCTCGGTATACATAAATGATCGACGGACAGGGTGGGCAGCAATCTGCGGTTGTTTCATTTCTAGCAAATCCGCATGGTCGTCAACGGTAATTGTTCTTTTGAGCACATATACTACCGTCATATATAGTTAAAATATGGCTTCCCGGCCATTGACCTTGTGCGAACGCACACGCTATGCCTGAACTCGTACGGGACTTGGTAGATTAATTTGCCACGAGTAATGAGTATGATGGGAAAATATCTATTAGGAGCACTACGAATGTAGTGGTGTGGACATGTTGGGAATGTGGGTCTCACGGGGAGCGTGCAAGGGATAATTCCCTGCAGGCGCATTGTCCTCTGTGCCCTCGGTGGCTCAGATGGGAAGAGCGTCTGCCATGTAAGCAGGAGATCCCGAGTTCGAGTCCCTGTCGGGGCACACATTTTCAACATGTCCCCAATGAAGTACATCAACACCTGTTTGCAGCTATGGTGTCCACATAATTATCATTTCATTTCTAGCAAAGCTGCATGGTCATCAACGATAATTGTGGGGGTTGTAAAAAAATATCCGCTACCAGTCACAATAAAAGGTTGTTTAATCGTCACAGTTCCGGTTTCTGGCGCGATAAAATTCATTTAACGGTAATTGTTCTTTCGAGAACACATACTACCGTCATATATAATACCTCCTAATATCGTATCGGACCTCCTTTTTCCCGGCGTAGTCCAGCAACTCGATGTGCCATAGACTCAACATGTCGTTGGACGTCCCCTAAAGAAAAAGTGATCTACGCAGCCTCTATATCCGTTCATAATTGCGAAAGGGTTGCTGGTTCAAGATTTCTTGAACGAGCCACTCGATCAGATTGTGTACCATAAACATTCGATGGGATTCATGTCGGGCGCAAACACCCCTGCTCTCGGTCCATAAGTGAAGGCCGTCGGCCTGTTGTCAGTTGTGAGATGTAAGGGCTGAAATGTGATATTCTCTGCACACTTCTGACACTACGGATCGAGGAATATTGAATTCTTTAATGGCTTCCAAAATGTAACGGCCCATGCGTCTAGCTCCAACTGCCATTCCGCCGTGTGGTAATAATCAAGTCAGAAACCTTTTCCCAGTGGTGACCTGAGTACAAATGACAGCTCCTTCAATGAGCTGCCCTTTTATACCTTGCGTACGCAATACTACCGCCTTCTGCACATGCACATTTTTCTATCCCATGACTTCCATCACTTCACTGTAATGGCTTAATGTCCATACTTTGGGAGACTGTGGATATAATTTTTCAGTTCTTAATGTCTTGTTGTAATTGACAGACTAAGCGCGGTCCTCATTTGACGTAATTATATTGCACAGGTAAAGAGGGCTGTGGGAACACGCCTGCGCTGTAGCAGATCTGTCTCGGGACGCGTAGAGGTGGGCTCGCTCACAGCGGGGCTTTGCTGGGTTCCTGGAATCCTCTTCGGATGTCAGTTCGCGGAGCGGGCTAATTCAACAGTGAGCAGCTAAGCGCTGAGTGTACAACCCCTACAGGAGCTTATCTCTGGTGGCGGGCAGTGACCACTCACCCTGTCAACCGTCTGTGTCGGTGTCTGATGCCCCTGGAAGTGTATCCGACTGTGGCCCAGCTGTAGCGCATCGTTTACTTCTTTCGATCACTCTGCAGTTCTGTCGTGTCTTCTTCCAGCAGGTGACACAAACAACATAAAATATACCCTTCGTGCAGTAAAAAAATTTTAATCTCCTTATTTTTAAATTTAACTCAATTATTTTATCAGTATTTTGTACTTCATGACCGTTAATTCTTAAATGGCTTTTTTTCTTTCAAAGTTTTATCTTTAACCCTTTAAATTGCATCAGTTCTTTCCCAACTTATTATTATCAATTACTATTAATTCTTAGTTCTTTCCAAGTTTCATATTAACATTTTTAGTTTGTGATAGTCAACTCGTAACGACAGTTTTTTGCTAAAATTTTCCGACGTAATTCTTTTACATTACGACAATTCCCTCAACTTTCTTTTGGTTGGGAACTCAGATGAGGATTATTAGGCGTTAATCATTATCTTATGAGTATTTATAGTTCACATGCACACTATGGGGAATCTCATAGAGGTTTGCTAATACGAAGTACCCATTTCATAATTACCTGTCACCATAACCTACTGTGGTCACCCTACATATTCTGCTATTGCCTGCCTCCTGTTCTTTTTATTCGCAATTTGCCCTCTGATAAGTTAAATCCATCACCTTTCATCTCACGAATTCGTTTTATCTCCTATACTACGAGTGTTCTAAATGGCATCTACACAATTCCAAAGAATACAAGAGCTGGTAAGCGCGAATATTATGGCACAATCAGCTTAACACCTCATCTATCCAAGTTGCTGACAAGAATAATACACAGAAGAATGGAAAAGAAAATTGAGGATGTTTTCGATGACGATCAGTTTGGTTTTAGGAAAGATAAAGGCACCAGAGAGGCAATTCTGACGTTACGGTTGATATTGGAGGCAAGACTAAAGAAAAATCAAGACACGTTCGTAGGATTTTCAACCTGGAAACAGCGTTCGACATTGTAAAAAGGTGCAAGATGTTCGAAATTCTGAGAAAAATATGGGTAAACTATAGGGAGAGACGGGTAATATACAATATGTGCAACAGCCAAGAGACAATAATAAGGGTGAACGACCAAGGAGGAAGTGCTTGGGTTAAAAAGGGTGTAAGACAGAGATGTAGTCTTTCTCCTCTACTGTTCAGTCTGTACATCTAACAAGCAAAGATGGAAATAAAAGAAAGGTTCAGGAGTGGGATTAAAATTCAAGGTGAAAGGATATCATTGATGTGATATGCTGATGACATTGCTATCCTGAGTGAAAGCGAAGAAGAATTACATGATCCGCTGAGTGGAATGAACAGTCTGATGAGTATAGAATATGGATTGAGAGCAAATCGAAGAAAGACGATAATAGGAAGTAGCAGAAATGAGAACAGCGAGAAACTTAACATCAGGATTGATAATCACGAAGTAGATGAAATTAAGGAACTCTGCTACCAAGGCAGTAAAATAACCAATGACGCATGGAGCAAGAAAGACACAAGAAGCAGACTATCAAACATAGGCCTTAACATGATGAGGAAATTTCTCAGAATGTACGTCTTGAGCAAAGCATTGTATGGTAGTGGAGCAAGGACTGTAGGAAAAGTGGTACAAAAGAAAATCGAAACATTTGAGATGTGGGGCCACAGACGAATATTGAAAATTAGGTGGACTGATAAAGTAAGGAATGAGGAGGTTCTGCTTAGAATCGGAGAGGAAAGGAATATGTGGAAAACACTGACAAGGAGAAGGGCCAGGATGATAGGACATCTGCTAAGACATGAGGGAATGACTTCCATGGTACTAGTGGGAGCTGTAGCGGGCAAAAACTGTAAAACTGTAGAGAGAGACAGAGATTCGAATATATTTAGCAAATAATTGAGGACGTAGGTTGCAAGTGCTACTCTGAGATAGAAATGTTGGCTCAGGAGAGGAATTCGTGGCTGGCCGCGTCGAACCAGTCAGACCGCTGATGACTAAAAAAAAAGCATGGGAACATGTGCGCTTCATTTAGATGTATATTCAAAGTTCAGTTTAAATAATGTTAGCAGATGAATAAAGCAGCCAGTCAGTTGCAATAAATGGTGCTTTTGGTTTTCAACCAACCTTAACCATGGTGAAACGGATTTAAACCTTACTTCTTCAGAAAGACAAGATACGAATTTCACACTAGCAAACAGTCAGTTACTAAAGCAAGTAAACATCTCCACATGAACCATGTCGCCAACGATCTGTAAATCCGTTTGTAAAAGTTAAGCCCCTAAAATTAAGATCTTGTTACATCAGAAAAATCAATCACATAAAACGGCAGACCATGTCAAAAGCTACAGGCCCTTGGTTGCAGAGGCGTTAACTTTTACAAATGGATGTACAGATTGTTGCTCATACACTTCATGTGGAGATGTTAGATGGCTTTACTAACTGACTATCTGCTAATGTGAAGTTTGTTTCTTGTCCTTCTGAAGAAGATCCGTTGAAGCATGGTTAAGGTTAATAAAAACAAATATTTATTGCAGCTGGCTTTCTTATTCGACTGCTATTCTGTAACTGTTGCAGAAGTCAGCCAAGTTCAAAATCTTAAATAATTTTGAGACTTTAGAGAATTTCACATTTATATTGGTTTCTCTGTACGCTTTATGCCAGCTTTCGTCCAGTTCCTTTGAAAAATTTTGTACTGTAATAATAAATATCTTCGTTAAATGTGCAATTTAGAGGACTTTTTCATCCCAGGTTTCTACTGTTATTCTTTGGCAGACAGGGTCTGATAGCCCAAGATCTTTTGCAGCTACATTACAATTCTCCCTGTCCATATTTGTCACCATAATGTAAATGACTGATACAGTCCTAGTGCTAATCTTTCTAGCACTGCTGACCAACAAAGGGGCATGCCAGGAATCTGATGGATTTTTATGAGTGTCATGCTAGTTTCATTTATGATGTTTGTGTCTCCACACGAAATTACGTTGAGTTCTGTACTTGTGATTTTATCTAGAAGTTCTCTTAATTTATTGAAAAAGTGACAGCGCTATCACTAGGAGATTGATAGACACACAAACCTATTAATTTTTTTGGCATTACCAAGCCAAATTAATTCAATAGCTGATATTTCGAAGCGTTTGTCTTCATTTACTTTACTAAGGTCAAGACCTGAATTGAACTGTGTTCCTTTTTTTTATATAAAGGCATGATCCTCCATCCTTTGAAATAGTCCTACAATAAGAGTCTGTCCATTCACACACAGTGGATTTCTAAGTCTCTACACCAGTGATGAGTGACACAAATCATTGGGCAGTTCAGAGATTGTAGCTCAACTTCAAACAGTTGAATTTTATTTTCTGTTCACTGCGTGTTTTGATGAATTTCATTTTTGCTTATGACATGTAGTATGTATATTATTTGATGAGTTTGAATCTATCTTGTGAGTGTTTGTTTCAGAATTGTTTAACCTGCTGGTGGTAGTCTCCGGCAGGGGATTTAGCCTGAAAAATAACCAAATTATTCTACCTCTGACAACAGTTATTTGACCACACATGGACCGATATGCGCTCCTTATGCTTGCCTGAGTTAACTGCACCAATCTTCCCTCCTCAGTCCTGTTTATGTGCAGGCCACACTAAGTGAAACACCATTTATTGACACTCGTGACAGGCACCAGAGCAACATGTGCTAAGTCAGCTACCATCAGTACTGTCTCTAACCCCACATGAATTCACATCACAGCTTCATTCATATGTGACCAACTGTGATGTCAAAATAGCACAATAGTGTTTACAATGGTGCCATGAGCCGAGGAAACTTTCTTGTCTAGGTCACCATCTATGTCATATGCTCATCTCACTCCACTCAGCTGGCCGGAGTGGCCGAGCGGTTCAAGGCAGTGCAGTCTGGAAGCACCTGACCGCTACGGTCGCAGGTTCGAACCCTGCCTCGGGCATGGACGTGTGTGATGTCCTTAGGTTAGTTAGGTTTACGTAGTTCAACGTTTTAGGGGACTGATGACCTCCAAAGTTAAGCCACATAGTGCTCAGAGCCATTTGAACCATTTTTGAACTACACTCACTATCACTACATGGTCCTCTTTTGAAGATATGTATCGGTACATTAAGACCTTAAGTCCTTGTCACTTGACTTATCCAGAAGACCGCAATCCTGACATAAGATGTAATCCTTGTATTTAGTAAAGCTCTGTTCTACTAAAAATGAATGTCTGTTGTGTTCGAAAGGAAAATGGAATCAAGCTGCATTAACACTGGAGTGTACAATATTTAGAAGATAAATCTCTTCTATTAAGTGATTGTAATAAGAAAATGTTAAGGACCAGTAAATATATTTCAGAAGTTTAACCAAGAACAATGAACAAGTAAGCATTCCCTCAGTTTATTAAGTTTACGAGTTTTTAGGGAGTTATGTATCCTTCAGTTGGTTAGAAAATTAATCAGATAATTGGAAACCACATAGTTATCAAAAAGCTGATGAATTAATTATTATTGTAATGGAGTTAAGCTACAAATATTTACGTATCATAAAAGTTATTCTGACATGAAATTGAGATCGCATATAATTTTGTGGTGGAGTGGAATAATACAACCGAAGGTTCTAAACCTGTGCGAAAAGTTTTACTTTGAGTCTGAGCTGACGAACCAATTGAAATTACTTTATGTGTTAATATTACAGAGGGGGACTGATGAGAACTGGAGTATTATTTCTTTGTGTTAGAATTAGAGTAAAGGAAAGTAATAATGATGGAATCATATAAAAGGAAAAGTGAAGCGAGAGTTTCTGATAGTAATTAACCTTCTGAGCCAAGATTAATGTTCTTATAGAGAAGAACGTTACCAGGACGTACTGTTCCAGTAGAGGTTGGTCCCACCTACACGTCTAACAAGAATATATGTATAATTATATTCCGATGAAATTAAGATGAAAAACAAGTACTACATTCCGTGTCAAAAAGTGGTCTGCTCTTTTATGTTACTGAGGAAGAAAAACAATACATGGTTATGTTTTCCTTTAAAGTCCAAGTCCATTTAACTCTACATGTAGTTTCGCTGAATCTAATTCGCAGCTTAAGTAGCCTTGCTTCATCTTCTGAGAAAGGAATATGATGGTTTGCCTAGGGTGACCAGAGAGATTTACTTTAATCCTTGCGTTTATTATCCAGATAGGAAATTAAAATGACAATTCCTCACGAGCAGCCAAGTGCATTACAAGTAAGGAATGTTTGTACAAATCTATTACAGAAGTTATGAAATAGTACAAGTCTCATAGCATCCTGATCTGCTGTGGTGGAGGGTGGGGGGAGTAACAATATAGAGTACAAAGGCAGGGCTACAATCTCAACCATCAAAGAACTTCAGCATACAATGACTGTATAATGATAAACACGAGAAGTATTGTATTGTACAGTCAGCACCTCAATGGAATGTATACTTGAACGACAGATGCACCAGGTCAACATTATATTTAATGCTGAATACATACCATGTTGAACTGAAAGTTAGTCAGGTATTACGTGGCAAATGACCTGTAATATTTTCTGGAAGAACATATGAAGAATTTTGTTACAGCATTTGTATTCTTATGATTAATAGTTTTGAACTTGGTGGAAGTGATGGTTTTGAATGATAATATTGCGTTTTGACCATGGATTGACGTTTAATAGGTTGAAATGTGAAATTCATTATGTGAATGAGGGGCAAATGTTTATTCCATGAAACAGCAATAAGCTGTCAGACATTTGAAGCCGTTTAGACCATGCATGCTGCCCATTAAACATTTGAAACTTTTTATAACCTACGTATGCTGATCAGTTATTACTATCGGGCCTGATGTGAATTCTCTAAAGGGATGGACATCATACATGCTGTCGACACTTTTCATAGAGGTGTTAGGGTCAGAACTAGTCTTCTCAGTTTACTTTAAGTGTACCTGCCCAGCTTTGGTCATAGGCCTAGTGTTCTGGCTCTTCTGATTTTGGCTAACTCCTTTTTTTTACGTGGCTTTTCTTTTCAGTAGTGAGTTTCCTGTAGGATGTGTTGGCACCCACAGTTATGTTGTTCGCATGTATCAAAGGCTGCAACCTGGTGCTCGCTACTGTGTCGCTGGTGATAAAGTATCACTTTTAGGAATCAATTACTCCATATCTTTAAATGGAACATATCATATATAAGTACTGTATTAACAAATTGACAAATGTCTCCAGATAACAAGTTTGACAGTAATCAATACTTCAGCAGACGAGTACAGTTTTATATTTGGTGGCTACATTGTTAAATGTTCTACAACTGTTTGAAATTTATTTTCAGTCTGAAAATGTTTGCCACAGTTATATTTTCCTCCAGAGTGATGTTTCTAATTGATAAAAAATTTAGATTAACTGCTACTAAACAATGCCTCCACCACTAGCAGTAGGAACATTTGTGATGGAAATGGTTTTCTTATAAATAGATAGTGTGTATCATTGTTTGGGAAGCTTTGGTTATATCGATTTTAGAACACCTTACCCTACTGAGTTTGTCTTCCTGTTGGTTCATCTCCGTTGTTTGACATCTGACTGACATACTACATGGGAACTCTGTATGGAACATGGTAACACATTAAACATCTCGTCAATACATTATAGTAACAATCAATGATATCAAATTGCCTTAATGGTAAGGCTCAGTAGAAATGTTGTACGACTGTTTTAAAGTAGGAAGTTTATGAAATAATTTGATTCATACCCTGTACTAAGTGTCTTGCGATACGTCTAACACTGGATGCTGATGCGACGTCTACGTGAAGAAAATCTTACTGCTTGCAACATATACTGCTAGTCAGGCATATTCCGCTCCTTATTCAGTCACATAGACGCACTATCCATGTGCCTCTTTCTGATTAATACCAAGCATGCAGACCTCTTACAGGCTGTCTGGATTATCACTCTGTTTCTACATTTCATCCTTTACTTATTGGCAGCTCTAAGCTAACCGATAGCCTCGCGCCACCCACGGATAACCAAGTTTGGCTCAGCTACGAAACAGATGTATTTTCAGTCGAGCTGCTCCTGATGTACTGGGGCTAACAAAGTTTCTCGGGAGCCCAGAGACGGGGCAGTCTTCCGTGAAACTTCCCAAACGACTTTCGATGGCAGCGGCGGAGTTTCACATTTATCACCGCTGCAAGGGGGCGCCCTGAAACTAGCGCTCCGGAGTGTGTCCTAGAGTGTCAACTAAATCTGCTCCCCTGCCGGTCAGTTACACGCACCATTGCTCAAAACCGTTCCTGGCTCAGATCTTCGTTCGTGGAAAACTGTATCAATAATGAAGTGTCTTTTTAGTTTGTAATAGGTAAGAACAAGAATAACGTCGAATTTATTAAATGTCCAAAATGAAGATTGATCGCATTTTCTTTGCTTTCGAAAATTAAACTGAAGGTAATTTTAACTATTTTTTTTATAAAGAATAGCTTTTACCAGATTCACTTTCTGTAAATGTTGCATTTCTTTATCGTTGAGTAGTCTTCTTATTTTCTATCTACACTCCTGGAAATGGAAATAAGAACACCGTGAATTCATTGTCCCAGGAAGGGGAAACTTTATTGACACATTCCTGGGGTCAGATACATCACATGATCACACTGACAGAACCACAGGCACATAGACACAGGCAACAGAGCATGCACAATGTCGGCACTAGTACAGTGTAAATCCACCTTTCGTAGCAATGCAGGCTGCTATTCTCCCATGGCTTGCCATGCCATTTCCACCTGGCGCCTCAGTTGGACCAGCGTTCGTGCTGGACGTGCAGACCGCGTGAGATGACGCTTCATCCAGTCCCAAACATGCTTAATGGGGGACAGATCCGGAGATCTTGCTGGCCAGGGTAGTTGACTTACACCTTCTAGAGCACGTTGGGTGGCACCGGATACATGCGGACGTGCATTGTCCTGTTGGAACAGCAAGTTCCCTTGCCGGTCTAGGAATGGTAGAATGATGGGTTCGATGACGGTTTGGATGTACCGTGCACTATTCAGTGTCCCCTCGACGATCACCAGAGGTGTATGGCCAGTGTAGGAGATCGCTCCCCACACCATGATGCCGGGTGTTGGCCCTGTGTGCCTCGGTCGTATGCAGTCCTGATTGTGGCGCTCACCTGCACGGCGCCAAACACGCATACGACCATCATTGGCACCAAGGCAGAAGCGACTCTCATCGCTGAAGACGACACGTCTCCATTCGTCCCTCCATTCACGCCTGTCGCGACACCACTGGAGGCGGGCTGCATGATGTTGGGGCGTGAGCGGAAGACGGCCTAACGGTGTGCGGGACCGTAGCCCAGCTTCATGGAGACGGTTGCGAATGGTCCTCGCCGATACCCCAGGAGGAACAGTGTCCCTAATTTGCTGGGAAGTGGCGGTGCGGTCCCCTACGGCACTGCGTAGGATAGGATCCTACGGTCTTGGCGTGCATCCGTACGTCGTTCCGGTCCGGTCCCAGGTCGACGGGCACGTGCACCTTCCGCCGACCACTGGCGACAACATCGATGTAGTGTGGAGACCTCACGCCCCACGTGTTGAGCAATTCGGCGGTACGTCCACCCGGCCTCCCGCATGCCCACTATACGCCCTCGCTCAAAGTCCGTCAACTGCACAACCGGTTCACGTCCACGCTGTCGCGGCATGCTACTAGTGCTAAAGACTTCGATGGAGCTCCGTGTGCCACGGCAAACTGGCTGACACTGACGGCGGCGGTGCACAAATGCTGCGCAGCTAGCGCCATTCGACGGCGAACACCGCGGTTCCTGGTGTGTCCGCTGCACCGTGCGTGTGATCATTGCTTGTACAGCCCTCTCGCAGTGTCCGGAGCAAGTATGGTGGGTCTGACACACCGGTGTCAATGAGTTCTTTTTTCCATTTCCAGGAGTGTATATTCAGTTTTTGACTCAGTACCCGAGTCGATAACTTTACAAATGTGATAGGTGCTTCTTGCACAGACTTTGATCTTCCGTAGTTTATGTATGAATTTATGTCTAAACTTATTTTAGAAAGTAGGTACTCATATTTTTGAAAACATAACTCACTCTGTCAGAAAAATTAAGAAACAAATTTGTAGCTTGGATTCTGTACCAGTAGATCTTACAAATTAGCACTATCCTGAGAATTAATTTCTGCTTTAAATACGAATTCTGTAGCAAGATTTATTGTCATTACTTACCAAATCCGGCGGACTGTTTGAACCACTCTTAGAAGGACAAAAATGAAAGTCTAAAGATCCTCCGACAGCGAAGTCACTGGCAGTGGGGCCAAACTCGGAATGGAGAAAAATGGGAAAGTAAATCGGCCGTCCCCTTTTCAAAATACATTTCCCAGTATTCGCCTTTATCATTTTCTCTAACCCGCGATAAACGTAATTTTGGATTGCTATATAGTGTTTGAAGACTCACTGCCCCTCCCTGATGCGAGAAAAATGGGAAAGTAAATCTTCCGTCCCCTTTTCAAAATACGTTTCCCAGTATTCGCCTTTATCAGTTTCTCTAAACCGCGATAAACGTAATTTTGGATTGCTATATAGTGTTTGAAGACTCACTGCCCCTCCCTGATGCGAGAAAAATGGGAAAGTAAATCTTCCGTCCCCTTTTCAAAATACGTTTCCCAGTATTCGCCTTTATCAGTTTCTCTAAACCGCGATAAACGTAATTTTGGATTGCTGTATAGTGTTTGAACACTCACTGCCCCTCCCTGTTGCGAGCCTCAGCACGGCTCTCGAAGCATAGCTACACGTCCTCCATTCTAAGACGACATAGCCAGTTCGCAACGCTGTTTCCAATTATAGTCCTTGAGATACTTAATATTTCTATTTCACCTGCAAATTGTTAATCACGAGAGCAAAAATTGTCATGCAATACTTAATATTTCTATTTCACCTGCAAATTGTTAATCACGAGAGCAAAAATTGTCATGCAATACTTAATATTTCTATTTCACCTGCAAATTGTTAATCACGAGAGCAAAAATTGTCATGCAATACTTAATATTTCTATTTCACCTGCAAATTGTTAATCACGAAAGCAAAAATTGTCATGCATTGCATGACACTACACAAATGTTTTACAATTCATTAGTCCCATAAAATGACGCGCAAATTTTTTTCCCTGAAGCCAGTGCGCTTCATACGTAACTATTCAGTACATCCAACTGCATTTCAATTACGTACCGTCCTTTCACTACGGTGCACCGTTAAAGTGCTGTAAAATAAAATAATTACCTACAGCCGATCACATATAGGTTTCCATACTGACCTAAACACTACTACTCAACGTCAAAAGCGTTCTACAGTGACGTGCAAAAAATGAGGCTTAAACCGAGCAAGAACATTCGTATGAGGCACAGACATTGAACAGTTCACCACTAAAAGTGTAGCATTACACGATAGTGAACTCTCATACTCCACAACAAATTTTTAAATTTGAAATTGTCTTTGAAACACACATCGTAAGGCCGGCCTCGGTGGCCTAGCGGTTCTAGGCGCTGCAATCCGGAACCGCGGGACTGCTACGGTCGCAGGTTCGAATCCTGCCTCGGGCATGGATGTGTGTGATGTCCTTAGGTTAGTTAAGTTTAAGTAGTTCTAAGTTCAGGGGACTGATGACCTCAGATGTTAAGTCCCATAGTGCTCAGAGCCATTTGGACCATTTGAACCACAACGTAAGTACAAATTGTTCAAAAAAAATGGTACAGAATACCACACTGTGACTTTTTAATAAATGAAAAGCACTAGTTTGCTTTTGTTGTACAGTATTACTTTCATTGTGTTAACCGGTTTTTGGCTTACAAGGTCATCTTCAGACATGTTTTTTATTTTTTGAATTATCAGTGTTTTGAAAGTTTCGTTGCGCTCTACCATGAATTCCTCTCTTGTGCCAAACCTTTCATCTCTGGGTACCACTTGCACCCTACTTCCTCAATCACTTGCTGGATGAAATCCAGTTCCTCTTTTCCCTTCAGTTTTTACCCTCTAAAACTCCCTGTAGTAGCACAGAAAGAATTTTCTGATAACTTAAAACGTTTCGTTTCATCCTTTCATTTCTCTGCGGAGAACCTCCTCTTTGATAATGTTACCAGTTAACACAGTTTTCAACAATCCTTCTATAGGACTGTGTCTCAACCGTTTCGATTCTCTTCTTTCCTAGTGTTCTGGTAGCCCATGATTCACATCCACCAAGAAATGTGCTCCAAAATTAGGTTCTCAGAAATTTCTTTTACAGAATAAGACAGAAGTTTCATACTAGCAAACTTCTCTTATCAGGAATTGTCCCTATGCCTATACTGTCCTATTTTTTAGAGGTAGTTGCCCTGAAACCCTGTACGCTCCTGCACCCTCTTAGACAGACCCATTGGCAGAACGAAGCTGACGCCTTGTGCCGCTAGTCTTTAGCCGCTGTTTATGACGATTTTTATTCCAAATTATTTTAGCATCTGCTGCTTCATTCGCGTCGACTGTATGGCCTGCCGGGCTTGGATGTGTGTGATGTCCTTAGGTTAGTTAAGTTTAAGTAGTTCTAAGTTCAGGGGACTGATGAGCTCAGATGTTAAGTCCCATAGTGCTCAGAGCCATTTGTGCCATTTGTATGGACTGCAGAGATTTTTTCGTTTTTATTTAATCCAATTTTTATGTTGTTCACAAGGGCAACACTTTCTTTTCCACGCAGCCATAAAAGCATGGTCTTTTCCGAATATACCTCTGACCAAAAAACCATTCTGCAGCTGGAAAGTAAGGAAGGAAAATTCGGTTTAACGTCTCGTCGACGTCAAGTTCATTAGAGATGGAAAGCGAGCTCGCATTGAGTCAAGGAAGGGGAAGGAAACCCGCCGCGCCCTTTCAAAGCAACCATCCCGGCATTTGCCTAGAGCAATTTCGGGAAATCACGGAAACGCTAAATCTGGATGGCCGGATGCTGGTTTGAACCGTCGCTGTCAGCTGGAATCCAAAGTTTTTGTTAATCATGCCTTTTGCGTTCTTGTGGAGATACTTCCATAGCAACTTTCATCCCCTAACGAATATTTATTTATAACCGAGAAGTGAAGTACCTATTTTCATAAAACTGGCTTTAAATTTTTTTCAATTTAACAAAATATTTTCTTCAAAATTTTCATCTCCTACTTCAATCCCTTAGGGGCTTGATTTCTAGAAACACTGAAACGTGTGTTTCTTCATTTTTAACCTAGAAGTCAAATACCAGTTGTTGTAGGCAGAGCATTAAAATCCTTGAGCAGTTCTTTAGTAAATATTTATTTTCATAAACGTTTCACTCACTATTTTACTCCATTAGTGGGTAAATTTCCAAAAATTCTGATTCAAGTGCTTTGTATTTTCTGACTGAGAAACCAACTACCAATTTTCGTAGTTCTAGCTTCAAAATTCCCATAATAGCGACTTACTTTCAAAAAGCCTTTCATCCCGTATTTCACCCCCTGAGAAGTGGAATTTCGGGTGCCTACGCTCACTAGACGCTCACCTAACTTCAAGTTTCTATCCTTAGCGATGATGAGTCAATCACTCAATCAGGCCGTTATCATTTGTACATAGGAATTTAAGCAGTGGCAGG
Source organism: Schistocerca gregaria (assembly GCF_023897955.1). Lineage (NCBI taxonomy): Eukaryota > Metazoa > Arthropoda > Insecta > Orthoptera > Acrididae > Schistocerca > Schistocerca gregaria. The sequence goes on from NC_064921.1 coordinate 661,962,170, forward strand.
TTTTGATTTTTAGACCCAAAGCGTTTTGAATAATAGTCAAGTGTCCCACCCCTCGACCACTGGTCTTTGTGGTATCAACAACTGATAATAAAATGCTATCATTCATATAGCTACCTAACTATCTATCTATTATCAAAATACTTTCTCCTCAATAGGATGCAAAACAGAATGTAACATAGTTACAGTTGCTCGAACAGTCCACGGGTGTACTGCCGGTCCATAGTGTCCAACGGACAGGGTGGACGAAGCAGTGACACCGACGCCACCACAGACGCCGACGCCAGCCTCTCAGCGACCGCCGACGCGCGGCCGCGGGCGCGGACCGCGGAGAGAACGCCTCGCGGGGGAAGGGGTTCAGGACGGCCGCCCGCCCTCAGGAGCTGAGTTCCTCAGCGCACCTGGCGATGGCGACATGTCTGATCGCCGAAATATTGTGCCCGTTGGACACTATGGACCGGCAGTACACCCGTGAACTGTTCGAGAAAGAAATACGCCGGGAGAAGTTGGACAATCACATAGTTACAGTTAATAACCAGTACAATGAACATCAATGAAAGTATCCTGTATCTATACCAAAAGATGAGAAACTGAACGTTTACAATTAGTCTGGTATATTTGGATATCTATATGGACCCAATATTAAGGTACATAATATACACTCCAGGAAATGGAAAAAAGAAACACATAGACACCGGTGTGTCAGACCCACCATACTTGCTCCGGACACTGTGAGAGGGCTGTACAAGCAATGATCACACGCACGGCACAGCATGTTGGCGGTCGAATGGCGCTAGCTGCGTAGCATTTGTGCACCGCCGCCGTCAGTGTCAGCCAGTTTGCCGTGGCATACGGAGCTCCATCGCAGTCTTTAACACTGGTACCATGCCGCGACAGCGTGGACGTGAACGGTATGTGCAGTTGACGGACTTTGAGCGAGGGCGTATAGTGGGCATGCGGGAGGCCGGGTGGACGTACCGCCGAATTGCTCAACACGTGGGGCGTGAGGTCTCCACACTACATCGATGTTGTCGCCAGTGGTCGGCGGAAGGTGCACGTGCCCGTCGACCTGAGACCGGACCGCAGCGACGCACGGATGCACGCCAAGACCGTAGGATCCTACGCAGTGCCGTAGGGGACCGCACCGCCACTTCCCAGCAAATTAGGGACACTGTTGCTCCTGGGGTAACGGCGAGGACCATTCGCAACCGTCTCCATGAAGCTGGGCTACGGTCCCGCACACCGTTAGGCCGTCTTCCGCTCACGCCCCAACATCGTGCAGCCCGCCTCCAGTGGTGTCGCGACAGGCGTGAATGGAGCGACGAATGGAGACGTGTCGTCTTCAGCGATGAGAGTCGCTTCTGCCTTGGTGCCAATGATGGTCGTATGCGTATTTGGCCCCGTGCAGGTGAGCGCCACAATCAGGACTGCATACGACCGAGGCACACAGGGCCAACACCCGGCATCATGGTGTGGGGAGCGATCTCCGACACTGGCCGTACACCTCTGGTGGTCGTCGAGGGGACACTGAATAGTGCACGGTACATTCAAACCGTCATCGAACCCATCGTTCTACCATTCCTAGACCGGCAAGGGAACTTGCTGTTCCAACAGGACAATGCACATCCGCATGTATCCTGTGCCACCCAACGTGCTCTAGAAGGTGTAAGTCAACTACCCTGGCCAGCAAGATCTCCGAATCTGTCGCCCATTGAGCATGTTTGGGACTGGATGAAGCGTCGTCTCACGCGGTCTGCAGGTCCAGCACGAACGCTGGTCCAACTGAGGCGCCAGGTGGAAATGGCATGGCAAGCCGTTCCACAGGACTACATTCAGCATCTCTACGATCGTCTCCATGGGAGAATAGCAGCCTGCATTGCTGCGAAAGGTGGATATACACTGTACTAGTGCCGACATTGTGCATGCTCTGTTGCCTGTGTCTATGTGCCTGTGGTTCTCTCAGTGTGATCATGTGATGTATCTGACCCCAGGAATGTGTCAATAAAGTTTCCCCTTCCTGGGACAATGAATTCACGGTGTTCTTATTTCAATTTCCAGGAGTGTATATTCAAACTTCTGATGTTCATAATGTTTGATTATATGTATTTTTACTTAAACAGACGTTGTAATAAGGTATTCGAAAGTTGTCAGAAGTGTGTACTGTGTTTGCTGCTCAACAACTTCAGGATTCAGATCTGTATCACACATATTTAACATGAAGAGGTAGTAATTAGTTTTTAAGTCTGAAACTGAAACACCAGCAAGGATAGAAAAGTGACAAAATTTTACTTGTTGTGTGCATATAGCGTAGAAGGAAGCATACGTAATTATATTTTGTGGTTCACAGAGCTGCATTCTCTGGTACCAACAACGGATCTAAACCAGTTGAGCATCGAATCGGACTGAACTTTAATAGAAATGTGTAAGTGCACGCTGTTTCAACTCTATATCTCACTGTTTTAGTAGCTACTGTCTGATAATTAATACTTTCCTTCTGTAGCCATGACACAGTTTTTTTAAACGAAATATCTGTGTTGCGATTACCCATTTGATGAACTTTTTGTATTCGTTTCTATAGGGCTGTACGTGTCACCATAACGTTAGTTCTCTCTTCCCGTTTTTCTGAACACTGAAATTGTGTCCTTGAGCATCACCTATTAGTTATAACTGGAAAACCATGGTAGTCGTAGCGAGCACGTGCGGAAAATAGTCTCTTACTGGTGATTATATACTAACAATCTCGCTCTGACCAGTCTTTGGCTGTTGACAACGTATGCCTGGTAGCGATTTTGTGGTGGTTCACAGTGTATTTAGGTACCTGTTGCAGTGTAAACGTCTTTACACTTTTACTATTTTTACTGTTTGAAAGCTTTTATATAAATTATTTTTTAACATATAGTAGACAGGTTTTCACATAAAATGAAACACAATTACTATGTTTTATCCACAGATCCGACGATGGCTACTAATCAACTGCAACTAGTTATCACCTAGATGCTGTTGCACTGTAAAACCATTAAAACTTATAATCGATCGTATAGCATCAATGGTACCGATTGGCGAGCGGTGTCGTGCTGGTCTCAAGACAAGTCATGACCCAATGTTTTCGATGTGTGAGAGATCTGGAGAAAGTGTTGGCCACGGCAAGAGTCAAAACACCCTATTTACCGTGGTGGGTCGGGACGCCATGGATAACATCTGATCCTCAGTTTTCTTTGCAGAGACAGCCACCAGCCTTAACATGTCAGAAATTTAATGGCTGCAGTCCAAGTTATCAGCTATGCGGACCTCTGGTGATAGTGTTGATTACTCACTGTCAGCCTGTACCATCGCTACCAGGTTTTGGGCTCGTATGACGATGACGAATGCAATGTGGTAACGTTCGTTCTGATAAATCCATCTTGATCTTGTACATTGAATGCTTCGTCTGGAAAGAAGCGCTAATATCCACAGTGTCCCAAGACTCAAGTACATTAACAGACGACTCCGAGTTGATGCGAACAAAACCCCTTTGCCAAAGGAACACAAACTGTTCTTACCAAACACTTCAGTTTAGTACAATTTGCATATCACTCTCATCCCTCGTGTTCCTGGTTGAATTCTTCGCTCGAAAAAGAACTTTCATTATTCTTTATTTTCAGCACAAACTGTACAGTAATTTTATATGGCTACGCACATATTTGTCAATGGCCGTGCCGCGACCGATACACCATTTCGCATCACACCAAAAAAGTTACGCACCATCTTGCGTGATTATCACTTGGGCCACTCGGTTCGCTATGTGGTGTAGACCCAACGAGGCATATTTAGCGTCGTGATGCCAGTTGAGAAGCTACCTGCCCCCCGGGTAGTAGCGGCTCCAGGTCACTAAAACTGAAAGAGCTGGGAGAGAGGCGTTCTGACTCCATGACCCTCCATATCTGCTTACGATGAAACCAGTCAACTGAGAAACACACAGCCATCAAACAGTATCTTTAGGCACGCCGAGGCCTGTTCAGACGGAGTTAGTTATACACAATATTTACATAACATGTCTCGTAGTTAGAGCTGTCCTTGGCCTTCATTCTCCTTCTTCCTCTTCTTCTTCTTCTTGTTCTAAGCATTCACCTTTTTTCCTAGCAAATACGAAGTGTTATCTTCTTTTACTTCTATAATTATCTTGCTTCACTTCTCATTTCCTCAGGCCTTTCTGCAGTTGCTATACCATCTTTTTTTCTTTTCCTTCTTTCAGTAGCTTTTTGTATGTACGGTTTCACAGCCACTGTGAATTTCTTGAGGGAAGTGAGGTTTGTGTGGGGGCTGCTGTTTCATTTTGAAAATCCACTCTTCGTGACTTAGGAATTAGTTAATATGCCTCGAAGGGTAATATCAAGAGATACCACAATAAAAAACTGTAATACATATAGCAGCACAAATTCCAAACTACTTTATAGAGGAAGACACATTTAATAGCAGCCCTAACATGGATGTCGCACAATCGTGACAGATACCGTCACAACAATATCACACGTGAAATCCATATGTGAAAAAGAAAAAAATACTACTATTGTGCCGATTTCGTCATTGCACCAGCATACAGCATACTAAAATACGTTAGTACAACTATTTCAAACGAAGAAAAACCTGGCGTGACCGATATGATAAAAAATAAAAAAATGAAAAATATTATTTTAAGATGCTGGCAACGTGATATGTATTTTCATTTTAAATGGTTACACAAGTGTACTTTAATGTGTGGAACGCTTGCGCAGTGACAAAATCCATCAAAGGTGACATGTCCTCTTTTTCACATACGGATTTCACGCAAGAGTTGCGCATGTACCGATTACACAGGCCAACGAAAATTTCTTTTTTAAATTTTTTTTTACTTTGCTAGTTGATCTTTATAAATATTTATGAGCTGAATCCCAAGCTAGCTTTAGTTTTTTTGTATCACCCATAGTTTTTGAACAATATGCTTTTTACTATATAGTATAAAAACCCTATGCTATACGGTAAACGGGGAAATTAATGACGCGCTTTGTTACGACATAGGGATGGTTTTTATTTACATTAAGCTACTTAAAACAGTGATAGGTGTTAACAGAGGTTTCACCTGGCAGTTGGAATTGGATTGTATTTTCTTTCTCTTTTTTCTTTGAAGCTACATGTGTAGCTTTTTCTACGATGAGTCGCTTGCTGAACATCTCGGTTAGTGACCAACAGTAGTTACCCATCATGTTGGTGTTCCAGCGGCGTTGGTAGCGTTTTTCCATCACTTCAATGTCGTGGTGAAAACGCTCTCCTTGCTCCTCACTAACATATCCCATATTGTCCGGGAAGTAGTCAAGGTGACTGTTCAAAAAATGAACTTTCAGGTTCATTAAACATCATAAAGTTTTAAACTTCTTTAACTTTGTAGCTATAATAGAACATAATCTAGATCTTTTTCATGAACTTTGTAAAGACCTGTTTGAATGATACCAATGCTTCTTTCTCATTTAAGAACATTGTGGATTTGGAGTTAACATCAGACATCTCAATTTTCTAATGCCAGGTCCGACAAAGGCGCCATCATTTAGTTTATCTTCTGAAAAGTTTGGACACTTTTGGCAGAGATACACTCCTAGAAATGGAAAAAAGAACACATTGACACCAGTGTGTCAGACCCACCATACTTGCTCCGGACACTGCGAGAGGGCTGTACAACCAATGATCACACGCACGGCACAGCGGACACACAAGGAACCGCGGTGTTGGCCGTTGAATGGCGCTAGCTGCGTAGCATTTGTGCACCGCCGCCATCAGTGTCAGCCAGTTTGCCGTGGCATACGGAGCTCCATCGCAGTCTTCAACACTGGTAGCATGCCGCGACAGCGTGGACGTGAACCGTATGTGCAGTTGACGGACTTTGAGCGAGGGCGTATAGTGGGCATGCGGGAGGCCGGGTGGACGTACCGCCGAATTGCTCAACACGTGGGGCGTGAGGTCTCCACAGTACATCGATGTTGTCGCCAGTGGTCGGCGGAAGGTGCACGTGCCCGTCGACCTGGGACCGGACCGCAGCGACGCACGGATGCACGCCAAGACCGTAGGATCCTACACAGTGCCGTAGGGGACCGCACCGCCACTTCCCAGCAAATTAGGGACACTGTTCCTCCTGGGGTATCGGCGAGGACCATTCGCAACCGTCTCCATGAAGCTGGGCTACGGTCCCGCACACCGTTAGGCCGTCTTCCGCTCACGCCCCAACATCGTGCAGCCCGCCTCCAGTGGTGTCGCAACAGGCGTGAATGGACGGATGAATGCAGACGTTTCGTCTTCAGCGATGAGAGTCGCTTCTGCCTTGGTGCCAATGATGGTCGTATGCATGTTTGGCGCCGTGCAGGTGAGCGCCACAATCAGGACTGCATACGACCGAGGCACACAGGGCCAACACCCGGCATCATGCTGTGGGGAGCGATCTCCTACACTGGCCGTACACCTCTGGTGATCATCGAGGGGACACTAAATAGTGCACGGTACATTCAAACCGTCATCGAACCCATCGTTCTACCATTCCTAGACCGGCAAGGGAACTTGCTGTTCCAATAGGACAATGCACGTCCGCATGTATCCCGTGCCATCCAACGTGCACTAGAAGGTGTCAGTCAACTACCCTGGCCAGCAAGATCTCCGGATCTGTCCCCCATTGAGCATGTTTGGGACTGGATGAAGCGTCGCCTCACGCGGTCTGCAGGTCCAGCACGAACGCTGGTCCAACCGAGGCGCCAGGTGGAAATGGCATGGCAAGCCGTTCCACTGGACTACATCCAGCATCTCTACGATCGTCTCCATGGAAGAATGCATTGCTGCGAAAGGTGGATTTACACTGTACTAGTGCCGACATTATGCATGATCTGTTGCCTGTGTCTATGTGCCTGTGGTTCTGTCAGTGTTATCATGTGATGTATCTGACCCCAAGAATGTGTCAATAAAGTTTCCCCTTCGTGGGATAATGAATTCACGGTGTTCTTATTTCAGTTTCCAGGAGTGTATTTAAAATATGGTCCATCTTTAGGCAAAGCCTTTACAAACTTTTTCATTAGCCCTAACTTTATATGTGGAGGTCGTATGAATACGTTTTTGGATCTACAAGGTTTTTGCGTATAATTTTCTTCTCACCAGGTTTTAAAGACAGCCCCACAGGCCAGTTCTTTCTGCACCAGTGTTGATCCCTAGCCCTACTGTCCCATTCACACAAGAAACATGGAAATTTAGTAAAGCCACCTTGCTGACCAAGGAGTATGCATGTTACTTTTAGATCGCCATATAGCATCCAACCATGAGCATAATAGCCTATTTTATTTAGCACTATTCCTAGGTTTTCATGGCTTTTTTTCACATATACAGAATCTCCAACAGGTATAGATGCATATATGTTACCATTGTGTAATAAAACAGCCTTTAAACTATCTTTGGATTAATCAATAAACAGCCTCCAGTCTTCCTTTTTGTATTCAGTACCAAACTAATTCCTCAGGCAAGGAATGTCTGGGCAGTACACTAAATCACCTTTTCAGCAGTGCTACCAGCGTCATCTACATTCATTACACATCCTTTTTAAATTATTTTAACTTAATAAAAGCTGTTATCACTTCTTTTGCTGGATCCACTTGACAACGCGACTCAGTGTGGCTGCTGGGAAGATATCCTCTAAGAAGGTTAGATCAGATTCTTTATACGTTCATACACTCTCGTTAGTGCGTATACCCCAACCTACAGTCTCATCCCATATGTCGTTCTATAGAAAGTGGATCTTCCGGTTTTCTGACAAGTCCTGTGGCATTTTTTTTTCTAAACATATTTTAAAACACTATTAGACGCGGCGTTTCCTTTGAACAATATTAATTATCGTTGCAATATTTTTCAGTTCGTACCGCGGCATGATTTCGCCAGTGGTGATTGCTGTATTTTAAACACTTCGGAGGTATTCCACCACTTGCTACTGCAATTCAATTTCAGGATTATTACCTGTCATTAGATCCCCTATCGTAAACAGTCGCTTTCCGTTGCTTTCTAACGTGTTCATTCTGACAGATTTGGTGCAACTGGTGCGACTGAAATTCGACTGATTCCAACAAGTATGTCGTTTTTGGTTACCACGATTTCTATATATTGCACCCTATTGTCGATGTAAATGTATTCCAATGCATTCCTCCCGGTTTTCTTTTGTGACTCCAAACGCAGTTGTTTTTCGTAACCCCAGCCCATATCTCCTCATACGGAAATGTGACTTTTCTGGTTTACAATGTTGTAACAAAACCGTCGGATGATGTTCTTCGATTTGCCTTCTGTCGTCTTTTATTTCGACCTTTGTCATTCTGATTCATATCTCGTACGATTTCAACATCGTCATTTGTTTTTAAAACACTAACATTAGCCGTGTTTGAAATGAATATACCAACAACCATTATTCTTCTTCATGTCCAAACACTTCACGGCAGCTTTAGACCATAATTAGAGATATTTGCTTTACTAATAACTAATTATTGTAGCAGAAATAAGGCCTACAACATTTAAGCGTATTCTCATTTTTACTATATTCTCTAGATCAGGCCTAGCAAAGCATGGCTCTCGAATCATTAGTGTGTGATTCCCCCACCCCCAATTCGACTGGGGCGGTGACGTCGCGGCCCGTCAGAATCACGCCAGATGACTGTCACTCGCCGTGGATCGGAAGCTCTTAATACTAATTCCCTATACGCAAACACCAAGAGGAATACGCTACTATTATATAGTTATGTGTCTCAAACTCTTGTGTTAATGAGGCATTTAAACAGTCCGGTTGGATTTATTTAACTTAGTCTTGACAAGCTGTGCAATATGATTTCAGTTTGAGTTGAAATGTAATGAAGTTAATGTTCCAAAGACTCTTTCGGCACTCCCTTACCTTGAGCAGATTTAATGTACTTCATTAAACAGAATGTAATTTTACCAACGTATATTGACCCTGAGCATATTTTATTTTAAGAGTGAATTCTATGTCGATCTTGCAGCGTAATTGAAACATTCTAATTCCGTTGTGAATAGCATGAATGGATCATTTTGAACGATGCAAACTTCTTATTTAAGATTTTTCTAACACTTCGAAGACTTATTTTCGTGGCTTTTTAAACAAGCTGCCACTGCTCATAAGAAATTTGCTTTTCAGTACGCTTACTTTTCCACATTCCTAAGAACCATAACAGAAAAATGGACACAGAGATAACCAGAACCAAAACTGGAATGATAGTCACAGGAATAAACACTAACAACATCAACGATAGAACAACATTAAGGAGAGTAAATCGGAACAAGTCGAGGAGACGCTTCTCCCACTCGACTGCTGAGAAACAAACGACCCTAAGGCGGCAGCCAGGCCGGGACAACAGCACGAGTACAGGTGAATGGGGAAGCGCTCACTGGAGGGGTCTCTCGCGAGGCATCCTTCGCCAGCCCTGCTCTAGATTGTTAGGTACTGGAAGGTTACCTTTTCATTAGTGTGTAGTTTGGCATGTGCAATAAAATGGTCTTATTGCGAGGTTAGTTCGCGAGATGAAAAGTCAGTATGTCTATAAAGGCAGGTTTGTAGTGTTAACATATTAATGATTATATTTGACCTTTATATCCAGTCATTTGTATGTTACCTGTTCCATAATGTTTCGGATGTGAAGCCGCTTAAATTCGACTTCATCTTTTAATATTTCGGCTGTATACCGTCCAGCCATCTTCAAAGTGAGCCGAGGTGACTTACTCTCCAGCATTTGCTCCGTTTTTTTAAACCCATCTACCGCACCCCTGCGCATGCGGTCACAGGTACACAAGGTGCCAAAAACTTTGATCGGCAGCAGAGCGGTATGACATAATCAAGGAATTATATCTATGGCTTCGCGGTCGATCCACACGGTGATATCGATGAATCACTGCGAGCTGCACCGTCGCGACGTCTTTGTGAGTTTATTGCAGAAAGTGCCAGATTCCATGATTTGTCCAAGCAGAAGCCGCTATCTCTATTAATTAATTGCGTCGCCAACCGAGTATCAATTGCTTCTTTCACTACTGATTCCGAGAAAGACGAGGTTGAGGCTAAAATTTCGACGTGATCGTACACCATATAGTGCCCAGTTTCAATACAGTGCTTTGCCACTAAGGATTTGTTAAGTTGCATGAGCAGGATGTACCTGCGGTGCTCTGTGCATCTCTCCTGTGCATCTCTAGTCTATCCGAAGTATGAACGGTCGCACTCACAATGGATCTTGTAAACACCAGGCTTCCGAAGCACTAAGTCGTCTGTAAACGAAACCAGGATCGCTGCTGTCTTTGGTGGAGGGCGAAAAATGACTTCAACTTTGTGCCTACTGGGGATCCGTCCTATTTTTGGCTATAGGATTCCCACCTATGACTGATAAACCACGGACTTTCCGTGTCTTATTATGCATTTCTTATACCAAGTGTTCGTTTCATTTGTAGCAGAGTATGTGTGGCGTGCACATCTTGGAGTTTTAGCATACGGAAATACCTCCACAATCCCAATAAAATGCCTTCTGAGTCAAGAGTATGTAACATCCACTCCTATTTTTTCTATTTTTTCAAAATAATATTCACGGCAGCTTTGTATGTGGAATGCGACTGAACTTTGATCCTATTCTCGTAATACTAATAAAACGAACTTCAACGTTAATAAAATAATAAATAAATATTGTCAACGACATAATTAATTGTATCTGAGATAATACCCATGTAAAAAGATAATTAAAATCTTAATCTTTTGTTATCTATGATTTCGTTTGAAATGCTTGTTCTTCTTGTTCGAACTATTGTACTCATAGAATGTGACTGATGTAACACAGAGGTCTGTAAAACGCTGTACTAAAATATTGTTATGTTGCTAACAGATATTTGAAAATAGAGTTTTTGTGTTATTGAAATGAATCTTCTTTGTTTGGAGTTTTCTACCATTGTAATTCGCGTCCTATACACATGTTTAGTTTCCTGCTCAGCTGCCGAAGAGCGCAGTCATTAGTACTATGGATCTACAGCGCAGTTTGTTGGTAAATGGTGAATATTAATGTGTCGTAACATTGAGAAATATTTTTAAATGTTAATGCATATAGTGATGGTCAGAAATGATTTAATATATATTATTTATTACGAGTGAAACACACGCTGAAGGAGAATCGATGAGTGATTGTCATATGTTAGGCGCCGTCTTAGTGAAATATTGCAGCGGCAGTTTTAAACTGATTTTCTCTAAAGACTTAAATGTTGTTGGTTACAATTGCAGTAATAACTGAGGTAATAAATTCCAGTTAGACTGTGAATACAACGGACTTCTATGAATGGAAACAGCATCTTACGTGATATAAATTCTTATCTGCTGTTGTGTGAAGCCTGATAATTTCGTATCAACTTTCATGAAAAATTTTGACAGGAAAATACATTAGTGTTGTATGCGTGTGGTACTGTGTGACAAAACTGTTCATTTTGCTTAAAGAAAAGTGTTGCCACCTCGAGGTAACAGAAGCGTCAATTTTGATAAACGATCTGTAACTAGCAAAGAATCTTTTAAATAACAGAACTGAAATTACTAAAAATTACTCATCATACATTAAGCTTGTTTGTTGGCTATAAATGATTACTTTCGCCAATGAACTTAACGACATTTACACAACATAGCTACCAGGTTCTCAGATGGAGAGTTCTTTAACAAAATGACGTTCATTACTCGGAAAAAATCAGTGATTAAATAAAATCTTATGTTACATTAATAATAAGTAACTAATTTTATTGTAATCTTGCTGTCGTTGTACAACACAACACACGCACAATTACACCACACGTCAAAAGTAGAATTCGTCATAGCAGATCGGAGGAAGAAAAGCTTACTATAGCATTAGTTAACTGCTGCAGTGTCTATTCAAAGGCCTGGAACGAAACACGTCTACAGAAAGTAACTACGTACACATAGTACAAGTGAGAGTAAGCTGGCAGTAACCAGAAGTTAACAGCAATCCAATTATAAATTCCGACTACAATGATGGTGCCAAAAATAAAGTGAACGCTGATAGGGGATGCGTGTTTATTTGCAATAAAAGTTACGATTATATCTAGTGAGATTAGTACTGATACTGAACGGGAAATAATTTGGCTGAAGATGAGCATTAAAGGTGGATCAAACATGGTCATGCAATTCTCTTATGGACTCCATGCCTCAGGAACAGTAACGACGGAACGTTTAAGGGGAAACATGGAGAATATTTCGCGTAAAAATCCTAGTCATGTAATGTTTTTGGCGGAGATTTTGACTTTCGAGCTATGGACTGAGAGACTTAGGTGAGCATTTATCCGAAAATTAATTTTGCGCAGTTAATCTTAGTTTTGCTGGTGACAAACAGATCCGAACTTTTCGATTTAGTTAGCGTAGAACAGGGAATTAGTGATCATAAGACAGTTGCGACATCATCGAATATGACAAAGAAAGCCAGGAAGATTTTCTGTTCAGAAAAAGTGAGAAGAGACCGATTTCAGATTATCTGATAGGTTATCACAAAAATGTCATTTCTAGCCCTGAGCATCGTTCAATAGGAAGCTGCTACGAAAGGGGAAAGAACATCACTAAAAATTTAAACTTAGCCAAAGCCTCACAGACCAGGAAAAACTTAACGAAGCCAAAATCAGCGTAAGGGGAAATACGCGTAAAGCATTCAATGAATACCAAAGTAACTCTATCAACTAGATCGACAGAAAATCCGTTATGTTAAAGTAGTTGAAGCCATCTGCAGACTGTCTGTTACCATAATGGCATTGAAACAGAAACTGATTCATAGAAGGTAGAAATACCAAACATCTTTCTCCAAAACTGTTTCCCAGAGGAAAATCACACTGCACATTCTCCTTTAAACGTTGCTCGAATGACAAAATGACGGATACCGGAATAAGTGACCAAGGTATAGAAAAGGAACTGAAATCGGTGACCATAAGAAAAGCAACTTGACCTGACAGGATACCATTTTGATTCTACGCGGAAAATGTGTAAAACTTTCCCCTCTTTTTGTTGCAGTATGCCGTAGATATCTAAAGGGGCGAAGCGTTCCTAATTATTGGAAAAAGACACATGTCATTCCTGTTTTCAAGAACGGTTTTCCATCAAATGAAAAAAACTATGTGGTTTTCGAACAGATGCAAAAAACTATAGGCTTGTATTTCTGACGTCGGTTCGTAGCAGAGTTCTGGAACATGTTTTATGCTCGCGTGTACATTTATGGAGACCGAAAATCTCGGTCGTGTGAAACTCAGTTTGCTCTATCCGTGCACGAGACACCAAAAGCGGTAGATACAGATGTTGCGGCAGATAACGTGTTCCTTCACTTTCGAAGGCATTCGATGAACAAAATACGAGTGTACGAAATATCAGACCAGTTGTGTGACTGGACTGAAGAGCTTCCACCAAACAGAACACAGCACGTCATTGCCAATGGAGAAGAGTGTTCAGAAGTAAAATTAATGTCCTTCATGCCCAATGGGATTATAATAGGACCATTAATTTCCACAATATACAGAACTGCTCTAGTACACAACATCCCAAATTCCATGACTCTCTTCGCAGACGATGCTGTTGTGCACAGAGAAGTCGATCTTTAGAAATGCAGTGAAATGCAGGAAGACTTGTAGAGGATCAATGGCGGTGCAGAGAGTGGCCATTGTCCCTCGACATAAACAAATGGAAACCACAGTGCATTACAATGTATGGAGCACAAGTAGCCACTGTGTCCAGTTTGGATGAATTGAACAGAGACTCCAACCTGCTTGTTGGCTTATAAGTTGTGGTAACACGCACGTTTAGCAGCAGCACTGAGGCGTCTTGCTTTAGTGGGGGCTGTGACCGAGCCTTTAAGATTTTACTTAGATTCAATTTGTGAGTTTATGTGGCGACAAACTGCTTTCAATCACATCAATTTTCTCATTCATCAGTTACTACAAGACTGATATTTAAAGACCAGTTGGTATTATTATTAGTTGTTGCAAATGTTAGGAGCTGTCAAATCCACCAACTGTAGGCAAAACTTTTATACTGGACTCCGGTGGCCACTATTCCGCTTCATGAAACGCTAAGTGCGAAATAGGACGCTGCTCCTCACCTTGGCTGAGAAACCGATTGTGACTTTTACCTTCGTGGAACTTTTCAGCAAACATAAAACTCAATGGAGTATTTGTATTATATTTACTTGGGCAGATAGCGCAATTATTTGTCACTATCTTTACTAACCTGAACCATGCGTACACTAACTTAACTGTTGCTCAACAGTGAAGGCAATCGACTACTAATTCCGAAGAAACTGGCGAATTTGTGACACCGTCTATCCTCGGTATCGTTTTGATGCCGTGATTATATCTGCCAGTTGAACAGCTCCTTGTTACAGGCACAAAGAGGATGTTTGCAGCTCATTTTACTTAACGTCCCCAGCCTCTCGACCCTCTCCTCCCCCCTCCCCCACCCCCCGGCCCCGAAATAAGTAGTATGACCAGGATCTTACGGTCGTCAAGTCCTGAAGAAGCTCAAATAATCCTGACTAACTCTGAAAGTTACTGTGAATTAAATTAGGAGTTCTGCTGCAAGCGTTTTTAATTTAAAAATGCAAGACGTAAGCAGCCAGTACTGATTCTAATGGTGCTTTCAGGCAGCCGGATTTAAAACTTTTACGTAATTACGTATTGAAAATTATTACTTTGATTACAAACTTGATGTCAAAGAAATTTAAGTCAGCAAATAGAAAAGCAAAAGTGACCAATGCGTATATATTAAAATTACGGCTTAAATAAACTGAACAACGAAGGTCATGTTTAGAGTTACTGCAGTTTCAGCAAATGTGAATTCAGTAGTGAAGATAGTAATTTTGACACAAGTTGTTATTTGTACATAAATAATAAAGGATTAAGGATAGAAGAGTGGCGGTGTGTTCATTTTAAAGTCATGTTTCTCTTAGTGATTAAATATTCACACTTTGACGATTGTGACACATTCCTCTAGTAAAAAAAAAAGAATGGAAGTCTTGCCTTGTCATGACTGCGTCGTCGGAAAACAGCTGGATGGTTTCACACGGCTTCTTCTCATCTCTGACAAGTTAATATTAACTATCCAACGTGAATCTTCCTACAGCCATTGTTCCAGCCGCAGTTATGGATCGCACAACATCACAGTGTTGTTAAGTCCAGAAACTATTGCATCTGTGATTGGATGATTACAGAGACGACTTAATAGCGTGTAAGTAAAAGCCACACCAGTATTATAATGTTTCGATGCACTGTTTCGCATCACAACAATTTTACATCCGCAGTCATCGACAGAGCTTCTACACACTTTCAAGACCTCGCTGGGTCTGTCTTCCTGCTACTGGTGCGCAAATGAACACTGAGTCCGCCAAACCAAGCGTCCATTTCAAATACTTGCTTTTGATAGTAATATTTACACTCTTAATTAAACATCATTTAAGCCCTTGGACTTTTGCTGTCATTTACACTTAAAGAAAGAACTGTTACGTCTTTTTATCTTTCCAGAGCAATGTACAGAAAGTAAGTCATATTAGAAACTGCAAAGATAACTATATCTCCAACATACATACATCGTTTCGAGAGTAATTAATCGATAGATACATCGAAAACGATTTTGAAAAATTTATTATTTTGTATGTTTAGGTATAATTGTTTCGTTATAAGGTGTGTAAAACCAGCATTGTATATGTGCTGAAATTCTATTTAAGAAGATCGTTACCGTATAATACATGATTTTAAATGGTTTCTTTTCCTGTAAAATCACATAAAATTTAAAAAGAAGTTACTGGGTTCGTCTATAACCGACCATCTTCAGATCATAAGAGGAAGCAGTAGTTGACTCACCAGCACACCGAGAAAATCACGTGCCCATCGATATTCAATAGTTCAACGTGATGAGGTCTAATGAGTTCGTGACAGTCACAAGAGGCGATGCAAACCCGCATAGAAACAGTACTCCATTCATGTTGGTATTCCCTTGCGATGCAATTTATATTGAATGAAATAATGTTTTTACCGTTGTCTCGCTCCAGCGAACGATACAAGAACTATCCTATTCCTCGCCTACGACACTGCTTGAGGATACAGAAATTCTTGTGTAGCTTTCGTCGTCACCTGGTCTCTTATTGAGCACATCTGTGGCATATCGAGTGAGCGACTTCGATCCTTCGGTGAACAGTCTAACAGCAAGTGAATAATGGGTGGAGTTTGAGCGCTTATAGATTAGGATATCGCCCAACGTTGTTAGTGTGTCACGGAATAGGGGAGACAGAAAGTAGTTAGCATATAGATAGGGGAGACAGGAAGTACTTGGCATACACACACCTTTTTTCCTTGCACTGCTATCAGCATTCAGCACTAGTTCTGCAACAGTTACAGAATCTGAAGGTTGTATCTCCATTTGTAGCATCAGTATGATGACAATAGCTAGAGAGGAAGAACTGCAATGTTTCTGCTTTCCAGCCAAGTAAACATTTTCTTTCAAACAAAGTTTGTTATTCTGTGAAAACTTTGAATATATATGGAAACTTTTTAAACTATTTTGATGGGAACAGGTGCCAGTAACCTTTATTTACAAGTGTTGAATTGCTTGATAAAAATTCTATGGGACAACTAGTCACTGTCTAAAACGTCCTATTTTGGCAAGTAGGCGTCTCTGGTAAGGATCTTGTAATTACAGGGTATGTGACGCATGCCAGCTCAACTTTTACTTGCATTTTATTTGTCACAGATATATGCTGACAAATTTTCAACTAGTGTTTGTTTATTTTTTTACTAGTTTACCGTGATGTATTACAAAAGGGAATTCAAAAGAGCATAGCATTTTTCTCAGACGTGACTGATCCACCTTTTACTTAAGGTCCATCCATCTTACCTTTCAGTGACACACCAACAGAAAGGACATACCCACCACCGTCTCCCTGAGGTGAATTGTGACACCAGTAAATATTCGGCCTGTTCCAAAATCAGGACTAAGACACCAGCCCATCTGTGGCAGGTAAATAAGGCACACTGCTGTATTGACAGACTTTCCTGTAATAAATGTACTAGCAATAGAATGATCTAAAAGAAAGGAAATGCTAGTTAGTGGGCCGCAAAAAAATTTTCCTGAGAAAATGTTCTGTAATAATAGTATCTGGATATGATGAATCATGGTATATGAGAGTTAATAAGCTATGTGGACTCTGGGGATGGCGATGGAGTTTCCTTAGACGCAGTCACTGAAGCCTAAGCTAGAGCAGCGCTCATCGAACTTTGTTTATCAAGGGCTAATACTGATATGGTGGGAAACACCTCGGGCCGTATGTGTACCGATCTTATTAGTAATTGGTAATCTACATAAGCCGGCCTGAGTGGCCGTGCGGTTCTAGGCGCTACGGTCTGGAACCGAGCGACCGCTACGTCGCAGGTTCGAATCCTGCCTCGAGCATGGATGTGTGTGATGTCCTTAGGTTAGTTAGGTTTAAGTACTTCTAAGTACTAGGGGACTGATGACCTCAGAAGTTAAGTCCCTTAGTGCTCAGAGCCATTTGAACCAATCTACATAAATAGGTATCAGCCCCTAATAGACCAGATGCAGTAAGGGCGCCATAAGGTGGCGTCGGGTCCCAGTTATCAATAGTTAAAAGTCGGCACTATTCTGATCTGTTAGTGTTAGTATTGATAGTTCTGTTTTCCATTGCTACCACCTTCAGTGATATACAAATTACGACACTCTGGTTGCGTGGTGAAGTACTGTTGAGTTTGCTATGTGTACGGATGTCATTTAATTACAGTTTCCTTCTATTCACTGCGTTGTATTACAACAGTCTTAATTAATTTAATGTTCCTTGCAACAAATAAGTACTGCGTTTGAAAATGACCGTCTCTGAAAAGCGCATTCACGTATCCGTGTTAATCCCGTGTCAAAATTTATACCATAGCAGTTGCGCGAGTTGTAAGCGCTGGAACACAAAGAATAAAACTGTCCCCCTCTCACGTCTTCTAATCCCGAAATGCCGTTGTCACTTACCCCTTACCTCTGGGGTAGGCGGCGAACTTTACTTACCTCATGGCCGAATTTGCCAAGATCGGGCTGTTAGCTACTAGGTGAATATTATTATAAAATATGACTGAGAAATGCGGACTGCGCCAAATTTGATTTAGGCCGCTGGCCACAGTGTGACATTCACTGACCTAGAAATTGTCCACCTTCACGAACTCCATTTGCGAATTCCATGAATGCAGTTTGAGAAGACAATTTGATGCAGTATCACGTGGGTGACTTTTTTGTGACGAAGCATAGGGCCCCGTTATATCCTTGGAGGATTACGTAAGACAGCCAGACCTTCCTCACCTGATTTAGCATAACTGAAAAAAAAAAAAAGTTCAAAATTTAAAAGCACCAGTTCTCCTGAGGGTTCTATCCATCTTCTTGGCCGATAAGAAGCTGTGAATGATAAATTACTTGTTACTTTCGTGTTTTGTGTAACTTTTATTTGTGCATTACTCTAATTAATTTAAGCGTTTATCAGTAGCATATATACCATCTTTTCTGCTTTTTATCCCTAAAGATTACAAAAACGGATGTACGTATACATCTGTGTATGTTCCGAATCTCCACATAGGCAGAGAGATAGAGAAGGAGGAGATGAATAAAATGAGGGAGAGGAGGAATTGAGCAGAGAAATGGAGGCGGAGGCGGATGGAGAGGGGAGAGGAGGAGATGAGCACAGAAAGGAAAGGGGGGCAAAAGAACAGGAGAGGAGGAAGAGGAGATTGACAAATAGAGGGGGAGGAGATGCAATTAGAGGGAGGAGGAGAAGGAGATGGACAGAGGGGTAAGCAGCAGATGGACAGGGATAAGGACAAATTGAGAGAGAGAGGGAAGAGAAAGAGATGAACTAACAGAAAAATGGAATACATAAATACACTGGCCGGTTTTCCCAGCTAGTACTGAAATAAAAGTCAGGTTGCTAGTAACCGACGTACATTTCTCGGATCCCATAAACCATCATTCCACCATTCTGAGCAAACGTACCCCAGGGAGTATGGCAAATGCCTCTGCTTCTGTGTCAAGTTACCATAGTTGCAACATTTTTCACATATATTTTTTTACGAATAGAGCGTGCAATTTCAAGTGATATTTTTTCACTAATTGAGACCGAAAGACCAGCTATCAGTATTAGCGAACATGTAAGCAGAAACTATCATTTAGAAAAGTGTAAAAATCACAAACTAAAAACTATGCCCGAGGGAGTGTGGCAAATTGGTCTGCTTCTGCGGCAAGTTTCCATAGTTACATTTTTCACATATATTTTTTTACGGATAATGCATGCAATTTCAAGTGATTTTTTTTTCATTAATTGAGACCGAAGGACCAGCTGTCAATATTAGCAAACACCTAAGCAGAAACTATTATATAGAAAAGCATAGAAATCAAAAACTAAAAACTTCGCCAAGTAGCCTCTGTCTTCCCTACATGTCACTATGCAGCATGGTGATGCACTTTACGACGTGGGTATCTATTATTCAGTTACCCTTAAGTATGCGTACTTCGTTAGACGACTCTGTGTGACCCGTGTCACGACTTATGGACTGGACCACAGCAGACTGACCCAACAGTGTGTTACAAGCATGCTTACCGAGCCGTTATTGATTCGTAAGTAATTAACACTTTGTGGAAGTTCGTGTCATAGTAATTGTGACTAGTATAAAAAGTATAACAAGCACCAGTTCGATGAAATGTAGTTTTCTGGTTTCGCTTTAGCACGCCAAGCGCGAAATTGGCACGTAGGTAAAGCTGAATGGACACCCACAATGTCGAGAGTTTAATTGGCAGTTTGAGCACTCCGGCCGAGCAGTAAATAGCCGCTGCGTGTAACGACTTTCAGTCCTATGGCGGCAAAGCCTGTCAATGAGCGGGGGAGAAAAAAAGAGCGCAGCGCAAAATACCCTATGCATTGGCTATAGAAACTGGAGCCGGAGAAATGAAAGTCGAAACAGGACCGAGGGGGAACGAGACTTGCACTCCCAGAGCACTCCACTCCACACTCGAGCGAGCACAGAAAAGCCAGCCAGATTTCGGAGTTAATTAAACAGAATTAATTAGCAGTGATTTATTTACAGGCAGTAAATTCGTTCGTTCCTCGGTGGCCCGCAGTAATTGGGGGCGGTGGCGGCCATTGACGGGCGACCGGCTGGCGGGCGGCGCGCACGCCCCGCTGCCGGCTGCTCCCGGAACTGCTGGAACTGTCGGCGGCTCCAGCCGCGCCTGGAGAGGCGGCCCGCCCGCCGTCGCCGCCAACACTCGTGCTGAGCACACACTCCACTCCAGCGCGCGGGCGCCCGCGGACGGCCTGAGTGCGCACTGCGGTGGCACTCGCGATTCGCTTCTGTTCGCCATCACAGTGGCGTGCATGAGACGCTGTGATTCAACAACCGCACTGGTTGAGTGGTCTGTCAGTCAGAACAAGTGGACGTAAGGTCCACTTCGCATGTAATGATCAACTGTAAGTGTATATGTTCGTGGAAACTAAACAACCAGATGGTCATCTGCAGTCAGTCCACTATCTGGCGTCTTATGGTCTACATTCCACGTTTAAGGAGGAAGAAAAGAGTCACACTCGATTTTGGAACCAATATTCATGGCCAGTTCTTCAATAATATAAGAAACAAATTACAAAGCTGTCTTAAAACTTTCCATGTACGCCCTTAACGTTGTATTATTTATCTTTTTATGTTAGAAAGTGGCACCCAGAGGAGACTGCGCGACATCGGGGAAAGGCCTTCGCTGAGTGCGAGGGCGGTTGGTGGGAGCTCTGGAAGCCACAAATCTGGATCTAGGTCAAAATTTCAAAAACTGCTTTGAAACTGGTGATATTGTATAAAGTACTACGTAGCGATATTTTAACAAAATAGTGGCATTCTAAAATAAGAGACAATTTTTTTAGACAAAAAATTATGAAAACTTGCACCAAAAGTCGAAACCAAAATATATCGCAAAAATCCTCCGTACAGTATAAAAAACGCCAACTCACAAGTTACAAAGAGATATAACGTTATTGCATGTATAGTTCATGTGTTATAGCTCCCGCCAACTTGAAAAACGCTGTACTGAAAAAATGGCTCCTAGCACTACGGGACTTAACTGCTGAGGTCATGTGTCCCCTGTCCGCCCCTGGTAGCTGTCAGCGCGACCGACTGTCAATCCTAAGGGCCCAGGTTCGATTCCCGACTGGGATTTTTCTCCGCGGAAATGGAAAAAAGAACACATTGACACCAGTGTGTCAGACCCACCATACTTGCTCCGGACACTGCGAGAGGGCTGTACAAGCAATGATCACACGCACGGCACAGCGGACACACCAGGAACCGTGGTGTTGGCCGTCGAATGGCGCTAGCTGCGCAGCATTTGTGCACCGCCGCCGTCAGTGTCAGCCAGTTTGCCGTGGCATACGGAGCTCCATCGCATTCTTTAACACTGGTAGCATGCCGCGACAGCGTGGACGTGAACCGTATGTGCAGTTGACGGACTTTGAGCACGGGCGTATAGTGGGCATGTGGGAGGCCGGGTGGACGTACCACCGGATTGCTCAACACGTGGGGCGTGAGGTCTCCACAATACATCGATGTTGTCGCCAGTGGTCGGCGGAAGGTGCACGTGCCCGTCGACCTGGGACCGGACAGCAGCGACGCACGGATGCACGCCAAGACCGTAGGATCCTACGCAGTGCCGTAGGGGACCGCACCGCCACTTCCCAGCAAATTAGGGACACTGTTGCTCCTGGGGTATAGGCGAGGACCATTCGCAACCGTCTCCATGAAGCTGGGCTACGGTCTCGCACACCGTTGGGCCGTCTTCCGCTCACGCCCCAACATCGTGCAGCCCGCCTCTAGTGGTGTCGCGACAGGCGTGAATGGAGGGACGAATGGAGACGTGTCGTCTTCAGCGATGAGAGTCGCTTCTGCCTTGGTGCCAATGATGGTCGTATGCGTGTTTGGCGCCGTGCAGGTGAGCGCCACAATCAGGACTGCATACGACCGAGGCACACAGGGCCAACACCCGGCATCATGGTGTGGGGAGCGATCTCCTACACTGGCCGTACACCTCTGGTGATCGTCGAGGGGACACTGAATAGTGCACGGTACATCCAAACCGTCATCGAACCCATCGTTCTACCATTCCTAGACCGGCAAGGGAACTTGCTGTTCCAACAGGACAATGCACGTCCGCATGTATCCCGTGGCACCCAACGTGCTCTAGAAGGTGTAAGTCAACTACCCTGGCCAGCAAGATCTCCGGATCTGTCCCCCATTGAGCTTGTCTGCACGTCCAGCACAAACGCTGGTCCAACTGAGGCGCCAGGTGGAAATGGCATGGCAAGCCGTTCCACAGGACTACATCCAGCATCTCTACGATCGTCTCCATGGGAGAATAGCAGGCTGCATTTCTGCGAAAGGTGGATATACACTGTACTAGTGCCGACATTGTGCATGCTCTGTTGCCTGTGTCTATGTGCCTGAGGTTCTGTCTGTGTGATCATGTGATGTATCTGACCCCAGGAATGTGTCAATAAAGTTTCCCCTTCCTGGGACAATGAATTCACGGTGTTCTTATTTCAATTTCCAGGAGTATATATATATATATATATATATATATATATATATATATATATATATATATATATATATATACAGTCCTGGAAATGGAAAAACGAACACTTTGACACCGGTGTGTCAGACCCACCATACTTGCTCCGGACACTGCGAGAGGGCTCTACAAGCAATGATCACACGCACGGCACAGCGGACACAACAGGAACCGCGGTGTTGGCCGTCGAATGGCGCTAGCTGCGCAGCATTTGTGCACCGCCGCCGTCAGTGTCAGCCAGTTTGCCGTGGCATACGGAGCTCCATCGCAGTCTTTAACACTGGTAGCATGCCGCGACAGCGTGGACGTGAACCGTATGTGCAGTTGACGGACTTTGAGCGAGGGCGTATAGTGGGCATGTGGGAGGCCCGGTGGACGTACCGCCGAAATGCTCAACACGTGGGGCGTGAGGTCTCCACAGTACATCGATGTTGTCGCCAGTGGTCAGCGGAAGGTGCACGTGCCCGTCGACCTGGGACCGGACCGCAGCGACGCACGGATGCACGCCAAGACCGTAGGATCCTACGCAGTGCCGTAGGGGACCGCACCGCCACTTCCCAGCAAATTAGGGACACTGTTGCTCCTGGGGTATCGGCGAGGACCATTCGCAACCGTCTCCATGAAGCTGGGCTACGGTCCCGCACACCGTTAGGCCGTCTTCCGCTCACGCCCCAACATCGTGCAGCCCGCCTCCAGTGGTGTCACGACAGGCGTGAATGGAGGGACGAATGGAGACGTGTCGTCTTCAGCGATGATAGTCGCTTCTGCCTTGGTGCCAATGATGGTCGTATGCGTGTTTGGCGCCGTGCAGGTGAGCGCCACAATCAGAACTGCATACGACCGAGGCACACAGGGCCAACACCCGGCATCAGGGTGTGGGGAGCGATCTCCTACACTGGCCGTACACCTCTGGTGATCGTCGAGGAGACACTGAATAGTGCACGGTACATCCAAACCGTCATCGAACCCATCGTTCTACCATTCCTAAACCGGCAAGGTAACTTGCTGTTCCAACAGGACAATGCACGTCCGCATGTATCCCGTGCCACGCAACGTGCTCTAGAAGGTGTAAGTCAACTACCCTGGCCAGCAAGATCTCCGGATCTGTCCCCCATTGAGCATGTTTGGGACTGGATGAAGCGTCGCCTCACGCGGTCTGCACGTCCAGCACGAACGCTGGTCCAACTGAGGTGCCATTTGGAAATGGCATGGCAAGCCGTTCCACAGGACTACATCCAGCATCTACGATCGTCTCCATGGGAGAATAGCAGCCTGCATTGCTGCGAAAGGTGGATATACACTGTACTAGTGTCGACATTGTGCATGCTCTGTTGCCTGTGTCTATGTGCCTGTGGCTCTGTCAGTGTGATCATGTGATGTATCTAACCCCAGGAATGTGTCAATAAAGTTTCCCCTTCCTGGGACAATGAATTCACGGTGTTCTTATTTCAATTTCCAGGAGTATATATATATATATATATATCTATATATATATATCCCCTAGAAAGCAGAACTACTTAAACTTAACTAACCCAATGACATCACACACATCCATGCCCAAGGCAGGATCGAACCTGCGACCGCAGCGGTCGCGCAGTTCCAGACTGTAGCGCCTAGAACCGCTCGGGCACTCCGGACGGCGTACTGAAAAAGCTAGCGTGTAAAGTCTCAACTTGCGTTTTTTAATATTGAAACTGAACAGAAGTTTAATTGGCAGTGCCAGCACCGTACAGTTGACCTTTTTTCGCCGATGTCGGATCACTCTCATTTTGACCAAATTATATCGCTTAACTAACTTCCACTTACCAGTCCATGCGGTTTTTGCACGATTGGGTCTAGTTTTAAAAGCTTTAGATCCATGTAAATACGTTTATCATTTTCAAGAATTCAAGCTGCGTCGGTGCCTAACGGTTACTGTGGAATAGTTGCTCTTCCTAACAGCATCCTTTATGAGAAAAACAATTGCGCATTTACTTGCCGTTCGTTGCACGTAAGTTGGGTACTTGGGCTCCGCATGACTCTGTTTCAAAAAAGAGAAGCTCCATATAGCCATAGCGTCGAGCCACGCACGTCTGCTTTCATGCCCTGCAACTAATTAACTGCAAATAATAGCCTGTAGCTGTGATCCTGCAGTCAAATAGTTTATAGGCTGGCCACAATTGAGAGTTAATGAAATACGCAGAAATATAAAATAAACTAAAAACGAATAATTTAATAAAAGGGGTTCTATTCTATCTTCTGTAATTGATGAAGACGACAGAGAATTATGTTGAATAATTCAAGAAAGGACATCTGAAATAAATAGTAAGTGGTCCTACGATATTCAGTGAAAATACATCCAGAAAATACCATTTTCAAATACAGTGAAGTTACACTGAGAGCGGTATGAGAATGATAGAAAAATCCCCAAACTAAATAGTCATCAAAGACTCGACTGGTAGAAAAATCCTCAAACTAAATAGTCATCAAAGACTCGTAAAAACTAAATCCGTTTATTGATCACAATACACGAAAGATACAACAGCTCAAAATAGTTCAGAGTTCAACATGATGATTCACAAATTAACACACGCGATACCAAGAATGGTAACTCTTCTCTGTTTGTTGTGAGTTCCATAAATCAAGCGGAGTAACTTAGAACACTACACTGGAGCACATTTAGATCTCTCGAAATATTATGTCCTCCCCAAACTTAGACCGTTGTTGGGGCCGTTCACCTCCCAGAATCTATCACCTACGTGTCCGAATCACGCATTTTGCCACAGGCAGACCAGTCTTCTTCCAGCACAAACGTAAAAGTGTCTCGAATCGCTCCCTTGGGCTCTTCACATTCGACTCCCATAATGTTCCGCCAACTGCGCTCCTCCATTCGCTAAAGCCCGTGCCCACCAAATATAGATCGTTCTTAACTTCTACAGATGTAATTTGACTCAAAATGATAACTTCCACGTACTAAACTAATATATTAATACAGTATTTAAATAAAAGAAGTGTTATAACCACTCGGCTATATTCAGACCATTTAAAATAAATATGAGCAATAGTTGGTTCATAAATAAATAAGCCATCATTCTTGCGCAAGTGCGCTCAGGTTAAATGACAAAGAATGTTCGTTAAATATAGTTTAAACAATTATTTAGGCCGCTTGTCAGAAGTGCTTTTGGCATTCTTTTACAATGATGATGTCCTCTAACACATGCGACTGACCATTTTTAAACTATCACAGTTTTTTAATAGTAGTTCCAATCAAAATTTACACAAAGTTACGGGGAAATAGTAATCTATCCATTAAATAAAAACACAAGTACGGCAAAACAAAAGGTGTTAATGCTGCATTCATTTTGTGTGTAAATGTGGAGAACACAATGGTCTGACAAACATGTGCATAATGGAAAAGATGTATGAGACGCCGTAAACCAATAAATAAAATAGAGACAAATACATAGTTATCAGGGATGATAGCTATAGTGCAATGTTGTTTTCTGAGATGACGTTTGTGATATCATTTGAAGGAATAAAAGGTTGTTAAATGAGAGGGTCGATGTCAAAATGTTTGTTTGTTGTGAGATATTAACTTCTGTCGTTTTAAAGATATTGAGGTATTATTGTTTCACTGGATGTGACTCATTTTTCTGAGACTGCAAATATAGGCCTATTCAGATTTGCATTAATATTTAACGTGAGCTGTTGTCGAATCTCGAAGAGCTGTAACTTGGCGATCTTCGAGTGTGTATGACACTCCACCATTTCTTGGAGCATATCCTGCACAAAGGCAACGCTGCCATCATCTGTCCAAGTTCCCAGCTCTGGGATTTACCCATTTCCGGCGAAGTGCTCTTTGTCTCTGCATCTGGATGGCCGGAAAAGGTCAAAAATTGGTTCAAATTTCTCTGAGCACTATGGGACTTAACATCTATGGTCATCAGTCCCCTACAACTTAGAACTACTTAAACTTAACTAAGGACATCACACAACACCCGGTCATCAAGAGGCAGAGAAAATCCCTGACCCCGCCGGGAACAGAACCCGGGAACCCGGGCGCAAGAAGCTGGAACGCTACCGCACGACCACGAGCTACGGACCGGGAAAAGGTCAAACAAGCAGACGCGGAACAAGTACGTGCTTTCAGACTATTCACCGTAAACGGAACATGTTACAAACAGAAATCTTAATGAGAACAGAACGTTAGTCCACACTAATGAGCTCTGTGCTACTATCCGAAACTAACTGGTCCCCTATTCCATCGACATCTGTTTCAGCATTACATCGGTTGGATTCGAGTGCTCCGATGAGCCAGATCTCATACAGTAAATCACGATTTTTACACATTTTAACATTCATGGCACGATTTGCTTGGATGAATCTCCACAACAGATTCACTAAGAAACATTTTAAGACAATAAAAAATGATTTCTTCCCTGGTCTATTCTATTTACACGCTGTTGGCACATATAAGGAAATGAAGTCCAGGGGTGTTACAGAAG
The DNA here is from genome assembly GCF_023897955.1 of Schistocerca gregaria. Taxonomy (NCBI): domain Eukaryota; kingdom Metazoa; phylum Arthropoda; class Insecta; order Orthoptera; family Acrididae; genus Schistocerca; species Schistocerca gregaria. The sequence goes on from NC_064921.1 coordinate 661,989,332, forward strand.
ATCAAGAAGATCAATTTTAACTTAGCTGGCATCTCTTGTAATACTTAATTAAAGTGACATACAACACCAAATAACATATAACACCGAATTCATTTCAGACGATGACAATCATTGGACTATATGAAACCGGCCGGAGTGGCCGAGCGGTTCTAGACGCTTCAGTCTGGAACCGCACGACCGCTACGGTCGCAGGTTCGAATCCTGCCTCGGGGATGGATGTGTGTGATGTCCTTAGATTATTTAGGTTTAAGTAGTTCTAAGTTCTAAGGGACTGATGACCTTAGAAGTTATGTCCCATAGTGCTCAGAGTAATTTGAACCATTTTTTGACTATATGAAATAAAATCGTCATAACTTCTGAACGGTTTGCATTAGGACGTTCAATCCACACGGTTGGCCGCGGGGCTTGATGGGCATTAGTATTTTCCGTATGGTTTGGTTTAGCGATGAAGACCGCTTTCATTTGGATGGGTTCGTCAATAAACAAAATAGGTGCATTTGGGCGACTGAGAAGCCACAATTCGCTATCGAGAAGGCTCTTCACCCTCAACGGGTGACTTGCGTGGTGTGCAATGCCCAGTCACGGCATAATCGGTGTGATATTTTTCGATCAAACGTGTCTATCGAACGGTACGCGATTTCATCCTCCTTATCCAAAGTGAACCTGATTTCGACAAGATGTGGTTCATGCAAGAGGGAGGTCCATCCCATCGAAGCAGGAGAGTAGGTGATTTAATCCTCCATATCCAAAGTGAACCTGATTTCGACAAGATGTGGTTCATGCAAGAGGGAGGTCCATCCCATCGAAGCAGCACAGTGTTCGATTTCCTGGAGCACTCTGGGGACCGCATTCAGGCTGTGGGGTACCCAGAGGCCTCTGTCATTGGACTCGATTGGTCGCCATATTCTCTGGGTCTGGACATATGCGACTCCTTATGTGGGGCTATATTAAAGACAAGGTGTACAGAAACAACCCCAAAATCTTTGCTGAGCTGAAAACAGCCATTTAGGAGGCCATCGACAGCATCGTTGGTCCGACACATCAGCGAGTCATTTCGAATTTCGCTATTCGTCTGCGCCACATCACCGCCAATGATGGCAGGCATCTCGACCATGTCATAACCTAAATACGAATATTTGTAGTGATTTACATGCTGAATAAAGTGTTTCCATGCCATAGTTCGTAATTAAATTACCTTTTTTTTCATATAGTTCAATAATGGTCACTCTGTACATGTCATGTATTCCAGGAGGAAGTCGTCCATTGATCGATTTATAGTGTAAAATTAATATTCTAGAAGAGACTACACTGCTGCCCATTAAATAAGCAACACCATCAACGATACTAAAAACACTACATGACTAAATTCGAGGTGTGACTGCAACACGAAATTTAGCATACGGAGTTGCCATCAATGGCGACAAGAATGCTGTAACGTATTACTATGTTTACGACGTTTCTCATCGAGTCATATGTGTTATCTCGCGTTTCTAGCTGCTTCTCTCACAAAAAAATGATAAACATTCAGAAATTCGGGGTCGCCACCAGCCCAAGCCCTTCCTAACCATTTAGGAAAAACGGAGCTGGAAAATTATTCGTTTAATTACTTTAATAATTTAATTACAAGTACGCAAATTTCTTTAAGCAGCGAGATAAATATCACTCCATGTCGTGCATGAAGCAACTTGATTAATTCAGGAATGGAAATCAGAGTAAGGGGGTACGATCGACACCAAAGTATTTATCTTTCACGTAGATTATTTATTGTAACTTAATATTTGGTTGCACATCCTAACTACATGTAACTGGTGCCTGACTCGAAATATTTAAGTATGAATTACGTGAGAATGAAACAGAGAACAATGTAACTACAGCAAGAAGAAACACAGAAGACCCGGGTGGGAGACAGTTGTACTATCATATCCTTTGCATTAATACCATAAAAATATCTAAGTGAGATTTGCATTACGATTCTACGCATGCTCTATTCTGGAGAGAGGTGTAACCAATAGACAAGGTTGTGCGATAATTATTTAACATACTAACTGCGTCTGCTGCTTGCAAACGGCCGAACTAGAGCACGTGGTGCATTCTGACTCAAACTGTTGTGCTACTTTGTAGAAAGCGCACGAAAGAGCAGATATTCTTGCAGAAATTGTAGCTCAGTAAACAAGTAAACTGTTAAAATAAAGCCTATTGCGGTGTCGTGGTGAACCAGAAGGGTTGATTACCAAACACGTGGCACAAAATCGGCACATAAAGACAAAAGCAATTTCCACAAAGTATAAGATTAAAAATCATTAGAAAATAACTCTCTTCACACGCTTCAGATAAGCTAAGGGTCTTAAGTATTTCACCAGTTAAATATAACGAAGTCCTAACTCAATCTGATTCCCTTCACCTGAAACCCCCCTTAAGAGCTACGACCCGTACTCACGAAGCGTGCCCCTCTCTATTTCCAGACTACTTAGCTCCCCGTGCAGCGGAAGCTACCCACCGTCACCAGCCTCACACACTGAAGCAGCCTTCGACACAACCTTCGACTAGATGGGTAAACCTCTGTGTTCAGGTATTGGAAACCTAAGTTGGTCGTCCTGTGCTATCCTTCAAACGAGGAGCAACATCGTCTGCTCACAGCAGACGGTGACCAACTCAGCGTTTCCCACAAAACAAAACCGAAACCTCACATTAAAACACACATATAATACTCAATAGTCTTTCTGGAAGAGTTCATGAATTGAGCTAAAAGCAGGTAGTAAAGTGAATAAGTTGTACCGAATTCGACAAGCGCCTTATGAAACGACTTCACAGAGACGTTTCAGTGGCTCTAAACTGCCTGAGCGTCAACTGTACTTGGTTGAGAGACATGGCTACGTCGTCCCATGCTGCTTCAGCTCTATGATAAAATACGTCAACTGTAGCTGACGACGAGTGGTAGCTTGGCAGTGTCCCGGCAACGCATAACAGTTCTTACCAGTCAGTGAGAGGACACGGAAACGTGCTGTCCAGATCATCAGTTGCACACTCTCCATATCAACATCAACATAGAAATGAGAACAGCGAGAAACTTAACATCAGGATTGATGGTCACGAAGTCAATGAAGTTAAGGAATTCTGCTACCTAGGCAGCAAAATAACCAATGACGGACGGAGCAAGGAGGACACCAAAAGCAGACTCGCTATGGCAAAAAAGGCATTTCTGGCCAAGAGAAGTCTACTAATATCAAATACCGGCCTTAATTTGAGGAATACATTTCTGAGGATGTACGTCTGGAGTACAGCATTGTATGGTAGTGAAACATGGACTGTGGGAAAACCGGAACAGAAGAGAATCGAAGCATTTGAGATGTGGTGCTATAGACGAATGTTGAAAATTAGGTGGACTGATAAGGTAAGGAATGAGGAGGTTCTACGCAGAATCGGAGAGGAAAGGAATATGTGGAAAACACTGATAAGAAGAAGGGACAGGATGATAGGACATCTGCTAAGACATGAGGGAATGACTTCCATGGTACTAGAGGGAGCTGTAGAGGGCAAAAACTGTAGAGGAAGACAGAGATTGGAATACGTCAAGCAAATAATTGAGGGCGTAGGTTGCAAGTGCTACTCTGAGATGAAGAGGTTAGCACAGGAAAGGAATTCGTGGCGGGCCGCATCAAACCAGTCAGTAGACTGACGGCCAAAATAAAAAAAAATGCATATTTCACTATGGTCGCGGAGGATAACGTCATTGAGAATTGGAACATAGGGAAGAGCCACTGGTGTTACACGTCAGTACGGTAATGTCTGGTGTTCAAGTAACGTGCTAGGCATAATGGGCAGCACCACTCCAGTTGCTGCCCCCGTATGACGATGAGGAATTCGATATGATGACAGCCTCCACGGGGTCTCCGTGCACGGCCACGTCCATCGTTATACCGTATGCGGAACGGCACTCGCCCAGACCATGCCTCTTGCCACCCCTGTGTTCTCCATTATTGCCGTCGTCTGCACCAGTGTCGCCGTTCCTCTCTCTGCTGCATAGTCAAGGCGGTCCGTGACAATAGTCCCCGTGCTGAGAGCCCGCAGCGCTCCACTGTCCTTCTGGATACTCATCTCACTGCAGGTAAGGCCATTTTCACAGTCGTTGTACGGGATGTGTCTGCAACATTTTGCATGACTGAGCGAACATTGAGATTTTCTGTGTCATTAGTTGCGGCCCTCCTTCCATAGTCACATGACACGAAATATCCTATGGTGGACCGATAAACCGCAGTATCAATATGTTAGGCTCCTGTCACTGCCGAATTCAGTCACATTCTCGCACTAGTCTTCCTTCACAGTATATCTATCTAACTCTCTCCTGTGAAACAGACGACAGCTCGTGGTCTTGTGGTTAGTGTTGCTGCCTCTGGATGTCGGGGTCCCGGGTTCGATTCCTGGCCGGGCAGCCGATTTTTTCCTACCGGGAACTGGGTGTTTGTGTTGTCATTATCATCTCATCATCATTCCAGACGTGGTGAGATTGGAAATGAAAAGATTGAGAACTTCTATGGGCATTGATTACCACGATGTTGAGCACCCCACAAAGCAACATCATCATCATTATCCCGTGAAACATTGCAACAGAGGGTTTTGTCAGTCTTGGTTTACGTTTAGGATCCGTCCGCTTTATGTCATTTTTCTTTTTACACTGTACCCATTTCTCCTATTCCCCGTTCTCTTGGTTGCAAAAATTTTCCTGTTCTATGAGTACCTATCTTTTTGGCAATGTAAGCAGTTAACTTTCGTAACGCTATTGATATGTCTGCCATCAGTATGCTAATAAATGAAATCTGTCTGTTAGTATCCTACGTAATGGAAAGAATGAAGCAGTCCTTCGCAGACTTTGTTCAGAAATTTCTCGTGAATCGTAACTATCCAAAAATGGTTCAAATGGGTCTAAGCACTATGGAACTGAACATCTGAGGTCATCAGTCCCCAAGACTTAGAACTATTTAAACCTAACTAACCTAAGGACATCACACATATCCATTCCCGAGCAGAATTCGAATCTGCTACCGTAGCAGCAGCGCTGTTCCCGACTGAAGCGCCTAGAACAGTTTGTATTTATCAACAGCGAGCAATGACATCAGTGATTTCAGAAAATTAAACGTAATCTCGGCGGGCTAGGGTTTCTGCAGAGATATTGAACCATTCAGTTTCGAAGCTGCACACGATTCTTTGCAATCTGGAAATGAAAATGGTAGGCATCAGCAGGTGTTCTCACTGCGCTGAAGAAATTCTGACCTCCAGTGACTGAAATGAGTGTATGTAGTGTAAACGTGAAAGTGAAATGATTTAATATGTGGGTGATTCTTTTTGCGTGTGATTTAATGCCATACAATGATGTACGCAATGAGTACAATTCAGATCCACAATGTCCGTTCGTGGGAATGGAAAGCACTCCACTAAGCCTTCCATGGCCATCATTCCATCTCAACCCATCTGGAAAAAGTGGTATAGGACAACCAATGAAAATATGGGGACTTGTTCCGGAATGGGGCCGAAACCCACTGATTGAAATGCAAGAAGATGAAGAAGAATATCTAGAGCATCGTTGATAACGGCTTTCTTTTACTGCGATGTTTCTTGGCTTCCGGAAAGTATTCGATACAGTTCTTCTCTGACGCTTAGCAAATAGAATACAAGCTTGCCGACTGTGGGGGCCAGATTTGTGTCTGTGTCTGGAGTTCCTAACAGAATTGTGCTGCCATTCCACTGAGCGGTTAAACCCTTCTCCCGCTCGGCACATGACGTCAAGGCTGGTAGTGTCTTCGTACCGCGGAGCAGGGTAACGCTACAGCGTGAAAGTGTCTTCTGTATGCCTGTGGACCAGCCGTAACTTGAAGCCAGAGCTAGGGAAGACTATGGACAACTGCTGGCTGACAACATACCGAGAGTGGCGTCAGATACGAGGAAGGTGCGATGTTCGGTGTTGCCTCGTTCGTGAGGGGTTGGTTGTTGAATCTTGTGCTGGGCAGAAGATGGATCGAAGCCAGCGTCCAGGGAGAGTATGGCGGCTGCTGCCCGAGAACACAAGCGTCGAACGCTCGGGAGGGGGTTGGGGGGAGCGCTGGCTAGTGTTTTCTTGGCTCTTATGGTCGAGTCGCTATAAGAATATCCCTAACAGCTGCAAGGGGCTCGGCGCAGCAGCTTGGAACGTCTACTGCAACCAATCAGAATACGCGATTTTGCAAATGTCTTTGCCGGTCGGATTGGCCATGCGGTTCCTGGCGCTACAGTCTGGAACCGAGCTACAGCTATGGTCGCAGGTTAGAATCCGGCCTCGGGCGTGGATGTGTGTGATGTCCTTAGGCTAGTTTGGTTTAAGTAGTTCTAAGTTCTGCGGGACTGATGACCTCAGAAGTTAAGTTTCACAGTGCTCAGAGCCATTTGAACCATTTTTGTAAATGTCACTTTGGTAACTGCTCAGTGCTGCCCGAGCTCTATAGCTACACCATAGCTTTCATCTGCAGCCGTTGAAAGCTCGCAACAGCTAACTGTCAGCGGTCAACTTAGGCCGACTTGTCTATGTTGTTGGATATGAATATGAAGACATGTCCGAAAGAACAGACACCATCTTCATATAGATAAGGTTTACGGCCAAAGATCTTCTTCAGTGCGGATGCACTCACATTGCCTGAACTCTTAGGGGAATCGGTAGAATCTGTATCTACATTTATATCCATACTACGCAAGCCACTTGACGGTGTGTGGCGGAGGGTATCTTGAGTACCTCTATAGGTTCTTCCTTCTATTCCAGTCTCGTATTGTTCTTGGAAAGAAGAATTGTCGGTATGCCTATGCGTGGGCTCTAATCTCTCTGATTTTATAAAACAAAATGGTTCCAATGGCTCTGAGCACTATGGCACTTAACTTTTAAGGTCATCAGTCCCCTAGAACTTGGAACTACTTAAAACTAACTAACCTAAGGACATCACACACGTCCATGCCCAAGGCAGGAATCTAACCTGCGACCGTAGCTGTAGCTCGGTTCCAGACTGTAGAGCCAAGAACCGCTCGGCCACTCCGGCCGGCCCAGATTTTATCCTCATGGAATGACTATAGTGGGCAGGGGCAGTACAAATTTAGCGTGTAGACAGTAAGATGGGAGTGTGAGTGTCACGGGGAGGTGCCAGAGATAAGTCCCTGCAGTCGGACTATCCTCTGTGTCCTCGGTGGGTCAGTCGGATGCCGGCACGGTAGCTCGTTGTGTTCGGTCAGAGGGTTAGCTAACCTCTGTAATAAAAAGTAAGTGGACGGATCAAAGAAGAACCTGAACGGATGTCATCGGACGTCCGCCCCGAACAAATTCAATGAACAATAAAGAACAAAACCAGAATAAAAATGAAGGAAGATAGAGTGACTGCCACGTAAACAGGAGATCCCGGATTCGAGTCCAGGTCGAGGCATACATTTCCAACTGTCGCCGTCGATATTTATCAGTGCCTGTAAGCAGCTAAAGGTCTGAATTTCTTTGTAATATCACATATGTTGTTGGAGGCCTTCTGCGAGCAGTGAAACTGCCGGAGCTTGGCGGCAACGTCGTGGGTCGACGAAGGCTGACAGCATATGGATAGCGTCGCCGAATGCATGAGGACGAGAGGTTTGGTGTGTTATGCTTCCGGGAAGTCTGTCCTTCGGTCTTCTGGGGAGCAGCGGCGCAGACTGGATGGCAGACGTACTCCTGCAGAGCCGAGTGGCAGTTGGCGACTTTAGACACCGAGAAACTGGTGCCAAACACAGTAAGTGTGGCCCGGACGATGTTTCTGGTTCCCGGGAAGACTTGTCCTGGAATGCCTACATGCTGGCTGGTGCTATTTGAAGTGTACACATGATAGGTCAAGGAAGTTTTCAGTCTTCTGAGTGTTCAATTAACAGTCCTTAATACTTGTTACGGATTCCATGGCGTGCAGCGGTGGCTTTGTTTAACTGAGTACGGATTGTATTGTGAAAGTGTGTGCATTTTGCTTACTACTGACAGGCGTTTACTGACGCATCTCCGTTTCGATGCAGTGATGTTGCCAATCTTGTTCTGTGTCGTTGCAACTTGTTTGTGGGAGGACCTTGGTAAGATTCGTTCTGATACTGTTAAAACATTGTTTCTTAAACTGCGGAGGTTAGGATTTGGTTTCAATGTAACTTTCCTGATTGATATTTAACACTGCCGAGCGCTTGCTATAACCTTACTATCGAGGACTTCGGTAGTTTGGGGTGACATGTATAAGTGTTCAAGGAAGCAAGTTTTTAACTAGAGTCATAATTTGATTCTGGCCAACACTGCGTTGTGCCTAATTGGTTATGGCGTATTGTATAAAGAAGCATGGTTCAGCTGGCCGTGGTGGCCGAGCGGTTCTACGTGCTACAGTCCGGAACCATGCGACCGCTACGGTCGCAGGTTCGAATCCTGCTTCGGGCATGGATGTATGTGATGTCCTTATGTTGGTTAGAAATTGAGTCCCATAGTGCTCAGAGCGATTTTGAAGCATGGTTCAAGTTTCGAATCTGGCCCTCGTAGGTTAGGATTTTAGTGTTAACTTGTTGGGTTATTCTCTGGTTGAGGGTTTGTATGGCTGAGCTAACCAAATATGAATTGTAAGATCTTGTAAGATACGTTGAACAGTGATGTAGTTCCACTATAGTTGAGCTATTGGTAATGCTGTTTCTATCACTGAAGAGTTTTTGGTATTACTATATTCGATATTATGATTATTGATTCCTAACCAGTAAGTTTTTCTTCGTGTCGTCATGCTCTTTTTATTCTAACTGTTTTGAAGGGATTTTGCTTAATACTTTAGAGATACTGTTATTCAGTGGAGTAGTTTATAAACGGTATCACAGCTATCTTATAATTACGCCTTTAAAACCCCGAGCTATTTCCACTCCACAGCTTACGTTGCTGCTAAATTCTAATTCCCCTCTACCACGACGATTATCATACGGAAAAGTAACTTCAGGAGTGCCCTAGGGGAGTGATACAGTATCTGTTTTGCTTACAACGTAAATGAATAACGGTAGATGCTCTTTTAGGTTGTTCGTGGACGATGCTGTTGTCAACAGTGAGGTTGCAACATTGGAACACACTAGCGACATGAAAGAACAACTGCAGACGATCAGTGATTTGTGCTCGAACTGGACATAAATAAATGTAACGTATTGCGCAATACCGGGAGAATAAGGCCATCAATGTTCGACTATACTGTTCGCGATAACCTAGTAGTAAACATAAAATACCTGACAATAAACGTCACGCACGACCTAAAGCAGAACAACCTCACGACAATAGTTGCAAGAGAAGCAGATCTTAGGAATTGATTCATTGGACAAATCCTAAGGAAATATTATTTATCCACCAAAGAAGTGGCTCACAAAACAAGCGCTGCATCGATTTTTGAATATTCCTCGTCAGACTGGGAACCCTACAGGTAGGATTAACAGAAAAAGAATCGATACAATCCGTCACTGGTTCGTTTAATAACCGCGAGACATTTAAGATTCCTAGAAGCTACGTTACAACAAGAGTCAGACAATATATTACTTACTGGTACATACGTCTCGCAGAATGATCAACTTTAACAACTGGGTCAGGAAAGAGAGGAAATGATGGTGATACAAGTATTGCCCTTCAACATAACTTGCAAAGTGGGCTGCCGGGTACAGATTTCGATGCAGATGCTTCTTTTATTGTATATACGTAACTGTTGTAAGTTTTCTTTACGTGAAAGGGAATTAACAAATTCTTCAAACCTGTATCAGATTTCATCTGGCTGCCGAAGTGTTCACTTGTGAAGATGATGATCTGTTGTTCCTGCGGCATTTCGTTCAGCGACTGGCCCCCAGTATACTGTGTATCCCCTTACTTGCAGTTTCCTTATGTTAACCACTAACTTTAATTGAATTATTCATTCTTTTTCGGTTAATATTTTCGCGTTTTGTAAAACCATGTAAGCAGGATAACTTTTCGACGTGTGTGGAAACGTTGCATGTAGAATATACAAATGATTTTAATTCGGAAAGTGTTTTTCCATTTTACCGCGTGACGAATAATTAACGTCAAAGTTTCTTGTTTATAGGGAAGATCTTTGGGCACCACCTTCGGCTGGAACGAGCAGCTGCCTGCGGAAGTCAGGATAAGAGCCCTTGAGGGAGACTCCCTGGTTCGTGTTGACATGATGCGGCAGACATGTGGAAGGAAATGTGTTCCGCATTTGATCGAAGACTTGCGCAAGCAGCGCTGGTTGTCGAACTCAGAGAAAGTACGATATTTCCAAGGCTGCAACGTCCTTTCCCTTGGTTCACTCTGCAAACAATTCATACAGTTTTCAACCGACATTGCTTGATGTTTGTGCAATGTCACCATTGTACTCATGAATTAACTAATGTTTGTTACTCTGACTTTTTGTTTATGACCTACAGAAATTTAGGATTGTAAGTATCTGTTCGTGTTAGAACTGGTAAGCTCAAAAAAATTGTTCAAATGGCTCTGCGCACTATGGGACTTAACTGCTGTGGTCATCAGTCCCCTAGAACTTAGAACTACTTAAACCTAACTAACCTAAGGACATCACACACATCCATGCCCGAGGGAGGATTCGAAACTGCGACCGGAGCAGTCCCGCGGTTCCGGGGTGAAGCGCCTAGAACCGCTCGGCCACCACGGCCGGCTGACCTGGAAAGCTCATAATTTTTCTATTCCTTTCAGAAATATCCACGCGTCGTTTGATTTCTCGTACACATCGGCAACTGTTCCTGAATAAATATCTGACCGTTGGGAGCAGGAGAACCATACAATTTGCTGCATAAGCTGTCCAAAACAAAAACACCTTCTCCTTAAGTAATGGTGGGGACATTTATTACGTCCATTGAAATATACACTTTGTTTAATGCATAGCAGCTTCTTCTATCTCTCTTCTAAAAAGGAATCTTTCGTTTCCAGACAAAGTGTTATAGCAGTACCAGTGGACTCAGTCACTTGGATGAAATATCTAATCATACTATGGAATGAAATTGCTTGCAACATCTATAGTATGAGGATGAAAATTGTCGTTCAGGGGGATGATTTTATACGACAATTTTGTAGCTTTGGCAGTACATTGTTTCTTCATAAAATCCTGTGGTATTTAGGCAGTGGAACCTTTATCAAGTGGAGTTCTCCGAAACCGATACTGGCTCCCCGCCTGAAACTTCAACAGTTTAGTTTATGAACAAATAGTTGTACACTCAAAGGCAACCATAATGTCCTTTAAAGCACAGGAAAAGTTATAGATATCTACTGTGTGTGTGAGTGTGTGTGTGTGTATTTTATACGATTTCCTATCTCTCCTTGAGATCTGCTACTGTGTACGAGATGCTGGATAGGTTCGCTTAAATTACAGCAATAGCATGTATTCAGTACGTCTTCTTGGCATTAGTTAAAACTTCCGGGCTGAGATTCCGTGGTCGATCTGTAAAACTGGCTGGCAACCAGTCGTTGGCTCACCTCGGAAGATGTTGCCCGTAATTGGCAACGAAACCTCAGGAAAGAAAAAGGAAGAAGTTTTATAGATCGACCACGGCCTCTCAGCCCGGAAGTTTTGTGTTTGTTATGTTGTTGGGTATGAAGCCGGATGCAATCGATTTCGTAACACCGTACTTCGACAGCACACGTTTCTGTCATCTTCAGGTAATATCTGTAGAATGAGTGTCTTTGCTAAATTCTGCTCCCTGACACTCTTATCACCCACCAACCCTTCCTCCAATGTCGGTCGCACGCTGCAACGGGTGTAGTGATGGTGGTACGGGGAGGGGGGCGACGACGCTAGCTGGACGCGAACTCTGGTTCCTCAGTAATCCTGTGGCCTGCGTCGAACGTGGAAGTCGCTCTCGGCCGACGCTGTGATTTTAATAGGTTGAGTGCTGGGTCCCTAGCCTGCTTGAGCAGCCCAGCTTCCGGTGTCGCCCCCCCCCCCCCCTACCTACACACACACACACACACCCTACCAATACACCCCCCACGGCGTGCACTAGGAATTAGAGACGGGATGTAGCAAAGATGCTCGTTTTAATCGCCTGAAGATGATGGTGAGGTATCATGTCGAAATATCGTATTACGAAAACGATTGCACCCAGGTGGACAACCAACAACAGTGTAAGTTGCTGAGTCACCGGGAAAGCCTAAGATCACACACAGCTTATTCTTGTTAAACCTGAGCAGTCCATTCAGCAATCAGAGACGCTCAAGACCGTACGAGGGAGTATTTTGTAAAGAGCATCAAAATGCAGGACAGTGTAAAATTATTTAATCGCCTCAACACACTTTTCGTTTAAGGATGATAACAAGAGGAAGTTTTTCAAGTACAACATTCGTGACTGGAATAGCAAAAAGCTACCACAGCGGTACGAAATACGCCCAACCATGCATTGTAGAGTGGCTTCTGAAGTACATATGAAGATGTGAATGCTGACTACGTGATTAAAAATGTGCTCTCAATGAAAATAAAGACTTTTACACGAGGAACAGAATTGTGTGCTATTTATAGCATCTAAATATCGACAAGGCTTCTGCCGAATCTGTGGTTTCAGTTTACTAACCTGAGAGACAAGAAGTATTCCGCTAACGACGATACGCGCCCCTTTAAATCGTCAAGCATTACCCTGCTCCCAATTAGCGAGACAGCCCCGAACGATGGCAAGAATTCATCAGTCAGTAACGACCGGGGCTGGCAGCACTCCCCCCCTCCCCCACCTCCCCGTCCCCCTCAATATTTATTCGCATACCCCTAATTGAGGCCGGCGGTCCGGCACGGTCAGTGAGGATCGACTTGACGGCTTATCGGAGCGCCACGGATACGGGCTGCGGAGAAGGGGGTAGGAGGGGAGCTCTCCACCAATTACCTCGGCACGCTGGCGGGCAATCCAGATGCGTCAGCAGAGGGGCTGGCAGCGCACTGGCCCTCGCGGAGCGCATAACGAAACCGCCGCGGCTAATTAATTCTGTTTAATTAACTTTAAATGCTAGGTGGCTCGTTAAAGCTGATTGCCCGGGCGTGTTCCGACCTGAGCTGCGACAAACAGCTCCTGCCTCCCTCGCCGGTGGTGCTCTCTCACCGCTGTATCCCTTGTCGACGAGCATGCGAACGCAGTTAGAACAGACAGAGCTGCAGGGCACGAGCTGTTGTTAATGCTAGCATATTGGATGAAGCCTGTGCGACACATTATTTGCTGCAAATTTGCAAGATATGTCGACAGGAAATGTCTGTCTTTTTGACAGGGAGATCCTAGAACCAGTGGCAAATTCAGCGCATGTGAATATAAGCGTACGTATGACTGCCTCACAAATTACTGTGTCTGCCAGCTGAAGGGCTCTGATCCAGCATTGTGCTATAATGAAAGGTAATCTCCTAGGATGTTTGACTATCGAAGCCGCAGGGTGCAAACGAAATATATCGAACGTGCGATTATAAATCGATCACGCAGGCGTTATGGGCATATTTATACTGGTCACTACAGGAAAGACCAATAAGCGTTACTAAAATATATATAGTTACAAAGGAAACGACTTATCTCACTCGTCGTCGACGTTGTCGTCATGAGAAAGTCAATTTGATGTATATACTACGGGAAAAATTCCCTTTTTGCCGTAACCTGCTGATTACAAACTGTATTACGCTAGTGTCTTTTGGATGACATCCTGCAGGTGTTTGCATGCTGACCGCGGAAACAACGCTATATGCCGCAAACATAGGAAAGGATTGGTTGGTTGTTTTGGGGAAGGAGACCAGACAGCGAGGTCATCGGTCTCATCGGATTAGGGAAGGACGGGGAAGGAAGGCGGCCGTGCCCTTTGAAAGGAACCATCCCGGCATTTGCCTGGAGCGATTTAGGGAAATCACGGAAAACCTAAATCAGGATGGCAGGACACGGGATTGAACCGTCGTCCTCCCGAATGCGAGTCCAGTGTCTAACCACTGCGCCACCTCGCTCGGTCATAGGAAAGGAATTGAACCTCTTAGATGAGTGGTCAGTGTGTCTCACTGCTATACAGGGAACTCATGTTCGATTCCTCGCTGGGTCAGAGATTTTCTCTGCTTGGGAACTCGTGTTATGTTGCATTCACCATCATCATCGACAAGCAAGTCACCAAGTGTAGCGTCGAATGAAAAAATTTGCAACTGGTGTCCATCAATGCCATGCGATCATTTCATTTTTTCCAGTCCTTGTGGCAAGAAACGTGTGAATTACTTACAAAAACGGAAAATTAATAGTTAAGGAAGAGTTTATTATGAAACTGCCACAGTTGTAGTAAATACTCATGTATTTTGGCGACTCATTTCGAACCGATTGGTTCATCCTCAAGCCTGACTATTGAGGCAGCACTGAAAGTGTCAGACCTTAATGACAACCATTTCATATTGCCAATAAAAGCATCACAATTGACGGTAGATAGAGCTTACACTATACATATAATCACTATACAAGTCAGAATCGAACTCAGACTAATTGGATTATGAATTGCAATTTGAGCATACCTATGTTGCGATATTTATCGACCGCTGCTCTGTGATGCATGCAGTGCCAAATTCAGATTGTTGTCACTAATATCAGGCGGTTTCAGTGCAAACTCAGTAGTCAGGCTTGAGAATGAACCAACCATTTGGTTCGAAAAAAGTCGCCAAAATATACACTGACGGGAAAAAATCACAACGCCAAAAAAAATAATTTAAGCTAGATTAATGACATATCGGTAATACATTTGACTATCTAGGTCATTTAAGTGCTTAAAATTGAAAAATCACAAGTTAATGTAAGCACGAGATAAGCCATTGCAAATGTGAAATGCTGGTACATTAATAACGGGAGTAACCGCCAGAATGTTGAATGCACGCATGCAGACGTGCAAGCATTGTGCAATAGAGGGGCCGGATGGAGGTCTGTACCTGTTGCACCTGGTTGGTCAATACAGGGACGGATAATTCAGGATGTGGATGACGCAGGATTTGTCACCTGGTGATGTCTCATATGTGGTCGATTGCAGACAGATCTGGTGATCAAGTAGACCAAGGCAACATATCGACACTGTACAGCATATTCAGTTACAACAACTGTATTTGGGCGAGCGTTATCCTGTTGGAAACCATCCCCTGGAGTGCTGTCCATGAAAGCACCACAGATCGAACAACCAAACATACGCACAAATTTGCTTTCAGGGTGCGTGAGGTAACCATGAGAATTCTCCTGCTGATATACGAAATCGCACCCCAGACCATAACTCCAGGTACAGGTCCAATGTTTTTGGCGTGCAGACAGGTTGGTTGAGGGCCCTCAAATGGCTTTCTTTCAAGCAACACACACGGCTGTCACTGTCAACGAGGCAGAAACAGCGTTCATCACAAAATACAACAGACCTGCAACCTGCCCTCCAGTAAGCACTCTTTTAACACCACTTAAGTCGTAAATGGCGGTGGTTTTGGACTCAGTAGAATGCACGTAAGAATTCGTCTGCATCTGAGCTGTCCTTTAAGTAACTGATTTGTAACAGTTCTGTGTGTCACTGTGGTGCTAACGGCTGCTCATATTGTTGCTGCAGGTGCAGTGCGATGTGCCAGAGCCCACATCGAACACGATGATCTTCCCTCTCGTGGTCGTCAGGAGCCCGCTCTTATTTCGATCAAACATTCTCGTGACCACCACTGCGCTACGAGCAATCGTGTACGTGGCTACATTCCTGCTAAGTCTTCCTACAGTGTCGCAGAACGAACGTTTAGCTGCTCATAGCCCTGTTATACGACCTCGTTCAAACTCGGTGAGGTGTTGACAATGGCACCCTGGTCGCCTTACAGTATTTCTTCACTAATATCAACTTAGCAAGTAAAATCTCATAGGTAACTAACTCTCACGACCGTTGCAGCGTGTAATTAAAGCTACATTTGCCACTCTTATGCGACTGGAGTGAAATTTGAAGTGACGTCATCTTTCAGACGTAAAAACACGCCTACCAGGTTTCCTTCTCGTCGCACAACAACTTCTTGTTGTTGCGACTTTTTCCATCAGTGTTTGTACTGTAACTGTGACACATTTGTAATAAACTATTCATAAAAGAAAAGGTCGCTGGTACTACATCAACAAAATGTTGAAACTGCATAAATTAGCAAGTGGTAAACTGTTGCCAGTGAAACAACTCCCGACAAAAGCGAGATGACTAGCGCTGTATACGCATATTGTACAGCTGCTGTTGAGGAACACGAGTAAACTATATAGTTTATAAAGAGTTCACCGTTCCCTAAAAATGTTGGCTGCCAACACTAGCACAACCCTAACAGAGAACTATAATAAAACATGTATCGACCAAACTAACGTTTTGTGATTGACAGCGACTTAATGCAAGATAGTGTGATTCTCTCCATGTGTATGAAAACGAACCCCATAACCTGGTGGAAATATTACTCCATTTCGATTTTCATGCTTGAGTCTATTGATAGCAACTTGTAAGGTTTCAGGCAAATCCAACATCTTTCATGAAAACCCTGACATGATAGCAAATCCGGCAGTATGTCACATAGCTCCGAATAAATCCTGACATTAAATTAACCAAAGTAATGCGATCAACGAGTGAGCAAATGGAATACCACAGACTAACACAAGAACGCCTAAATCCATGTCATACCTTCCCACCGTGAAACAGACGCAGTTCCGAGGGTCGAAACGAGAATAGAAGCCGAGAGCAGAACTGTGTAAGTTAGAAGGCCCTACGATAAAGGACACCCACATCGGCGGCCAACCCCTAAGAGCAGCCCCCAGCCCATGTTAAAAGATAGAGCCCTCCAGAAGAACAGTATAGATCTTACGATAACGTTAAAAGGGCCACACCAGCTGCAAGTTTTAGTGTGAGACTATACGTGTCTCTTTTACGTTGCAAACATTAAAACCATTTCCCCACCACGAAAAGTATAACGTTGGATAGACAGAATTTTGTAGGCGGAGCTTAAGGTTAACATTGAGACCCTGATTGGTCAGTTGTAAACACAGTCAGATACCTTTTTCTTAAACCAACTTCGGTAGATTGTAATAAAGAGAAGTTTGGGGGAGTTGCCAACGAGACGGCGAGGTGTGTGGAGCTGCGCCGTCCGCCGCCCCCTGACACTGCCTAACCACCGACAAGGTAATGAACACACGTGATGCCGCATGAGGCTTCACTCAGAACTGCAGAAGTCTCATCTGTTACATCCCCGTTTTAAGTAATACTAGTGTCGATCGTCAATTAAACTTTGTGGTATTCACATTTGCTACTAGAAGTTAAAATCGGAAAGACGATGATTTTTCTGTTATATAATTATTGAGAGATAATCAGCCACTGTAATTTACGACAAGTCAAATAAGTAATTAAAGATAACTGCGGGTCACTGTAGACCATTTTGAGAATTTTCTCTTTTACGAAACTTAACTTAAACCTAGACTATATATGTGATATGGCATAGGTCATCCTTCGATCCATTGTACAATTTGGAAACCCATTCAGGGAATATTCGTTCACATTTTTGTTGAACGCAGTTGGTTTTTATCATTCTGCATTAAAATATTTCCTTTTATCAATAGTGCAATTTATAAACAATGTTTTGTGAGTAGAATAAAACTTCCAGTGGTAAACGTAACTGCTTTTTCGACGTTAATTTACCAGCTAACTAAAAATAGGAAAGCCTTGAACCCCTTCCACTAAATTTAATTAGTATTAAGATTCTTTTACAAGGAGAGCAGTGGAGCTGACGCTGAAATCATTAAGTATTTGATTATATCATCGCAAGTCTCACTGAACTCTACATGTCATGTGTGGTCTGGAGTATCCTTACCAGCAGCAGGTTCCAGGTTCAAACTAGTCAATTCCCTAAAAAACACGCTGAGAGCGTCGTTGTGCGAAAGTGGTAGGGAGACACGACTTATAACAAACAGACACTACGCAGAATGTTAGAAACTGATAAGGAAGTGTATATAAACGTACAGTTTTAATTCAGTTCCCTGCTACAAACTTTTGACATGTTATCTAGAAACTAAACAGGTTGTGTATATTCGTTAGTCATTGTAACATACAATGTTTGCTAATCTGCATGTAACAAATAGTATTAACAGCAGCCATTGGTAATATTAGTGTAGAAATAAAACAGAACTTAAAAAAAGAATCAATAAAAAAGTAAAATAAATGGAATTAACTAAAGTTCCAAGTGAATAATTTCCGTCTTACATTCCTAGATATGTTGCTGGCAGCCTCGGAAAAACTCAGAATTTGTCTACTTCTGAAACTATTGTTGCTACACTATTCAACGTCACCCACACTGATGTGCTCGTGCCTCGGCAACCCCGCGAGTCTACGATCGTCCGTCGAAAGTACTCGTCTGGCCTTATGGATTTGGAACAATGAGGTCGAGTTCCTGTATTGTATGCTGTAGTGTCTCACCTCGTTCGTCAGTTTACCTGTTGTAACAGAGAGGATTTTGCATTCGCGTAGAGTAGGAAACCATGGTGGTACGACTAGCAATCTTTGTACATGTTGGGCAAAACAAAAGCGGCTCAGAAAATATTTATAAGACCGACATGGAACTGACTTTCATTAATGATCAGGAGAACTAAGTATCACAGAAGATGCAGGAATCTGTGATTTCGATGCACCAATCAGTCGCTGTCAGATATCAGCACATGCGAATAACCTGCATAACCTGTCCCGAGTGCTTCGCTGTGTCATCACGTTTGAGTGTGTGATAGGAACCGATGTATTTAGTAAACGGTTGAATGCAACAGAAAACAGAGCCCACGATAATACAGCTATTCTCAGAAAACGAGAAATTTAAAAATTACTTGATGAGTGATAGTAAATAACTAATTTCACATTCTTACATTTTCAACACGAGCTTATGCATATTGCTGAAAATATGTACAGAAAACATCCTTTGAACAACGATAAATCTCTAGTAAGTATTTTATCCTTTTGAATACTTTATATCCCCACATCACTTTAAATCGGTTGCACAACGAAATACCGTACCGCTGCCAGCCACCATCACTCCTAAGGTGCGAGGAAATGAAATAACAGCAAGAGAAATGAAACTGGATGACAAAGCGAGACCTACTGCTGTATCAGTAGGAGTCGTGTTTGCCAACTGACGCTTGAACAGGATCATGACGCAATCATTGAACAAGACTGGAAAGACAGCAATGCATTTTATAGATTTTATGTATTTGTCTTTTGTTTTACTAACCAAATGTAATTCATTTTGAAACGTCCCCTTAGAAAAATTATAAATGACTGAGCTTAAGCTGAGACAATATTTTTAGCGCAACGCAATCTGACTTCAAATATCTTTACAAAAGAATGGCCCTGACTAACAATAACCTATACCTTTCATGAATCACTTACAAAAATCTTCGTTACTCGAACTACTGCAATACAGCGAGCGCCAATACTGCCAGCTAAATAAAGGATTCTAACTACTGAAGGCACTAACTACTGATAGGCATAGTTAGCAAATGAGAGATTTTGATAGAGAACAAACAATGTATTTACCTTATTAGTGTTCAAAAGTTATATATATATATATCAATTCATGACATCCAGTCTTACAAATTTACTCTCTCTGATGGTCACACATCCAGATAATCCGCTCTGAAAACTGCGCCATCTCTCTCCCCACATCGACCACTGCTGGCGGCTCACCTCCAACTGCGTAACGCTACGCGCTGTTAACAGCCAACTGCCCAACACTACAATAGCAAATTCCAACCATGCAAACCAGCCACAGACTGCACACAGCACAATCAGTGATTTTCATATAGAGCGTACATGGTGTTACCAACATAAAAACCTAAACAGCCTACTTACATAGCCCCCATGCTCCCCACAAAAAATTTTACAAATTGTTTTGGGCGGTGGTCAATATAGATTTTTAAAAACTTTTCATAATTACAATAACAAAGAAATCAAATGCACACACTTATTGATACAATGTTGGTCAAAAGCTAAAATTTTCTCACAGTCCATAAAGACAGTTCTGACAATTCGTCACAGTAAAACTGTAGTATTTTTTACTTCAAGGTCTGAGCAGTAAAAGAAAATGCACACGGAAGTAGTGGATTTCCATGCAGTCTTGAAAAAGTAGTGTTGTCCTTCCAACGGAAAGACAGTGCTGACTCTTGACATGCAGAAAGGTAATGGGCCACAACAGAGCGAATCCACTGCAGAGTCAGTCGAAGTTGAAGAATATTGGTAGGTAGGTCATCACAGAGCAGACCCACTGTAGTCCTGGTAGAGATTACGGTATTGGTGGGCCACCAGAGGTGTAGACCCACTGTAGTCCTCTTAGAAATAATGATATTGGTGGGCCATCAAAGATGAAGAATCACTGTAGTCCTTGTAAAGACGACCAGCAGCCATGTGTTGCGACTGTGCAGGTGCACAATCACCATCGAAGAGTCTTGTGGAAAATATAGCAAGTGCATATAAACCACCACTTGTGCACTCACAAAGTTTCTGTAATTGTCCTTAGAACCAGCAATGCTGTTAACCAGTCCCTTGCTGAATTATTAACACACGTGCAAACACTAACAGTCCCAACTTCTCACATATTGTGCATATACTATGAGTGTGACTATAAACTGGTGTTAATTACAATTTTATACCATGAGAATACAATTACAAAGATACAGAAAACATCACACACACAAATTTCAAGCTTTCGCAACCCAAGGTTGCTTAATCAGGAAACAGGGAAGAGAGGGAAAGACAAAAGGATGTGGGTTTTAAGGGAGAGGATAAGGAGTCATTCCAATTCCGGGAGTGGAAAGGGGGAAAAAGTACAAGTATACACTCGCGCATACACACATAATAATACAGATAACATTTTTAGTAATAGAGGCTTTACAAAAGAATTGAAATAGACATATACATCAGTATTACAGGAATTATGACATAAGTAAATATGTAAAAGGTCAGAATGACTTTCGAAACATCAACTTCACACGTGTGCATTAAAACAAAACAGAATAAATAATGTCTAAACATCTTTACAAAATAAATAACATATTATAGATGCAAATTATATTTGAGGATAACAGTATTCCTCATCATAGTGAATGTAGCTGAGTATTAGAAAAAATTCTACAACATAAATCTTATCAGATAAACATATAAAGACAGAAAGAACACAAATAGACAAGGGTACACAGACACATAGTGGAATACCACAAAAGGACAGGAAAAGGTTTGTTTTCAGTGTGGCATTTGGTACTGCAGTTCAACCCAAAACTTAATTTCATGGATGTTTCCTCTTATTCCACCTCTTTTTTTATACCTTATCAATGCATTTCTTCCAATTAATCACAACTCATTCTCTTATATAGTTTACCCGCTCTAAAGCTAACTTAAATCTGCTGAGCTCAGATGCGAAACTAAGGGACAAGGCAATGCAGCAGCACAAAACGATTAACACAAACAGCAATGACAAAAAATGCAAATTGGCGAAGCAAGCAGCAGTAAATACAAAGTAGCAAAGCAATTGCAATATTACAACTAATATAAGGCAATGTGAAGCAAACAAGAAAAATAAATCATTAGTAAAACTGGCTTAACAGAGTCATACAAAGCGAAATTCTGTAGCACTACGCCTGGCACTCAGCAGCAGAAAATGCAATAGCTTATATCTAAACATGACAAAGTTCAAGCAGAAAAAATATTACCGTAAAGACAGGAAATTTCTAATAACTATGCCACATCTTAACACTAGACTGATTTATCTCCTTGACTTGCTCTATGAAACGTGTTACCAAATCTTTGAAAAATTGTTTGAAATTCCTGGGAAGGGAAATGTCTATTTGTGCTCTGTTTTCTAAGAAAGTACATCACAAAATTATCCTTTACTGGATCTGTAGACAGAAAATAGTGATATTAGTACATCTATTAAATTTTGTTTTAACCAGTGCTGCAGTGCAACTAGAAACTAGATATTAAACACAACAAAGAAATGTATTTCACTAGCCATATGTCATTTCACAAGGCAGGAAAGAAATCTCTCAACTAGAAAGACAGTAGTCATAATCAGGTGTATAGACGTAAAATATTTATGTCATCATTTCATTAGGCATTTGAGTAAATATGAGAAAGTATGAGCTCAAAACTGTAATCATATTTTTCAAGTATGAGCGTGTCGCATTTGCGATGCTTTCTACAAAGCAATGTCAATAGTGAGGTTAATGGCCTCTTTTTTCTCCACCTAATGACTTTTTCTCCAGGCGACTGGCACAGCTGGGTGTCCACAACACATTACTTCAAGGTCACTTAGCTTTCTTACCGAAATATTTACATCAGCAGTTTGCGCTACAGGGACAGTCTCATATAAAAAAAATTCACAGGTCGTGAATTTGCGTTACAAATGTGTAGAAACAAAATCCTATAAATATAACAGTGTCAAAAAATTTTCGGTGGCATTGTGATACATTCATGCATGTACACACGTTTCGTAACCCTTAAAGTACTATTCTTGGTTTCCAATATCCTTTCTCACATATCAGAGACTGTCAATTATACTTATCCGGGCTGTTATGCCGTGGCCGGTTGATGAATTTTGTCTCAATTCCCAACGTTTCGTCTCCGACTGCGGGAGACATCTTCAAGGGGGTCCGTAGGTCGATAGAAGGTCCAACACACAGTCAGTAGCGAGCCAGTTGGTGTGTTGGACCTTCTATCGACCTACGGACCCCCTTGAAGATGTCTCCCGCAGTCGGAGACGAAACGTTGGGAATTGAGACAAAATTCATCAACCGACCACGGCATAACAGCCCGGATAAGTATAATGGACATGATATTTCCGGCCGTGAAAGTCTACATTTTAATATCAGAGACTCTAACCACTATTCATTACTACTTACCATATTACACATATACGTATTCGACGACACTTCTTCAATATTTCATCATAATGAATATGTAGCATAATCAAATTCCTCATATAGCATCAGCTTATTGATCATAAACATACCTCAATAGCATAGTACACATTGTCATCGTAATAACAACATCATAAAACCTCAGTCAAATCTCAGCAACGTCGTAGCTTTCTGCAATAATTTCAAAACCTAAAAAAAATTCTCTGCTCATTTCAGTAGTGTCATCTACCTAAAACGTACTTTAAAAATCATGATCCCATACCAAATACATCATTCAAAGCTCACATAGTATCACAATGGTTCCAAAAAAATGTGAACAGTTCACAAAGTACAGACAAAATACAATTTCGTAAGTGTGAAGTTATCCAACTGTGTAATTACGTAAACATCTGTCACTGATGTTGTAAAAAAAATGTTTGTCTCTCTCAGTTAAATGATCAGATAGCTGTGTACTTTATGTGTTAGAGAAATATGGTACCGATGTGTAAAGTTGTATAAGCAAATACCATATTAGCTAGGGCTCCTTGTGCTTGCCAGACACATGGTACACAAAGTAGGCGTGTACCCCCCCCCCCCCCCCACTTGAGGATTGATTTAATTATACCCTCAGGTGTTACAGATTACAGCAATGGAATGAAATGTATCACAGAAAACCCTTGTATCTTTGTATTTGAAAAATCCTTAAACATAAATGTTTTAAGTACAAAATTAATCACTCAAATACGTTTGCTGTAGCGCTAAACTGTGCGCCTTGTAACATAATTCTGTCGATGTGTCGTAGTTATCGTCCTCTGTAAGCAAAGTTCTGCAGAAGTCAATGTACCTACCTCATGATAGACAAAAGTGAAATGCTATGCGTATAGATGTCGTAGTTATTACGAACATAACCGTGATCAAGAAAGTACTATACTGTAACGTATTGTTGTGCTACGAAAAAGGCTGCCTCATTGTAGATATACCACAACATGTTTTACTTTCCAGAAGAATTCAGAAACAGACTGCACACAGCACAACAGTGATTTTCATATAGAGCGCTACATGGCGTTACCAACTTAAAAACCCAAAAAGCCTACCTACAATTTTACGTTTTTTTTATTACTGAACTCTTGGTCATGATCGTAAAGTAGGAACCGGTACAGCCACAGAATTGTGTCCTGATGTCTTGAGCGCAATAAACTTCGTTGTTTCATTATCGGTAGCCATTTATTGAGCGTTAGAATGCTTGATGTGCTTGCCATAGAGATAAGCCCTAGCAACTGAAGAACAGAATGTACTTGAATCGCAGTTTTTTAAACTGCTGTTCTTAAGAAATGTGTGAAGTCGGATACATTCGCTTTATAACTTTAGCGGAGAAATAGAATGACCACACATTATTCCCTCACTATGCAATCAAAATGAATCTATTTTGTCATATATAAATTCGCTGGACGAAGAAGAATTTTGCGCCTACTGACTTCTAACATAAAACCCTACGGCCATGTATCTGCGTTATTCTTCACAAGCGGCAAGAACATTTCCATTACAAAGTCTGTAATCAAATTCGATAATGGAATATTCGTCGTACCGGTATGTGAAAGTCTAATACTTTATATAAAATATCTTTTATTTCACAGACATTCAATTTGAGACTGAAATCCCGTTTGTTGTGAATCTAGGAGCGCTAATATATATTCAGTACTGTCCGATAATGTAGGCGCTATTACAGGAAGTTCTATCTCCACAGACAGTGAAAGTTCGACACATTGTCATACCTAATTTGTAGCTCTAAACTACCCGTACAACTACTTCTTGTAATATTTACCATTCCTTTACGAACAAAATCAATATAACTGAAAAAATGTGTTGTCGCCTAGTTACGTCCCTGAAATGAAAAAGTGGAGTTTGGCAAAGGCGATGCATACTTCACTGAGGACAACCACCAACCGATGATTAGCCCAGTACCTTTATAGCAAGCGTAAATACTAAGATGGATGAAACAGAACGTAATCACAGAATTGCGTGCTGGTATGTCATTCACGGGACGAAACATAACATTAATCTGCGTTCCCTTATCTCCCAATACCTGCTACTCACGCGCGCCACAGTGTTTACCCTGCTTAAAAGTGCTTCTAATGATCACTAATGACGCCCACGTTGACGTCAGAGTTTCTGTAATCGCTTTATTACCCACGGAGAAAGTCGATAAAGCTATAGAATTGTAGTAAATTTAAGACGTCAGGTATTTCCTATGACTCACTTGAAACACAGCCGAGATCATTTGTGTTGTTGTTGTTGTTGTTGTTGTTGTGGTATTATGTCCAGAGACTGGTTTGATGCAGCATGCAGCTCTCCATGCTACTGCATCTTTATCTACGAGTAAATACAGCAATCTACATCCTTCTGAATCCGTTTAGTATATTCATGCCTTGTTCTCCGTCTACGATTTTACCCCACGCGCTTCCGTCCAGAACGTATCCTACCAACAGATCCCTTCTTCTAGTCAAGTTGTGCCATAAACTCCTCTTCTACCCAATCCTATTAAGTATTTCCTCATTAGTTACATGTTCTACCCATCTAATCTTCAGCATTCTTCTGCAGCACCAAATTCCGAAAGCTTCAATTCTCTACTTGCCTAAACTATTTATTGTCCATGTTTCACTTCCATGTCTGCCAAAACTCCATTGAAATACTTTCAGAAAAGACTTCCTGACACTTTAATCTACAAACGATGTTAACAAAGTTCCTTTCTTCAGAATGATTTCCATGCCATTGCCAGTCTACATATTATATCCTCTCTACTTCCACTATTATCATTTATTTTGCTCCAGAAATAGCAAAATTAATCTACTACTTTACTTCCTAATCTAATTCCCTCAGCGTCACCTAATTTAATTCGAATACATTCCGTTATCCTCGTCTGGCTTTTGTTGACGTCCATCTTACATCCTCCTTTCAAGACACTGTCCATTCCGTCAAACTGCTCTTCCAGGACCTTTTCTGTGTCTGACAGAACTGCAATGTCATCCGCAAACCTCAAAGTTTTTATTTCTTCTCCTACTGCACATTTTTCTTTTGTTTCCCTTAGTGCTTGCGCAATATACAGATTGAATAACATCAGAGATGGGCTACAACCCTGTTTCACTCCCTTCTCCGTCACTGCTTTCCTTCAGTGCCCCTCGACTCTTAAAAGTGCCCTCTGGTTTCTGCACAAATTGTAAATAGCCTTTCCCTCCTTGTATTTGACCTCTGCAATTCATAATTTGAAAGAAGTATTCCAGTGAAGATTGTCAAAAGCTTTCTCTAAGCCTACAAATGCTAGAAACGTAGGTTTGCCTATCCTTAATCTATCTTCTAAGAGAAGTTGTACCGTCAGTACAGCCTCACGTGTTCCTACATTTTTAAGGAATCCAAACTGATCCTCCCCGAGGTCGGCTTCTACCAGTTTTGCCATTCGTCTGTAAAGAATTCGTGTTAGTATTTTGCAACCGTGGCCTATTAAACTGATAATTTTCACACATGTAAACACTTGCTTTCTTTGAGATTGGAATTATTATATTGTCCTTGAAGTCTGAATGTATTTCGCCTGTCTCATACATCTTGCTGACCACTTGATAGAGTTTCGTCAGGGCTGGCTGTCCCAAGGCTGTCAGTAGTTCTAATGGAATGTTGTGTACTCCTGGAGCCTTGTTTCGATTTAGGTCTTTCAGTGCTTTGTGAAACTCTTCACACAGTATCGTATCTCCCACCTCATCTGCATCTACTTCATTTCCATAATATTGCCCTCAAGTACATCGCCCTTGTATAAACCCTATATGTACTCCTTCCACTTTTCAGCCTTCCCTTCTTTGCTTAGATCTGGTTTTCCCTCTGAGTTCTCGATATTCATACAAGTGGGCATCTTATCTCTAAAGGTCTCTTTAATTTTCCCATGGGCAGTGTGTATCTTACTGCTGCTGATATATGCCTCTAAATCCTTACGTTTGTCCTCTAGCCATCCCTGCTTAGCCATTCTGCACTTCCTGTGGGTCTCACTTTTAAGACGTTTGTACTCCTCTTTGCCTGCTTCGTTTACTGCATTTTTATATTTTCTCCATTTATCAATTAAATTCAATATCCCGTCTGTTACTCATGAATTTATACTAGCCCTCGGCTTTTTACCTACTTGATCCTGTGCTGCCTTCACTGTTTCATCTCTCGAAACTACCCATTCTTCTTTTACCGTATTTCTTTCCCCCGTCCTTGTCAATCGTTCCCTAATACTCTCTCTGAAACTGTCTGCAACCTC
The DNA here is from genome assembly GCF_023897955.1 of Schistocerca gregaria. Classification (NCBI taxonomy): domain Eukaryota; kingdom Metazoa; phylum Arthropoda; class Insecta; order Orthoptera; family Acrididae; genus Schistocerca; species Schistocerca gregaria. Next base: position 662,016,519 of record NC_064921.1, read on the forward strand.
TGGTTCTGTCAGTATATCCAGGTCTCGTCTCCTTAAATGCTACGGTTTCTTCAGTTTTAATCTACATTTCATAACCAATAGATTGTGGTCAGAGTCCACATCTGCCCCTGGAAATGTCTTACAATTTAAAACCTGGTTCCTAAATCTCCGTCGTACCATTATATAATCTATCTGAAACCTGTCTGTATCTCCAGGCTTCTTCCATGTGTACAACCTTCTTTTATGATTCTTGAGCCAAGTATTAGCTATGATTAAGTTGTGCTCTGTGCAAAATTCTACCAGGCGGCTTCCTCTTTCATTTCTTAGCACCAATCCATATTCACCTACTACGTTTCCTTCTCTTCCTTTTCCTACTGTCGAATTCCAGTCACCCATGAGTATGAAATTTTTGTCTCCCTTCACTACCTGAGTAATTTCTTTTATCTCATCATACATTTCATCAATCTCTTCGTCATCTGCGGAGCTATCTGGCATATAAACTTGTACTACTGTGGTACGCGTGGGCTTCGTGTCTATTTTTGCTACAATAATGTGTTCACTATGCTGTTCGTAGTAGCTTACCCGCGCTCTTACTTCTTTACTCATTATTAAACCTACTCCTGTATTACCCCTATTTGATTTTGTATGGATGACCCTGTATTCACGTAACCGGAAGGTTCCTCCCGCCATCGACCTTCACTGGTTTCCACTATATCGAGCTTTAACCTGTCCATTTCCCTTTTTAAATATTCTAACCTAACAGCCCGATTAAGGGATCTGATATTCCACGCTTTTCTTCCTCCTGACAAAGACGTCTCCTGAATGGCCCCGCCTGGACATCCGAATGGGGGACTATTTTACCTCCCGAATAATTTACCGAAGAGGACGCCATCATCATTTAACCATACAGTTAAGTTGCATTCTCTCGGGAAAAATTACGGCTGTAGTTTCCCCTTGCTTTCAGCCGTTCGCAGTACCAGCACAGCAAGGCCGTTTGAGTTAGTGTTACAAGGCCAGATCAGTCAGTCATGCCCCTGCAACTACTGAAAAGGCTGCTGTCCGTCGTCAGGAAACACAAATTGGTCTGGTCTCTCAACAGATACCCCTCCGTTATGGTTGCACCGACGGTACGACTACCTGTATTGCTGAGGCACGCAAACCTCCCCACCAACGAACGGCTCGGTCCAGTGAAGCCACTCACGAGTTAAATTTTCTTCATTCAAATACCTTCTTAGTGGACGAACAGCCACCACACAAATTGCAGGCTAAATGCTTATATGAAGCAGTCTTCAAGTTAACAAACTAGTCCTGAGTCAGACAAACAGCACAACAAATTCTGTATATCACTTCGACAGAAAAATAAATGGGATTGATATCAATAACAAAGTACTGTTTATGAGGCTTATTACTGGACAATTGTTTTTTCGATTTTGAACTGTTCCCTTGTGCTATGACAAGTTTTGTCAAAATCTTCATCGTCTCGGTGCCACTGGACTAAAAGTTTACTACAGACGTTCAAGTAACTTAAGGGAATGAAGCCAAGTAATCCACTCACCAATGCTACTGTTCGTCTATGCTCCGTCGGCTTAAAGGAACAAATGAAACGTGAGGTCGCTGTGAGTCATAGCCTAAATCGTCAGAAACAAAAGACGGCGTATGCAGGAAGATAACATACAAATTGTAAACATTTGTCGCCACCACACAGCCAAAGACAACTACCATCAGACGTTATCGGTAGTGAGATATTAAAAAGTAAGAAAATGGCGCTACATCTGTCTCTCTGTTGTTTGAATAGGGAGAGATCATGATTCGGTAATTTTTGCAAAAATTCTCCATATATCTTTATGACACTAATTGTTAACTTAATCTCGACAGCTTCCTTAAAAACAGTACCACAGCAACCCGCGTGCACGCTAGAATCTCTTTGTTGTTATACTCCATTGTATGATAAGTAACAAGGCAATGACATGCACCCATATATTTGCTCGGCTGTTTGTAATTTTCGTTTGACACTTATGCTCTACATACCGGTTCTCCACGGTCCTGACCGATGTGTAACATGCCACAGCTGCACACATCATGGTAGATACCAGTCAATAAAAGGCCTATAAACTTAGTTAGTTGTCGACAAAAGGACACTCACACAAGATTGTTGTTGAGCTTGTCGAAATGCATACACAGTAGAAATCTACATCTACATATGCATGGATACTCTGCAAGTCACATTTAAGTGCCTGGCAGAGGGTTCCTCGAACCACCTTCACAGCTTTCTATTATTCCAATCTCGTATAGTGCGCGGAAAGAATGAACACGTATATCTTTCTGTACGAGCTCTGATTTCCCTTATTTTATCGTAGTGATCGTTCCTCCCTATGTAGGTCGGCGTCAACAAAATATTTTCGCATTCGGAGGAGAAAGTAGGTGATTGGAATTTCTTTAGAAGATTCCGTCGTAACGAAAAACGCCTTTCTTTTAATGATTTCCAGCCCAAATCGTGTATCATTTCTGTTACACTCTCTCCCATATTTCGCGATAATACAAAACGTGTTGCCTTTCTTTGAACTTTTTCGGTGTACTCCGTCAACCCTATCTGGTAAAGATCCCACACCGCGCAGCAGTATTCTGAAACGGGACGGACAAGCGTACTGTAGGCAGTCTCCTTAGTAGGTCTGTTACATATTCTAAGTGTCCTGCCAATAAAACGCAGTCTTTGGTTAGCCTTCCCCACAACATTTTTTATGTGTTCTTTCCCATTTAAGTTGTACGTAATTGTAATACCTAGGTATTTAGTTGAATTTACGGCTGTTAGATTAGACTAATTTATCGTGTAAACGAAGTTTAACGAGTTCTTTTTAGCACTCTCGTGGATGACATCACGCTTTTCGTAGTTTAGGTTCAACTGCCACATTTCGCACCATTCAGATATCTTTTCTAAATCGTTTTGCAATTTGTTTACGTCTTTTGATGACTTAATTAGTCGATAAACGTCAGCGTCATCTGCAAACATCGAAGACGGCTGCTCAGATTGTCTTTCAAATCGTTTATATAGACAAGGAACAGTAAAGGGCCTATATCACTACCTTGGGGAACGCTAGAAAACACTTCCGTTTTACTTGATGACTTTCCACCAGTTACTACGAACTGCGACTTCTCTGACAGGAAATCACAAATCCAGTCACATAACAGAGGCGATATTCCTTAAGCACGCAGTTTCACTACGAGTCGCTTGTGTGGTACAGTGTCAAAAGCCTTCCGGAAATCCAGAAATACGAAATCGATCTGAAATCCCTTGTCAACGTTAACGATATGAGTCTGTAGTTTAGTGGATTACTCCTACTACCTTTTTTTAATATTGGTGTGACCTGTGCAACTTTCCAGTCTTTGGGCACGGATCTTTTGTCGAACGAACGGCTGTATATGATTGTTAAGTATGGAGAAAATCCATCTGCATACTCCTAAAGGAACCTAATTGGTATACAACCTCATGAAAATTCACAAATGATACAGGAAACGTACGATTTCAGCCACATGTACAAAGATACTCCGCAACCCACCGTACGATGCGTGGCGGAGGTTACCCTGTGCACTACTAATCATTTCCCGTCCTGTTCCACTCTCAAACAGAGCGAGGGAACAAGTCCATCTTTACGCCTCCGTATGAGCTCTAATTTCCCGTATCTCATCTTCGTGGTTCTTACGTACGATGTATGTTAGCGGCAGTAGAATCGTTCGGCGTTCATCTTCAAATTCTGGTTCTCTAAATTTTCTCGATAGTATTACACGAAAAGAACGTCGCCTTCCCATCAGGGAAGGTTGTTCATCCTACCGGTAACAAATCTAGGAGCCCTCCTCTGAATTTCGTCGACGTCTTGCTTCAATACGACCTAGTACGGAACCCAAACTCTCGACCAGTAATCAAGAATATGTCGTGCAGCATACTGCACACGGTCTCCTTTGCAGCTGAACCACTCCTTCCTAAAATCCTCCCAATAAACCGACGCCGACTATTAGCCTCCTCTACCATTTCGTTCCTGTGTTGACTTGAACGGACCCTGCTTTGAAATGAAGGAAGGAAGGGAAGGTTTTAACATCCCATCGACAAAGTGGTCATCACAGATGGAACACAAACTAAGATTAGGTTTTTAAGGTGCGGAAGGATATCAGCCATGCCCTTTCACAGGAACCACCCAGTATTCGCAAGAAGGGATTTAAGGAGATCACAAGAAACCCGAATATGAATGTTCGGACACGCATCTGAAACATGGTCCTCACGAAAGCGAGAGCAGTGTGCCACTGTGCATCTTTGCTGGATTCCCAGTTTGAAGGTGATCGTCACTAACTGAACAAATCTTGTAGATGTAAAAGTTCTTAGTGTTCTATTTCCTTTACCTCGTTTCTCTTATATATTGATTTCAATAAAAAAATTCTGTACTGTTGACTACATTTTAGATATATAACATTGCCGGACGTTTCAGCCAATGTTTCAACTGACCTTCCTCAGGGATTTGTGCTGAACTGACTGCTGAATGAGAGAGATTTTAGATCTTACATAGTGGTGGAAGAAGCTGTTAACATAGTTTGATAGAATACTTGAAGATACTAGGAGGGCTGTTGGGCGTTTTTTATTGATCTTTATACGCTGAGGAGTCAAAAGTACTTGTATAGACATGCGTATTCAGATACAGAGGTATATAAACAGGCAGAATACGGTGCTGCCGTTAACAACGCCTATATAAGGTAACAAGTGTCTGACGCAGTTGTTATATTTTCTGCTACATCTACATCTACATCTACATCCATACTACGCAAGCCACCTGACGATGTGTGGCGGAGGGTACCCTGAGTACCTCTATCGGTTCTCCCTTCTATTCCAGTCTCGTCTTGTTCGTGGAAAGAAGGATTGTCGGTATGCTTCTGTGTGGGCTCTAATCTCTCTGATTTTATCCTCATGGTCCCTTTGCGAGATATACGTACGAGGGAGCAATATACTGCTTGACTCTTCGGTGAAGGTATGTTCTCGAAACTTTATCAAAAGCCCGTACCGAGCTACTGAGCTTCTCTCCTGCAGAGTCTTCCACTGGAGCTTATCTATCATCTCTGTAACGCTTTCGCGATTACTAAATGATCCTGTAACGAAGCGCGCTGCTCTCCGTTGCATCTTCTCTATCTCTTCTATCAACCCTATCTGGTACGGATCCCACACTGTTGAGCAATATTCAAGCAGTCGGCGAACAAGCGTACTGTAAACTACTTCCTTTGTTTTCGGATTGCATTTCCTTAGGATTCTTCCAATGAATCTCAGTCTGGCATCTGCTTTACCGACGATCAACTTTATATGATCATTCCATTTTAAATCACTCCTAATGCGTACTCCCAGATAATTTATGGAATTAACTGCTTCCAGTTGCTGACCTGCTATTGTGTACCTAAATGATAAGGGATCTATCTTTCTAAGTATTCGCAGCACATAACACTTGCTACATTGAGATTCAATTGCCATTCCCCGCAACATGCGTCAATTCGCTGCAGATCCTCCTGCATTTCAGTACAATTTTTCATTGTTGCAACCTCTCGATACACCACAGCATCATTCTGCAAAAAGCCTCAGTGAACTTCCGATGTCATCCATCAGGTCATTTATGTATATTGTGAATAGCAACGGTCCTATGACACTCCCCTGCGGCACACCTGAAATCACTCATACTTCGGAAGACTTCTCTCCATTGAGAATGACATGCTGCGTTCTGTTATCTAGGAACTCCTCAATCCAACCACACAATTGGTCTGATAGTCTGTATGCTCTTACTTTGTTCATTAAGCGACTGTGGGGAACTGTGTCAAACGCCTTGCGGAAGTCAAGAAACACGGCATCAACCTGTGAACCCGTGTCTATGGCCCTCTGAGTCTCGTGGACGAATAGCGCAAGCTGGGTTTCACACGACCGTCTTTTTCGAAAACGATGCTGGTTCCTACAGAGTAGATTTCTAGTCTCCAGAAAAGTCATTATACTCGAACATAATACGTGTTCCAAAATTCTACAACTGATCGACGTTAGAGATATAGGTCTATAGTTCTGCACATCTGTTCGACGTCCCTTCTTGAAAATGGGGATGACCTGTGCCCTTTTCCAATCCTTTGGAACGCTTGGCTCTTCTAGAGACTTACGGTACACCGCTGCAAGAAGGGGGGCAAGTTCCTTCGCGTGCTTTGTGTAAAATCGAACTGGTATCCCACCAGGTCCAGCGGCCTTTCCTCTTTTGAGCGATTTTAATTGTTTCTCTATCCCTCTGTCGTCTATTTCGATATCTACCATTTCGTCATCTATGCGACAATCTAGAGACAATGGCAAGTTATCAATATTTAAGTGAGTTTTATCGTGGTGTTACAGTGGGCGCACGAGTGATGGTACACAGCATCTCCGAGGTAGCGATGAAGTGGGGATTTTCCCGTACGTCCGTTTCCCGAGTGTACCGTGAATGTCAGGAATCTGGTAAAACATCAGATCTCCTACATCGTTGCAACCGGAAACGATCCTGCAAGAACGGGACAAACAACGACTCACGAAAGTCGTTCAACGTGACAGAAGTTGCTGCAGATTTCAGTGCTAGGCTATCAACAAGTGTCAGCGTGCGAAACATTCAACGAAACATCATCGATGTTGGCTTTCGGAGCCGAAAGTCCCCTCCCGAACCCCTGATGATTGGGCGACACAGAGCTTTACTCCACGCCTGAGCCCGTCAGCGCCGGCATTGCATTGTTGATGAATGGAAACCTGTTGCTTAATCGTACAGACTTCCTTAGCCAGAATTTGTGTGGCTGCATCACTTAAGGTGTCGCTCGAGAGGTGGACCACTGTCCGTCGCGTGTCCAACATCGATTCTTCTTCCGTCGATATAGGCTGGAGTTTGACGAACTTCCTCATCTGACGGTCAGTGACACTGTCACTAGAGCTTGCGGCTTATTGAAAGCTTAACCTGTAGACTTTCTCCCAGTCTTCCATCTTTCTTGTCAGGAAGTTTCCTGCTGTTGTTGCCTACTCTCTACCTCAGCAAAGCCTTACTCGCTTATAAACAGATATTCTTTACCTAGCTCGATTTTACCGTGTGCCTGACAACAAGAAAACAGCGCCACGTCACAGCTACCACCAGTTTCTAATTACCCTGTTTCCACCAATGGCAAGAAATAATGTTAGCACCAATCAAGCACGTCTTTATCCACCAATGACAAGGAATAATATAAAGATCAATAAAGATTGCTTAACACCGCACCTGCTATCGTCAAGTGCCTTATTAAATTAGTAAGCAGCTGCCTCCCCTACTACGTAAGATCTAAAGTCTCTCTCATTCAGCAATCAGCTCAGCACAAATCCCCGGTTAATAGGCCTGTTGGTTGATTTGGGGAGAGGACCAAACTGCGAGGTCATCGGTCTTATCGGACTAGGGACGGATGGAGAAGGAAGTCGAGCATGCCCTTTCAAAGGAAGCATCCCGGAAGTTGCCTGGAGCGATTTAGGGAAATCAGGGAAAACCTAAATCTGGATGGCCAGACGTGGATTTGAACTATCGTCCTCCCAAACGCAAGTCCAGTGTGATAACCAGTGCGCCACCTCGATCGGTCAAAAATCCCTGAGGAAGACCACTTGCAATGGGGACCAAAAAGTCGAAAAAAATTTGTATATTGACAATGCGGTCAACAGCGCAGAAGAATTTTATTGACAGTGACAACGGCCACGGAGGCCTACATGCAGGACGTAGCCTGCTTTAATCGTAAATATATGTCTGAATGATGCTAAATGTTAATACTTTGACATAAAGAAAAATATTATGTTCTCGGTAACCTTCAAATCATGAGCTACACCCTTAGTTTTTTATATATGAATTAGTGAATTTACTCATGGTACTTTTGCTGCCTACGCCAGTGGTCACTCTCAGAACTGAAATTAATTATCTAATTAAATAATTTAATAGGACTGAACATTAAACTGACGATTTAAGTTTACTAAATGACAAACACAAATCAGAAAAGGTGTTTGAGTGGCAAAGCATACATTGGGGTGGAAACTATACAAATTTCCATCTGAGTTATTACCTTTTACAACGCAATCTGACTTACTTTACATGAATCCATGGTGAGGCCGAACGCTTTTCAGTTGGAATCAACTACGACAGCCGGCCTGAGTGGCCGTACGGTTCTAGGGGCTACAGTCTGGAACCGAGCGACTGCTACAGTCTCAGATCCGAATCCTGCCTCGGGCATGGATGTGTGTGATGTCTTTCGGTTAGTTAGGTTTATGTAGTGCTAAGTTCTAGGGGACTGATGACTTCAGAAGTTAAGTCCCATAGTGCTCAGAGTCACTTCTGAACTATGAAAGAGAACAGTGAGCTGTGAATACCATTTAAAAACCCTACGCCAGCGCAGCAATATTTTACCCTTTCACCTCGGTTCATGCTGCAGCAGAAAACGGCGAGCTGTGGATGAGGAGCGGTGCACTGCGGCAAGAGCAAAATCCTGATGCGTCCACAAAAATTTGATAAAACGCGGTCTGGCTCTCTAATTATCAGAACACAGGAAACTTCTCTATCAGAGTCCTTAAATCCCAACACACTTCAGTGAGAGGCGTACCTGTCTCCTGGACTGGCCAGACCAATTAGACTCACAGACAGGATGGTGAGTGATGGAATTGTCAAACGTCATACAGGACGACTCAAGACGGAATGTACATCCTCATGACACACAGCACGCCCGAGATGATATGCAATTCCAACGTGGGTACAACTGGAAACTCCCATTGATTCTTAGTGTACCAGGAGATACAGGCCACAAGTCTCATCCACTAGGGAAATTCTCCACCGGGTAAGGACCAGAATACGTAGGAAAAGAATCTCAACCTACTTCCACTAAGCTTCGGTACGGGAGCGAAATTAGCAAGTACGAAACACCCCATACTGCACAAACCAAACTATCCGCTACACATTGAATCTTCCCTCTTGACTGTTCTGTTGCCGTGATAGCCATTTCATACACAGCACTGGGGTTGCCACACTGTGGAAGCAAGCCTACACTTCGGATATGCTTAGCCAGTCAGTGACTCCAATGCTCTCTTGTATGAGGAAAGAGGATTTTAGACTAGAGAGGCATCGTTCTCACAGGAAGCATGGCCATGTTTTGCCAAAAAACATAAACCTAGAAGGGACTCGAGTCCCTCATTTATAAAGAGATATAATATTTCTGGGCTGACCATTTTAAGTTTCTGAAAGAAGACTGTTAATCTTCCCAGATAGTGTTCCCTCCACTGAACAGGTATACTATCCACTCTGTCTGTATCATCCCAGTTTCTAACATGATAATACATGGAGTTTTATGACCTTCCCACCATTTACACAAAGGTTCGGTTAACTATGGTCTCTCTTAAATGGCTCCCTCCGCCCACTTTCTGCAACTGGCCTACTATACAATGGCCAGCTGTCGGGGCCACGAAAAATATTTTGTGAATCAGTGCCCTTCTCTGACCCTAAGGTGAAGGGCGAGGTGGTATCAGCCAGAAGTCCCTCTGCTGGTACGATCCGCTGAGGGCTGCTTCCCACAAACACTCGCACAGCCAGGCCGTTGCACTTAACATTCATGGCCTCTAGTTCATTTCTCTCTATGTTCTTTGTCATCTCCACTAGGGCTCCTCGGGAGCAAGTTCTCTACAGGTTATGCATACAGATAGTTATATGAACCTTCTGCCCAAAATTTCCTAATGTAAAAGGTCATTAACTACATATAGCACATATAGTACTGGTGAACACCGAGATCATGACCTAAAATATGAACATTAATCTGACTGACAATGCTGTTAAAGTAAGAGAGTGGTGTGTCACTTCAGACTATCTCCCTGTTACCAAATAGTTTCTGCACATGTAGTGTCATACTTCAGTGGCTGGTGCCACAGAAGTTTGTTTGCGATACACATCCTCACTCCGATCGGTGGAACAGACAGTGCATATGCCCCGCTGGTAACACGCACAATATGAACGGAAGAAACCAATCCATTACGGCATTTCAAGATGAATTTTTAGAAGAACTGTGTCTCCAAGACCTGCGTAATTATTTCTCAACGAAATATGTAAGTTTCAAGTTGTTTGCTGTGGCGTGCCAAGCCACTAATATAGTAATGATCAAGAATTAAACCGACCAGTTTTATCATGAACCCAAGAGATTTCCGCCTATTTCTGTGAAACATGAGAGTATACCAGTACGTCTCAAATTTGCAGTAAATTATTAAAGTGCAAATGCTGTACAGAAAACTACAAACCCAAATTCATTGATGAGATGTCACAGTGAGATGATATTATCCTCTACTGATAACAATAAATCATCCAAAAAGTGTACGTGCAAACAAACAAAGAACAATAAGAGAGTAGTGATGCGACAATCGACTGTCTTTTACAGTCGATTGGTCAGTCGATAGTTTTTATGGTTTTTTTGGTACAGTAGGACTTTTCACGCGAATGAAGAAACCGAAGGTAACTAACCTCTGCGGCCATGTCAGCTACATGATTGTCACTCACCGTGTTCGAATTATTTATTTACATATTTTTCAGCCTTTTAGGTTATACACTAACAATGCCTAGGGTTGACAACTTTTTTAGAGACAAAGAAGATGTGTAAGGAACGTATATTTCTAAATGTAAAGTAACAAAAGGGTGTACGAGAAAGAATCAACCGATTTCGTCTATATTTCTGAAACGAATAAACATATACAATGAATTTTATTTTTTTGGTAAGCTGGAAACTCTAGAAGTTTTTCTTCATATCTTTTCACAGGTGTTCAGTATGCCCCCTTGAGATGCACAGCATATGCCAGTGTTGAATTCAAATTGTTCCCACACTGCAGTGAGCACGTCTTGAGCTATAACTCCCACAGACGCTGTTATGCGATGTATCAGTTGATTCATTATTGTTGGTAAAGGAAGCACAAAAACAGAGTCTTCTATAAACCCCCACAGGAAATAATGACATAAATTTCCATTTACTACGGTTACTTGGCAGTAAGTACTATTAATTCCACTTTCTGTTACTTATGGAATTTATCACTATACTTCAGTAATTACACTCCTGGAAATTGAAATAAGAACACCATGAATTCATTGTCCCATGAAGGGGAAACTTTATTGACACATTCCTGGGGTCAGATACATCACATGATCACACTGACAGAACCACACGCACATAGACACAGGCAACAGAGCATGCACAATGTCGGCACTAGTACAGTGTATATCCACCTTTCGCAGCAATGCAGGCTGCTATTCTCCCATGGAGACGATCTTAGAGATGCTGGATGTAGTCCTGTGTTACGGCTTGCCATGCCATTTCCACCTGGCGCCTCAGTTGGACCAGCGTTCGTGCTCGACGTGCAGACCGCGTGAGAAGACAGTTCATCCAGTCCCAAACATGCTCAATGGGGGACAGATCCGGAGATCTTGCTGGCCAGGGTAGTTGACTTAGACCTTCTAGAGCACGTTGGGTGGCACGGGATACATGCGGACGTGCATTGTCCTGTTGGAACAGCAAGTTCCATTGACGGTCTAGGAATGGTAGAACGATGGGTTCGATGACGGTTTGGATGTACCGTGCACTATTCAATGTACCCTCGACGATCACCAGAGGTGTACGGCCAGTGTAGGAGGTCGCTCCCCACACCATGATGCCGGGTGTTGGCCCTGTGTGCCTCGGTCGTATGCAGTCCTGATTGTGGCGCTCACCTGCACGGCGCCAAACACGCATACGACCATCATTGGCACCAAGGCAGAAGCGACTCTCATCGCTGAAGACGACACGTCTCCATTCGTCCCTCCATTCACGCCTGTCGCGACACCACTGGAGGCGGGCTGCACGATGTTGGGGCGTGAGCGGAAGACGGCCTAACGGTGTGCGAGACCGTAGCCCAGCTTCATGGAGACGGTTGCGAATGGTCCTCGCCGATAGCCCAGGAGCAACAGTGTCCCTAATTTGCTGGGAAGTGGCGGTGCGGTCCCCTACGGCACTGCGTAGGATCCTACGGTCTTGGCGTGCATCCGTGCGTCGCTGCGGTCCGGTCCCAGGTCGACGGGCACGTGCACCTTCCGCCGACCACTGGCGACAACATCGATGTACTGTGGAGACCTCACGCCCCACGTGTTGAGCAATTCGGCGGTACGTCCACCCGGCCTCCCGCATGCCCACTATACGCCCTCGCTCAAAGTCCGTCAACTGCACATACGGTTCACGTCCACGCTGTCGCGGCATGCTAGCAGTGTTAAAGACTGCGATGGATCTCCGTATGCCACGGAAAACTGGCTGACACTGACGGCGGCGGTGCACAAATGCTGCACAGCTAGCGCCATTCGACGGCCAACACCGCGGTTCCTGGTGTGTCCGCTGTGCCGTGCGTGTGATCATTGCTTGTACAGCCCTCTCGCAGTGTCCGGAGCAAGTATGGTGGGTCTGACACACCGGTGTCAATGTGTTCTTTTTTCCATTTCCAGGGGTGTATTTAAAGAAGACACACATGTGTTTCAACAAGGATACAATAAAATATTAAACTTATAGCTATCATTCATATGACCAAAACTATTATATAGGACGACTGAATTTCATTTCTTTAGGACTGTTATTTGTTAATGTTTTGCTAACACCAATATTTGTCTGGCTTTCTTTCACATGGAGAAGCAACACGAACAATTACTGTTACGATTGTTGCAGTTAAACAATTATGTTACCTTACTCTCAGAAATGCTATTGAAAACTTATCCTCGTGGTCACGCAAAGCGGTGGCCCTTAAACTGATACTGCAAACTTAAGTATTTAACAATGATTTTCAGAATTTACTACCAAAACAGTACTATTGCCAGTAATATACTATTATTCAAGGTTCAATTAACATCAGGATACTCGGAATAAATTCGTTTCGGTAAGGACCCTACTGTAGTCAGTAGACATCTTGCGACAGCAGAATGTGACGCTCTGCGGAACTCACGTACTTCAAACGTGGTCAGGTGATTGTGTGCCACTTGTGTCATATGTCTGTATGCAAGATTTCCTCACTCCTAATCATCCCTAGGTCAACCTTTCCGATATTATAGTCAAGTGGAAACGTGAAGGGACACGTATAGCACAAAAGTGTACAGGGCAATCACGTCTGTTGACTGAAAGAGACCGCCGACAGTTGAAGAGGGTCTTGATGTGTAATAGGCAGACATCTATCTAGACCATGACACAGGAATTATAAACTGCATCAAGATCCACTGCAAGTACTATGGCAGTTAGGCAGGAGGTGAGAAAATTTGAATTTCATGGTCGGGCTGCTGCTCATAAGCCACTCGTCACGCCGGTAAATGCCAAACGACGCCTCGCTTGCTCTAAGGATCGTGAACATTGGACGATTGAACAGTGTAAAATCGTTGTGTGAAGTGACGAATCACGTTATACAACGTGGCGATCCGATGGCAGCGTGTGGCATGGCGAATGCCCGCTGTAGGGCCTACATTGATGTTTTAAGCACCTTCTTGCTTCCCACTGTTGAAGAGTAACTCGTGGATGGCGATCGCATTTTTCAACACGATAGAGCATCTGTTCATAATGCACGGTCTGGGGCGGAGTTGTTACACGACAATAACATCCCTGTAATAGACTTACCAGCACCGAGTCCTGACCTGAATCCTATAGAACACCTTTGGGATGTTTTGGAACGCAGACTTCATGCCAGGCCTCACCGACCAACATCGATACCTCTCCTCAGTGGAGCTCTTCTTGAAGGTCGGGCTTCCATTCCTCAAGAAACCTTCTAGCAGCTGACTGAACGTATGCCTGCGAGAGTGGAAGGTGTCACCAAGGCTAAGGGTGGGCCAGTAACATATTAAATTCCAGCATTACCGATGGTGGGCGCCACGAACTTGTAAGTCCTTTTCAGCCAGGTGTCGGGATACGTTTGATTACACTTCATTTTAGTCTATTAAAAACGTAGCGGCAAACGCGCTGTTGCATTCTCCTATTCGCATACAGTATGTTCCATTGTGATCTTTACAACTTTCATCACGCATATTTTAAAAACGGGAATAAAAAGAAAGGTGCGGTTTACAGCATAACGTTCACACGCGCCTAAAGCTGTTGTTTTTTCTTATTTTATTATGTTATTTATTGTCTGGCCACTCTCCAAGATCCTGCGGAACTAATTTTTTTGTTCTTCGGGCGGGACCTGCAGGAGCTACGAACTCGCATGAGAGCAGCAGTAGCACACTTGAATGAGGAAATGCAAGGCCGGACAACAAACTGGAATATCGCTTAGATAACCTGTGTGCTACAGACAGCGAACATATCTGAGGTGACCGTCCGCGCCTCCGATCCCCCTGTTGTCGTGACAGTCATGATTTTCCTAGCTGTGTCCAGGACAACTATTTGTCCTGAATTTAACAATTATAAAAAGACGTTGGGGTCATCTGGCATTAGACTGTATTGAATATAGATGGGCTATGATACTCTCTAAGAGCTAGAGTAATTTGTTGTGTATTGTGTACTTAGTATTGTGAACATGATAATCATTTCCATTTCATTGTATATTCCTTTATTTTTAGGGCAGAACACCCGATGTGCCGATAGAAACACGCAACACTACTATGGGTGGTTTTATTGTCGCCATGTCTGAACAGATCGTTAGGTTGCAAGCAGGGCTCGAACAGAAATTCCGGGATGAATAACATTCTGGCAGTGAAGCAAGGACTGTGGGAAAACTGGACAGAAGGCAATCGAAGCATATTAGATCTGGCACTACAGAAGAATGTTAAAATATAGGATACAAACATAATAAAATAATGTAGATTGGACACTGTCACATAACAATAAATGTATAACTACATTACAAAACAATAAGATTGCATATAGTTCAGATTACAGTATTTTCAGCAATCACAATTCCAGACATAGATTCTCCAGCCACTCGACAGCTTGCGTTGTTGCCCACAGGAAGTCGTCATCAGTACCGGTGAAGCCCTCAGTGGACACTCCTTTGACGATGTGGTGGATGGTTTGTTCTTTGGCACTACAGTCGCACCCAGGGTTCCATTTGCACGTCGGAGATAAGAATCGGCCATGACCTGTCCATATTCTATTATGTGTTACCCAGGTTTTCCTTGGCAGGTGAAAGCCCGGATGGTTAGGAGTCTCAAATAAAGTATGCCGTCTTGGATTGGCTCTGTTTCTCCAGTCCGGTCTCCAGATTTCAACGCCAATGTGCTTTTGGCTCAGAAGTTGCTGTGCAGTTTTCACAGGGGATTTCTGGATGTGAGTCCTCTAAATACCGTAGGGTCCTGGTGCATTGGCAGGGCTGTATTATTGGAGATCTTTTTAAACTCTCTTATGAGTATGTTACTGAATACTGGTAGCCAGTAGAGTGGAGTGGTTTTAATAGCCCCAGCAATTATTCGCATCTTCTGATTTAGCACCATATCTACTTTTCCCACGTGCGGGCTGTTTAGCGACACCGATGCACAGTATTAAATGTTGAGAAGACCAAGTTTAGTGCGGCGGTACGGACTGTCTCTGCACCAGCTCTTCACGTCGTTCCCGCTAATTTGTGGAGGATGCTGTTTCGGGATTTCAGTTTTGCGGCCAGGTTTGATAGGTGTTTTTTATAAGAGTGCGATCCAGTGTTAGCCCAGCTATTTTGGATGGGAAGTGTAAGGAAGCGCAGTACCATTCAGAGATATCTGTAAAGCTGTTCCAGCCATCTTATTATTTAGGTGCAAGCATGAAGTATCCGTTTTAAGTGTACTTGGGATTAGTCGCCATTTCATGATGTATTCAGCCATCAGGTCCAGATCTTGGGTGAGAGTCTATTCAAGTGCAGTAATACTAGTATGTTGGCAAGCAAGAATTATGTCATCCGTGTAAATAAATATTCTGGATGCGGTAGTTTGTAGGTCGGCTACATAGAGATTGAACAGCAGAGGTGAAAGCACTGATCTATGGGGGAGACCATTGCTTAGGAGTTTTGATTTACTTAAAGAGGGAGCCATTGAGATTTGCAAGACTCTATTGGACAACATGTTCTCTAAAAGAGACGTCATCGTTTTACATCTAGTAGCTTTTAGGAACCTATATAGACCCTCTCTCCATACAGTATCATACGCTGCTGTCAAATCGACGAAAGCCGCACCAGTTTGCAGGCGCTGTTCATAGCCCCGCTCATTGAATTCGAGGACCTGATCAAATGGCTCTGAGCACTATGGGACTATGGTCATCATTCGAGGACCTGATCCTCGCAGTTTAGACTGGGTCTGGAGCCATCTTGGTAGATAGGAATAGATTACAGTGTGAGTGGATTTAATCCGTTGTAAAGGAGACGCCCAAGCAGTTTGTATGCTACACTTAAGAGAGCGGTGGGTCTATAGCTTTCTGTTTTATCGTCTGGCTTTCCTGGTTTGAGGATGGCAATGATCTTTGCCCTCTTGAATTCTTTTGGCAATACTCTTGATTGGAGTATGTGGGAGTAAAATGTCGTCAGCCATTCTTTTATTTTTGGTCCATAGAGTGTTAGGAACTCTGGGTGTATTTTGTCGAGACCAGGGCCCTTGCCGTTTCTTATACCTTGTAGGGCCTGTGGCGTTTCTGTGACTGTGTGCAGTTTTAACAAGTCTTGTTTTTCACCACTGTTTTTCTACATCTACATCTACATCTACATCTACATCCATCTACATCTACACTCCTGGAAATGGAAAAAAGAACACATTGACACCGGTGTGTCAGACCCACCATACTTGCTCCGGACACTGCGAGAGGGCTGTACAAGCAATGATCACACGCACGGCACAGCGGACACACCAGGAACCGCGGTGTTGGCCGTCGAATGGCGCTAGCTGCGCAGCATTTGTGCACCGCCGCCGTCAGTGTCAGCCAGTTTTCCGTGGCATACGGAGATCCATCGCAGTCTTTAACACTGGTAGCATGCCGCTACAGCGTGGACGTGAACCGTATGTGCAGTTGACGGACTTTGAGCGAGGGCGTATAGTGGCCATGCGGGAGGCCGGGTGGACGTACCGCCGAATTGCTCAACACGTGGGGCGTGAGGTCACCACAGTACATCGATGTTGTCGCCAGTGGTCGGCGGAAGGTGCACGTGCCCGTCGACCTGGGACCGGACCGCAGCGACGCACGGATGCACGCCAAGACCGTAGGATCCTAAGCAGTGCCGTAGGGGACCGCACCGCCTCTTCCCAGTAAATTAGGGACACTGTTGCTCCTGGGGTATCGGCGAGGACCATTCGCAACCGTCTCCATGAAGCTGGGCTACGGTCCCGCACACCGTTAGGCCGTCTTGCGCTCACGCCCCAACATCGTGCAGCCCGCCTCCAGTGGTGTCGCGACAGGCGTGAATGGAGGGACGAATGGAGACGTGTCGTCTTCAGCAATGAGAGTCGCTTCTGCCTTAGTGCCAATGATGGTCGTATGCGTGTTTGGCGCCGTGCAGGTGAGCGCCATAATCAGGACTGCATACGACCGAGGCACACAGGGCCAACACCCGGCATCATGGTGTGGGGAGCGATCTCCTACACTGGCCGTACACCTCTGGTGATCGTCGAGGGGACACTGAATAGTGCACGGTACATCCAAACCTTCATCGAACCCATCGTTCTACCATTCCTAGACCGGCAAGGGAACTTGCTGTTCCAACAGGGCATTGCACGTCCGCATGTATCCCGTGCCACCCAACGTGCTCTAGAAGGTGTAAGTCAACTACCCTGGCCAGCAAGATCTCCGGATCTGTCCCCCATTGAGCATGTTTGGGACTGGATGAAGCGTCGTCTCACGCGGTCTGCACGTCCAGCACGAACGCTGGTCCAACTGAGGCGCCAGGTGGAAATGGCATGGCAAGCCGTTCCACAGGACTACATCCAGCATCTCTACGATCGTCTCCATGGGAGAATATCAGCCTGCATTGCTGCGAAAGGTGGATATACACTGTACTAGTGCCGAAATTGTGCATGCTTTGTTGCCTGTGTCTATGTGCCTGTGATTCTGTCAGTGTGATCATGTGATGTATCTGACCCCAGGAATGTGTCAATAAAGTTTCCCCTTCCTGGGACAATGAATTCACGGTGTTCTTATTTCAATTTCCAGGAGTGTACATCCATACTCCGCAAGCCACCTGACGGTGGCGGAGGGTACCCTGTGTACCTCTATCGGTTCTCCCTTCTATTCCAGTCTCGTATTGTTCGTGGAAAGAAGGATTGTCGGTATGCTTCTGTGTGGGCTCTAATCTCTCTGATTTTATCCTCATGGTATCTTCGCGAGATATACGTAGGAGGGAGCAATATACTGCTTGACTCTTCGGTGAAGGTATGTTCTCGAAACTTTAACAAAAGCCCGTACCGAGCTACTGAGCGTCTCTCCTGCAGAGTCTTCCACTGGAGTTTATCTATCATCTACGTAACGCTTTCGCAATTACTAAATGATCCTGTAACGAAGCGCGCTGCTCTCCGTTGGATCTTCTCTATCTCTTCTATCAACCCTACCTGGTGCGGATCCCACACTGCTGAGCAGTATTCAAGCAGTGGGCGAACAAGCGTACTGTAACCTACTTCCTTTGTTGTCGGATTGCATTTCCTTAGGATTCTTCCAATGAATCTCAGTCTGGCATCTGCTTTACCGACGATCAACTTTATATGATCATTCCATTTTAAATCACTCCTAATGCGTACTCCCAGATAATTTATGGAATTAACTGCTTCCAGTTGCTGACCTGCTATTTTGTAGCTAAATGATAAGGGACCTATCTTTCTATGTATTCGCATCACATTACACTTCTCTACATTGAGATTCAATTGCCATTCCGTGCACCATGCGTCAATTCACTGCAGATCCTCCTGCATTTCAGTACAATTTTCCATTGTTGCAACCTCTCGATACACCACAGCATCATCTGCAAAAAGCCTCAGTGAACTTCCGATGTCATCCACTAGGACATTTATGTATATTGTGAATAGCAACGGTCCTATGACACTCCCCTGCGGCACACCTGAAATCACTCTTACTTCGGAAGACTTCTCTCCATTGAGAATGACATGCTGCGTTCTGTTATCTAGGAACTCCTCAATCCAATCACACAATTTGTCTGATAGTCCGTATGCTCTTACTTTGTTCATTAAACAACTGTGGGGAACTGTGTCAAACGCCTTGCGGAAGTCAAGAAACACGGCTTCTACCTGTGAACCCGTGTCTAAGGCCCTCTGAGTCTCGTGGACGAATAGCGCGAGCTGGGTTTCACACGACCGTCTTTTTCGAAACCCATGCTGATTCCTACAGAGTAGATTTCTAGTCTCCAGAAAAGTCATTATACTCGAACATAATACGTGTTCCAAAATTCTACAACTGATCGACGTTAGAGATATAGGTCTATAGTTCTGCACATCTGTTCGACGTCCCTTCTTGAAAACGGGGATGACCTGTGCCCTTTTCCAATCCTTCTGAACGCTTGGCTCTTCTAGAGACCTACGGTACACCGCTGCAAGAAGGGGGCAAGTTCCTTCGCGTACTCTGTGTAAAATCGAACTGGTATCCCATCAGGACCAGCGGCCTTTCCTCTTTTGACCGATTTTAATTGTTTCTCTATCCCTCTGTCGTCTACTTCGATATCTACCATTTTGTCAACTGTGCGACAATCTAGAGAAGGAAGCACAGTGCAGTCTTCCTCTGTGAAACAGCTTTGGAAGAAGACATTTAGTATTTCGGCCTTTAGTCTGTCATCCTCTGTTTCAGTACCATTTTGGTCACAGAGTGTCTGGACATTTTGTTTTGATCCACCTACCGCTTTGACATAGGACCAAAATTTCTTAGGATTTTCTGCCAAGTCAGTACATAGAATTTTACTTTCGAATTCATTGAAAGCATCTCGCATATCCCTCCTCACACTACATTTCGCTTCGCGTAATTTTTGTTTGTCTGCAAGGCTTTGGCTATGTTTATGTTTGCTGTGAAGTTCCCTTTGCTTCCGCAGCAGTTTTCTAACTCGGTTGTTGTACCACGGTGGCTCTTTCCCATCTCTTACGATCTTGCTTGGCACATACTCATCTAACGCATATTGTACCATGGTTTTGAACTTTGTCCACTGATCCTCAACACTATCTGCACTTGAGACAAAACTTTTGTGCTGAGCCGTCAGGTACTCTGTAATCTGCTTTTTGTCACTTTTGCTAAACAGAAAAATCTTCCTACCTTTTTTAATATTTCTATTTACGTCTGAAATCATCGATGCAGTAACCGCTTTATGATCGCTGATTCCCTGTTCTGCATTAACTGATTCAAATAGTTCGGGTCTCTTTGTCACCAGAAGGTCTAATATGTTATCTCCACGAGTCGGTTTTCTGTTTAACTGCTCAAGGTAGTTTTCAGATAAAGCACTTAAAAATATTTCACTGGATTCTTTGTCCCTGCCACCCGTTATGAACGTTTGAGTCTCCCAGTCTATATCCAGCAAATTAAAATCTCCACCCAGAACTATAATATGGTGGGGAAATCTACTCGAAATACACTCCTGGAAATTGAAATAAGAACACCGTGAATTCATTGTCCCTGGAAGGGGAAACTTTATTGACGCATTCCTGGGCTCAGATACATCACATGATCACACTGACAGAACCACAGGCACATAGACACAGGCAACAGAGCATGCACAATGTCGGCACTAGTACAGTGTATATCCACCTTTCGCAGCAATGCAGGCTGATATTCTCCCATGGAGACGATCGTAGAGATGCTGGATGTAGTCCTGTGGAACGGCTTGCCATGCCATTTCCACCTGGCGCCTCAGTTGGACCAGCGTTCGTGCTCGACGTGCAGACCGCGTGAGACGACGCTTCATCCAGTCCCAAACATGCTCAATGAGGGACAGATCCGGAGATCTTGCTGGCCAGGGTAGGTGACTTACACCTTCTAGAGCACGTTGGGTGGCACGGGATACATGCGGACGTGCATTGCCCTGTTGGAACAGCAAGTTCCCTTGCCGGTCTAGGAATGGTAGAACGATGGGTTCGATGACAGTTAGGATGTACCGTGCACTATTCAGTGTCCCCTCGACGATCACCAGAGGTGTACGGCCAGTGAAGGAGATCGCTCCCCACACCATGGTGCCGGGTGATGGCCCTGTGTGCCTCGGTCGTATGCAGTCCGGATTGTGGCGCTCACCTGCACGGCGCCAAACACGCATACGACCATCATTGGCACCAAGGCAGAAGCGAATCTCATCGCTGAAGACGACACGTCTCCATTCGTCCCTCCATTCACGCCTGTCGCGACACCACTGGAGGCGGGCTGCACGATGTTGGGGCGTGAGCGGAAGACGGCCTAACGGTGTGCGGGATCGTAGCCCAGCTTCATGGAGACGGTTGCGAATGGTCCTCGCCGATACCCCAGGAGCAACAGTGTCCCTAATTTGCTGGGAAGTGGCGGTGCGGTCCCCTACGGCACTGCGTAGGATCCTACGGCCTTGGCGTGCATCCGTGCGTCGCTGCGGTCAGGTCCCAGGTCGACGGGCACGTGCACCTTCCGCCGACCACTGGCGACAACATCGATGTACTGTGGAGACCTCACGCCCCACGTGTTGAGCAATTCGGCGGTACGTCCACCCGGCCTCCCGCATGCCCACTATACGCCCTCGCTCAAAGTCCGTCAACTGCACATACGGTTCACGTCCACGCTGTCGCGGCATGCTACCAGTGTTTAAGACTGCGATGGAGCTCCGTATGCCACGGCAAACTGGCTGACACTGACGGCGGCGGTGC
This sequence comes from Schistocerca gregaria, assembly GCF_023897955.1. Taxonomy (NCBI): domain Eukaryota; kingdom Metazoa; phylum Arthropoda; class Insecta; order Orthoptera; family Acrididae; genus Schistocerca; species Schistocerca gregaria. The sequence continues at coordinate 662,038,295 of NC_064921.1, forward strand.
ACAAATGCTACGCAGCTAGCGCCATTCGACGGTCAACACCCCGGTTCCTGGTGTGTCCACTGCGCCGTGCGTGTGATCATTGCTTGTACAGCCCTCTCGCAGTGTCCGGAGCAAGTATGGTGGGTCTGACACACCGGTGTCAATGTGTTCTTTTTTCCATTTCCAGGAGTGTATTTTCCAAATTATTCTTCAGGTGCTGAGCCACAACAGCTGCTGAGCCCGGGGGCCTATAGAGACATCCAATTATCATGTCTGAGCCTGCCTTAACCGTGACCTTCACCCAAATCATTTCACAATTCGAATCTCCGTCAATTTCCTTCGATACTATTGCACTTCTTATCGCTATAAACACGCCTCCCCCTTCACTGTCCAGCCTACCTCTGCGGTATACATTCCAATCAGAGTTTAGGATTTCATTACTGTTTACGTCTGGTTTCAGCCAACTTTCTGTTCCTAGTACTATATGGGCGTTGTGACCGTTTATTAATGAGATCAGTTCTGGGACCTTTCTATAGACGCTCCTGCAGTTTACTATTAGCACATTGATATTGTTATTCCTTGTTGCATTTTGCCTACTCTTGCCTTGCCGCGTCTCAGGAGGCGTCTTGTCGGGCCTAGGGAGGGAATTCTCTAACCTAAAAAAACCCCATGTGCACTCCACACGTACTCCGCTACCCTCGTAGCCGCTTCCGGCGTGTAGTGCACGCCTGACCTATTCAGGGGGACCCTACATTTCTCCAGCCGATAGCGGAGGTCGAGAAATTTTGCACCCCAGCTCTCCGCAGAATCGTCTGAGCCTCTGGTTTAAGCCTTCCACTCGGCTCCAAACCAGAGGACCGCGATCGGTTCTGGGAACGATACTACAAATAGGTAGCTCTGATTCCACCCCGCGAACGAGGCTTTCCGCCTTCACCAACTCCGCCAACCGCCTGTACGAACTGAGGATGACCTCTGAACCCAGACGGCAGGAGTCATTGGTGCCGACATGAGCAACAATTTGCAGTCGGGTGCACCCAGTGCTCTCTATCGCCGCCGGTAGGGCCTCCTCCACATCTCGGATGAGACCCCCCGGCAAGCAGACAGAGTGAACACTGGCCTTCTTCCCCGACCTTTCCGCTATTTCCCTAAGGGGCTCCATCGCCCGCCTAACGTTGGAGCTCCCAATAACTAATAAACCCCTCCCCCCGTGTGCCTGCTCGGACCTTGCTGAAGGAGCGGCCACATTTCCACCCACAGGCAGAGCGGGCGATGCCACACGGCCAGCCTCCACATTGACCCTCCGCCTCGTGCGCCGCGAACGCCGCTGAACCCGCCACTCCCCTTGGGGAGAGGGTGGCCCAACCGCGCCCGGTACCCGTGAAGATGTCTCGACAGCAGGGACAGTGGGTGAAGCATGTAACACCTGGGGTGTACCTTGCGACGCACCAGACTCCCCACTGCCGCTACACTCCGAGGCAGCAGCCTGAAGACGGCTGACCGCGGCCATCAACACGCTCAGCTGTTCGCGAAGAGTGGCCAGCTCCTCCTGCGTCCGTACACAGCAGCCACACATCCTATCCATCCTAAGAAATCAATTTACTATAGAGTGTTAATCAACTTTTAACTAGACTGCTAATTCACTAAAGGCGGTTGATTATTGACTAAACTGTGATTGCTAACCACTTCTTGTAGAAAATAAGGAAAATAGCACTACCTGTCTCTGGACTGTATTGAAAACAAACACTAGCACTACTAGCACTATGGCTGACTAAAGGGACTCTCTGACTGTATTCAAAACAAACGCGAGATCTATGGAACACTTAATAGCACTCGACTATTAAAGCTTCCTAAAAGCAAAAACACACAGAAGAAGAAGTGACAAGTAAGAAAAATACAGATAATACTTAAATTAAGGTAGCTCGCTGCACAGCAGACGTGAAGCAGACGGCGGTTAGGAATGAAGGAGGTGCTCCGCAAAATTGGCGAGGAAAGGAGTACATGGAAAACACTGACAAGAAAGGACAGGATGACAGGAAATAATTAAGACATCAAGGATAATCTTTTATGGTAGTAAAGGGAGTTATAGAGGGCAGAATCTGTAGAGGAAGACAAAGACCGGAATATATCCAACAAGTAACTGAGGGCGTAGGTTGCGATTGCTACTCCGAGACGAGAAAAGGCGAGGAATTAATGTCGGGCAGCATAAAACCAACCAGAAGGCCGACGACTCAAAAAAATAAATAGAAAAGCTTGGATCACCATACAGTTGGAAGAGATAGATATAGCAACTAGGGGACGTGGTGTTCGCGTTGTGTTTTGTTTAGTCATAAAATGTCACAGGTTTGGGCGTGAGGACATTTCGATACAGTCGTCAGCCAGAATGCTACGAGCTGAGACGAGTGATTCAAAAAAGATGGGAATGCATGAGTATGAAACAAGAATACCAATATCAGGAAAGACATTTGTTAACCCTTTCAGTCACAGAATATTAGAAATCTGATATATTGAATTTACTTTTATTTATTGGATTGTAAGGCATAGCTCGCCTGGGTGGCCGAGAGGTTCTAGGCGCTACAGTCTGGAACCGCACAACCACTACGATCGCAGGTTTGAATCCTACCTCGGGCATGGATGTGTGTTAGTTAGGTTAGTTAGGAACCAAGTTCTAGGGGACTGTTGACCTCAGAAGTTAAGTCCCATTGTGCTCAGAGCCATTTGAACCATTTATAACGCATACATTGAGGCGAAGTAATGTGAAAAACACGTGTTGCAAACGTGAGATGAGCACATACGGGGTGGTTGTATAGGGAGTCACTGCGTAGTTACGTCGTTCATTTGGTGGTCAGGTAAAATGCAGTTACTTACTGCAAATAGGAATAGGACTATTTGACAGATAAAAAAAATGGCTCTGAGCACTGTGGGGCTTAACATCTGAGGTCATCAGTCCCCTAGAACTTAGAACTACTTAAGCCTAACTAACCTAAGGACATCACACACATCCATGCCCGAGGCAGGATTCGAACTTGCGACCGTAGCGGTCACGCGGTTCCAGACTGAAGCGCCTAGAACCGCTCGGCCACCTCGGCCGGCCTACTTGACAGAGAGCAGACTTCTACATTCTGATTGAGGTTCCTTCTGTGTGCTAGAGTGTACACAATGCTTTCATGGCCATTTATTGGTAGATTCTTTGCTTCTATTGTATGCTTTTCATCTTGAACAACAGTTTTAAATTTTTTAGCTAATGGTTCTGATGATGTACATGGACGTGCAGGACTTTCTCATTAGCCTGGAAACCTGTTTCTTATAGCAAACTATCTCCAAACGTCAGTCAAAACGTAATATCCAATTTCACTGCTGCTGTCACTCTCAGAATAGGCGTCGGAAGAAATCCCTTCCAAAAAGGACGTCAGATTTTCCTATTTATCCTGCGAGAGTGCATCGTGTGAAACTGGAAATCCAGCAACTAGTCACACATAGTTATGATACCTTTAGAGCCGCAGTGGTTTCAAAATGGACCACTACAATGATTACGAAACTAAATACATAAATTTTAATACCACCACAATAAAATAAATTTTGACAGATTTCTGTACCTAAACAATGCGCAAAACATGCCTTGTATTCAATCACAATTTGAAAACAGACAATCGTGCACCACATACAAAAACGGATTCTGCTAAGATTTGAAACGTTACAACTGCAAGGGGACAGCATCTACTGGAGGCATAAAAGGCGGCAAAAGATGTAGCTGTTGTGTATATGAGACGAAATAAAGAAAACGTACGTGGCTTCATTCGAAACCACATGGTCTCAAACGGTTAAACGCCAACGGGAACATGTCAGCCGTCGGGAAACGTACTGGTTGTGGAGTTTCTTTGATGGCAGGCTACATAGATTTTTAATAGATAAAGGGACTCATGTAGTAGTCGCCGTGGTAGATCTCTGGTGTAGAAGGAGACCAGGTCCCGTGTTACTGGTTATGCTGAATCGATAACAATGATATAAGGTTTTTGAAGACAGCACTGCTCATTGTGTTCTTGGCAACCAAATGGGCTTCAGTCGTAAAATGCTTTTATTGACTAAAGTGTTACACGATGGAAGTCTCTGTACACTGCGGCAGTTACGGGGTCGTAACTCCAACATCAATCTTACCTGGAATCTAAGGAAAGTAGGACGCCATGTCCATGCCCGAACAACTATTATCTTGCGAACCATGGATGAAGGGTATCAGACAGATGCCATATTCCTTAACTTCCAGAAAGCGTTTGACTCGGTGCCCTACTGCAGACTCCTAACTAAGGTACGAGCATATGGGATTGGTTCCCAAGTATTTGAGTGGCTCGAAGACATCTTAAGTAATGGAACCCAGTACGTTGTCCTCGATGGTGAGTGTTCATCGGAGGTGAGGGTGCCATCTGGACTGCCTCAGGGAAGTGTGGTAGGTCCGCTGTTGTTTTCTATCTACATAAATGATCTTTTGGATAGGGTGGATAGCAATGTGCGGCTGTTTGCTGATGATGCTGTGGTGTACGGGAAGGTGTCGTCGTTGAGTGACTGTATGAGGATACAAGATGACTTGGACAGGATTTGTGATTGGTGTAAAGAATGCCAGCTAACTCTAAATATAGATAAATGTAAATTAATGCAGATGAATAGGAAAAAGAATCCTGTAATGTGTGAATACTCCATTAGTAGTGTAGCGCTTGACACAGTCAAGTGAACTAAATATTTGGGTGTAATATTGCACAGCGATATGAAGTGGGACATGCATGTAATGGCAGTTGTGGGGAAGGCAGATAGTCGTCTTCGGTTCATTGGTAGAGTTTTGGGATGATGTGGTTCATCTGTAAAGGAGACCGCTTATAAAACACTAATACGACCTATTCTTGAATACTGCTCGAGCGTTTGGGATCCCTCTCAGGTCGGATTGAGGGAGGACGTAGATCAATTCAGAGGCGGGCTGCTAGATTTGTTACGGGTTGGTTTGATCGTCACCCGAGTGTTACGGAAATGCTTCAGGAATCTGGTGGAAGTCTCTAGAGGAAAGGAGGAGTTCTTTTCGTGAATCGCTACTGAGGAAATTTAGAGAACCAGCATTTGAGGTTGACTGCAGTACAATTTTACTGCCGCCAACTTAAATATCGCGGAAAGAACACAAAGATAAGAGAGATTAAGGCTCGTACAGAGGCATATAGGCAGTCATTTTTCCTCCTTCTGTATGAGAGTGTAACAGGGAGAGAAGATGCTAGTTGTGGTACGAGGTACCCTCCGCCACGTACCGTATGGTGGATTGCGGAGTATGTATGTAGATGTAGATGTAGAAGCTCTGGCTGCGAAGAATCCCATCTTCAAGGGCAGGTTGGGAAAATGGTTCTTGTCTCAAATTTGCCACTGGTAATGCATGCAATCGAGCGCTGTGTGACCCGTGTGGACACAGCAAGAAAACTCAAGGTAGACTATTGTCTATTGGTTGTTTGGGCATGACATCCTGTTGCTGCTAGATTTCAAATACGCTAGATGATGGGGACAAGACCCTGAATTTTTTTAATCTTTTAAATGTTTTACATTGGTATTTCACAGGTTCACAAACTGTCATTGGTTCTCTTTTCTGCTACTGGATGCATATTTTGGCATTTTTTACGCATTTTGGGCATTGCATTAGGGTTTCATTTATACATTCAGTGTCGTGTGTCTGATACTTTCTTGAACTTCCTCTGTTATTAGTCATTCTGCTTTTTCCTGCTTTTTTATTAAGGCGAACCTCTCCCATACCGAACTGACGTTAGTTTCGATTATTACCTACATTACTTCTGTCGTTTTTTTTCGGCATTCGCACGTACTCGTACTTCAGTTTTATGTGACCCCTTCACGGTATTTACCACGAACACAGCCCGCAGTTTTACCACTCACTCCTCTTGCCGCAACCACGCGGGTCACACAGGTGCCCTGTATCAGCGTTCGGTAAGGATTGAATTAGAATGTTACCGCCGTTTCCTCGTGATACGCCATATTTTGTTTACAGCTGACTTGCTGTTTACAGCGAAGAGTCTTTATGCAGTTTAACGTTGTTGGAGCGTGTGACTTCAATCTAATGTCCTATGGTAGCTTGTTTTTGTAGACTGGACGCATCCCTGGTGTCAATTTTTGGATAAGAGACATTTTCCTAGGCCTCTCTTAAAAGTTGAGGTTCTTTGCTGCCACCATTTGGGATGCTATTATGACGGACCATTTCGGTAGATATTTGCCTAATAGCTGTTGGGCATGGAGATGAAGTCCTACTGCTGTTAGGTAAAGTATTTTTTAATCATTTCAGTTGATATTTTAATTTCTAAATTCAAATTTTTAAAATTTTTTAATTGTTTGAATGAGAGGTTTACAACTATAGTTTTACTTTAGATTTCAGACAGATCTGATGATGAGAATAAGATCCCGAAATCCTGATAGCGTATAACAACTTCTGTTCTGTAAGACTTCGGTCAATAAAAGTATTTTACAACTGTGGCGAATTGCTTAGTATGAAGATGCTGCAAAACTGTTAATCGTCCTACAGCGTTGCTCGTTTACGGATTATTCAAGAGCATCAGCTGATTATACATAAAAACTGCAGAAGCAGTAACGCCCAATGACAAGCGCCTTTTTCACTGCGAAGTCAAAAATGAATTTACAATTTTAAGTAGCTGCAGTAAAAGTGTTTAACAAAAAGTTACAGGTCAAAACAGTCGAAAATTATTCTTAATAACTACACAAATGGCTCAAGCCACAAGGCTTAGTGTCTACTATGGCCAAGATACAGGTACAACTATACATACAATTTTCATAAAGAAAATTGTTTATTCGGTCATAAGACCAGTTTACCTGTAACACCGACCGAACTTAAATTAACAGAATTACACTTCAACCTTAATAGAATAAATGACAAATACAGAGTTAACAGAATTTACGGCCGGCGGCCTTGTAACAACTTTACGATTGGTGAAGGAACTTTAGGGTTTACAGAAATTGGTAAATATTTTGGAGGATTTTAAGCTTAGACACAGAGAGCTTTACAGCGAAAGGGCCGAGCAAAACGTTTCTAGTTTTCACCAAAGGCCACCTCTAGACGGTGTCCCTTAAATTAACTCAAATAGGATTTACAAGAAATCAGTTACATTAAATCACCTGTAGTTGATATCCGAAACACCGAAACAAGCCAAGCGATTAATTGTTACAGGGATGCGAAAAGTGGCAATAGCCGACCACATAATCAGATCGAATCGACTAAGTCCGATGAACCGTAATGGTAAATGAACAAATGACACGCTAATTATCACACAGGTGGCTAGATCGGAAAATAGCAAACGATAAGTAATATGGACTTGCGGTAATCAGCTGGCCAGTAAATGAACAAACGACACGCTAATTATCACACAGGTGGCTAGATAGGAAAATAGCAAACGATAAGTAATACGGACTTGAGGTAATCAGCTGGCCAGCTGACTAACCAAAACAGCTACCTTTTCTCACAGATGTGACACAAAATCATTTATGAAGTCAGCAGATCGAACAAAGCATATAATGAGGCCCTGATGAACAATGCATTAAATTGCGAATGTTTCGTCACGTAACACACACACACACATATAGATATAATTAAACACTATTATACTGAAGTATAGAGCCAATACACAACATAAGTTCGACTTGAACTGAAGGCGCTAAACAGTATTCCAATAAAATATATGAAGGCAATCAACTGGGCAAGCACTAATTGCTAAAAACTTTTCTTATGAGTCGCCAGAACCATAAATGAGTTAAAGGCAGTCAAGCATTGAATAAACACTGTTTTAAAAATCACAATACACTAAGTAGCATGTGAGGCAGGATGTTTACATTTAACAGTAAGTACCTGGAACATCACTTTCACAAAATAGAAGACACTTTAAAGAAGTCTGACAAGGATAACGTAAAAAAATCTTCTTATTCTTGTTTCGCTTGTGTCTTAATCCCGCAGTTTTCGCAGTGTCGGCATTGTTACAATCGGATATGGCATGGTTAATTGAAAGGGGTGGCCGGATGCGCTTCCTGCCGCCACCCATACCCCCCTAGGACGGCATCAGTGTACCCCAGCGGTCTGCGTCCAGTATAAGCCATCAGATAGTGCGAACTTGTTGCAAATGTCTGCGAGTCGTCTAACTGAGACGGGACGTGGATACCAGCCCGGTATTCACCTAGGGGGATGTGGAAAAGCACTTAATAATCACATCCAGGCTGGTCGGCACACCGAGCGGATGCGATCCGGGGCCAGGAAGCAGTGCATTAGCGCTCTCGGCTAACCTGGCGGGGTCATGACATGGAAGAATCAGGGCAAGTAATATTGTGCACACAACACACCAGCCTGGTTGCTCAGTAACGTGGCGAGTAGACAACAAAATTTGATATTTAATACACGCTCACCTGAAATCCTGATTACGTGTTACGAATATTGGCCAGACAAAGCCTTTCGCTCACTACAGCGGACCGGACGAACGACACAAATAGCAGGTAGGTCCGAAAGGAACAAGGATGCAATGATTCACATAGAAATTTAGAAAAGGAGCGACAAAAGCACACCGTTAGATGGCTTGCAGAGCATGGTGTATAAATAGATATTAAATTTTAAATTATTATATATTTATCAAATCTGAAATATCAAATTGTTGTTACAGATTTTTAAGGTTATAAATAATTTCGTTCATTTGAGGCTGCCAGATTAAATATGTTTAAAAATAATAGTACCAGATTGCAAAAGTATTTAAATATAGTTAATTGATATTTTCTGGGCAGTATGTTAGGTTTTATTGGTGGTCTGGCACCTGTCACTCCCAGCTCACTGTTTCCTCACGATTTCACGTCATCCGAATACTACACTACTGACTATTAAAATTGCTACACCAAGAAGAAATGCAGAAGATAAACGGGTATTCATTGGACAAACATATTATACTAAAACTGACATGTGATTACATTTTCACTCAATTTGGGTGCATAGATCCTGAGAAATCAGTAACCAGAACAACCATCTCTGGCGGTAATAACGGCCTTGATACGCCTGGGCATTGAGTCAGACAGAGCTTGGATGGCGTGTACAGAGTCAGCTGCCCATGCAGCTTCAACACGATACCATAGTTCATGAAGAGTAGTGACTGGAGTATTGTGACGAGCCAGTTGCTCGGCCACCATTGATCAGACGTGAATTGGTGAGAGATCTGGAGGATGTGCTGACCAGGGTAGCAGTCAAACAATTTCTGTATCCAGAAACGCCCGTACAGGACCTGCAACATGCGGTCGTGCATTACCCTGTCGAAATGTAGGGTTTCGCAGGGATCGAATGAAGGGTAGATCCACGGGTCATAACACACCTGAAATGTAACCTCCACTGCGAACAAGAGGTGACGGAGATGTGTAACCATACCATCACGCCGGGTGATACGCCAGTATGGCGATAACGAATACACGCTTCCAATGTGCGTTCACCGCGATGTCACCAAACACGGATGCGACCATCATGATGCAGTAAACAGAACCTGGATTCATCCGAAAAAATGACGTTTGGCCGTTCGTGCACCCAGGTTGGTCGTTGAGTACACCATCGCAGGCGCTCCTGTCTGTTCAATGGTTCAAATCGCTCTGAGCACTATGGGACTTAACTTCTAAGGTCGTCAGTCCCCTAGAACTTAGAACTACTTAAACCCGACTAAGCGAAGGACATCACACACATCCATGACCGAGGCAGGATTCGAACCTGTCACCATAGCGGGTGCGCGGTTCCAGATTGTAGCGCCTAGAGCCGCTCGACCACCCCGGCCGACACTCGTGTCTGTGATGCAGCGTCAAGGGTAATGGCTCTGAGCACTATGCGACATAACTTCTGAGGTCATCAGTCGCCTAGAACTTAGAACTAATTAAACCTAACTAACCTAAGGACATCACACACATCCATGCCCGAGGCAGGATTCGAACCTGCGACCGTAGCGGTCGCTTGGTTCCAGACAGTCGCGCGTCAAGGGTAACAGCAGCCATGGTCTCCGAGCTGATAGTCCATGCTGCTGAAAACGTCGTCCAACTGTTCGTGCAGATGGTTGTTCGCTTGCAAACGTTCCTGTACAGGATGGCGCGTTTGGGCTGGCGGTGGGCGTTATGGAATAATAGTGTAATTTGTCGAGCAAGGCCATTTATTGGCTAAAGCATGATGAAAGGGGATACATAGGCCTAGGGAGGTGAGGGTGAGCCAGAACTTACAATTTCGCGAACATTATTCGCGAAGCTACCGAAAATTGTAGTCTGCCAAACTAAGTCCACAGTGCCGCAGCACCGGGAGAAGCTGGAGATGTTCAATGGTACAGGGCGCGCATCTGACTTGCGGGTGAGCAAGGAGACAAGAGAGCGAGCCCGGCGACGGGTGGCCGGGTATGTTCGACGCACCACGCGGCTTCCTCCGCCCTGATTGGTCAGGACCGAGAAAACCGTGCGGGTGGCACGGAACTTTCCAGAGCGTTGCCTGCTAAGCGACGCCTGGGGTGGCGTTACCTCGTAAGCAAAGGAGTGAGGCGCGTGTCAAAAGTGCCCTTCCTCGGTGCTGACTTCCTGTTACTAGACCGTGGGATGAAAGATTTTACAGGCAGCTAACACTGTCGGCCGTGGCTTGGCCGCAATGGAAAAATGAAGTTATCGTTTGGAGGCCCTTATAATAAAGTAAAATCCCTTATTGCCTGGCTCATCCTTTACATACCCATCTGTTGACTCAGGGATCGAGACGTGGCTGCACCATCCGTTACAGCCATGGGGATAAAATGCCTGTCATCTTTACTGCTAGTGATACGAGGTCGTTCTGACCCAGCACGGCGTTCTGTATTACCTTCATGAACCCACCGATTCCATATTCTGCTAACAGTCATTAGATCTCGACCAACGCGAACAGCAATGTCGCGATGCGATAAACCGCAATCGCGATAGGCTATAATCCGACCTTTATCAAAGTCGGAAACGCGATGGTACGCATTTCTCTTCCTTACACGAGGCATCACAATAACGTTTTACCAGGCAACGCCTGTCAACTGTTGTTAGTGTATGAGAAATCGGTTGGAAACTTCCCTCATGTCAGCACGTTGTAGTTGTCGCCACCGGCAGCAACCTTGTGTGAATGCTCTGAAAAGCTAATCATTTGCCTATCACAGCATCCTCTTCCTGTCGGTTAAATTTCCCGTCTGTAGCACGTCGTCTTCGTGCTGTAGCAATTTTGATGGCCAGTAGTTTAGAAAAGGACCGACAAAAGCACTCTCCGCCTCACACCATAAGGTGGCTTGCAGCGTATAGTGTAGACATAGATTTTAAATTTTAAATTAATATTTATCAGATCTGAAATTGTTATTACTGATTTTTATGGTTATAAATAATTACGTTCATTTGAGGTTGTCAGATTTAATACGTTAAAAAAATAATAGTAACGGATTGCAAACCTCTTTTTCAGGCGATATGTTACGTTTTTTGGTGGTCTGGTACCTGCCACTCCCTGCTCACTGCTTTCTGACGATTTCACCACTGACGTCTCCCGAATACTAGTTTTGCACGTAATAGAAGGCGCTGGGAACGACGAAGTAATGAGTGGGTAGATGAATTTGAAATGAAATTCCCTAATCCAGACGTCGTAGAGAAACTGGGCACTTAAACACCGGGTAGGAAGGAGGCTGCTGGAGCCGTCTAAAAACGCGGCCACGGTGTCAGATCAGAGGGCAGGGCTGAGCACGCTGCCACCCGCTGCCGGGCCTGCCGGCAGGCGCCGCCTAATGCCCGGGCTCAGGGCGCGCCGCCCGCTAAGCCGCTCCAATCGGTCGCTGCGCCGCCGTGGCCGCCGCCGCTGCGGGCTGAGGGATGGCGACGCTTTGTCTGCGGCTGCCGAGAAATGGCGCCGCCGGCCCGCCTAACGCTGTCCGTCCGTCTTAGCGCGGTCGCCTCACCACACCACACCACACCACGTCACGGCCCTCCCGGCCTGCGCTGCGCCGTGCTAAGCCCCGACAACGAGGCGCCACTCAGTTGTCTTCTGCCCGCTCCACAAACAGACCGTGGCCCAGCGGCTCGTCTGTCTCCGTCACCATAGTCTCGGTAACCACACGTAATTTTGCAAGGAGGAGACTGTAATTTCCATAGCAGTACGGGTACCTCCAAGTCTCAACCTTTGCCTAAAGACAACTACCAACGTGAAATCCGTCCTACCTCTATTCCTGAATGAGCAAAGCCAAACTTCCGCTGAAAAAAATTGCCGGCTGCGCAGGGATAGAGGTTTTTCTTTGGGGTCGGCTTTCCATAATCCTCCGAAACTAGTGCCAAACAGAGCCTACATGTCTCTGTATGTCCATCTTCTTTACGATGGTCGCGGGACTCATTACCTCTCTTGTGCTGAAGCAGGGGCCTGCAATACTGGTATTAGTAGATATCTACTTGCTACAGTGACCACTGCAAACATCACCCGTGGACAGATATGGAGTGCAATTTCCCCATAATGTCCAGTGTTTCCACCATTCGTTGCAAAAGTTGGTTCCCAAAAGTAGCGCAGTATGCAGGAGCAGGAAATGGTCAATTCTCAATGCCTACTTCCTGACCATGATTCTCATTGGCTAAAAGACCAGTATTTTAAATAATTCCATGGAGCGATTTTGCAGCTGGCAAAATCAAGGAGTCATCTTAAAAAAATGGCTCTGAACACTATGGGACTTAACATCTATGGTCATCAGTCCCCTAGAACTTAGAACTACTTAAACCTAACTAACCTAAGGACATCACACAACACCCAGCCAACACGAGGCAGAGAAAATCCCTGACCCCGCAGGGAATCGAGCCCGGGAATCCGGGCGTGGGAAGCGAGAACGCTACCGCACGACCACGAGATGCGGGCAGTCATCTTAAACACCCCGTGAATTTGAGCTTTAAATGTTCATCATTTCAAAAGTATGAAGTTAGCATTCCTTCATGGTCGACGAGGTTACGTGTCCTTCACAGAAAGCCTACAAAGCATTCGAGGATGCGTTCCACGTGCACGGGCACCGAATTATGCGTAGATATTTCCCTTTCCTTCGAGTGTTGAGGATTAGTGAGTGTGAACTTGGTGAGTAAAGAGAGACACCTCAGAGTAGAGTGGAAACCATTAGTTAGATAGAGATGGTATCGTATAAGAAGACAGGGTTTAACGTTCCATCGATATCGAGGTCATTAGAGGCGGAGCATAAGCTTCGATTTTGACGAGGATGGGAATGGAAATCGGCTGCGTCCTTTTAAAGGAATCATACAAGCGTCTGTCTGGAGCGATTTAGGGAAACCATGGGAAGCCTAAATCTGAACAGCCAGGCGCGAGTTGGAACATCGTACTCCCGAATGCATATCCTGTGTGCTAACCACTCGGCCACCTCGCTCGGTGTCAAATAAGGTTGACGGTCATGGCGACGATTAATTGATAGTAATTTTTTTTATTAATTTCTATTCAAATTTGAGAGTCCTTTCTGTTCACCTTTTCCTATTAACTTTGACCTTAAGTGAGAGAATTCGGTATGTTGTCCTCGATGGCAAGTGTTTATCAGGGACAAGGGTATCGTCGGGAGTTGCCTAGGGAAGTATGATAGGACTGCTATTGTTTTCCATATACTTAAGAGACCTAGGCAGGCTGGGTAGCAATCTGCGGTTCTTGGCTGATGATACTGTGCGGTACAGAAAGGTGACAAACATGATTGACTTGACAAAATTTGTCGGATGAATAGGGAAAATAAAGGTGCAATGTTCGGATGCAGTATTAATAGCATATTCCCTGACACACACACGTCGTTTAAATCCCCGTGCGTGGCGTTGCAAAGCTATATGAAAAGCAATGACCATGTGAGAATTTCGGTAGGTCATGTGAATGATCGACTTCAGTGATTGGGATAATTTTGGGAAAGTTTGGTTCATCTGCTCGAGTGTTGGGAATCCGTACAGATTGGATTAAAGGAAAGTCGGACGTTGTGGCGGAGCAGCTCTAGGAGCTTCAGTCCGGAACCGCGCTGCTGCTACGGTCACAGGTTTGAATCCTGCCTCGGGCATGTATGTGTGTGATGTCCTTAACTTAGTTAGGTTTAAGTAGTTCTAGATCTAGGGGCTGATGACCTCAGATGTTAAGTCCCATAGTGCTCAGAGCCATTTGAACCATTTTGATTAAAGGAAAACATCAAGCAATTCAGAGGCGGGATGCTAGATAAGCTGTCGGTAGGTATCAACAATATCCAAGGGCTATAGAGATGCTTCTGGAACTCAAATAGGAATCCATGGAAGGAAGAAATCGTTATTTTCAAGGAATACTCTTAATAAAACTTAGAGAACCTCTATCTGAAGCTGACTGCAATCGACTTTACTCCATATCGCATAAGGACTGCGAAGATAAGATACTAGTATTTGAGCTCATACGAAGGCATACCGACAGTCGTTTTTCCATCGCTCTATCTGCGAGTGGAACAGGGAAGGAAGTGACCAGTAGTCGTATAGGATACCCTCCGCCACGCACCGTACGGTAGGTTAAGGAGGATATATGTAGATGTACATGTACATTCCTTTCTTGTGATTTTGGTGATCATCAGCGAGATTTGCTAGTAACCAGATGGACGCAGTGCATAGAACTGTTATCAGAGGTCGTCCAGTGGTCGGACATCAGCATATTTCTTGAAAGTAATTAGATAACTGTAAGGTTTTTATTTATTTACTTTGGAGATTGATTTTGTCTCACGGGTTAAAGCATGGTTAGCAACCCCTTCTTTTATATGTGTAGCGGTGGGTCTGGTATGCAACTGAATCTTCATCCGATGGAATCTGTAGAGTATTATGTCATGTAATTTGTCCCCTGCGTTGCACATTACCAAGAGTGTATGATGGCTAGTCTCGGACGTGAGCTATACCATAGTAGCTTCGAGGACAGACAAAAGGAACTTTTCAGTCTCAGCAATCACTCGGCGCACTCCTTCTGTGGTACAAGAGTATAACATAATTTCGGCACCTGTATCAGTGTGTTAATCCATAGCTTACGACACAGCAGGTCGATGGCCTTGCAGAGACCAACACAGAGGGTCGTTTAGAGGCACCAATGTGTCAGTCTCACTACCTGATGCTACCTCCAACAGCAGCCAAACAAACCTTCACCGAGACCTTGGTTATACACACTCCATTCAGAATGCATGTTTGAGGCTCCAGTCATAACCAAACGGTCGCCCTGCTGCTGGACCTCACAGCATCCACTGGGCAGTCACCATTAGTAACCCTGCAACTCGAATGTGAAGGTCCAGGCTTCGAGGCACCACGCCACCCTACCTCCACGCAGCTGCCTATTGCTGTGGATATCCCCATCCAACACCAGCCGAGCTGTAAGGGCCATGCCTACCAGCCACTTTCTAGAGACTCTGTGCGTCAGCACCACCAAACAACCACACTCCTACCCAGGCCATGCATATGCCACTAGCAGAAGCGTGCCTCGACTGCTGCCAGTCCATGGTGGTCCGCCTCGCGTAGCGCCTGCTGGTTCCGTTCGGCCCTCTGTAGCCAGGTTCCAAACTACGCGGTTGGCACACCATGTTGCCGGGCCGTAAGCAGCTCATGTATTGCAGCGCAGGCTGAACTCGCGACCGACAAGACAGTCTACAGAGCCAACACCACTGACCATTATCTCGACATGGGGTGAACCCTAGTCAATGCACTGGCTCGTAGTGTCACTGACCAAGATAGAATTAAGAAGAAATAAAAGATATTGCTAACAGAAAATTGCAGTTTTTCTTTCCTTTCAATGAACTGTTATCACCTTTTTTTTTCACTACAAAGAAGTTGTGACGATCCAACGAATATTCATTTCAGTTTTCGTCTCTAAGTGAAGCATTTCCACCCAGCACAATGTGCTATTGTTTGTTGAAGAGATTTGTTGAGGATAACCAAATCAACTGTTTGAAAAATAAACTAATAATTGTCGTAAACATACTTTGCGCGGTGTGAGAAATAGTGTGATTTTGAGTATCAGACACAACAAGAACGTATCTGACCTGTGAGGTGAAACTAGTACAGTGACACTATGGTGGAATGGTAGCAAGGTCGTCCAAAAATCAGCGTGGGAACTTTTTCTAAATGGCGTGGTCTGAATTACAGGCGACAACACGACCAAAGACTTTTTATCCGTGACGTATGACGAATCTGTTCGATGAGCAAGCACAATTACAATTACACTCTGTAAGGGGTCTGCAGACCTTACCGAAAGATAAATGTAGTTTTGCCTCACACAAGACAAAGTAGACTGGATATCCATAGCTGAGGGCAGCGAGCGTCAGATACAGCAACTGTTATTAAGTGGAGTTCTGACAGCGCAGGAGTTGCTAAGAGAGCTCTAAGCGAGCAGCACGTACTGTAATGGAGGAAGGCAACCCGTAGACGCATTTTTGACTGAGTGAGTTCCCGACGCCAACGCTACTGAAATTTACCAATCGTGACAATAATTTTTTTTGAAGTGTTTTCTTAAGTACTTACACCACACCTTGATTACGCCTTTCGCATCAACAGCGCCGGCCACCTACAGTTGGATTGCAGTGAGGAATGTGCTTTGTTACACTAATTATTGCAATAGCGTGTGAAGATACCAAAGAGCGCCCTGTGATGAGTATAAGCATCATTAAATTGCTAAGGGAGTAACTGCCTCACACATGTGTGAAATCCATAGCGCAGTATGTACCTACAGCAGAGCAACATAATGATTATTATTACAATAGAACATTACTGACTGCGTCAATGGATTATTCAGCAGCCGAAACACTGATACGAAACAACTCCCACAGCAGTATTAGCCGATCAGTCCCATATCCTTAGGACACCGTTAGTATAACTCATTTATTAGGCTGCCGCTCGGCGATTGTATCCAAACAAATCGGGAGTGTCTCAATTGGTGTATGTGATATCACTGAACGAAAGGAACCGACGTTCGTTATGTTCCTTTAATTGGTATTTTTTAAGCTGGCCTAGTTTTTCGTGGACGTAATCTAGGAGGAGCTGCTGCAATCACCGATTGGTAATGTATTAATGTTGTGAGGTACTGTCAACGCGTGAACTACTAGACAGATGAACGGGAGGAATGTTTGGGCAGGTTAATACAACAGGTAAAGGGGGGGGGGGGGGGAGGAAGATGAAAAGTTCTCAGTTAACTTACTTTCCGTGCTACATTAAAATTGAATCTAAACCTTTCACGATTAATATTTTATAGAAATTCATTGGCAGTGATTTCTTGTAAATGTGTTTACTAGGTGCTTTCTTAAGCCTATGAATTGAAACTATGTTAGTGGATAAAAGCCTGTCGTTCAAGAACGGCAAATTTGGAGACTTATCATCTGAGAATGACACGCTTGAGAATGTTAGACTGTTCGTAACGAATGGCAAGCCAGATACAAAGACCCAAACACGTTGCTTTCCTGGTGGAAATTACAGCATTATTGCTTTCTAAATCTTTAAAGCTGGCACGCAAGATTTTAGCCATTCCTGTTGGTAGTGCCTTAGCAGATCGTAATTTCAGTTGACAGAACTATCGTTTCTGAGAAAAATACTACAATAGTGCTCAGATTTTGAATGACATCTACTTATGCCCATTTATTGGTAAGGTTCTCACCAAAATTGTTTTCTGTATAATTACAAAGTGTTGTTTCATTTAAGTACAGTATGAACACGTCTTTTCCAAGTTGAATTTGGTGCACAGAGCTAGAAAGAAAGAAAAGTTAAATAGCGTTTTTTATTGAGCGAGCTAAAGTATATATACACTTCGATCAGAATTAAAGGATCACTTTTCCGGAACATCTTAATTGCCTCTCATTGCAGAGCGTAAGTTTGAAATTTGGCTTCCTCTGGAATGGTGCAAAAGTATGGCGCTCAGCGACATCGTCCTCGGTGCCGCTTCAAACAGCAAGACGTCCACACATGAGAAGAAAAGGCCTGAGCTCAGAAGTTCAAGTGGGTTGTAAGATGGGTTAATGATGTTACATGGACACCAAATTTCTCAAAATTCTGCTCAGTGTCATCGTGGACGTTTCACACTATGAAAAGTCATCACAGTCCTTTTAGCCATATTTCACCCCTCATTTTTAAGTTTCTGTGATGGAGGTGTCATAACCGCTACACACAGCTCTGAAATCACGCTGTTTCCTTCTGGGTGGCCGAAGAAAACACTTCAGATACATGACACTCAGAATCGAGACGTCACGACCGGACGGAGATGCATAAAGAGCATCAGCGAAATCTTTCTTTTTTCCTAGGACGTGGTTACCACACATTTCGCGGTCGGAAATATCAGCGCATTTCGACACCAGTCTCGTAGCTGCTCTAGTATCTGAGGGATAGGCAACCCCTGCGTCACATCTTGACTGGGGTTTACCTTGCCTCAGGTGCTAGAGCAGACTCCAAAGTGAACTGATGTAGTTCCTGACAGGTATCTTTGTAACAAGCTCAAGAAACTTGCGTAGGCGAGTGTGGAGTGGGGAGTCCTAGACAGAGCATTTGCCGTTGTATTCATGGTTATGTTAGTGTTGTGCTCCGTCGTGATCGCGCCACAATAGGGCGGAAAACAGGAAGGCTGAGAAAGCATTAGTAATTCTGAATGTAGCATGGGTGCAGTACAGGGAGCTAAAGGCTATTTGCAATTTGAACAGAAATCAGACGGCAGTTATTAGGGATGAGGGACATGTAAGGGAATCAGCAGGTGGGAAGGGAGTGAGACAGCGTTGTAGGATTGTAGACTATCCCCAATGTTAGTCAATCTGTACAATGAGCAAGAGTAAAGGAAACCAAAGGAAATTTTGGAGTGGGAATTAAAGTTCAGAGAAAGGAAATAAAAACTTTGAGTTCTGCTGATGACACTGTAATTCTTTCAGAGACTGCAAAGGACTTGGAAGAGCGGTTGAACAGAATGGACAGTGTCTTGAAACGAATATATAACATGAACATCAACAAAAACAACACAAGGATAATGGAGTGCAGTAAAATTAAATCGGTTGATGCTGGGGAATTGGAACAAAAAACGAGACACTTAAAATTTTATTTTTATTTTATTTTATTTACGAGTCAAGTTCCATAGGACCAAATTGTGGAGCAAATCTCCAAGGTCATGGAACGTGCCAGTACATGAAATTGCAAAATAAAAGTAATAACTTATAAAAATAAATGTTCAGGAACCTGAAAAAAGTCAACCCATAAGTTTAAGTAAACGCTCGACACAATAGAAGGAGTGACCCATGAGGAAACTCTTCAGTTTCGATTTGAAAGCGCGTGGATTACTGCTGAGATTTTTGAATTCGAGTGAAACCTTATTGAAAATGGATGCAGCAGTATACTGCACACCTTTTTGCACAAGAGTTAACGAAGTCCGATTCAAATGCAGGTTTGATTTCTGCCGAATACTAACAGAGAGAAAGCTGCTTATTCTTGGGGATAAACTAATATTGGTAACATGAAACGACAAAAAGGAACATACATATTGAGAGGCCAATGTCAAAATACCCAGACTTGTGAACAGACGTCGACAAGAGGTTCATGAACTCACACCACTTATTGCCCGAACCGCCCGTTTCTGAGCCAAAAATATCCTTGTAGAATGGGAAGAGTTACCCCAAAATATAGTACCATACGACATAAGCGAATGAAAATAAGCAAAGAAGACTAATTTTAGTATCGAAGTACCACTCACGTTTGATACTGTTCGAATAGTAAAAATGGCAATATTAAGTCTTTGAACAAGATTCTGTACGTGGGCTTTCCACGTCAGCTTACTATCTATCTGAACACCTAGAAATTTGAACTGTTCAGTTTCACTAATCATATGCCCGTTCTGTGAATTTAAAACGTCAGCTTTTGTTGAATTTTGTATTAGAAACTGTAAAAACTGAGTCTTACTGTGATTTAACAATTGTATATTTTCTACAAGCCATGAACTGAGGTCATGTACTGCACTATTTGAAACCGAGGCAATGTTGCACACAACATCCTTTACTACCAAGCTAGTGTCAGCAAACAGAAATATTTTAGAGTTATCCGTAATACTGGAGGGCATATCATTTATATAGATAAGGAACAGGAGCTGCCCCAACACAGACCCCTGGGGCACCCCCTCCCCCACTGGACAGTACCCCACTCAGGTCCCACATCACAGCCGTTGTCAACAGTGTGAGTAATCACCTTTTGCTGCCTGTTGCTAAAGTAAGAGGTGAACCAATTGTGAGCTAATCCCCATATTCCATAATGGTCCAACTTCTGGAGCAATATTTTGTGATCAACACAATCAAATGCCTTAGTTAAATCAAAAAATACGCCAAGCGTTCAAAACTTTTAGTTTATCCCATCCAGTACCTCACAGAGAAAAGAGAATAGAGCATTTTCAGATGTTAAACGACTTCTTAAGCCGAACTGTACACTTGATAGCAAATCGTATGATATAAAACGTTCAATTATCCTTACATACACAGCCTTTTCAATAACTTTTGCAAACAGTTTTGGCGTAGAAACAGGTCTAAAATTATCTACATTATCCCTTTCTCCCTTTTTATAAAGCGGCTTCACTACTGAGTACTTTAATCACTCAGGAAACTGACCATTCCCAAAGGAAGAATTACAAGTATGGCCAAATACAGGGCTAACATGTGCAGCACAGTACTTTAGTATTCTGCTAGACACCCCATAATAACCATGAGAGTCCTCAGTTTTCAGTGATTTAATTATTGACTCAATCTCCCTCTTGTCTGTATCACAGAGGAGTATTTCCGACATCAATCTCGGTAGGGCATTTGCCAAGAAAGTTATATGATTTCCTGTGGAAAATAAATTTTTATTTAATTCACCAGCAATACTCAGAAAATGAGTGTTAAATACGGTACATATATCTGATTTATCAGTAACGGATATATGTTTATTGCGAACTGACTTTATATTGTCGACCTTGTGCTACTCACTAGACACGTCCTTTACAACTGACCATATGGTTTTAATTTTTATCCTGTGAATTAACTATTCTATTTGCATACCACATACTCTTTGCTTTCCTAATAACACTTTCAAGCACCTTACAATACTGTTTTAATGGGATACTGTGACTTGATTGTGATTACTTCTAACATTTTGATATAATTCCCGTTTTGTTCTACATATCCTTATCCCACTAGTCAGCCACCCGGGCTGCCCATTACTGCTAGTACCCCGTTTAGAATGTTCTAATGGAAAGAAACTCTCAAAGAGCATGAGAAATGAGTTGTGGAAAGCATTGTGTTTATCATCTAAATTATCGGCACTATAAATATCCTGCCACTCTTGTTCCTTGACAAGTTTGAAAACACTTTCAATTACTGTTGGATTAACTTTCCTACACAGTTTTTAATTAAATATGACATTGGTTAGAATACAAAAGCCTTTTAGTGCTAAAATTTGTGCATCATGATCTGAGAGGCCATTCAAGCTTTTACTAACAGAATGCCCAAACACAGTTTGCATCAGATCACATCAATTTAGGAGTTCTACCAATATTCTTTTTCTTGCACAATTATATACAAATTCAATGTGTTGTCACAACGTATAACTACTTTCTGGTATTTCCTACAAAGTGACTCAAGAACCCTCTCTCGCTTGAGCAGAAATGAGGGAATGCATGCATTCGGCTGTAAATCGATCTCAGTGAAAAATGAAAATCTACAACACAGTGATATGCCCAGCAGTAATGTACGGTTCAGAAACCTGGAGCACGACTAAGCGAGAAAAGGAACACTATTAATATTTGAAAGAAGAGTAATGAGGAAGGTATGGGGCCAGTTATAGATAACGGAGCATGGTGGAGGAGTAAAAGCGACTTTTGATGCGACAATGAATTATCCTACAGAAGATTAACAACAAAAGAATACAATGGTTGGGCCATGTAGCCCGTATGCCCGATGGAAGGTAGGCGAAGATGGCATTAGAGGAGAAACCAAACACCAAACGTCCCATTGGACGACCAAGGCAGTGCTGGATGGACGATCTGACGAAGGACCTAGCAGCCCTGATGATTAAAGACACCTGGAGGAACTGGGCACGAAACAGGAAGGAACATAGGCGGTTGGTGGAAGCAGAGCGTGTTCTGCAGGGCCTGTGATCTCTGGATATCTATCTAATATTATTGTACAGTTTATGCACCAGGTGTCTCTTAAAAAAAAAGGCGTCAGGAGCTTTTCCTGTGGTGTTTCGGGATATATTTGTCATTTCACGTGTTGTGTAGATGGATTCTGCCCGAACAAATATTGCTCATAACGTTTTTTATGCGACGCTTAATGTCGACAGAAAGTGCCGTATTGTTTCCCATTACAAACATATTGATTTTGAAAGCGGAGTTTTACATGCCCGTTCCATGGAGAGGGTCCAGGAGAACAGGAAGGAAATCCAGTTTTGCTCTGGGCCGCACTGACTGCTACGGCCAATGCAGTAGCGCTGCTCAGTCGCCATTGAAGTGTAGGTTATTCTTTGGTTTTAACTCTCTCTGTTAACTGAATACGGATAAAATAAATATCACACTACACTGATTAGGGGGCCGCTCTATCGAATGGATAGGAAAAATTCCGCTTTAAAAAGCGTTTTGTCTGTAAAGGGAACAAGCCCACATTTTTCGTCGACAGTGAGAATCATTTGAAAGACATGATGAGTGGTCATTGTTGTCGCTGACTCCAACGACACACTGTAAAAACGAAATCGCAGATATCTGCCAACAAAATAGGCCTGCTGCCTCGTTGGAGAGACATCCATTACATATATATCCAACTATACTGGGGTGACTAGAAATTTTCCTTCAAAAGAAGACGAACCAGCAAAATTTATTAAATGAACGATACTGGTTTAATTTACATGAATTCTTCCAGTCGACCAAAGATGTCCTACAGATAAGCTGTCATGACATAATCTTACCAACCTAACGATTAATCCCTAAAGACTCACATACAAAAATGTATTCTTTAACCGTGCGGGTTATAGCCGCGCGGTCTCAGGGGCCTTGCCATGGCTCGCGTGGATACCCCTGTCGGACGCTCGAGTTCTCCCTTGCGCATGGGTGTATGTGTTGTCCTTAATGTAAGTTAGTTTAAGTTAGATTAAATAGTGAGTAAGCCTAAGGACTGATGACCTCAGCAGTTTGGTATCACAGCAACTAACCATCACAAAATGTATTTTCTAAATGTGTGTATTTAAAGGAATATTTGTAAAAGTATTTTTAAAGATGAATTTTTTCTGAGACACATTAAATTTATTGTGTGAAAATGGTAGTTACTTAACATTCTTTCATAATAATATGGTAACTGAAACAAAACGGGTTTTTGTGAGAAACTTTCAAACCTATGTATATAAAGGGTGGCTAGCAGCAGTGTGCAAAACCATGTGATGGCGTTTCGGTGTAGGTTGTGCTGAGAATTAGACAGTAGTTCGTTTGGTTTCCTAAAACTGAACAAGAGAACAATACAAAAATTGGACATGGGACGGAAGTAAGGAATGAACCCTATTCATAGACTGACCAGTCTCATTCGCTACCATCCATCCTATGAGAACAACTGACCCTAATTGTATCTGGCGGTCCGCTTGAATTGCACGCGCAATGGTCTGATTGTCTAACTGAAATGCTAATTAACTCTGAAATGGCGGAAGTATTTTTCCTAACAATTATTTCTAAACACAACGTACCTGCAACGCAATTAAAAGCTTTAAAGACTGTTTTAGAGTGCCCTGTATATATCTATTTATACAGCTACAGCTACATATACGTGATTGCTATTCACAAAAAAGTGCCCGGCAGAGGGCTCAATGAACCACCTTCAAGTTTCTCTCTACCGTTCCACTCTTGAAAAACGCGCGGGAAAAACGAGCACTTAAATTTTTCTCTGCGAGACCTGATTTCGATTATTTTATCATGATGATCATTTCTCCCTATGTAGGTGAGTGCCAACAAAATGATTTTGCAATTGAAGGAGAAAACTGGTGATTGAAATTTCATGAGAAGATCCCGTCGCGATGAAAAACGCCATTGTTTTAATGATTGCCACTCCAATTCACGTATCATATGTGACACTGTCTCCCCTACTTCGCGATTATACAAAACGAGCTGTCCTTCTTTGTGCTTTTTCTATTTTATCCGTCAGTCCCACCTGATGCGGATCTCACACCGCACAGAAATACTCCAGAATAGGGCGAACAAGCGTGGTGTAAGCAGTCTCTGTCAGAAGACCTGTTGCATCTTAGAGTGTTGCATCGCACCGTACAGATATCTTACCTAAATCATTTTGCAAGTCGTTTTGATCATCTGATGACTTTACATGACAGTAAATGACAGCATCATCTGCAAACAATGTAAGACTGTCTCCTATGTCGTTAATATAGATCAGAGACATTAGAGGGCCTATAACACTTCCTTGGGGAGCGCAGGATATTATTTCTTGTTTACTCGATGACTTTCCGTCTATTACCACAAACTGTGATTTTTCTGACAGGAAATCACCAATCCTGTCACACAACTTACGAGATATTCCATAGGCACGCAGTTTGGTTAGAAGACGATTGTGAGGAACGCTGTCGAAAGCCTTCAGGAAATCTAAATATATGGAATCAATTTGACATCCCCTGTCGATAGCACTCATCACTTCATGAGTATAAAGAGCTGAATCTAATCTACATGGTTACTCTGCATTTCACAGTTATAGGAACACCTAAATCGTTTTCTTCGAAGTGTTTCATAATGTTCGAATACAGTATATGTTTCAAAACCCTACTGAAAATCGACTTTACTGATAAGGGCACGTAATTCAACGGATTACTCGTTTTCCCTTTTTAGGTTTTGGTGTGACTTGAGCAACTTTACAGTCTTTAGTTACGGATCTTTCTGTGAGCGAGCGGTTGTATATAACTGCTAAATATGGAGGTATTTTATCAGGATACTCTGAGAGGAACCCGACTGGTACACAATCCGGACCGGAAGCCTTCCTTTTATTAAGTGATTTAAGTTGCTTAGCAACCCCGAGGATATCTATTTCTATGTTTCTCATGTTGGCAGTTGTTCTTGATTGGAATTCAGGCATATTAACTTCGTCTTCTTTGGTGAAGGAGTTTCCAAAAATAGTTTTTAATAACTCTGCTTTAGTGGCACTGTCATTAGTGACTTCACCGTTGTTATTGCGCAGTGAAGGTATTGATTGCGTCTTGCAACAGATGTGCTTTATGTATGACCAGATTCTCTTTGGGCTTTCTGCCAGATTTCGAGACAGAGTTTCGTTGTGGAAATTATTGAAAACATCTCGCACTGAAGTACGCGCTATATTTCAAACTTCTGCAAAACTTTGCCAATCTTGTGAATTCGCGTTCTTATAAATTTGACATGCTTCTTTCGCTCCTTCTGCAAAAAGTGATCTGACCCGTTTTGTGCACCATGAGGGATCAGTACCATCACTTATTAATTTATGTGGTGTATGTCTCTCAACTGCTGTCGATACTATCTTTTTGAAATAATTCCACAACTTTTCTACGGTTACGTGATCAGGTCGGAAGTAGTTGAGATTGTCTCTTAAAAAGCTTTTTCAAATATAGATTTACTTTGCGTTTCTTTTTGATGGATGTGGGAGTTACGGTATTCAGCCTAGCAGCTACTGCCAATCCCTGTATTCGTCACGATAATCACCATTTGTCCAGGATTATTTGTTGCTAAGAGGTCAAGTGTGCTTTCGCAAACATTTACGCTTCGAATGGGATCATGAATTAATTGTTCAAAATAATTTTCTGAGAAAGCATTCAGTACAATTTCGGATGACTTTTTATGCCTGCCTCCGGCTTTAAACGTATAATTTTCCCAGCATGTAGAGGGTAGATTAAAGTCACCACCGACTATAATTGTGTGAGTGAGGTACCTATTCGAAATGAGACTCAAGTTTTTTTTTTTTTTTTTTTTTTTTTTTTTTTAAACTGTTCAGCAAGTATATATTATGAGTCGGGGGTCGGTAAAACGACCCAATTAATAGTTTAGTCCGATTGTCACGTATAATCTCTATCCATAACATTTCGCAATACTTACCTACTTCAATTCTACTACAAGACAAACTACTTCTGAAATCAATAAATACTCCAACACCAATTTTAGTTAAGCTATCCTTTCTGAACACTGTTAGATCATTAGAAACATCTCTGCTGGGTTTATTTCCGACTTTAGCGAGCTTTCTGTACCTATAACTATCAGTTCTTCCTAGTAGAGCTTGGAGGTCTGGTTCTTTCTCTACACTGCTACGACAATTTACAACTACAACACCGATCGTTTCTACAACTACCTTACTGTGTTTTGCCTGCCCCCTTTTAAACGGACGCCCTTTCTGTGGTTCCCCGAGGTCCTCTAACCTAAAAGCCGCCCAGTCCCTTCCACAGCCGGCCGGATTCGCCGAGCGGTTCTAGGCGCGACCCCTACGGACGGAGATTCGAATCCTGCCTCGGGCATGGATGTGTGTGATGTCCTTCGGTTAGTTTGGTTTAAGTAGTTCTAAGTTCGAGGGAACTGATAACCTCAGAATTTGTAACACCATAGCTCTAATGCTGTACTGATTTAGTTTGCTTGTGTTTTATTTAATGTTACATCATTGAGCTTCTGTAAATGTGTTTGTTTGAATCGATAACATAAAATTGTATACTCCTTTCATTGTAAGAACTTCGATCTCATGATATGATTCAAAGCAATGTAGTGTATCTGTCATTTAAATTCTTTGTCCCATTTGGAGGGAACAAAACTTACTGTATATAATTGTAATTTTGTGTGAATAATTTTTGGTAGAAATGTCAATATGTGCAAATGTTCTGTTTTATTTATTGTATTTGTTTTCTGTTATGTAAACTGCTTATCCTCACTTATGGTTCTTAGTTAGTTTGTATGTAAAAGGAGTAGTGGTTCCCCTCGGGAACGAAACTGTGTAGCGCGCGCAAATTGTGGTTGGACCATGTAGAAAAGGTGGAACAAGAATCAGTCGGGGACGAGGTACCAGTCGGGGACGAGCTACGAGTCGGTGACGAACTACCAAACTGTGCACTGCCATGTAAATGTTGCATATTGTGCTGGTCCCGAGAGAGGCTTTTTCTGCTACATTCCAATGCCTCGGATGGATGGATAAATAGCTGGAACTCTTCTAGAATTTGTATGTGTCATCGCCACCAAGAACTGACAGAGTCGAGCAATTCTACCTGCAATTTCAACTACCAACATGCAATCGCCACCACATTGCGCTATCACTGTAATGGAGCACTATAGTAATGTACAGTGAAGGATCAACTAAATGGATGTGTTAGTGTGCTCAAATACACGGTAATTTATAACTGAATTTCTGTACCTACCTTTTCTCCTTATCATAACACCTCTCAGGTTCCTCTCCGTTTGAACTAAAGTGATTTCCGAGTGTCCTTACTGAAAGAACATCAAAGGCCAGTGTTTTGCTAATTGATGCAACTTGACCATAGTTAAATGAAAGTAAAAGTTAATGTGGCAAGAGAGTGAGTTACAGTTAATGGTGCTTGCCGAAACTAATTTTCCTAGTAAAACTGTTTATTAATGTATTGTTGCCAACTTCAAATTAAAAGTTCTTAAGACTCAGGCTTATAAAGTTTTGCTTCGTAAATGGTCTCATTACTGCCTCTTGTAAATCACCGAAGGTGAGTCAGTATCTTACATATATGTTAATTTTGTCTCTCAATGTGGTAAGAGTGGAAAACTGCAGTATGAAACGTTATATACTCATGTTTGCTAAGTGTTTGTCTCTCTTGTGTATTAGAAGTGCATATGAATAGTATACCAGGATCCACAGTTTGTCTATTGTGTTAATGCTCGTTAACAAGTAACGGAAAGACCATTCATTATGAAAACCATAATTTCTTTATTGAAATGATTGTGAGAAGCAACCTGTTAGCGGATTCCAATTAACTTTCATTTTAAATAGTAAAGTATTTAACTGAAAGAGACTTAACCTATATCCAATTAATGATTCTGCAGTGAATAGTAATAATAATAATAAAAATATCCACGGGTGTACTGCCGGTCTGTAGTGTCCAACGGGTACAATATTTTGGCGATCAAACATGTCGCCATCATCAGGTGAACTGACGGACTGAGTTCCTGTGAACGTGCTGTCACGGAGATCCGCACGCTATGGCTGCTCAGGTGGAACTGGGTTCGGTCGCGGCGGCGGCGGCCGATTTAAGTACCCTCCGCCCGCGGCGCGCTCCCTCCGTCGTCCGCGCCCCGCGCCACGGTCGCGCGGTGGAACAGATTGCGACGAGATGAGTCGGTGTGATGGCTCTGTCCGCTGTGGGCGTCACAACTATACGTTCGCTCGATTTACTCTTGATTAACCCAATTCCTGGTTCCCAAGCCTTGCTAATACACTCCTGGAAATTGAAATAAGAACACCGTGAATTCATTGTCCCACGAAGGGGAAACTTTATTGACACATTCCTGGGGTCAGATACATCACATGATCACACTGACAGAACCACAGGCACATAGACACAGGCAACAGAGCATGCACAATGTCGGCACTAGTACAGTGTATATCCACCTTTCGCAGCAATGCAGGCTGCTATTCTCCCATGGAGACGATCGTAGAGATGCTGGATGTAGTCCTGTGGAACGGCTTGCCATGCCATTTCCACCTGGCGCCTCAGTTGGACCAGCGTTCGTGCTGGACGTGCAGACCGCGTGAGACGACGCTTCATCCAGTCCCAAACATACTCAATGGGGGACAGATCCGGAGATCTTGCTGGCCAGGATAGTTGACTTACACCTTCTAGAGCACGTTGGGTGGCACGGGATACATGCGGACGTGCATTGTCCTGTTGGAACAGCAAGTTCCCTTGCCGGTCTAGGAATGGTAGAACGATGGGTTCGATGACGGTTTGGATGTACCGTGCACTATTCAGTGTCTCCTTGACGATCACCAGAGGTGCGAATGGTCTTCGCCGATACCCCAGGAGCAACAGTGTCCCTGGCGGTGCGGTCCCCTACGGCACTGCGTAGGATCCTACGGTCTTGGCGTGCATACGTGCGTCCCTGAGGTCCGGTCTCAGGTCGAGGGGCACGCGCACCTTCCGCCGACCACTGGCGACAACATCGATGTACTGTGGAGACCGCACGCCCCACGTGTTGAGCAATTCGGCGGTACGTCCACCCGGCCTCCAGCATGCCCACTATACGCCCTCGCTCAAAGTCCGTCAACTGCACATACGGTTCACGTCCACGCTGTCGCGGCATGCTACCAGTGTTAAAGACTGCGATGGAGCTCCGTGTGCCACGGCAAACTGGCTGACACTGACGGCGGCGGTGCACAAATGCTGCGCAGCTAGCGCCATTCGACGGCCAACACCGCGGTTCCTGGTGTGTCCGCTGTGCCGTGCGTGTGATCATTGCTTGTACAGCCCTCTCGCAGTGTCCGGAGCAAGTATGGTGGGTCTGACACACCGGTGTCAATGTGTTCTTTTTTCCATTTCCAGTAGTGCATTATAACCACAGTCACGGTTTATGAGGTCGTCATTGGTGCGAATTTCGATGGCCTCTCTAACAACGCTGTCCCAGTATCTCGGCGTCTGTACCAGAATCCTCGTGCGTGACCGCACATCTACATCAACATGATTACTCTGCAATTCACATTTAAGTGCTTGGCAGAGGGTTCATCGAACCGCAATCATACTATCTCTCTATTAATCCACTCCCGAACATCGAGCGGGAAAATCGAACACCTAAACCTTTCTGTTCAAGCTCTGATTTCTCTTATATTATTTTGATGATCATTCCTACCTATGTAGGTTGGGCCCAACAAAATATTTTCGCATTCGAAAGAGAACGTAGGTGACTGAAATTTCGTAAAAAGATCTCGCCGCGACGAGAAACGTCTTTGCTGTAATGACTTCCATCCCAATTCGCGTATCATATCTGCCACACTCTCTCCCCCAGGACGCTTCCCTGGGGAACACCTGATATCACTTCAGTTTTATTGGATGATTTGCCGTCTATTACTACGAACAGCGACTTTCCTGACAGGACATCACGAATCCAGTCGCACAACTGAGACGATACCCAATAGGCCCGCAGCTTGATTAGATGTCGCTTGTGAGGAACGGTGTCAAAAGATTTCCGGAAATCTAGAAGTATGGAATCAACTTGAGATCCCCTGTCGATAGCGGCCATTACTACGTGCGAGTAAAGAACTAGCTGCGTTGAACAAGAACGATGTTTTCTGAAACCATACTGATTACGTATCAATAGATCGCTTCCTTCGAGGTGATTCATAATGTTTGAATACAGTATTTGCTCCAAAACCCTACTGCAAACCGACGTCAATGATATAGGTCTGTAGTTTTATGGATTACTTCTACTACCCTTCTTAAACACTGGTGCGACCTGCGAAATTTTCCAATCTGTAGGTACAGATCTATCGGTGAGCGACCGGTTGTATATGAGTGCTAAGTAGCGAGCTATAGTATCAGCGTAATCTGAAAGGAACTTAATCGGTATACAATCTGGACCTGAAGACTTGCCCTTATCAAGCGATTTGAGTTTCTTTGTTACCCCTAAGGTATCTACTTCTAAGAAACTCATGCTGGCAGCTGTTCGTGTTTCAAATTCTGGAATTTCCGAAAACTGCGTTCAATAACTCCACTTTAGCGGCACAGTCGTCGGTAACAGCACCATCGGCACTGCGCAGCGAAGGTATTGACTGCGTCTTGCGGCTTGTGTACTTTACATACGACCAGAATTTTTTCGGATTTTGTACCAAATTTCGGGACAATGTTTCGTTGTGGAACCTATTAAACCCATCTCGCATTGAAGTCCGTGCCTAATTTTTGCGCGTCTGTAAATTTTAGCCAATCTTCGTTGTCTCTACAACAGCATTCGGACCTGTTTCGTGTACCATGGGGGATCAGTTCCATCTCTTACCAATTTATGAGGTATGAATCTCTCAATTGCTGTTGCTACTATATCTTTGAATTTGAGCCACATCTCGTCTACATTTGCATAGTCATTTCGGAAGGAATGGAAATTGTCTGTTAAGAAGGCTTCTAGTCACACTTTTTCCTCTTTTTTAAGTAAAATTATTTTGCGTTTGTTTCTGGTGGATTTGGATGAAACGGTATTGAGCCTAGCTACAACGACCTAATCACTAATCCCTGTATCAGTCATGATGCTCTCTATTAGCTCTGGATTGTTTGTGGCTAAGAGGTCAAGTGTGTTTTCGCAACCATTTACAATTCGCGTGGGTTCGTGGACTAACTACTCGAAATAATTTTTGGAGAAAGCATTTAGGACAATCTCGGAAGACGTTTCCTGCCTACCACCGGTTTTGAACAAGTATTTTTGCCAACATACCGAGGGTAGGTTGAAGTCCCCACCAACTATAACCGTATGAGTGGGGTATTTATTTGTTACGAGACTCAAACTTTCTCTGAACTGTTCCGCAACTGTATCATCGGAGTCTGGGGGTCGGTAGAAGGAGCCAATTATTAACTTAATTCGGCTGTTAAGTATAACGTCCACCCATACCAATTCGCTCGGAGTATCTACTTCGACTTCACTACAAGATAAACCACTACTGACAAACACTCCACCACCAATTCTGCCTAATCTATCTTTCCTGAACACCGTCTGAGACTGCGTAAAAATTTCTGCAGAACTTATTTCAGGCTTTAGCCAGCTTTCTGCACCTGTAACGATATCAGCTTCTGTTCTTTCTATTAGCGCTTGAAGCTCAGGGACTTTTCCAGCGCAACTACAACAATTTACAACTATAATTCCGACTGTTCCTTGATCCAAGCACGTCCTGTACTAGTCTTGCATCCTTTGAGACTGCAGCCCACCCCATACTTTCCCGAGGCCTTCTAACCTAAAAAACCGCCCAGTCCACGCCAAACAGCCTCCGCTACCCGTGTAGCCCCCAGCTGAGTGTAGTGAACTCCTGACCTATTCAGTGGAACCCGAAACCCCACCACCCTATGGCGAAAGTCAAGGAATCTGTAGCTAACACGCTCTCAAACTATTTGAGCCTCTTATTCAGACCCTCCACCCGGCTCTGCACCAAAGGTCCGCAGTCAGTTCTGTCAACGATGCTGCAGATGGTGAGCTCTGCCTGCATCTCGTAAGCAAGACCGGCAGCCTTCACCAAATCAGATAGCCGCTGGAATCCAGAGAGAATTTCCTTAGATCCAAAGTGACACATTTAGTACTGACATGTGCCACCACCTGCAGCTGGCTGCACCCTGTGTTCTTCATGGTATCGTCACCCACAGATAACGGCCGAAACCTGTTCGTCAAACGAACCTGGGATCCCTACGATAAGCCCCTCAGAAACTTTTTTGTTGCCTGCCGTAGTTTGAAATGTTCTGCCACTGGACCTCAGATGAGTTGTCAACCTCAGTGCAGCAGTACTCAAGAGGGCCACAGCAGTGGACCGAACTGGGGATACGTGGGACATGCACGACGTGTCTCGCATACCCACGTACGACCCCCACAGTGATGCCCCTTGGTAGCAGCCTACGCTGTGTGATTGGAAGCCAACGCAGCCTGGAACTGTGAGCGAAGGGTGGCCAACTCAGCTCGCACGTGTACACAGCAATCACTCTCGGTCGAAGCTCGTAAAAATATAAAACAAACAAACGGTGAACTCGCCTTCTTAGCAGCGGAAAGCGAGGTGCTCTGTCACTGACGGTCTATCTGACACTGATAACAAACAAAAGCCTGTACGATCCGAGGGTCGACAGCAATGGCAGTACCATAAGCTACATTGTCATTAAAATAAAAGCTTGTGCCTTGTAAGCACTCGAACACGCAAAAAATTACAAAAATAATCTAGTAACTACACAAGTGTCAGTAAATAAAAAAGCGCTCCTGCTGGAAGAGTGTTAAAAATATACAACAAACGAACGGCGTATTCGCCTTCATAGCAGCAGAAACACGAGGTGATCTGTCACTGACGGTTTATCCGACACTGAGGTCTTTTTTTTTTTTTTTTTTTTACTGTGTACAAACTCTAGCGATTGAGAGGATACGGAGCAAAGAAGTCCCAATGAACTAACTTCCGGAAATGAATGGTTTATATGTTAGAGACAATTTTTTCAATCGTACATTGTTAACAGACACTGCGGTCTAATATGCTCTGTACCACGCAGTCACAGTCACGGTATATGTTGGAAATGGTTTCACAACGGCCAGGTTCCATACGAACGGTGTCATAGGCAGCATGAATACACTGGTCCAATGGTTCCACTCCTGGATAGGCGCTGTGTACACGATACTATCAAGATGGTCTCATAACGAGAAATCGCATGGGTTGAGATCCGGCGAATGAACAGGCCATGAAACTGGACCCCCTCGGCCGATCCATCGACTAGATACGTCCGGACGTTAACGGTGAGGTGGGCTGGATAACAATCACGTAGCAGCCATTTATCCCTTCGGATCATCAATGGCACTTACTTCTGTGGGGGAGGCAAAGACACCCGCAAGAAACGCGACAGTTACTGCCTTTTAGGTGACATGGGAGGAAGGTTGGTTCCAAAATACGGTTGCCAATTATCCTCTGATGACTCGCTGTCACCACATCATGGAGGCACAAATTCAAATGACTCTGAGCACTATGGGACTTAACTTCTAAGGTCATCAGTCTCCTAAACTTAGAACTACTTAAACCTAAGGACATCACACACATCCATGCCCGAAGCAGGATTCGAACCTGCTACCGTAGCTGTCGAGCACTTCCAGACTGTAGCGCCTAGAACCGCTCGGTCACACAGGCTGGCCATCATGGAGGTTCTGCATACTATCCCACAGACAAATGTTATTAATTTTGATGGTACCACTCCGTCTAAAGGTGGCCTTATCTGTGAACAGGATGGGTGACACAAATCCCGGAATCGTGATTGCCTGCTGGAGAAACAAGTGACAAAATTGCTCCCGATGTGGGAAGTCTGTCGCTAGTAAGCCGTGCACACGCTGTAGGTGTTAAGAGAAGTAACAACTGTCATGGAGAATGTTCCACACAGTCGTCTGGCTTACCTTGTACTGGCGGGCCAACTGCCTGGTAGTAACACAGCGGTCGCCTTCCACAATGGTAATCACATTTTGCTCCATGACGGGTACGTCCTTCACGATTTCCTGCTTCCTGGAACGACCCTGTCTCAGAAAAACAGTGAATCATTATAGTAAACATTGAATGCTGTATTTGTTGTCGGCAGGGATAGGTCTCCTGATACAACCTTGCTGCCGCTGCCCATTGCCATTTGCCAGCATGTCGCAAGCCCCCGATTCAAATACGGAACCATTGAGTACATCGCTGTATCACATACACTACAACGTGAGTCAGCCAAGAAAACTGAATCGGACACAACATTACCAATTACTATGGCAGGAGAGGGCGCTAAGGCATGACGTATGAGTAACAGTACCTCCACCTAGGAGGAAACCATGTATACTGTAATTCTGGATGCATGGTACAGCGCTTATTAACACCGCAGTTTCTGTAAGAAAGTATGATTGATTAAATGGTTTACAGCATGGAAACCATGGATTTCCGGACATAAGTTCATTAGACCTTTTTAGTTAGATATATTTTTGTTCGATATCCTCTCCTCGATCAATCCCAAGAGCTTGCACACCGTGGAAAAAATCACCCTGTATGTATGTTTAACAGTACCTCACAAAAAAAACCATTTGATGCAGTTACCGCTTTATTATCAAGCTGTGTTAAATAACTGCCATCCATCGCTTAGTACATTTAAATTGTTAAAGAAAAAAATTCATCATTCAAATATCTTGACAAATACATCTTTAACAATACACATTTAGAAAATCCAGTTTTGAAAATACTTCTATTGGTATTAAATGGTAGGCAGTTGAGATTATGCCTTGACGGCTTGTCTGTCAAATATCATTGAATAATCGGAACAATTCATAAATTTTGCTGGTTTGTCTCCTTTTGCAAGATACTATCTAATTCCTTCAGTGCGTTTAACAAAGGCCGTTCGTTATGGCATTATAGCTCTTGCAATCTAAGTTTATCCTTACACTTGTGTAGTGTTGCACGGAACTATTTGTCCCCTCAAGAATTGGCGTTGAGAGGACGTGACGTGGTAACAGAAGCGGGGTAGACACAGATGAGGGATCACTCTAGCGAATACACGGGCGTTTCAAAATGAATATACGAGTTCTAAAGCTCTTTAGCATTTATTACACTACTGGGCATTAAAATTGCTACACCACGAAGATGAGGTGCTACAGACGCGAAATTTAACAGACAGGAAGAAGATGCTGTGACATGCAAATGATTAGCTTCTCAGAGCATTCACACAAGGTTGGCGCCGGTGGCGACACCTACAACGTGCTGACATGAGGAAAGTTTCCAACCGATTTCCATTCACAAACAGCTGTTGACCGGCGTTGTCTGATGAAACGTTGTTGTGATGCCTCATGTAAGGAGGAGAAATGCGTACCATCACGTTTCCGACTTTGATAAAGGTCGGATTGTAGCCTATCGCGATTGGGATTTCCAACTATACAATCTCGTGGTGATTTGTTAACCACTTAAGTGAAATGTTGACTCATTGCCGAAGACGATCCAGAAAATCTTCATCGCCATGCAGCAATGTTTCGGTTGCAAAGTTGGCACGTAAACCGTACTCTGTAGGCTTTGGAGTTTGTAAAAGTTGCAGACGAGAAGTTCGTAGTTGTAGGCATCTCCTTAAGTCTCCACACAAGTGTCAGTGGAACTGCTAATTCACGGCTAGCCTTCCGAACTGATTTGTTGGGGCTACGCGTCAAAGGCTTCCACTCGTTCAACACGTTGTTCAGTCACTCTTGGCTCGTTCCATTCTCTTCCCTTTGCGTACGAGTACACGAACAAGACTGTTTGAGTTGTTCTTTCATTAAAACACGTATATTCATTTTGAAACACGCTGTATATGGGGTGCAAATTGTCCAATGAGGAAATCCATTCAGACATGCGTCTTTCACAAAGAAGAGATTATCACTACGCAGGCACTGAAGGATTATTTCGAATGCGGCCAAGCTGATCTGATGTTCAATTGCTAATGTCATGATAATTGACGGAAAGATGTAGGAGGACAGTGAAACTACTACTAGGCGCTAAATGTTTGGACGTCCACGATTCTTTACAGAACGTGGTTTCAGAGGCTTGTGTGCTCTGTAAAGTGGGATAGATGGTCTCTGGCATCTCTGGCGGAAGAGCATATTGCAGGTGCCTGTACAAGTGTTTAGTAAGTTCATAGTAAGTTGTTGAAGAAGGAGCTCCGCAGCAGACGACGCGTAACCCCGACGTGTTCATATGTTCACCCAACGACATGTCAAATACATTTGCAATGCGCGCGGGATCGTCGGGAATTGACCGTAAATCAATGGAAGCATTTCGGCTCTTCGGGTGAATCACGATTTTGCTACACTACGTCGATGGTCGTCTGCAGAAACGGAGTGAACTGTGGCTCTAAATGTGCAACGCACCACAGACGCAGACTGGGAGGAGCGGTATTCTACTATGGGAGACAATCTCCTGCCCTTGCATGGTACCTGTGGTAGTAATCGAAGACACGCTGACAGCTGCAATCCACCGGCATCGCTTGATGCTTGACGTCTTCCCCGACGGTCATGTAATCATTCAGCAGTACAATTATCCGTGTCCCGTACCCAGAAGTGTACTTCATTAGTTTGAGGACCAGTAAACTGAGCTCACGTTGGTGTCTCGACGACCAAATTAGCTTGATGTAAATCTATGGAACCCATGTTGATCTCTAGCGGACGCCGTCACCGCTTACGTATATCAAAGGCCCGTTATTTACGCGAATTACATGACCTGTTCGTAGAAATCTAGTACTACATACCTCCCCAACAAACTGTCGAATCGCTGATACGCAGAATCAGTGATGTATTTCAGTCCAAACGCGGACAAACTAGCAATTGAGCAGATGGTCACAATGTCTCATCAAAGTGGGTGAGATATGTAGACACACATGTAGCAGAAGCAGTGAGCGTTACGGCCTGGGGCATGGATGACGCTCGCGAACTTTGCGCTGTCCGGGGTAAACGAGTCTGCTCGGGCCATCATGTCGTCATAAAAAAGCAGCTAGAGGAAGCAGCCAGACAATGACCAGCCAGCCTGCAGACCGGCACATTGATCTGAGTTACTCTGTTAAATGTTCCTCAGCTTTTGACCTTTTCTTGACCTATTCCCGACAACCATGTCTACCGTCGAACCGACAACGCCGGTTCCCCAGCTTTCTGGTATGGACCGTTCCAGGATGAATCTTAACACTCCACCTTAAGCCAGCTATCTGCCCACCCCCACATTCTATTCTTTTTTTTTTTGGGATTATCAGTCTACTGACTGGTTTGATATGGCCCGCCACGAATTCCTCCCCTGTGCTAACCTCTTCATCTCAGAGTAGCACTTGCAACCTACGTCCTCAATTATTTGCTTGACGTATTCCAATCTCTGTCTTCCTCTACAGTTTTTGCCCTCTACAGCTCCCTCTAGTACCATGGAAGTCATTCCCTCATGTCTTAGCAGATGTCCTATTATCCTGTCCCTTCTCCTTATCAGTGTTTTCCACATATTCCTTTCCTCTCCGATTCTGCGTAGAACCTCCTCATTCCTTACCTTATCAGTCCACCAAATTTTCAACATTCGTCTATAGTACCACATCTCAATTGCTTCGATTCTCTTCAGTTCCGGTTTTCCCACAGTCCATGTTTCACTACCATACAATGCTGTACTCCAGACGTACATCCTCAGAAATTTCTTCCTCAAATTAAGGCCGGTATTTGATATTACTAGACTTTTCTTGGCCAGAAATGCCTTTTTTGCCATAGCGAGTCTGCTTTTCATGTCCTCCTTGCTCCGTCCGTCATTGGTTATTTTACTGCCTAGGTAGCAGAATTCCTTAACTTTATTGACGTCGTGACCATCAAACCTGATGTTGAGTTTCTCGATGTTCTCATTTCTACTACTTCTCATTACCTTCGTCTTTCTCCGATTTACTCTCAAACCATACTGTGTACTCATTACACTGTTCATTCCGTTCAGCAGATCATTTAATTATTCTTCACTTTCACTCAGGATAGCAATGTCATCAGCGAATCGTATCACTGATATCCTTTCACCTTGGATTTTAATTCCACTCCTGAACCTTTCCTTTATTTCCATCATTGCTTCCTCGATGTACAGATTGAAGAGTAGGGGAGAAAGGCTACAGCCTTGTCTTACACCATTCTTAATACGAGCACTTCGTTCTTGATCGTCCACTCTTATTATTCCCTCTTGGTTGTTGTACATGTTGTATATGACCCGTCTCCCCCTATAGCTTACCCTAACTTTTTCAGAATCTTGAACAGCTTGCACCATTTTATATTGTCGAACGCTTTTTCCAGATCGACAAATCCTATTAACGTGTCTTGATTTTTCTTCAATTATTAGCCGTAACGTCAGAATTGCCTCTCTAGTGCCTTTATTTTTCCTAAAGCCAAACTGATCGTCACCTATCGCATTCTCAATTTTCTTTTCCATTCTTCTGTATATTATTCTTGTAAGCAGATTCGATGCATGTGCTGTTAAGCTCATTGCGCGATAATTCTAGCACTTGTCAGCTCTTGCCGTCTTCGGAATTGTGTGGATGATGCTTTTCCGAAAGTCAGATGGTATGTCGCCAGACTCATATATTCTACACACTAACGTGAATAGTCGTTTTGTTGCCACTTCCCCTAATGATTTTAGAAATTCTGATGGAATGTTATCTATCCCTTCTGCCTTATTTGAAATTAAGTCCTCCAAAGCTCTTTTAAATTCTGATTTTAATACTGGATCCCCAATCTCTTCTAAATCTCCTGTTTCTACTTCTATCATATCAGACAAATCTTCAGCCTCATAGAGGCTTTCAATGTATTCTTTCCACCTATCTGCTCTATCCTCTGCATTTAACAGTGGAATCCCCGTTGCACTCTTAATGTTACAGCCGTTGCTTTTAATGTAACCAAAGGTTGTTTTGACTTTCCTGTATGCTGAGTCTGTCCTTCCGACAATCATATCTTTTTCGATGTCTTCACATTTTTCCTGCAGCCATTTCGTCTTAGCTTCCCTGCACTTCCTATTTATTTCATTCCTGAGTGACTTGTCTTTCTGTATTCCTGATTTTCCCGGAATATGTTTGTACTTCCTCCTTTCAGCAATCAACTGAAGTATTTTTTCTGTTACCCATGGTTTCTTCGCAGCTACTTTCTTTGTACCTAGGTTTTCCTTCCCAACTTCTGTGATGACCCTTTTTAGAGATGTCCATTCCTCTTCAACTGTGCTGCCTACAGCGCTATTCCTTATTGCTGTATCTATAGCGTTAGAGAACTTCAAACGTATCTCGTCATTCCTTAGAACTTCCGTATCCCACTTCTTTGCGTATTGATTCTTCCTGACTAATGTCTTGAACTTCAACCTACTCTTCATCACTACTATATTGTTATCTGAGTCTATATCTGCTCCTGGGTACGCCTTACAATCCAGTATCTGATTTCGGAATCTCTGTCTGACCATGATGTAATCGAATTGAAATCTTCTCGTATCTCCCGGCCTTTTCCAAGTATACCTCCTCCTCTTGTGATTCTTGAAGAGGGTATTCGCTGTTACTAGCTGAAACTTGTTACAGAACTCAATTAGTCTTTCTCCTCTTTCATTCCTTGTCCCAAGCCCATACTCTCCTGTAACCTTTTCTTCTACTCCTTCCCCTACAACTGCATTCCAGTCGCCCATGACTATTAGATTTTCGTCCCCCTTTACACACTGCATTACCCTTTCAATATCCTCATACACTTTCTCTATCTGTTCATCTTCAGCTTGCGACGTCGGCATGTATACCTGAACTATCGTTGTCGGTGTTGGTCTGCTGTCGATTCTGATTAGAACAACCCGGTCACTGAACTGTTCACAGTAACACACCCTCTGCCCTACCTTCCTATTCATAACGAATCCTACACCTGTTATACCATTTTCTGCTGCTGTTGATATGACCCATTACTCATCTGATCAGAAATCTTTATCTTCCATCCACTTCACTTCACTGACCCCTACTATATCTAGATTGAGCCTTTGCATTTCCCTTTTCAGATTTTCCAGCTTCCCTACCACGTTCAAGCTTCTGACATTCCACGTCCCGACTCGTAGAACGTTATCCTTTCGTTGATTATTCAATTTTTTTCTCATGGTAACCTCCCACTTGGCAGGCCCCTCCCGGAGATCCGAATGGGGGACTATTCCGGAATCTTTTGCCAATGGAGAGATCATCATAACACTTCTTCAACTACAGGCCACATGTCCTGCGGATACACGTTACGTGTCTTTAATGCAGTGGTTTCCATTGCCTTCTGCATCCTCATGTCGTTGATCATTGCTGATTCCTCCCCCTTTAGGGGCAATTTCCCACCTCTAGGACAAGACAGTGCCCTGAACGTCTATCCGCTCCTCCGCCCTCTTAGACAAGGCCGTTGGCAGAATGAGGCTGACTTCTTATGCCGAAAGTCTTCGGCCGCCAATGCTGACTATTTATCAAAAATTTGGCAGTGGTGGGGTCGAACTCGGGATCGAAGACGTTTTGATTATAAATCGAAGACGCTATCCCTAGACCACGAGTAGTATTCTAATAACCCCGAAAATGCAGTAACAATAAGTTTCTCCTCTCTTTGGCCCTAGACACCTTCGAGCCCACGCATCCACCAGTCGTAGCCAATGAACCAGCCCTCACGACTACTCAGCATCAATCGTATTAACAATGTGACAACAGCACCTTATTCACTCCATCGTTTCACTATACATAACTCATCCAACCTTAAACATCTGCATCAATCGTATCCTAATAAAAAATCCCATCCTACAATTACCCAGAAGCCCTCCCGAAACTGTCCTCATATCTCATGAAACAACGCACATGACAGTCTTACGAAGTACTTCATCAGAACAGTATTTTTATTTGTAAAGAAAAATCTATAAAAAGAATTTTTTATAATTTATGGCTGAAGAGCAGCATATTGAAATGTTTCCGGCGTTGTGAGGGAAAAAAAGTATGTAAATTCCTAAGGGACCAAAGTGCTGAGGTCATCGATTGCTAGACTTACACACTACTCAAACTAAATCATGCTCAGAACAACACACACACCGATGCCTGAGAGGGGACTCGAACGTCTGGCGGGAAGGACCGCGCAACACGTGACATAGTACCTCTAACCACGTGGCCACTCCGCACGCCTGGCGTTTCGAGAGTATGAAGTAACAATAAATGAAAAGAAGTGGCTCCTGTTCCTCCCAAAACAAAGGAATGTAATTTTGTGTTATAAATGTAGTGCGAAAGTGTGTATGTTACGTATTATAGTCTATGCCCACATAAATCGAACAGAATGATATCTTTGTACGACACACAAAATTAAATAGCCCAGTATAATTCTGGTACTTTAATAGTATGTGACAAGTCACCTCCATCAGTTATAAAGGAATGATGTCAACAGGTGTGAACTACATATGAACTATCACAGTGCAGTGTGTTTAAGTTGTTCTCTGTAATCCACACT
The DNA here is from genome assembly GCF_023897955.1 of Schistocerca gregaria. Classification (NCBI taxonomy): domain Eukaryota; kingdom Metazoa; phylum Arthropoda; class Insecta; order Orthoptera; family Acrididae; genus Schistocerca; species Schistocerca gregaria. The sequence goes on from NC_064921.1 coordinate 662,079,927, forward strand.
GAATCAACGTACAAAAAATATATATCAGGACACATATACGAAAACACAAAAAAATAAGAGTTTCAGCAAAACATTCTGGCAGTAGCAGTCAGAACTGATTTGAATATAACTACCTCTACTCTACGAAAAACGTAACTTGGCCCTTCACGCGAGCTATGCTGTGAGCTGATTTATTTGATCTTGTTCGTCCACGCTCAGCAGCTAGTATACGAAACGAGCACACTTCAGAGATTCTACGAAAGCACAGTTGACACACCCACGTAACGATCGACTGAGTGATTTAATCGAGATGAAAGTGAAGTTTTGCACTTACAATACGCAAAACACTAATAAATTTGAAACTTCCTGGCAGATTAAAACTGTGTGCTCGACCGAGACTTGAGGTCGGGACCTTTGCCTTTCGCGGGCAAGTGCTCTACCAGCTGAGCTACCGAAGCACGACTCACGCCCGGTGCTCACAGCTGTACTTCTGCCTTCCAAACTTTACAGAAGCTCTCCTGCGAAACTTACAGAACTAGCACTCCTGAAAGAAATGATATTGCGGAGACATGGCTTAGCCACAGCCTGGGGGATGTTTCCAGAATGAGATTTTCACTCTGCAGCGGAGTGTGCGCTGTGGCGAGTTCGAGTCTAGGTCGGGCACACAGTTTTAATCTGCCAGGAAGTTTCATATCAGCGCACACTCCGCTGCAGAGTGAAAATCTCATTGTGGAAACATCCATTGTGGAAACATCCCCCAGGCTGTGGCTAAGCCATGTCTCCGCAGTATCCTTTCTTTCAGGAGTGCTAGTTCTGCAAGTTTCGCAGGAGAGCTTCTGTAATGTTTGGAAGGTAGGAGACGGATACTGGCAGAAGTAAAGCTGTGAGTACCGGGCGTGAGTCGTGCTTCGGTAGCTCACCTGGTAGAGCACAAAGGTCCCGATTTCGGGTCTCGGTCGGGTACACAGTTTTAATCTGCCAGAAAGTTTCATATCAGCGCACACTCCGCTGCAGAGTGAAAATCTCATTCTGGCACTAATAAATAACTTTACTGTGAACGCTACCTGGCACTGACCGGCCCATTACTATCGATTCCTCCAAGCATCGCATGAGTTACGTCACAAGTTATATTGCGCTTGCTGTACCACCGTCAGCCAGTAGCTACATGAACAAATATCCTGACTCGCTAGCGTGTGCGCCTTCGATACCAAACCATTCACGAACTCACGTCGAATTCAAATTATTATTGCCGTAGTTTGACTTAAATACGTTTCGAAACTGCATACATAATGTATGTAACACTAGCAAGCATTATTAGAAACATAATAGGAAAGACAATAGTCTAGGAACCAGGAAACATGTAATTGCTCGTTCCTCAGTTATATGCATAACAACAATGCACTCTGCAGATCTGAAAAGAATACTTAATATGTAATTTTGCTCTTGGAAACACGGTGGGAATTTTTAAACAGTTACTCAGGACATTGTTCATTTCTGAATGACGGAATACGTGAGAGGAATCAGAAAGCAAAATTATGCAGTTGGCGTATCTGGCGCCTGACTGCCGATTTTGTGATACACAGTTCTACTGAATGTTGTAGAATTTCACAAAGTCTTGAATATTAAAACATGAACAGGGACTGCAACAGATTTAATTAGATAACAATGAATTCGTTACATATGGTATGATGAGGCAGAAAACGGTACACAGTTATCTATTGCTGAAAGCAAATCGCATGATATGCTTGTATGGGGCCTGACTTTTCTACATCATTACAACATATATCGTTCGGGCTGCGTTTTACTCCGAAACTGCAGTTCTTCAACACGAAATTGCGTTTCGGCGTCTGTGCAACGACACATACTGATGACGCATGCTCTTCAGCAATAATGGATGATGATGCATGTGAGCGGCCGGAAACGACAGTTCCTGGTTTTCTCAAGAGAAGTCAGAAAGGCTAGCTGGGGTATTTGACACATCATCTGACACATGAAGTGTCATGAAAACAAAAAGCACGTATCACGACTCTTTTCGTCACAAGCGGCTACTATACAAATTGTTGCTTACTAAAGTATGATGGCACGAGTATGTAAAGAGAGAAAGAAATGTAATCAGTATCGGGGAATATAACGCTGATGAAGGGGAAGGAATAAAAGAAAGGGATACGGGAGGAAATGGTCTAGGCAGTAGGAATGAGAGAGGAGAAGAACTAATTGAGTTATACAATTAAGTTCAGAAGGTAATAGCGAATGCTCTGTACAAGAATGGCAAGAGAGGAGGTTTACATAGAAAACACTCAAAGACTCAGGAAGATTCCAGATGGATTACATCATGGTCAGACAGAGATTCCGAAAACTAGTATTGGGGTGTAAGGAGTATCTAGGAAGACATATAAACCCGGATCATAATTTAGTGATGATGAAAAGCAGACTGAAGTTTAAGAGAATCGTACAGAGGATTCAGAATGGAAGGAAGAGGGATACTGAAGTAGTCAGGAATGATGAGACGCGCTTGAGGTTCGCTAAAGATGTAGTTACTGCGATAACGAATAGCACAGTAGGCTGTTCAGTTGAAGAGGAGTGTAAAAAGGACAGTCGTAGATGCTGGACAGTCACACACGGGTATAATGAAGGAAACTTTAGGTAACAGGAGAAATACTACAGTTGATCAACGAAAGAAGAAAGTACAAAAATGTACAGAAAAAGACAGGAATACAGAAATATAACCCATTTAGAAATGAATTAAAAGGAAAGCACAGGGCAGCCAAAGTGAAATGGCTGCATGAAAATTATGAAGAAATCTAAAACAGAAATGATAGTCGGAAGGACTGACTCAGAATACAGAAATTAGTAGCACTGGTGGTAACATTAGGAGAACAATAGGAATTCCGCGGTCAAACGAGAGAAAACAGCGGATCAGTGCAAAAAGTACATTGAAGGCCTTCATGAGAGGGAGGACTTGGCCTTTGGACAGACAGAACTAGAAAATGGAGTCGATGAGTAAGACATGGGGTATCTAGTAGTAGGGCTGAAGCTCTTCCTTTCCTGTTATTTGATTAAATTTTCTGTTCAATTGTGTCATAAAAACTCAAACAAAAGGATCAACTTCAAAGGTGGTCAAAGGGATTAATTTTGTTTGAAATTGTTGTAAACACTGATTTTTCTATTTTGAACAAATCAGGTTCGCTGGCTTTACGAGCTTGAATGAAAATCAAATTCTGGAACAAATGCTCATTGTCAATTAACAGGGTGCTTGGTGATGAATGTATGTAATTAGGATTCTTACAAAAGAGATTGTTTTGTAGAAAAGTAATTGGACATCGAATTAGAATGCAGGTACGACTTTTTACAGTAAAAGAACTAACGATAGAGTGCTTATGTTGCTCGATCGTTGCGTCTCCAAGTAAGTCGCTTCCAACTTTATTTAAGCGGCTAGTAATTACGTGTTTTATGTGTATTAAAACTGGAGAACTGGGAAATTGGTCATTTTACAAAATAAAACCAAGTTTGTAACACAATGGTCCAGTTATTGTGGCAAAAATGTTATAGTGAAGACACTTACATCCGTACCGCACTTACATCCGTACCGTGCCGCTGCCAAAGAGGGAAGAATGAAAGAATCTAAATTTGCTTTTTCTATAAATAAAATAATTCCAACGCTGTAGAAAAAGATTAGCGTCACATGAGAGGTTTAAACACGTCAGTTTTCTGAAGATTATGCATTTACAAGTAGAATTAGAAGTTGTTGTTGTGGTCTTCTGTCCTGAGGCTGGTTTGATGCAGCTCTCCATGCTACTCTATCCTGTGCAAGCCTCTTCATCTCCCAGTACGCACTGCAACCTACATCCTTCTGAATCTGCGTAGTGTAGTCATCTCTTGGTCTCCCTCTACGATTTTTACCCTCCACGCTGCTTTCCAATACTAAATTGGTGATCCCTTGAAGCCTCAGAACATGTCCTACCAACCGATCCCTTCTTCTGGTCAAGTTGTGCCACAAACTTTTCTTCTCCCCAATCCTGTTCAATAATTCCTCATTAGTTATGTGATCTACCCATTTAATCTTCAGCATTCTTCTGTAGCACCACATTTCGAAAGCTTCTATTCTCTTCTTGTCCAAACTATTTATCATCCATGTTTCACTTCCATACATGGCTACACCCCATACAAATACTTTCAGAAATGTCCTCCTGACACTTAAATCTATACTCGATGTTAACAAATTTCTCTTCTTCAGAAACGCTTTCCTTGCCATTGCCAGTCTACATTTTATATCCTCTCTACTTCGACCATCATCAGGTATTTTGCTCCCCAAATAGCAAAACTCCTTTACTACTTTAAGTGTCTCCTTTCCTAATCTATTACCCTCAACATCACCCGACTTATTTCGACTACATTCCATTACCCTAGTTTTGCTTTTGTTGAAATTCATCTTATATCCTCCTTTCAAGACACTGTCCATTCCATTCAACTGCTCTTCCAAGTCCTTTGCTGTCTCTGACAGAATTACAATGTCATCGGCGAACCTCAAAGTTTTTATTTCTTCTCCATGGATTTTAATACCAGTACATAGTGCTGTGGAATGTGGAAAAAACCGCAAATTGGCGTTCATAAGAAGAAGAACAACACCAAAAATGCAACAGGAGCGTAATATGTAAGAAAATGTCCACGCAACCTGACACTGATGATAACTTGCAGAAAATAAAAGCGAAACGCGTATGGCACTAAAATTGTGTTTTATTCAGTTGCTGTCAGACGGTCCATAAGTATAAATTATCAGTATACCGTAAAAAAATTCACTGTTTCCCACCTTTACGAACATTACGCATTTCGTTTATAGTAATACATATAAAAATTGAATAAGTGATACGTACAAAAAAGCGAACCATTTTACGGATACGCTATAATACGCTCCAATACACCCATATGATACCTACTAGTCAGCTAAATAAATGTTATTACAAGATTAATCAGTAATCTTTACGCTAGTGTTTGTGAACACACTTCTTGCTGCCTTAAGTTCTGCCAACGGATGTTGACAATTAGATGGGTCAATGAAGTAAGGAAGAGGAGGTTATTCATAGAAACACCGCGAAAAGGAACGTGTGTACCGCACTCACAAGAAAAAGAGACAGGATGATAAAGCATATGTTATGAAAATACTGTACATGGTATGAGAGGGAGGTGCAACGGATAGGAACTGTATGGGAAGACTGAGATGTTGTTGGGTCTTCTGTCCAAAGAATGGATTGATGCAGGTCTCCACGCTACACTATCCTTTGTAAGCTTCTTCTTCATCTCCGAATAACAGAGCCAGACAGCCGGAGTGGCCGAGCCGTTCTAGGCGCTACAGTTTGGAACCGCACGATCGCTACGGTCGCAGGTTCGAATCTTGCCTCGGGCATGGATGTGTGTGATGTCCTTAGGTTAGTCAGGTTTAAGTAGTTCTAAATTCTATGGGGCTGATGACCTCAGATGTTGAATCCCATAGTGCTCAGAGCCATTTGAACCAAGCCAATAAGAGAGCCAACATCCGTTGGAACCTGCTGCCGTTCACGACTCTTGATTTCTCTCTGGAACTTTTATCCACCATATTTCCTCACGATACTAAACTGACGATTTCCTGATGTCTCAGCACGTGTCCTAGCAACCGATGCCCTCTTTTAATCAGTTATGACACAAATTTTCTTTCTCCCCAGTTCTCTTCAGTGCCTCCTTACTACTTGCGCGTCCCACCCACCTAATATTCAGGATTCCTCTGTAGTACCACAGTCAAACGCTTCTATTGTCTTTATGTCTGAACTGCTTATCGCCCATGTTTCACTTCCATATAGTGGCTACGCTACAGGTAAACACATACAAGAAAAACTTCCTAACATTTAAATTTATATTCTACATTCAGAATACATACTTCGAAAGTCACCGCTTATCACTACTACCCTTTTCCTTTTTGTTCCTCTCACGAGTAGACCGAGGAAAAACCCACTGTCTCTAATCCTCCTTACGAGCCCTTATTTCTCTCATACCATCTTTGTGGCCATTACTCGATATGTACTTTGCCCGCAATAGAATCAATCTGCTGTCGGCGGCCCAGATGCCGATTCTCTAAATTTCCACAATAGCGCATCGTGAAAAGAGCATCGTCTTCGCTCTATGGATTCCCATTTGCGCTTATTGAGCTTACGAGATCTTCCCAGCAGATTAAAACCGTGTGCCGGACCGAGACTCGACTGGTGGAAGTAAAGCTGTGAGGGGGGGGACATGAGTCGAGCTTGGGTGCTTCAGCTGGTAGACCACTTGCCCGCAGGAGGCAATGTTCCAGAATCCGAGTCTCGATCCGGACACAATTTTAATCTGCTGCAACGTTTCTTATCAGAGCACACTCCGCTGCAGTGTGATAATTTCATTCAGGAAAAATCTCCATTATACTTGCGTACTGATCGTACCTGCGGGTAACAAATCTAGCAGCACTCCTGAACTGCTTCGATGTCATCCTTTAATCCGAGCTCGACGTTAACAAGTTTCTCTTCTTTAGAAACGCTTTTCTTGCCATTCGCGCTCAATTTTTAACACCCTTTCTGCCTTGGACGTAAATTAATTTACTTCTTAAACAGCAGAACTCATCTTCTACTTTTAGCGTCTCATTGTCTAATCTAATTCCCTCAGTATCGCCTGATTTTATTTGGTTAAATGCCATTATCCTCGTTTTGCTTTTTTTAATGGTCATCTTATACCCTACTTTTAACTGTCCATTCCGTTCAGCTACACTTACTTTGCTATCTCTGACAGGATTATAATGTCCTTGAACTTTATTTTCTCTTAGAAATTTCTCCTTGCTTTCATTCACAGATTGGTAAAGCTACAGACTGAATAATATAGGGGATTCTCAGCGACTGCTTCCAGGTGTCTTATATTATATAAAGTAATTCCTATAAACAACATTTCGTTCGACTGTGATAAAATATATATTTATAAAAGAGATAACATATTATAATCGGTTGTGTGAACACTTATTGTCAACTGTGGGGATTTATCGCTAACTCGTGGATTGTATGGGAGCAAAGATGATGGCTAAGCGAAGCCAATGATTCCCATGGAGACGGTGTGATCATCTCGATATGTGATGTCTAGAAGAAGAGATTTTCAGAGCTGCGACGGCGGCTTGATGTCAAATACGTCCTGACATGCCGGTGGGCATGTAGAAATGCATGCTAGGTACTGCGTATTGCTCCTAGATCGTAGCGGCATAGAAATGCTGCTTGACTGATGCCGTTATTTATCATCGGAACGTCGTGGATGTGTCGATGTGCAAGTTTCACAGGTTAAAATTTCAAAGCTGCTACAGTGACTAGTTGCTACAAATTACTGACATGCAGATCCGACAAGTGTTGCGTTATGTCAGATCCCCTGGATGGATTTGACCAAGTAACAAAACGAAATAAAAAGTAAATTAGGGTACATGATATCTAAAGCAAGAAAAAATATCGATTAAATCAAAAGACCTACGGCCCAAAATCTCATTCACCCATCGAGGTTGTCAAAGATATAAAACGACGAGTGTGAGAAAACTGAAGTTTTAACGAAGTGTCAACCTAGTTGTTTACAGTTATTCCATAAAACAAACGCACGCAGTGTCAGATATATCTTACATCACTACTATATAATACGCCAAAGACCCATCTAGGTATTCATAAATGTTGCTATATAAAGGTTCGAGAGACGAGATGGACTCACTCACTGACATTTTAAATGACGTTTATCCTAATCGTGTACGTACTTGACATCCAGCCGCGGTCACAGCTCTGAAATCCTCTTCTGCTGGACAGCACATACAATCCACGATTTTGCAATAAATCCCCACAGATGGCTATCGGTGTGCTCACAACCGAATTTGGTTATTTATCTCCTTTTTATATATATTTTTATATCACAGATTGACGAAATGCTGTTTATAGCAGTGACTTTATATAAGACACCTATTTCCTCATTTTTTTGCATCTGTCGTTTAATCACTCAGTATATAACTTATTGTAACAACTTTTTTCCGTCTTGTATGCCTGATTGGCTATCGCTGATGTAATACGATTTGCAGTGGGCGGAGCATCGCGTATGTAAGCAACAGCAGCAATGCTCTCTTGAACAGTTAACGTTCGTGGAGCTCATAACGCGTGCTTCGTCCATCGCCGCCGCGTACCAAAATGGGTATAATTTCATATTTTGTTATTTGTGATATGAGATGTATTTTGCATGGTACTACTATTTGTACACATCCCTCTTAATCCATTCTATGTTCATATTTCAACATCAGGTGTGAAAATGGTCAGTAACTGACCCAAATCGTAACCATAAAAATATTTTTTGCGGTCGAGACTGTTTATATGTTCATTTTAAAGTTCCAAAGAAAACCGTTGTTCTCCACTAGAAATATTCTCAGAAATTAATAAGCCGTATAATCAGTAATGCCTTGTGTGTCCCAACATTTCTTGGGAATCCGAACTCATCGTCCTAGAGGTTGTCTTTTACGGGTTCTTCAATTCTCCTGCCAGTATTTTGCAACCGTGACAGTTTGCTAATATTCATAGCTGTCAGCATCTGCTTTCTTTGTATGAGGAATTATAACATTCATCTTGAAGTCTAAGGGTATTTCCCCAATCTCATACATGTCGTACACTAGGTGGAATATTTTGTCATGGCTGCATCTCACAAGAATATCAATAGTTCTGAGGGGATATTGTCTACTTTAGGCGCCTTGTTTTTCCAGTACTCTGTCAAATTCTTCTCGCTGTACCACATCTCCCATCTACCTCCTCTTCCCTTTATGTAATATTACCTTCTAGTTCGTCTCCCTTGTGTAGCCCCAATATACCATCCACATTCCAAGTTTCCGTTCTCTAATTAGCAACGGATTCCGTCTGCCCTATTGATATCCAAACAGATTCTTCTCTTTTTTCCAGAGACCTGTTTAATTTTCCTGTAGGCGTTATCTCTCTGTCTACTTTTATATCACTTTTATACATGGTTCTATATATTTACATTTTCCTTGTAGCCGTTCCTAAAATACTGTCAACAATTAATTTACGACGTTGTGTAAGTGCTGATCTGAGAGGAACAGGTGAGGAATACTCGGTGGATCGCATCAGACCAGTTACAAGATTGTTGACGAGAAAAATCTAAACATGTTGAGTCAAATGAAAAAATGCCTCTTCGGGCCCTTTTTTGTAACTGTCAATATCAGCGAATACTGGAACCAGTGTTCTGTACTCTACCTGTGTATGGAACTCAGGTTCTGGTCTGCAGAACTCACGCGTGGCTGCAGCATTTTGTCATCTGCATTCACTTGTTGATGGCATAGACGTTTCGATCTGTTTATGTGATTAGGGTCACAAACAGTACTGACTTTAAGAGTGTCGGAAGTAGAGAGCCCTCAGATCAACTCAAGACTGCACTACTTCAACAAAAACACCCAAATAACCAGAACAATCGCTTCCTTTTGCTCAGGTCACCTAATCTATAATTATCTTCATTTGTTAACAAAAAATAATTTCTTGTATTGTTAAAGTGTAATTCATTATGGCCTGCGCGTCAAGTAGGATAGTCGGTTCAGCAGGGGTTGTTTCTTCCTGTCAAACACGAATTCTGACAATTGCATTTGCTGTGTGTAGCGAATAGGGATCGTGTTGGAGGAAGCGTGTCTTGACCTCTGGACACCGCCGAAGAGCATTGGTTCCAGGACACAAATCCAAGGTACAAGCTCACTCTGACACCGGCTTCCAGCTAGCTAGGACATGTTTCCTATCCGGAGATCTGACTGGGAGTAAGTAACTTACACTTCTAACGAGTCGCCTCTCGCTGGCGCCCAGACTGACTTCCGAACTTGCAAACTAGAACTGTAGCCACGTGAAGAATAAATTTCCTTTTGGTTCATAAAAATCTACATCTTATGATTTAACGTCATCTAAAGTTGCCCGCGCTTTGACTGTCGTGACCACACAAACTCTGCACTTGAAGTTAAGAGTCCGTCTTGTAGATTTGTTATGTGCGACGTATCTGACAAGATGGGTTGACAAAATTATAATGATAGCGTTCAGAGACTGAGAGAAAGCTTCTGACAGTGTTCAGCGCAGTAAATTCTTTGAAATTCTGATGGTAGCAGGGGTCGAATACATGAATGGTATATGAAGCAGACTGCATGAAGGACATGAAACTAAAACGACAGTTAAGAAATGAATGAGATAGGATTGAGGCCTATTACCTACGTTACTCATTCTTAGAAATATCAAGTTGTCAAGGAAACAAAGGAGGACTTTCTAAAGGGAATTGACATTCGGGGAGAAGAAATTAAAGCTTGAAGGCTGTCAGTGCTAATGTACTGTCAGAGACGGAGGAGAAATCACAGTTGAATGATAATGCCTTGAAATAATTTTATAAGTTGAAAACCTGTAAAAGTGAAAAACGAGTAAAGGAATGTAGTAAATTAAAGCTGATAATGGTGAGTGAATCCGATTAAGAAATAAGACACTGAATGTAGCAGATGAGTTTCATTATTTTGCAGCAAAACAACTGACTGATAGCAAGAAACACACTTCTGATAAATGGATATTTATTTATACTGAAACAACACTGAGGTGATAACAGTCATGGGATACCACATAGTATCGTGTCGGACCCTGTTTTGCGCGGCACAGTGCAGCAGTTCGACGTGACACGAACTCAGCGAGTCGTTAGAAGTCCTCTGGAGAAATATTAAGCCATACTGTCTCTTCAGCCGTCCGTAATTGCGAAAGGGTTTCCGGTAGCGGATGTTGTGCACGAACCGAGCTCTCGATTATACCCCAAAATGTTAATGTGGTTCATGTCGGGCGCTATAGGTGGAAAAATCACTGGCTCGAATTGTACAGAATGTTAGTCAGAGCAAATGCGAACAACTGCGGTCCAGTGACATGAAATCTTTGTTTTGGAACATGAAGTCGGTGAATTGCTTTAAATGGTGTCCACGTAAGTGAACATAATAATTTTCAATCAATTAGCGGTTCATTTGGACCAAAGGACCTAATCCATTCCATGCAAACATGACCCATACCACTATGGAGCGACCACCGTCTGGCACAGTGCCTTGTTGATGGCTCGGATTCATGACTCCGTGGGGTCAGCGCCACACACAAACCCTACCATCAGCTCTTAGCAACTGAAATCAGGACATATGTGAGCAGGTCTAGGGTGCAACTGATGTTGTCGGGAGCCCAGATGAGGCGCTGCAAATGCTGTTAGCAAATGCACTCGCCTGCTGTCCATAACTCATTAACACCAAATTTCGTCGCATTCTCCTAGTAGATACGTTCGTCGTAGACCCCACATTGACTTCTGCGGTTCTTTCACGCACCATTGCTTGTCTGCTAATACTGACAACCTCACGAAAACGCCGCTGCTCTCGGTCGTTAAGTGAAGGCTGCCGAACATTGCATTGTCCGTGGTGATAGGTAATGTCTGAGATTTGCTATTCTCTGCATACCCTTGACACTGCGGATTTTCGTTATAGAATGTCCCTTGCGTCTATCTCTAACTACCATTCCGCGTTAACGGTCTGTTACTTCCCGTCGTGCTCCCATGATCACGTCCGAAACGTTTAACATGAATCGCGTTAGTATACATAACAGCGCGGCCGATGTACTGGCATTTTATACCTTCTGTACAGGATACTACCGCGATCTATATATGTGCATATCGCTTCCCCATGACCTCAGTGTAAATTTAAATGCTATGAAGTCTGTTTTGAAAGCATTTGTCTCGAGTGTACTTATGTGCAGAAACGAAATGTTGACAATAAGTGATCAGACATGAAAATAATAGAAGCTTTCGGAACGTGGTTCTACGGGAATATAGTGAATATTATATAGGTATATAGGGAAACAAACAAGGAGGTATTGAATCGTAGTGTAGAGAAATTAATGTCGCATCTTTAATAAAAGAAAGGACTGATTAATAGGATTCGGAATTTGTAATGGGGGGAGTGTAGGGGATAAAATTGTCTAGAGAGGCAAATCCTTGGCTACAGTCCAATGGTTCAGATGGATGTAGGTTGCAGCAGTTATGTAGAGACGAACAGATTTGCATTGGAGAGACCAACATGGAGAGAGGCATTACATCAGTCCTCGAACTGCACAGTAACAACGTATTCCATTCTCAAATCGAGAGTAAGAGCAGTAATTCCTATATTACTCTGTGTATGAAGGTGTTAGCAGCATTTTATCTTCTCTATCGTTGAAGCGGTGTATTATTGACTGTAGGACATTTTTGATGCCATCCTAAGTAGATGTTTGCGTGATATTGTGCCTCGAATTTTTGTCAGTTGATATTTCTCAGCATTTCTGTCATCTCTGTCATGCGAGGGAAAGCTTCCTGTGATCATTATTATTACTGTGTGTCTCTGTTTATCGTTGCTGTCTTCTGTAAATATGTCGTGGGTGGAATCTACAGACAGGGCTGTGGCGAAAGTGTGGCGGGTTAGGCACCATGTAGGGGAAAGACACTAAGGAAGCGCATGAGCCGACCAGAGGAAACCAATATAGAAAGATCGAGGATGAATTTCTATTCTGCAGAGGAGTGTGCACTGATTTGAAACTTGCTAACAAATTAAAACTGTTGGTCAGGTAGGAAAACGAACCAGCGCTCGCGAGAAGCATAGGTCCCAGGTAGTCCCATTGTGGCACATAGTTTTAATCTTCCAGGAAGTCTCAAGATGAAAAGATGGTTTCAGTGCGAGAGGTACGTGAGGGAGTTTAAGTGATGCTGAGGTGTTGGTGGTTAGTGTTTAACGTCCCGTCGACAACGAGGTCATTAGAGACGGTTAAGTGATACTGGCCGTAAATCGAGGTGACTGTTCCAAAAATAAAACATTTTACAAATACCGCTGCCAGTCACAAAATTTGTTGACTACTTAAATTACTTAGTTAGGAATATGTTTCGAGGTTAGACGTTATAATCAGGCTTGAGACATTGCGTGAATCGACAGGTCGCGCCATGCCCCATGTAGTTTCTTCTTCTTCTTCTTCTTCTTCTTCTTCACAGCGAGGGCAGCGCGACTTGCGAAACGATGAAATGGGACGTGCTATAGGGCGGCTTACGTGAGTGGTGGCGAGGACAGAGACCGCGGTAAAGCGTACGGGAAGCGTCATTTGTCAATTGAAGCCTCACAGAATCTTCCCAGTGAGCACATTTGGGAACTTTTTTCGGGGCTAACTTTATGCACACGACATGTATCATGATTCCGGAATAGCCTCCACTCGTATCTCCGGGAGTGAACTGCCAAAGGGAAGGTGACTATGAGAAGAAGGCTGAATATCGAGGAAAGGGATAACGTTCTACGAGTCGGGGAGTGAAATGTCAGAAGTCTGAATGTAGCAGGGGAGCTAGAAAATCTGAAAAGGGAAATGCAAAGGCTCAGTGTAGACATAATGTGGGAGGGGGTCAGTGAAGTGAAATGGAAAGAAGACAAGGATTTCCGGTGAGATGAGTAATATCAACAGCAGCAGAAAATCAGAAGATGGTATAACGGCAGTAGATTCGTTATGAATAGGGAGGTAGGGCAGAGAATGTTATTGTCAAGAGTTCAGTCAAAGGGCTGTCTGTTCACAGAATTGACAGAAAATAAGCACCGACAGCGATAGGTCAGCTATACACTCCATCGTCACAAGCTGAAGCTGAAGAGACAGAGAAAGTATTTGAGGATACTGAGCATATAATTGAGTTCGTAAAGAGAGATAAAAATATAATAGTCGTGGGGGACTGGAATGTGGTTGTGGGGTGAGGAGTAGCAAGGGGTGTTACGAAAGAATATGGGCTTGGTACTAGGAATGAGAGAAGAGAAAGACTAAGTGACTTCTGTAATAAATTTCAGCTAGTAACAGCGATTACTCTGTTCAGTATTCACAAGAAGAGCAGGTGGTGTTTTGAAAAGGCCACGAGATACAGGAAAATTTCAGTTAGATTACGTCATGGTCAGACAGAGGTTACGAAATCAGATACTGGAGTGTAAGGGATACCAAGGAGAAGATATACACTGGGATTCCAATTTAATCGTGATGAAGAGTAAGCTGAAGTTTAAGAGATTAGTCAGTGAGAATCAATACGCAAAGAAACGGGATATGAAAGTACTAAGGAATGAGGAGATACGCTTGAAGTTCTCTGAAGCTGTAAATACGGCAATAATGAATAGCTCAGCAGGGAGCTCAGTTGCAATGGAATGTACATCTCTAAAAAGGGCAGTCACAGAAGTTGGCAAAAACAACATAGGTACAGAGAAGGTAATTGCGAAGAAGCAATGAGAAATAGAAGAAATACTTAAGTTGATCGATTAAAGAAGGAATTACAAAAATATTCAGCCAAATTGACGAATACAGAAGTACAAGTCTGTGAGGAATGAAATAAATAGGAAGTGCAGGGAAGCTACGACGAAAGGGCTGGGCAAAAAATGTGAAGAGATAGAAAAGAAATGATTGTCGGGAGGGCTGACTATAGGAAAGTAAAAACAACCTTCGGTGAAATTAAAAACAGGGGTGGTAACATTAAGAGTGCAACGGGAATTGCGGTGTTAAATGCAACGATGAGATGGAAAGAGTACACTGAAGGACTCTATGAGGAGGATGACTGGTCTGATGTGACCTAAGAAGAAATAGGAGTCGATGTAGAAGAGATAGGGAATCCTGTAGTAGAATTAGAGCTTCGGAAGACTTATGATAAAATAAGGCTGAAAGGATAGATAGTTTTCAATCATAATTTATAAATCGTTAGGTGAAATGGCAACGTTACAATTATTAACATTGATTTGTATATTATATGTGCATGACGATATAACATCTGACTTTCGGAAAAATATCATTCACACAGCTCCGAAGATTGCAAGAGTCGATAAGTACGGGAATTTTCGCACAACTTAACAGCTAATGCATTGAAGTTGCTGTCAACAATAATAAACAGAAAAATGGGAAAGAAAATTTAAGATATGTTAGACGACGATCAACTTAGCATTAGGAAATGTGAAAGCACCAGAGATGCAGTTCTGACGTTGCGGTTGATAATGCAAGCAAGACCAAGGAATAATCAAGACACGTTCATATGTCGACCTGGTAAAAGCCTTCCCCAAATTAAAATGGTTCAAGATATTCGCAATTCTGAGGAGAATTGCGAGTAAGCTATAGGGAGGGATTGGTGATATACATTATGTATAAGAGCCAAGAAGGAATAATAAAAGACCAAGAATGAAGAGCGTGGATTAAGAAGTAGTCGTTCGCACCTACAGTTCAGTATGTACATCGAAGAGGGAATGAAGGAAATGAAACAAATGTTCATGTGTGGAATGTAAATTCAAGGTGAAAGGATATCAATTATACGATTCACTGATAGCACTGCTATCCTCAGTGAAAGTGCAGTGGAATTACATGATCTGTTGAATGGGATGAACAGGCTAATGAGTACAGAATATAAACTAAGAGTAAATCGAAGAAAGACGAAAGCAATGAGAAGTAGCAGAAGTGAGAAAATTGAGAAACTTAAGATCATGACGATGGTCACGAAGTAGATGAAGTTAAGTAATTTTACTACCTAGGCAACAAAACAGTCAATGACGGACGGAGCAAAGAGAACATCAAAAGCAGATTAACTCTGACAAAAAGGTCATTCCTGACCAAGAGAAGACTGTTAGTATCAAACATAGGCCTTAATTTGAGGAATAAATTTCTGAGAATGTGTGTTTGGAGCACGGCAGGGTAGTGAAACATGGACTGGAAAACTGGAGCAGAAGAGAATCGAGCATTTGAGATGTGGTGCTACAGAGGAAATTGGAAATTTGTGGTAAGTTCTTGTGGGACCAAACTACTACGGTCATCGATCCCTAGCCTTACACACTACTTAATCTAACATAATTATCTTACACTAACGACAACACACATACACCAATGCCCCATGCCCCAGGGAGGACTCGAACCTCCGACGAGGGGAGCCACGCTAACTGTGGCACAGGGACCTAGACGGCACGCTACTCCGCACGGCTACTGAGGAATTAGATGGACTGTTAGTGTAAGGAATGAGGAGGTTCTGCGCAGAATTGGAGAGAAAAGGAATATACGGAACCACTGAGAAGGAGAGGGGACAGGACGATAGGACATCTGTTAAGACATCAGGGAATAACTTCCATGTTCTTAGAGCGAGCTGTAGAGGGTAAAAACTTTGGTGGAAGACAGAGACTGGAAAACATCTCCTCCCTGTCTGTGCTTCATCTCAGCCTCCTGATTTAGGACTACCTGTTGGCCGTTCACGTACTTGTGACACTGTTATCGATATTAACTATAATGGACTTAGCTAACTTCTTTGTCAATTTGTGTTTACTTATAGTCACTTCTCTATAACCGCGCTCTTTGATATAACATCGATGTAAATGTGTTTTATTCATTGTTCCTGATAATTTATGTAATTGTAATTAATCTAAGGAGGTAATTTTAAAAGTACTGTGATGTAAAAGAATACATGCGTGGAAACTTTTCATACAATACTGCTTCATACATAGGGAAAGTAGGTGTGTAATCATGTGAAACTTGGAGGATCTAGCTAGGAGGGACTAAAAAAGTGGGTCTGGCTGTGGAACTAAAAAGCTCGTTACCGGTCAGTCGGTGGTTTGCAGCAAAGGATGTGCATCTTGTGAACTGAAAGGGGAGAGAGGAACTGCAGGATTATTTAAATAGCCTCGGATGAAGAAGTAATTCTGCTTATTATTCATGATATACTTTTACTAGCTCTGTACTATTAAAATCCGACGCTAATAAGAGAAATTTCACAGGTTGTTGCACAGGGAGGACCGTGGATGCTTTTGCCACCTTTTCATGAATAGCACAGGAGGGCGACATTGCCACCACCTTCATCTCATATTATCGGTTGAGTACTGTATAACGGCGTGGACCAATTATGTGGTTTCGTTTTCAATACTAATTTCGTGTTCTGCAAACTTAATCTTGACCCATCTTATTTTATCTTCAATCGTTTACCTAGACAGAGTCCTATTCCAAGTCCTGAGATAAATCCGAGTTTTCTATTTTACTGAACTGAAAAGGAATTATCTTCCTAACAAAGGTCAATAGCCCTTGTGGATTTGTAAAGTACATAATAATTTAGTGACCTTAAGTTCTGTAATACTCCTCGTAGTTTTCATAAATGGACAGTTGAAGTTTCATCAGAGTACAAATACCAAGAGAAGTTTCAAAATATTCAGTTCAAAGAGTCTTCTTAGTGAAATAATAGTGTTTATAATTTCATGTACAATGTAGTTAACAATATTTCCAATACTGTGTTGTGACTAAAGTGTGCCCCTCGATCTGAGTCTACCGACAGATCAGTTTCCGGTTCCCTATGCCAACAGTTGAGCCAGATTTAAATACCATATTGCAATAGCAACAATCAAGAATAAGCAATTGGCTACAAGTATTCGACGTATACTAGATCCAGATTCCCTTGGGCTTAATAATATGAGGAAGTGAATATTCCTTGAGAATGCAAATAATAATCAGTACAAAAACAACAATTATCTCATAATTATTTCACAATAGCAATTTCCTATACGTAAACTGACGGAAGAACACCTTGTCCAAGCCAGTAGTGCTCCACCGTTAGTAATTACTTACCTATAATTATCATTGTCTTCCTTCTATAATGTACAGATATGAAGTGTTATCACGAGCCAGTTGTTACCTAAACGCCTTAATACTGATCCTGTGAAGTTCAGATCAAATAAACTGTATATTAATTGCTCAACTGTGCTACTGTCTACATCTACATCTACATCCATACTAAGCAAGCCACCTGACGGTGTTTGTGCGGAGGGTACCCTGAGTACCTCTATCGGTTCTCCCTTCTATTCCAGCCTCGTATTATTCATGGGAAGAAGGATTGTCGGTATGCTTCTGTGTGGGCTCTAATCTCTCTGATTTTATCCTCATGGTCTCTTTGCGAGATATACGTAAGAGGGAGCAATATACTACTTGACTCTTCCGTAAAGGTACGTTCTCGAAACTTTAACGAAAGCCCGTACCGAGCTACTGAGCGTCCCTCCTGCAGATCTTCCACTAGAGTTTATCTATCATCTCCGTAACGTTTTCGCTATTACTAAATGATCCAGTAACGAAGCGTGCTGCTCTCCGTTGGATCTTCTCTATCTCTTCTATTAACCCTATCTGGTACGTATCCCACACTGCTGAGCAGTATTCAAGCAGTGGGCGAACAAGCGTACTGTAACCTACTTCCTTTGTTTTCGGATTGCATTGCCTTAGGAGTCTTCCAATGAATCTCAGTCTGGCATGTGCTTTACCGACGATCAACTTTATATGATCATTCCATTTTAAATCACTCGTAATGCGTACTCCCAGATAATATATGGAATTAACTGCTTCCAGTTTCTGACCTGCTATTTTGTAGCTAAATGATAAGGGATCTATCTTTCTATGTATTCGCAGCACATTACACTTGTCTACATTGAGATTCAATTGCCATTCCGTGCACCATGCGTCGATTCGCTGCAGATCCTCCTGCATTTCAGTACAATTTTCCATTGTTACCATCTCTCGATACACCACAGCATCATTTGCAAAAAGCCTCAGTGAACTTCCGATGTCATCCACCAGGTCATTTATGTATATTGTGAATAGCAACGGTCCCATGACACTCCCCTGCGGCACACCTGAAATCACTCTTACTTCGGGAGACTTCTCTCCATTGTGAATGACATGCTGCGTTCTGTTATCTAGGAACTCCTCTGATAGTCCATATGCTCTTACTTTTTTCATTACACGACTGGGGGGACCTGTATCGAACGCCTTGCGGAAGTCAAGGAACACGGCATCTACCTGTGAACCCTTGTCTATGGCCCTCTGAGTCTCGTGGAAGAATAGCGCGAGCTGGTTTCACACGACCATCTGTTTCGTAACCCATGCTGATTCCTACAGAGTAGATTTATAGTCTCCAGAAACTTATCAACAAAACAGAAGTTCAGTATCAAGTACAGTCAATGCCAATGGTTTACTTTCTTACTGAACCATTCTAGTACTGGGTACAACTTTGTCCATGAGGCTGGTGACCGTTTTGATTTACGTAAATGCATTGACTTGTATACTAATAGAACCTTGGTTCGATTCCCGTTTGTTTTGCTACTGTTTCGTATCAATAGCAATCTTTTTAGAGTCTAAAAACCGTCAGACAACATTACATTGCACAAGGTTACCACAACAAAATAAAAATCGTTTCGCAGGATAACAGTAGTATTACTAATTTAATAGTAGCCGGTGGCGTTATGTGTGGATTTTTTCGTGACAAGGCTAGCTTCTCTGTTGGCGGAAGAGTGTTACATACTGTCTTCGAATTCGGGTGAAACGGCCAGATTTATCATGCGTACCACTTCTAACCGCTTACTGGTAGGTCACATTGGTGCCACATTTTCCTTTAAGTTTAATAAGTTATTGTGACGGAGTTTGTTAAACTCTATTCCCTTATTTTTTTAAGTGTTATTATTATTGAAATGTAGTGCTGATTCCCAGCGGTGGCTGAAATGTGTTCTGAAATTTTTGACTCGAGGCGTTCTACAGTAATTCTCGTGAAGTATTAATTATTATTGCCAGCCAATAAAATATATGTAGCCAACCTTTCCGTAGTATTTACTCATGTGAGGTGATTTCTGTCCCGTGTGTCGGCACGTGGATTTGTTTCGGTCCGCGCCTAGTGCGTAATATTTGAAAGTGATTGACGGTTGGCGTTTGAAGTTATTCTTGTCTATAGGAACCAAATGTACGAGGTGTTTTTCAATCTGATAAACATTTTTTCTCAATCTGAGGGGTTTTCTTATTAGGAATGACTCTGATTGCACTGCTGTCAATTTGTCTTGCAATGGTTCTACGACTGGTATGCAATGTTGCAATCTTGTTTTCTGTACTGTTCATTGGTTTGTGATATCGTTTTTGAAATTACCTTCAGAAGTTTGTTAACAATGGCTGACAAGATCGAAAGAGGGATAGAGATTGAGGTATCTCAACACATGATAAAAAGATCGTAATATCACAAAACCAAAGTCAGCCATTATTAAAAAGTTTTTAATGGGAACAGCAGACGAACAGACAACGTAACATAATATTTTATTAGGTTATCCTTTTCTTGCTCCGCAGGATGACCACAGCACGTATCAAAATCACACAAAAAATTAATATGAGTGCGCACTTGTGTTAAATGTTTTTATGCTGCTAGTGTAACCTGATCATGAGGTCCATCCTAGAAAAATGTCTCTAGTTAAATAATTTTCATAACCAACATATTTTGCGAATGGTTGTGGCACTTGCAGAACCTTTTCGTATGTACTGGATTCTCCTACACCCTCGCTTTCCTGTCTTCTGTGTGCTAGATAAAACCTTTACCTTGCCCCGCAACTACAAACACAATCTGTTGTGTCATTTCTACACTCATTTCGACCAAACAGCGTCATAAAGTGACGGGTACTACCGAACAGACGTTTATCGCTGACACGGTTTATGTTTGCGTGATTCACAAGCTACCACTTACACAGCTTGCTCACATTCAAGAGTTGAGGTGTTACTGCTAATTTGCGATGGCATTGCGGTATCTGAGGGGTCGGTGATCGGATGCTGGAGGCTTCCGATATTTTGCTGATTTCTGGCGACTGAGGAGTAAAACGGGACGCGGTTGCAGGGGAAGGGAGCAGAAGAGATGCTGCAACCCTTTACTGTAAATGTAAAAGGTATAAAGTCAGGATTCAAAATTTTTGTCTAATCCTTGATGAACGCTATGGAATTAATGGCAAATTATTTTATTTTAAAATGTTACAAAGTCACGAAGTTGCATAAAATGTTCAGAGGACTTGTAAGTGCCGACGGGATTAAACAGGCGAAAAGTCCCGAAATAGTCATACAGCTAGGATTATTGCTTCTGGTAATACAGTTCTGTTTTCATTAACACACCATAAAATATGACGCTCTGAACACTCTGAATGTGCCTAGGTTCCATCTTTGTCGATGAGCGAAATTTACATCACATGGCTGAAGAGATACAATTTGAACATTTTCTTCATTCTCTGCGTCTTCCTCATTAGCAAGTAGCTCAGGGCTCTGTAATATTTGGTGTTGGCATATGTGTGAAGATTCCATGGAGTAGGTATGGTGCATGATTACACCCTCACAGCCATCACTACATTCAGACGGAGTATCAATATCATCTGGGAAATTTTCTATTTGATAACTAATTTATTCGTCTGTAAGACCTGTTAGATAGCCATAGCCTGAATCAAAACAAAATCTTACTAAGATCACTAATGTTTTACAAGTCACCCATTATTTCGATTGCTTTTTATAAAATGAAACGCCATATTGCCGTCAGCAATTATTTTCAAAAGGCCCCGAAAGCAAAAAAAGTTATAAACATCAAAGAAAGCCGATCAGATTCAACATACCTTCAGCTTGTGAAGTCAGCTCCCTGGACCTGATGGGACTACCAAGTCCCGATCATTTTTTACATTATAATTGAACATTATGAGGATACTGTGTAATATTTTATCTAAACTAATATTATTAAGTCAAAGACAACTGCATTACAATTATGACTCACATTATTTCACATAAAAATCTTGCAGTGTTGTTCCACGCACCAAGGAGCCATTTTCAGTACTGCTGCTCACATTTCAGACTGATGTATAGGCTTCGGAATGGCGTGCACACTGTATCGTTATCAAGCGTTCGAAGCCTAGCTATATGCAACGGCCTGCTGAGTCACATACGTTCGTAAAGAATCTGCCGGAACTTCTGAGCCCCACAGGTAAATAAAAGGTTAAGAAAGAATTCAAGAATAGATCTTCTGTGTCTGATTAACAACATTACCACAGCTGTTAGTGGTTGTGCCTATAAACAGTTCAACTAAAATGAAATCTCGTGAAACGAACTTGTGTGTACTATTGATCACCGACTGCATTGCTCGATCATCTGGTGCCGTAAGATACTTGTATCTAAGTATTACATACTATTTTGTTTTTCAAGAGGCAATAAATCTTTGACACACATTGTAGCGTCGAAAGTAGAATGTGCAAAAACTGCCATAAACGATAATATATATATATATATATATATATATATATATATATATATATATATATATATATATATATATATATATATATTTTGTTTAAGTTTCAATTCATTTAGAAACTGTGTACAGTTTGTAATTTATTTACTTCAGTGACACATTAAATTTGTTGTATGAAATACTTCTCATCACTATAGTCCGTTTAAAGATCATTTTTAATAGTACTTCTTTTATATACATAAAAACGTAAATGTTGGTTTGTTCAGAAACGTTGAACTCCGAAAGTTCTTGACCGAATGCTTTGAAATTTTGCAAAAAAAGTTCTACTGCTATACGCTTGCGTTTTAATTGGCCTACTTTTAAATGTATGTAATATATAAAATTATATAGATTTAATGATACGGAAACGCTATAAAATATACAGCAGGGAAACGATGTTGGCAAACAGGAAAGTTTGTTTTATGGCTTGTTAACTTACGATTAGAATACTACTTCGTAATCGGAGTTTTCAGTAACAATAAACAAGGCTGAAGGTCAGACGGAGAGCAGAAGAGGGGATGTAGAGGGCTAAGGGAGGAAAAAGCATAGGAGGTGATGGACAGAGAAACGGTGTAAGGTGGCTCTTACGTGAGAAAGACATTTTTACCAGTTTTAATAAATTATTGTCTCTTATTGATGTATTGAAGATAGTCAGGAGGTGCTGTAGTCCGTCGGAGAGTCGGAGAGCCTTTCCCACGCTGGCTGGCTAGGTGACGAAGCCACCATATGCCGCGCCTAGTGGGGTGGTGCTCGGCGCTGGACCGTAGCAACAAGCGTTAGCCTGGGAAATACACATGACGGGAAGTATCGCCGTTATGGCGCCAAAGTCTACGATTTTGTTTGTTTATATTTAATAATTAAAGTCATTTATGACACCATGAATACTAGGAGGAGCCTCTGGATGTTTAAAGATATTTATCATAATTTTGCCTCGTTAAAATTCACACCCGTTCATTAACAAATGCATATCTTTGTAAGTACGAATTTGATCGGAAATCCACGAACTGTGACGAAACTAGTAAGAGATACGGACTGCGCGCCAAAGTCGGCAGTCGGCGTTAAGAGCTGTTCCTGTCTTGTTCGATGGTAGCCATGCTCTCGGTTACGAGTAGTTTGTGACATGAGTGTTTCATTATTGATCTAATAGGAATAAAAGTGATATTATGGCATTCTCAATGTTAATTTCGAGTATATAGATACCCCAAAGTTGACCGACAGCAATTTCAGATAACTGGTTTCGACCGACAGAGACATCCAATGCGCCAATGAAGGATCTCCTCGGAACGACATTTACGAGAGCTGCACCCCGGACAGGTGGGAGGAAATCCGACGGCAAGACCCACCAAGGGGCATCAAGGAAGGTCCGAGTTACACTCGCAAATTCCAGGTGGAAATGTTGACCAGTCATACTGTAAGTCACATTTACCACCCTCTAAGGACTTGCGGCTAAGCTGAGTAATAACAGTATCAGTTTAGAAGCGACGGGCTCTTGCAACGGGGCAGTGAGATGAGAAAAGAGGGGGTGAGGAGAGGATGCACAGAGAGAGGGGGAAGGAGGAGGAGATGGAGAAAGAAATGGAGACAAGGAGATTAGGATGCATATCCGATAGCCACACGTATTATAAACGTGTGCTTTCTCTTTTCTTTCTTTTCCACTTAAGCACAATAAACCGCTGAAAAGCATGGCCGAGGACAGCCAGTTTTAGTAAAACTTGTTACATCTGCGAAAGAAAAAATTGCGGAAAGGTAGGGAGGGGATGGACTGTGGTAGGGGGATGTGACAGTGGATAGGAGGGGGAGGAGGGGAATGAGACGCACACACGCACATATATTTGGCAGTTGTGCCAGTGACTCATGATCATCTCGGTGCGATTCTGGCTATACATTATACAATTTCCCTAATGGGCTCTCAAAATTATAATTTCCGAACTGACGGACATCCTACAGGGGTTCCAATATGCTGACATTAGGGACGTACTAGGGTGGCTGAGCGCGGCAGTTAGAAACATGCCCGCTGAATTCGCTTTTCACTGGGATCAGGCAGCACATATTTCACGCCCCTCTTCCTGTGTTGCTACTCCGCGCTGCAAAGAGTAAGCATGAGCAGCAAGAAAGGAGCGATGCATGTCGGATTAGCCGCTACAGGCGGTACAGGCGCGCGTGTTTATATTTAACGCTTTTTGTGAGAGCGCAGCAGCGCCGGGCCGAGGTTTGCGCAGTCAGGGAGGTGTAGCCCTAATAACAGGCGGCAGCGGCGGATAATGCGCCAGCGGAGAGCGTATCTGGCGTGTTCCGGCGCGGCAGAATGGAGCAGATCTTCGTTAAGACCTGCGCTAAACCGCTTACCGCGGCCGTCTTGTTTATCCCCACCGCGCGGCGCTGGCGCCGGGATCTGCTGGCGCCAGCGCCGTATCGAGTGCGCGCATTAGCCCGCTGCTGCAGCTGGCGCCAGTGTGCTGCCCTCTGCACGACTGCGACCAACGTTATGCTCCCTTATCACATGTCGCGCCTTTCAGTGTATCACTATGGCCTTCGCTGCTCACTGACTCTGAGTAGAAACACGTGGCTTGCCGAGCTTGAAAAGAGTCTTCCCAAAAGAACCAAACATTCTTGAGTGCACTATACAAAATACTTTATATTACCTGGACCTAATGAGACACTAATAAATTATGCGGAAGAACTTCCTCTCCTTGTGGCTTTGATGAACCTTCTGCCAGGCAATTGATTGTAATTGGCCAAGTAACCATGTAGGTGTGGGTGTAACTTTCCATTTCTAAATGATAGAGCACAGAAATCAGTCGTTCTTTTCTCGTACGGCTCAAAAATTTATTCGTTGGTCGCTATTTTTGTAGCAGTACTGTTACTACATCTGGTATCGACCTACTGCCCAGCGCGGTAACGCCGACGTGTTATCCCGATTGCCAATAGTTACAGACGCACTGTTCGACTCTTCCCAACAGGCTTGAATGTTCATAGATGTGCAAAATGGTAATGTTATGGAAAGTTTTCCTGTTGACTTTCGTCGTATAGCCACAGCAACAGCTAACGACGCTATATAAATTGTTGTTTTGCGTTATGTCACTACGCAGTGACCTTTTAGACAACATAGTTGTATGGAGATAAACAGCGATTAATTTAATTATAGTCAATTATTCAAAATGACAGTCACAAGGGCATTATTTATTTTGCCGCCAACCGGTTTCAACCCGCGATGGGGACATCTTCAGGGCAATTTACACGGTAAAGTTATAATATTAGTAAGTAATCATGAACGTAATCTACAAGGAATTAATCAAAGTTAGATAAATAAACTTTGATTAATTGCTTGTAGCTTACGTACATGATTATACATATTATAACTTTACCGTGAAATTGCCCTGAAGATGTCCCCATCGCGGGTTGAAACCGGTTGGCGGCAAAGCAAATAGTGCGATTGTGACTGTCATTTTGAATAATTGACAACGACTTTTTGTCCAAATTGGTGTCATCTTGCTCCGCACTGAGAACGATATCTCGTGTTGTTGTTCCACATCCTTTACAGTCAGCTGTGCTACGACTTCTTCACCAAGGTCATTGGGGTATCGTACGGACAAAACAGTTAGCTCAACGTCACTGTAACTGTTTTGCAATTCATGCTGACATAACCAAGACTTGTTGTTCCTGTTCTGTGTGTGCAGAAAACCCAATCCGCACCACCGCAGAAAATTTTCTCTTGGCCTAAGGCGGCTTTCCCATGGAATCGCTTACATTTAGATTTCGCTGGTTAATTCTTGTTGACTCTTTTAGCAGTTTTGCATTTGTTGTTCGCATGTTATCAACAACATCGTCTGCTACCATCAAAGCCTTGTCTTCTATATTTTGAATAGAGGGATTGCCACAAGGCATTGTCACCGACACTGGACCTCTGTGTCTGCAGAGTTCGAAACCTTTTGTGAATCTAAGGGCATTCACCATTTGACTTCAGCACCGTTCTCTCCTCAATCGAACGGAGCCGCTGAAAGATTCGTTCGGATGTTTAAGTCGCAAATGTCTAATTGTTGCGTGCCTCTCAATCTCGCGAAGACGCTCTTTTGTTGTTTTTGTCTTCTTACCGATCGCAGCCCCGCGACGGTGTTTCGCCGGCTGAATTGTTGCATGGTCGTCCTCACAGAACTCTGATGAGTTTGTTGCATCCTCCGCACAGCGTTTCTTTGCCACGGCAGAACCACAAGTTCTGTCCAGATGATACTTTCAATTTTAGACATGTACGCGGTAATTGCCGATGGTTGAAAGGGCGTATTCTAGGCCACGCTATGTTTGTCATCTCAGGCTCGTCTGGTGAGGTGCACAGGCATCAGAATATGATGCGCGGGGTCTCTGCCACTTGCCCTATATTTCCAGTGTCGTCGCCGACGGGCTGCCTCGCAGGGACCTCTTCCTTGCTCTCCTCGCCCCTGGGTGGCAGCGCCCGTAGCTTCGCCTTTGCCACGCGACGACGCCCCAGCGTGGGCACCGTGTCTCGCACCGGAGTCGCCAGCAGTGCCAGCATCGCTGCGCTGACCGGATGGCCATATGGACCAGGTGCCTTCAAATGGGATAGTGCACAGCGAACTTCCGGTTAAGACGCCATCTGAGTTTCCAGTCCTTGTTGCCAGTCGGGTGCCCGACCCGATTGAGGTCGGTCGTTCGGTTCCTCCCATGGAGGTAGAATAAGGGGAGGTGGCGCTGCAGACTTACGCTGCACGTTGTTTTGAAGCCAGTGGGCGGGGCATGCCGCCATTTTGGATCCCCCAAAACATTAGCAGACCAGAGTCTACAATGGCTTCTTGGTCGTTATTTCTATCGTGTGCAGGCGATATTTGTTGTATATAGTAAATGTTACACTGTTTTAGTGAACAACACAGCATAAGGAACGCAACATCAAACATTTTTCTGGTCTTAAAAGCGCATTCGATACAGTAATACGACACGAAATTATGACGCTTTGGCCTCAGTACTGTAATTCCTTTTTGTTTGTACACTTTGAATAACCGAGAAGTATGAGCTATCAAAAGCGTGCTTTCGTAATCCATTTCTATTCACTTTCATTGTGTTTGTGTTGATAATTGATGAAGCCAGAACTCCAAAAGCAGTGATTGATAGTTTAGATTGGGTTGTTTGGGGGGAAGCGACCAAATAGCGAGGTAATCGGTCTCATCGGATTAGGGAAGGATGGAGAAGGAAGTCGGCCGTGCCCTTTCAAAAGAACCATCCCAGAATTTGCCTGGAGAGATTTAGGGAAATCACGGAAAACCTAAATCAGGATGGCCGGGTCGATAGTTTAGAGGCACCGATTTGTATTGGTTGCATTTTCAAGTCAAATGCTAATTCTAAATGTTGAAGTTTGCAGGAAACTTACCGTATTTCCTTTGGTGTCCCATTGATTTATGCAGGGATAAACAAGCCAGCTGTCATGTCAACAAACTGAAAGATTCATTAAATTACGAAGGAAAAGAACTGAATTTAAGATTGTTGGGCCCATTGGAGTTTACACATCTGCTTTGTTTTTAAATTACACCTACCAAGTGATATACAGTGCGGCAAATAACAGCAATTTACAGGGTAACACGACAACACAGTGATTAATGTAATGATCTAAATAGCCTGGACTTAGATGGAGAACTTTGCTTTAACAAATATGTAACCGTTTAAGTAGTTATAATTTAACCACTATAACAGGTGTTCCACACATTCTGCTGAAGATGTTTTTTTAACTACATGTAGTTACATAACTTTTATATTAAATTATTGCATTTTAAAACAGTACTCCCAATTTCTAGGATATTTCTTGCCAGGACTTTTCAATTACTTGCGAATAAGCAAACAACGAAAACCAAGTGTATTGCTCGCCTCCAGAGAGCTCTTCACCTTGGATTGATAGGATATCTAAAGTCAAATCACAGAAATAAAACCATATTGTAAAACTTTTCAGTGCGTTAGAATTTCAAGTATATATAAGAAAATAGCGCTTAAATAAGTCCACTTACGAATGAAATGTGATTTGTTTAAACTTTAGACTACAATCAGAACGATCAGTACACCCGTAAGCGACGCAAGCAAGCATATTTTTTTTATCAAAACACTTCACTACTACACGGAACCAAACCACCAGAAGCGAATGTTTTGGGGTAGCTAACGCGGCCTCATGTTGACGTGGACCCTGGAGTAGGTTTCCATGCGTTTCCTGTCTCCCCTTGGTCCGAATAGCAGGGTGCGGGTGTGTATGCTACGCCTGCAGTCAGGCTCCCCACATCCTCACCTACGTCAGCATGGGGTCCTCAACCCGGCGGTCGTAAACCATATCCAAACGTCGTTCACAGATTTGCGGGTCAGGAATGTGGTATCAACATTCGATACCACTCTTGTTAGGGGCTGCAGTTATCGACCGCGGTCCGTACTAATATCGCTGCACCCCCGAGTCAGACTAGCGACACTTCTGCCGCTCCGCGGCTTTCAACTAGTCATTAGCGTGCGTTCGGCCACTCTCGCTCAGTACGTTAAGTAGGAAAGTTGTATAGCCTTCAGCTAATAGGAAGAAACCTCTAACAACGCGCTTAGTTAAAGTATGGCCTATGTGATGCCTCTATAGTCCTGTGTTTGTAATTATATTCCTCTCGACTATAAAGACTCCTGTACCACCAGTTAAGTACAATATACTATTTTTTACCAACGACTTCTACTTATTTTAGTCGCTGTAGACCCAGACCATGCAGCCAGCTTCTTATCGCCTTCACTGACAAACCTGCTGTATATGCAAAGAAGAGATTTGTATGTTTCTATTTAGCAATGGCCACCAGTCATTCACATAGGTTAAAGCACAATAAAACAACAAGTATCACAAAAATAGGTGGCTGACAGTTAAATTAATGGATGAGCTGCGTGAGTAGTTCTCTTACTTGAGTATCAAAAACCATTAGGCTTCAATAGAACACAAGTCAAAATTATAACACGTATCTTATGTAGGAACGTCGCAGATATACATCTCTCACAGCCTTGAGAATCATAAAGAAACTTTTTTATGATACCTAACAGCAACGCATCCATCCATATATCAGTGCAGTTATTATAACAAAACTTGTTTATGGTACCTAACAGCAACTTATACTTTGATATCAGCGTGTATCATTGAATTAATAAAATACTAAAACGTTTACTTCGTTAGGAATAGGAAGGTAGGGCAGAGGGTGTGTTACTGTGAACAGTTCAGTGACCGGGTTGTTCTAATCAGAATCGACAGCAGACCAATACCGACAACGATAGTTCAGGTATACATGCCGACGTCGCAAGCTGAAGATGAACAGATAGAGAAAGTGTATGAGGATATTGAAAGGGTAATGCAGTATGTAAATGGGGAGGAAAATCTAATAGTCATGGGCGACTGGAATGCAGTTGTAGGGGAAGGAGTAGAAGAAAAGGTTACAGGAGAATATGGGCTTGGGACAAGGAATGAAAGAGGAGAAAGACTAATTGAGTTCTGTAACAAGTTTCAGCTAGTAATAGCGAATACCCTGTTCAAGAATCACAAGAGGAGGAGGTATACTTGGAAAAGGCCGGGAGATACGGGAAGATTTCAATTAGATTACATCATGGTCAGACAGAGATTCCGAAATCAGATACTGGATTGTAAGGCTTACTCAGGAGCAGATATAGACTCAGATCACAATATAGTTGTGATGAAGAGTAGGCTGAAATTCAAGACATTAGTCAGGAAGAATCAATACGCAAAGAAGTGGGATACCGAAGTACTAAGGAATGACGAGATACGTTTGAAGTTCTCTAACGCTATAGATACAGCAATAAGGAATAGCGCAGTAGGCAACACAGTTAAAGAGGAATGGACATTCTAAAAAGGGTCATCACAGAAGTTGGGAAGGAAAACATAGGTACAAAGAAGGTAGCTGCGAAGAAACCATGGGTAACAGAAGAAATACTTCAGTTGATTGATGAAAGGAGGAAGTACAAACATGTTCCGGGAAAATCAGAAATACAGAAATACATGTCGCTGAGGAATGAAATAAATAGGAAGTGCAGGGAAGCTAAGACGAAATGGCTGCAGGAAAAAATGTGAAGACATCGAAAAAGATATGATTGTCGGAAGGACAGACTCAGCATACAGGAAAGTCAAAACAACCTTTGGTGACATTAAAAGCAACGGTTGTAACATTAAGAGTGCAACGGGGATTCCACTGTTAAATGCAGAGGAGAGAGCAGATAGGTGGAAAGCATACATTGAAAGTCTCTATGAGGCTGAAGATTTGTCTGATGTGATAGAAGTAGAAACAGGAGATTTAGAAGAGATTGGGGATCCAGTATTAGAATCGGAATTTCAAAGAGCTTTGGAGGACTTACGGTCAAATAAGGCAGAAGGGATAGATAACATTCCATCAAACTCTAAAATCAGTAGTGGAAGTGACAACAAAATGACTGTTCACGTTGTGTACAATATATGAGTCTGGCGACATTCCATCTGACTTTCGGAAAAGTATCATCCACACAATTCCGAAGACGGCAAGAGCTGACAAGTGCGAAAATTATCGCACAATCAGCTTAACAGCTCATGCATCGAAGCTGCTTACAAGAATAATATACAGAAGAATGGAAAAGAAAATTGAGAATGCGCTAGGTGACGATCAGTTTGGCTTTAGGAAAAGTAATGGGACGAGAGAGGCAATTCTGACATTACGGCTAATACTGGAAGCAAGGCTCAAGAAAAATCAAGACACGTTCATACGTTTTGTCGACCTGGAAAAAGCGTTCGACAATATAAAATGGTGCAAGCTGTTCGAGATTCTGAAAAAAGTAGGGGTAAGCTATAGGGAGGGACGGGTCATATACAATATGTACAACAACCAAAACAACCAAGAGGGAATAATAAGAGTGGACGATCAAGAACGAAGTGCTCGTATTAAGAAGGGTGTAAGACAAGGCTGTATCTTTTCGCCTCTACTCTTCATTCTGTACATCGAGGAAGCAATGATGGAAATAAAAGAAAGGAGTGGAATTAAAATACAAGGTGAAAGGATATCAATGATACGATTCGCTGATGTCATTGCTATCCTGAGTGAAAGTGAAGAAGAATTAAATGATCTGCTGAACGGAATGAACAGTCTAATGACTACACAGTATGGTTTGAGAGTAAATCGGAGAAAGACGAAGGTAGTGAGAAGTAGTAGAAATGAGAACAGCGAGAAACTTAACATTAGGATTGATGGTCACGAAGTCAATGAAGTTAAGGAATTCTGCTAGGCAGTAAAATAACCAATGACGGACGGAGCAAGGAGGACATCAAAAGCAGACTCGCTATGGCATAAAGGCATTTCTGGCCAAGAGAAGTTTACTAATATCAAATACCGGCCTTCATTTGAGGAAGAAATTTCTGAGGATGTACGTCTGGAGTATTGCGTTGTATGGTAGTGAAACATGGACTGTGGGAAAGTCGGAACAGAAGACAATAGAAGCATTTGAGATGTGGTGCTATAGACGAATGTTGAAAATTAGGTGGACTGATAAAATTAGGAATGAGGAGGTTCTACGCAGAATCGGAGAGGAAAGGAATATGTGGAAAACACTGATAAGGAGAAGCGACAGGATGATAGGACATCTGCTAAGATATGGGGGAATGACTTCCATGGTACTATAGGGAGCTGTAGAGGGCAAAAACCGTAGAGGAAGACAAAGACTGGAATGCGTCAAGCAAATAATTGAGGACGTAGGTTGCAAGTGCTACTCTGAGATGAAGAGGTTGGCACTGGAAAGGAATTCGTGGCGGGCCGCATCAAACCAGTCAATAGACTGATGACAAAAAAATAAATAAATAAATAAAAAAATAAAAATAAAAAAATAAACGTTTACACAAAAGTTGAACTGATCTGCTTTGCGAAAACTCTGGAAAATTGATTCAAGTTATTAATAGGCGGCATATCTGTAGTTGTGCAGACAGGCATTGTAATTTCTCTAGCAGTTATTTGACATACAGCCTCTGTACCTAGCATAATTTTCATCTTGTTGCCATATAGTACAGATGTTCGGTGGTAACACTGGTGTTTGGGGTTATGCTCTCACATACATACATACACAAAATTCATCAATTATACATATTCCATCATTTCATTATCTTATATATTAGGCCGTACGGTACGTGTCTGTGTGTCAGTTCGTACACTTGTCAGTGGAGAGGCATGGTGAAGTACAGTAACAGCAAAGTTTCGTTTTGATAGTGCTCATTGTTATCATTTGGAAAGACGGGAGAAAAGTGGTAGTAACGTTCTGTGGGTGTTCGAGTGAGTAACAGACACGACAAGTGTTCCTGTTTGTTTGATAAGACGGTAGATAGCCAAAGACGCTCGACCTGAAATAGTACAGCCTTTGAGGAGGTCGCTCTGACATGTAGAAAGCTTTACTGCGACAAACGAATGAGAAACTTCTCTCACAAAAATCTTCCTACTAATTATGTTAAGCTAAATTAACCTATACTTTCAACGTTTCATGATATCCTCCAAGCCAGACATTTAGCAGCCCCAATGGAGTGCTATCGTAATTCGTGACAATATACGGCGCAGTTGATCATCTCTAATTAATGAACCACAATAAGTATACAAAACTTTAATTAATTGCTTATTACGTTGCAATTACGCCTCCGAACATAGAGTAACTCTTATTAAACTATGCAGTGCTGCTTGTTTTTGATACCGTCACGTAAACGCTTGTGAATGATAACTACATATTCATATTGTCACGCTGCAACGCAGTCCTTGCTATGAAGTTTCCGCTTACTTAGCACATGAAACTGGTTGTATACGATGTATTGTCTAGTGTAAATATGTATTGTAAATAATGTGTTTAAATTATGTAATATTTAAGACCGCAAAGTCAGGGCATATTTAGTTAACGTCGAAGTCAGAGAGATTGTTTTGTCGTGCCGCTGGGCGCGGGATCACGCCAGAGGGCAGTAGTAGCAGTGACGCCGTGCTCGGAGTAAGACGTACAGTCGAGTGCTGCTGGTGCTAGCTGTCTTACACCTAACGGCTAGCGTGTGGATCTAAGTACGACGGGAAAGTGAAGGTCGGCATATCTGGAAGTTATTATGGATTAATGGGCAAAGTGCTGAAGAAACGAGGACTTAAATGTGAAGCGCACTGTGGGCCCAAGTCGCAACAGTTATAGCCCGCTGCCACATTGTGTCGCCGCCGTGGACTTCCGTCGATCCACCAACAACGAGAGAAGTAAGATCTACGTAATGTGCGTAGGATAAAATTGTAGAAGGCTTGCGTGACTGTGCTTTTCTCTGAAGTTGAACAATTAATAACAAGCACTTTATAATCGAAGTGTTGCAGTTACATTCCACCCGGCAATAACACCAAGTCGTTTCCTTCCGATCCTTACCTTATTGAATCGGGTGTGTCACGCCATTATCAAGAGAAAATATATTAATTATCAGATTATTTGCATAGACTGTGAAGAGTAAATTTCAGACTGTTTTGGACGATTAGTTATCGTAGTTAACTGTTGCACTTAATAAGCTTACGCCAACCGTAGTAACTTAATAATAGACCGAAGTAATAAATTTGATTATTAAGATTTATTTCAATGCATATTCAGCTGAAGTTAGTTCAAGAATATTTCAGGAAACTATAAAGCTTATTCCACCTGACAATCGCCCAGTTCATGATTTACTATCATTCAAAACATAGTTAATAAATTATTGGCAATATATTTCATAATCAGTAGATTAAACTGCGCAAAGTACGTAATTTTAAAGACAGAATGACAGTCAATTATTCAAAATCTCGTTACATAATTATCTATGTTGTTAGCATTGGAGTTATCTGACAAATTATGAACAAAATAATTATCAAAATATTTATTGAAAGTTAACCGTTAATGTTTAAGTGTAGTTAGTTGACGTTATTTTGTATGACTACTGAGCCTGACAGAGCACTTACGTAGAAGTTCCCGTTCCACTTGCTGCGCTACAAACAGGTAAACTTTATTTTTGACACAATTATTCCGTACTTAACAGAACTGTCGCTCATCAGTTGAGCTGGTGACCGATTTTTTTTATTGCTTTTACAACTTAATCATTTCTTTCGGCAAAATTTCCACTGGAAAAATTTATTTACAAATTATTTCCATTATTTCATTTACCGATCGTTATTGAATGAAATTACTCATTCAATAACGATCAAGTTATGTCTCCTGTTTCCCGTAGAATAATCATTATTTACTTCGGATGCCTTATCCAGACACGGGTCAAAATTCATATTTCACGGTTATTGTTAACTTGTAATTTCGCAAATCCCGGGAAGTAGGGGGATGTTGTAATATATTGGAACTACAGTGCTCAAAAGAAATAGTGGAACAGATCTTTGGTTCTCTGGGCGTCTGCTCTACTCCATTGAGCAATAATTGAGGACCAGGTGTGTTATCAAGTTATTCCTTTAGCTTTCACAAATTAAGTACCCAACAAAACTTCATTACATCCTCGATCCTTTACATAAAATGAACTGATATGTCAAACAGGTGTCGAAAGCTAAATGGGAACAGTCAACTTTCCCATCATCCTGGGTGCCTTGCATTGGACATTGGGAGCTTCAGTAACGTGTATGCCCTCCCTGAGTGTTTATCACTGCCTGCAACCTATGTGGCACGCTCCGTGTAAGTCTTTGGAGGTTTGATTGTGGGGTCACACTAAGGTATCTATTCTCATTATTCAATGAGAGCCCATGACACTTCTTAGGGAGTCTGTAGTGGAACAGGATGACAATGAACACGTCGTAAAGCACGTACTACATATGCAGCATAGCGTTAGGTCGGCACTCACCGCCGGACGTTCCATCATCTCGATATCCAGGCTTCACAAGACAACTCTGCTGACGCTCGCCACATAGGCCCTGGCATTAGAAGGAATTAAGGGACAACACCGTATGCCTCAGCCACGACATGGTCCAATGGTCCAACAGAATCTATTCGAGGTACTGCATAGCGATAAGGCGACCACGGATGACGACAAGATCCGTACGGCTGTCAACGCGGAAGCCTCCCGACAACATTACTGAACTTACGAAATCTGTCTGATCTGGCTTGGCATATACTGCTCACCACGTGTATGTGCACAAGAACACGACTATCACCTTGTGTCAGAAGATATCTGGCCTCGTTTGTGATTAACACCTTCGCCAGTGACCAAGTTGGCGGTTGATATGGGAACGGTAGAACTGGAGGCAAGGTGCAAATGTTGTGTCAAGCGGGATACTCGTACGAGACATCTGGATCGTAAACCCCTTTCTCATAAACTGTTCGTGATCGGACATAGCGGCTCCAGCGGCCCTTCTGACATCGTCTTGCATTGCTGTGGCGGAACCCGTACGACGCCGCTACGTAAAGATGTCGAGATATCGGTCTTCATGTGGGATTGTGATACGTGACAGACATTGTTCAACTATCCTTGTGTACTGACCTGTCTCCCTGTAGCGTGTCCACAACCTATGGACTACATACGGAGAGGAATTGGTATCTACAGCAACATAACCGAAAGTCTACCCATTTGGATAAAACAGAACGGCCTTGCAACTTGCACTACATTGAGATGTCGTACTGCATGTGTCTGGTTGAATCCAGTGTCCAAAAATGACAACTTCCATAAGCGTACATCCCTAAAAAACATAGAGGCACCGGTATTTTAATTGTTGCCTATACTGAGGGAGAAGATCTCAAGCACTGCTCTAAGGTGACAGGTACCTCGTGCACCAAAACATCCCGGACGTTGATATACGTGTTACGGTAAATATTTTGAACAGTGTATAAAACTTAATGTCATTTTATGCATAGTGGTCGCTGCAGTGTTCGAGGTACCATACTTAATTAACAATTTTACACTAATTATCAACTAATTCCATTACCAACTGGTACCATTCCAATTAACAGATCAGTGTACATACAACCACTTACATTTTATCCATACATGAAGAAGTCGCCGTACGTACCTACACTCAATTCAGTTTATGACCGTTAAAAGACCTGAAGGAACTGAACTCAAGATTTTATCGGATCGCCTTGGTAGCTCGAGTGATCGTTTTGCCCATCCGTCGATTGTCAAAGTAAAGGAACTGGAATGTGTTATTTTGTGCGGCGTCAGTAGCTAGTAGTTATCGGGATTTTCGTTTTCCTGTGACACAGACTTATTTAGACATATACTGCTGGCTTATGTAACATCTGTTTGTGGCTGAACATCAACTTTCAGCCTCTGTTATTACACAGATAGCAACTTTCTGTGGTATCATTAATTCGATTTCTAATTATACAGTGGGAGCTTTGTGGTGGAGCTGTAAATACTCGTATTTGCAGATGCTAGTAACCAGTCCGACTTATCCATGATTCTTGCTGTTACAGTTGCCTAGTATTTTAAGGCTTCAGATGTTTTACAGTGTGTACTTAAATTATAGGATATAACCATGCTGAAATACTTTCAATATTCTGTCAATAGTGAAGTACCTTTAAAGAAGTGGTTAATGTGAAGTACATTCGCGTACTGCATTATAGATTTTAATCTTTCACTTAATGTATTCACTTTTAAGGGATAATGCGGTAATATGTTACTACACGTAACCATCGATGAACTCATTTGAGATACACATTATCCCTCTATAATCTGATAGGTAAGTAGTCCATCAATCAGTACGATAATCGTCGTGACTACAGGACAAAATCAATCTCGCAAAGACAAGATCGACATCATATCAGATGCCTTTCCATTTCGAAGACTGGAATATTATATGGTATATGTGCAGAACTTGAAAAGGTACTAGCTGCGTATGTTTGTTGAGTTTGCAACGCACATAGCTCTACTTCAGACAGCTACGCTACGTTTATTTTTACCCCAATCCTTGCTCATGGACAAAGCGTAATTAGACTGCAAAATATGGCCCGATAGATCAATTTTATAGCGATGCATTTGTCACATTATTGGTATAGGATAATGTAATGATTTCAACAGTGTCGTAAATCTGTCATTAGTGGACAATGTCGCCCGTTCCACCATCTAGAGACCGTGTTCACTACGTGAGGGGATACTGTTTCTGAGGTCCACTTCTTTGGCCCGTCTGTAGTGTTCCCACTTGACACGAAATCGCTACATATGCCTTTTGACGCACATATTGCTCGAACTGTATCACTACGGCAAGCACAATAGTAAAATTTCATAATTTACTGGATTAAGTCAGCTGTTTCCATTGAGTACGAATTTGGTGAAGACTTTATAGTAACAATTCTGCAGGAGAATATAAAATACAATCAACTACT
The DNA here is from genome assembly GCF_023897955.1 of Schistocerca gregaria. Taxonomy (NCBI): domain Eukaryota; kingdom Metazoa; phylum Arthropoda; class Insecta; order Orthoptera; family Acrididae; genus Schistocerca; species Schistocerca gregaria. The sequence goes on from NC_064921.1 coordinate 662,117,370, forward strand.
TTACAAGAAGCAGGGCTATGCAGAATGCTTTATCATATGAACCAACAGCACTTTCCAGTCGTAGAGAGACTGTCACAATATCCATCTTTGAATGAGCTGTAATCTCTTTGGCAAGGATAGTCACTGTACTTGTTTCAGCCCCAATGTAACCAATACAGATTAGCCCATCATTCAGTTCTGACGGAGAGATGTATTGTCAAATAGCTACATTCATAATTATATGAAGCTAAAGTAAGTTCTCAAGTTGCCAAGATGTTTAGCGACGTACCAAACATCGCGCCAGTGTCCAGGATTAAATTCCTGGGCTCGTGACAGTGTCTCATGGAGTGAGGGAATGCGGTACTGTTGAGAGTGAACCGTCGATTGGATGGTGGAATTAAGCCTAGCGGTCCCTTCTGTGCTATTCGAGAGGAGTAAGTTATGAGTCGGTACGAGGTTTCCTATCCTCTCATTTTTATACAACACGAACGTGACATCGAACTGTGCATACATCCTCTTAAGACGCAACTACCATACGTCGCAGGTATTAGTGACATTGTGTGCAGAGAAAGAAAACACCGATTCGGTGGCTGCACAAAACTTCTTAGTATCCCAGCTAATAATGCTGCACGACTCTTCTTGTTTTTAGTGACAAAACAGACCGGGAGAGACAAACCTTAACAACAGGCACCTGGAAGCATTGGATTAGTGCCGTTATTTCATAGAAAGGAGGTAAGAGACCTGATCGCACCTCCGAACTGCCTATGCCTGTAAGATGGCAGCCTTGGAAAACACAGTTCACATCACTCCAGATCAAAACCATAAGTTTCTTCATATGAACTTAACAGAAAAATAACCACACAGATAATCATTTCATTTTGTAGTGTACGAAAAATCAATGGGAATCCACTGAATGTTACCAAATTTTTTAGTCATTTATGGTGACAGCCTGTCTTGAAATTTTCCTTATAATTGTTTCATCACAGAACTGACTGCCTCCATAACATTCGTAGGTAGAGGCATGGAAAAATACTCAAAATACGGTCTCTGATATGGTGGGAAATGTCACAAATCTCCAAGAAGCATGTACCACATTGCAACTTTTGAAACATTCATGTTGCGTAATTCAAAAATCTGAAATCCCTTTTGCAACTCTCTGACAGCTTGTGTTTGTAAAACTGGAAACCAGAAATGGAAAAACGTTGTTAAAGTAAAGGAAGAAAAAACATTCGTGGCCGAATTATTTACAAAATGGTTAAATTTCATATACCGTTTCGAATATACTACATAAAAAGGCTTGAAGTAGAATTATTATTCACTATAGAGTTCGAAAAATGTTTTGCTTAAGTAAATTGAGAAATTAATTTTTGAATGAGGTGGTTCCACTTTTGGAGATGGTAGTGAAATAAAATTGGTCTAGCGATTGACCTGCAAATAAGAACGCCTCACGTTGGGTAGATATAATGAAATACGTTGAATGTGTAGTTGATACATAAATGATCCAAAGTTGCGTGGGGAAACGCCCTAAAATAAACTGACAGATTTGTATTCAGATGAGATCGTCCCACAATGGGTCCCAAAATTTAAGAATGTGAATTAGGAAATTAGCATAATAGAAGCTTGTGCCACTCTGGATGCCAAAATATCGTGAAAACAAACTGGTTGATGAATTGAAAACAAGATTTCCCCACACTTACGACAAAACAATAACTCAGGAAGCTTTGAGATAATATGTAAATGGGGACCGCATAGGGAGCCAAAATGTAGTACATTAAATTAAAAATGCTAATTACAAAGGGGCGTTTACATTTACTATTATTATTATCTTTCATCAACCAACAATACAAATGTAGTGTCATTTTTAATTTGTCTGGGAACAGACATGACTCAATAATTGAGTTATGATGAGTGTGGTGGGACGTAGATTACCCACTTCATCTGCCCACTTGACAGATTCTGCGGTACACACATCCAGTGGCGGCTTGTGTGATGTCCATACGATATGCCGATGTCCTCTAGTGGCATCCAGCTGTTGGTTGACAGCTGCCAGTCTTCATCGTCCTTGTTCCGCGGCTCACTCGGTTGTGTGTACCGTTTTAGCTGAAGTTCCAGAGTTTGTTCACCTTAAAAACAAAACGGGATCAGGATCCTTCGTGGAGTCCATTAAGAAAGCATCTCTTATATGGTGGTGAGGTTAGCGACTGAACCATCAGGAACGGCATACAATGTAAACCCATTAATGAAGCCGAGGAATTTAAAATTTATTTGTCAGGAGCTGGTGCCTCCCGTTTCCCATCATTTTCATAACCCTCTAATGGGAGAACATTTAGGCCACTATAAAACCTTGGAAAAAGTTGAGACTCACCTCACTTGGCGCAATTTGTATAAGGATATCAGTGGTGAATGTGAAGGCTGTAAGAAGGCTAAACCCAGTAATTGTCTTTTATAAATTATAGAGCGCAGCAATCAGTCGTCCTATTTTTGCAGGTTTTATTTAACAAACCCAGATTTCGGCTAGTGCGTAGGCATTATCAATACACTATTTTCTAGTCTGACTGCGTGTAAGTTCCCTGTTGTTAGGCGGTCAGTCACAGCTCTTTGAATACTACTGTATAATCAGTAACAGTCCTGTGAAGGTGTTTTTACAATCCGAATGTGAGGAGTACTCTATGGATAAACTCTTCATCGATTACATAGGGTCTCTGAAAAAAGCAGAGGAAGAGACGGATAATATACAATATGTACAACAGCCAAGAGGGAAGAGTAAGACTGGACGATCAAGAACTAAGAGCTCGGATTAAAAAGGGTGTAAGACAAAGATGTAGCCTTCCGCCCCCACTGTTCAGTCTGTACATCGAGGAAGCAATGATGGAAATAAAAGAAAGGTTCTGGAGTGGAACTGAAATCCAAGGTGAAAAGACATTAGTGATACGATTCGCTGATGACATTGCTATCCTGAGTGAAACTGAAGAAGAATTACATGATCTGCAGAACGGAATGAACAGTCTAATGAGTACACAGTATGGACTGAGAGTAAATCGAGGAAAGAGGAAGATAATGAGACATAGTAGAAATGAGAACAGCGGGAAGCTGCACATCAGGATCGATTGGCATGTAGTCAATGAAGTTAAAGGAATTCTGATACCTATTAAGGAATTCTGATACCTAGGCAGCAGAACAACCAAAGACGGAAGGAGGAAGGAGGACATAGAAAACAGACTAGCACTAGAGAAATGGGCATTCCTGACCAAGAGAATTCTACTAGCGTCAAACATTGGATTAATCTGAGAACTAGATTTCTGAGAATGTACAGTCGTGCTCAAATGTATCCGAACAACCTGAATTGCATTTCGCCTGATTCGCATACAACCCATATAACGCAGCTGTCTAGCAGGTCCTCTAATCCCTCCTTGGTACAGTCGTTTGACTATTGACAATTGTTCCAGCAAGTCATCACTAGAAAACGCTGCTCTGTATCGCAATAACTCAAGATATAATACCACGATACTAGAAATATCAGGGAACACCTTATCACAGATAAGACTGACCTGACGGCTTGTAAGCTCACATTTATTGGAATAAATGACATACCTCAAATGTTACCACTCTCATTATTACGTCAGATGGGTAATTCACGTAGTAAGTTCGTCGTATTCATGATTTACTCTTCAAAGTAGCATACCGTACTTCTTATTTAAAACAAAATGACATTAAAAATTTAAGTTATTCACGAGCAGCTAGTTGAGAAAACATATGAACTTTCAAATGACACGACGAACCGTCTCGTTTTCCATATGGATTCAAACACAAGGCTTGCAGACTAAGATTTCGTGACTGACGGAAACTAACAGTCATTCCAGACTAGGCATACAGAGACGGATATACCTCGATTTTACATGGTATCAGTTAGCAAATATCAACTTTAAATTACATAACGTAAACATTTTTAACGGACGCGAATTCCTACCCAGCATCTGTTGTCCCTGTTAAAGAACTACGAGAGATGTTAAATATTGCTTCTTCACAAGTAACTTACTTGAAATGCCGTGAGGTAAAGCTTTGTGTTGGACAGGGATTCGAACCCAGAACATAATCGGATCGTTATCGAAGCACAATCAAATGTGATATATCGGATTTTCTCGGCAGTAGCTAGATAGTTTAACTGAAATGACGAGACGAAAAATTAACTTTTTCCTTCCAAGGACTCCAACCCGGCAACTATCGCTGTTATATTATAGAGAAAACGAATGTTAAACGGGTTCGTTACACCAGCAGCGACATGTGAGCAAGTTTGCACTAGAAATAATATGACGAAGAGTTCAGTGCTGTCTGGGAATCGAACCCTACACATATCGTTGTTGACTACACACAGAGACGTCAGCTGCCGAATTTTTCTCCACCAGCAGCTCGGAATAACATCCTTGAAGTTACAGCGATCTCGCGAATAGTTATATGTCTCGCTGGGAGTCAAAAACGTCAGATATCGTTAGTGTTGACAACGAATGAAAATGCATTAAAAATCAAAATTGTTATCCGCCAGCAGATAGTGTTCTCATGCTAGAGCTTGATAAACTAAACTAAAAGAAACCTTACGAAAATTGTCCAATGTATTATAAGAAATGAAATAAAACTACCCACGATACCCTACGACGAAAGTCTGTTTTAATAAAACTGAATATCTGTACACAAGCGCGCCTCTGTCAGGACGAATTAGTAAAATACTACTAACTTAGATTTCGATTGGGTCTGTGTTTAATTGGTCTGCTGTGTCATACTCAACAGGTATGCAAATGTGGCATTTCATAAATAAAGTTATGTATTCCTAGAAACCCAAAATTTGCTTGTCAGCAGCGGAAAGAGGGGTTAACTGTTGAGCAGCATTGTAACTTTTTCACCATTGCACTATGAGCTGAGAGTATTTTTTTGCTATTTGCTTGTCGAGGTTTGATCTGACTGCTTGTAGCTCTTTCACAGACGGGATAAAAACGTTAGTTAGCGAGACTGGAACCGCGAACCATAACAGACGCTTTTCCACGGGCCAGCACGCCACTACAAGGCCAGCGAATAAGTATGTGTCGTACATTCCTTTTACAAGGCTAATATTGGTTAGAACTCGTAATCCGCTATTTAAAGGACGATATTAGTTGCGATTTCTACGTGCATCGACTTTCTTATCCTCTAAACGGTAAATTTACAATCTTTTGTTACACCTCAAGCGATAACAACTCAGATTATCAATGGAAATGACAGGAAATATCAAGTGAACTTAAAGGCCTAATTCCGTGAACACCATGAAGTAACTAGTCGATGACAGTGTTGGCAAAGATACCTTGCTCTGTTGGCAAATCTCAGCTACAGTACCAGCAGGAAGAAGACCAACCGATGTGATCCTGCAGTGGGCTGGGAAGCGACCATAGTTGGCGTCTCAGAGACGCGGGTGATACGGCCTGGAATATGTAATGCGTCTGATTCGAATTTCTGTAACTAGGTTTAGGGACTGGAGCGTAGTTACTAATAATACTCAGAACTGACAGGTACAAGTATCATAAATCAGCAACTCTAATTGTTGATTGTATATTTCTTTCGTAACTGTGCGCAAAACTAAGAAACTCATTCATGGTCGTTTTCGTGCCTCGCCGATAGTCGAGCACAACAAACAAAAAGAGAGAGAGAGAGAGAGAGAGAGAGAGAGAGAGAGAGAGAGAGAGAGAGAGAGAGAAATAAAAAAGAATGAGAGAGAGGATAAAAAACTGTTGTACAGAAATTGAATACTGGTATGTAAAGAAACCTTTCATTAAAATGACACTTTACACATCATTACGAAATGTCGTATTCATGATCTATGGAAAAAGTATTAATCTAATCTAATCTAATCATATCATATTGCTGACTAGCCATGAACAGTCATGAATTACCGAAATTTTGGCCTATATAAGTAATTAAATCCAAACCGAAAATAAAAGACGACACTTTTTGTAATAAACCGAGACTCCTATCAAGGCCTTTTCATCTCTGTTAACTAACCACGGAAGATGTCTGATACACCTCAATAAAGAAGTAACAAAGTGTGTATGCATTTAACGTTGAAGCGCATGATACGAAATGCTGTGACGGAGATTCAAACACGACACGTAATCAGATTGTTAACTAAGAAAAATCAAATGTTACGTATCGGTTTTTCTTGCCAGCTGCTAGGTGTTTGGATCTAAAGTAAGGATACAAATTTTTTTGCCTGAGCGCAATCGAAACCCACTGCTATCGTTCTTCTTTATCGTCCACGAATATAGTCTAAGGATGAACTGCTTACTCACCAACAGTAAGATGTGTGCGTGTTTGACCAGAAGTTCCTGGCAACACATGAACAGACATTAAAAATTCACGTTAATTTTCACTAGCAGGCCGGTGTGCACGTGATAGGGCTTGAAATGAAATTATGAATAATATTGTACTGGATGAAGATTCGGAGCCACATAGGTACCTTTGGAGGAGACCGAGGGAATATTGCAGTCTTGGGAAAAGGAACGAAATGATTGAACTATACTGTTCCGAGAGAGTCAGATCCTCGAAAGAGGAGATAGGAATTCGAATCACAGTCCAGCACCAAATTTTTTAAAGTCTCTAGTTCAATGAAGTACAATTAAAATAAGAGCCCTGTTCCTTTAAATGGCTATCGGTTCATCAAATAAAATAAAATTTTCAAATGTAAGTAAGTTTACTGGCGACACTATTTCTGTTGCCCATGACCTGCACCTATGTCATTTCCCAACGTAAACCGGCTCTGCCCATTTGGTAATGAAGGAACGTTATGTATAATGCGTATTCTAGATTATAACATCATACTCTTGAGGTTACCAGAGGTAAAGTAAATCTGTTTGAACCTCTTAAAAGTAAATGAATGAATCCACGCAATGTTCTTGTGCTAGTTCGTTCCACCAGACCATTGTGGCCACATTTCCCAAACCCAGGCGTGTGCTGAAACGGATGATGTACTTTTTTTTGGTCATCAGTCTACTGACTCTTCATCTCAGAGTAGCACTTGCGACCTACGTCCTCAATTTGCTTGACGTATTCCAGTCTCTGTCTTCCTCTACAGTTTTTGCCCTCTACAGCTCCCTCTAGTACCATGGAAGTCATTCCCTCATGTCTTAGCAGATGTCCTATCATCCTGTCCCTTCTCCTCATCAGTGTTTTCCACATATTCCTTTCCTCTCAGATTCTGCGTAGAACCTCCTCATTCCTTACCTTATCAGTCCACCTAATTTTCAACATTCGTCTATAGCACCACATCTCAAATGCTTCGATTCTCTTCTGTTCCGGTTTTCCCACAGTCCATGTTTCACTACCATACAACGCAGTACTCCAGACGTACATCGTCAGGCCGGTATTTGATATTAGTAGACATCTCTTGGCCAGAAATGTCTTTTTTGCCATAGCGAGTCTGCTTTTGATGTCCTCCTTGTTCCGTCCGTCATTGGTTATTTTACTGCCTAGCAGAATTCCTTAACTTAATTGACATCGTGACCGTCAATCCTGATGTTAAGTTTCTCGCTGTTCTCATTTCTACTACTTCTCATTACCTTCGTCTTTCTCCGATTTACTCTCAAACCATACTGTGTACTCATTAGACTGTTCATTCCGTTCAGCAGATCATTTAATTCTTCTTAACTTTCACTCAGGATAGCAATGTCATCAGCGAATCGTATCATTTATATCCTTTCACCTTTTATTTTAATTCCACTCCTGAACCTTTCTGTTATTTCCATCATTGCTTCCTCGATGTACAGATTGAAGAGTAGGGGCGAAAGGCTACAGCCTTGTCTTACTCCCTTCTTAATACGAGCACTTCGTTCTTGATCGTCCACTCTTATTATTCACTCTTGGTTGTTGTACATATTGTATATGACCCGTCCCTCCCTATAGCTTACCCCTACTTTTTTCAGAACCTCGAACAGCTTGCACCATTTTATATTGTCGAACGCTTTTTCCAGGTCGACAAACCGTATGAACGTGTCTTGATTTTTCTTGAGCCTTGCTTCCAGTATTAGCCGTAACGTCAGAATTGCCTCTCTCGTGCCTTTACTTTTCCTAAAGCCAAACTGATCGTCACCTAGCGCATTCACAATTTTCTTTTCCATTCTTCTGTATATTATTCTTGTAAGCAGCTTCGATGCATGAGCTGTTAAGCTGATTGTGCGATAATTCTCGCACTTGTCAGGTCTTGCCGTCTTCGGAATTGTGTGGATGACGTTTTTTCCGAAAGTCAGTTGGTATGTCGCCAGACTCATATATTGTACACAACAACGTGAACAGTCGTTTTGTTGTCACTTCCACTACTGATTTTAGAGTTTCTGATGGAATGTTATCTATCCCTTCTGCCTTATTTGACCGTAAGTCCTCCAAAGCTCTTTGAAATTCCGATTCTAATACTGGATCCCCAATCTCTTCTAAATCGACTCCTGTTTCTACTTCTATCACATCAGACAAATCTTCAGCCTCATAGAGGCTTTCAATGTATTCTTTCCACCTATCTGCTCTCTCCTCTGCATTTAACAGTGGAATCCCCGTTGCACTCTTAATGTTACAACCGTTGCTTTTAATGTCACCAAAGGTTGTTTTGACTTTCCTGTATGCTGAGTCTGTCCTTCCGACAATCATATCTTTTTCGATGACTTCATATTTTTCCTGCAGCCATTTCGTCTTAGCTTCCCTGCACTTCCTATTTATTTCTGTATTTCTGTATTCCTAATTTTCCTGGAACATGTTTGTACTCCTGCCTTTCATCAATCAACTGAAGTATTTCTTCTGTTACCCATGGTTTCTTCGCAGCTACCTTCTTTGTACTTATGTTTTCCTTCCCAACTGCTGTGATGGCCCTTTTTAGAGACGTCCATTCCTCTAAAACTATGTTGCCTACTGCGCTATTCCTTACTGCTGTATCTATAGCGTTAGAGAACTTCAAACGTATCTCGACATTCCTTAAACTTCCGTATCCCACTTCTTAGCGTATTGATTCTTCTTGACTAATGGCTTGAACTTCAGCCTACTCTTCATCACTACTATATTGTGATCCTCTATATCTGCTGCTGGGTAAACCTTACAATCTGATTTCGGAATCTCTGTCTGACCATTTTCCCGTATCTCCCGGCCTTTTCCAAGTATACCTCATCCTCTTCTGATTCTTGAACAGGGTATTCGCTATTACTAGCTGAAACTTGTTACTGAGCTCAATTAGTCTTTCTCCTCTTTCATTCCTTGTCCCAAGCCCATATTCTACTGTAACCTTTTCTTCTACTCCTTCCCCTACAACTGCATTCCAGTGGCCCATGACTATTAGATTTTCGTCCCCTTTTACATACTGCATTACTCTTTCAATATCCTCATACACTTTCTCTATCTGTTCATCTTCAGCTTGAGACGTCGGCATGTATACTTGAACTATCGTTGTCGGTGTTGGTCTGCTGTCGATTCTGATTAGAACAACCCGGTCACTGAACTGTTCATAGTAACAAACCCCCTGCCCTACCTTCCCGTTCATAACGAATCCTACACCTGTTATAACATTTTCTGCTGTTGTTGATGTTACCCGATACTCATCTGACCAGAAATCCTTTTCTTCCTTCCACTTCACTTCACTTCACTGATTCCTACTATATCTAGATTGAGCCTTTGCATTTCCCTTTTCAGATTTGCTAGTTTCCCTACCACGTTCAAGCTTCTGATATTCCACGCCGCGACTCCTAGAATATTATCCTTTCGTTTATTATTCAATCTTTTTCTCATGGTAACCTCCCCCTTGGCAGTCCCCTCCCGGAGAACCGAATGGGGGACTATTCTGGAATCTTTTGCCAATGGAGAGATCATCATGACACTTCTTCAACTACAGGTCACATGTCCTGTGGATACACGTTACGTGTCTTAAATGCAGTGGTTTCCATTGCCTTCTGCATCCTCATGTCATTGATCATTGCTGATTCCTCCCCCTTTAGGGGCAATTTCCCGCCGATAGGATAACAGATACTAAAAGGTATCAGATAAATTGTATAATGGTAAGGCAGAGATTTAGGAATCAGGCTTTAAGTTGTAGGACATTTCCAGGGACACATATGGACTCTGACCACAATCGATTGGTTATGACCTGTAGGTTAAAACTGAAGAAACTACAAAAAGGTGGGAATTTAAGGTCATGGGATCTGGATAAGCTGAAAGAACCAAAGGTTGTACAGAGTTTCAAGGAGAGCATAAGGGAACAATTGACAGGGATGGGGAAAGAAACACAGTAGAAGAAGAATGGGTAGCTCTGAAGGATGAAGTCGTGAAGGCAGCAGAGGATAAAGTAGGTAAAAAGAGGAGGGCTGCTAGAAATTGCATTTAATTGATGAAAGGAGAAAATATAAAAATGCAGTAAATGAAGCAGGCAAAAAGGAATACAAACGTCTCAAAAATGAGATCGACAGGAAGTGCAAAATGGCTAAGAAGGAATGGCTAGAGGACAAATGTAAGGATGTAGAAGCTTATCTCACTAGGGGTAAGATAGATACTGCCTACAGGAAAATTAAAGAGACCTTAGGAGAGAAGAGAACCACGTGTATGAATATCAAGAGCTCAGATGGCAACCCAGTTTTAAGCAAAGAAGGGAAGGCAGAAAGGTGGAAGGAGTATATAGAAGGTTTATTCAAGGGCGATGTACTTGAGGACAATATTATGGAAATGGAAGAGGATGTAGATGAAGACGAAATGGGAGATAAGATACTGCATGAAGAGTTTGACAGAGCACTGAAAGACCTGAGTCGAAACAAGGACCCCGGAGTAGACAACATTCTATTAGAACTACTGACGGCCTTAGGAGAGCTAGTCCTGACAAAACTCTACCATCTGGTGAGCTAGATGTATGAGACAGGTGAAATAACCTCAGAGTTCAACAAGAATATAATAATTCCATTCCCAAAGAAAGCAGGTGTTGACAGATGTGAAAATTAGCGAACTATCAGTTTAATAAGTCACAGCTGCAAAATACTCCTACGAATTACTTATAGGCGAATGGAAAAACTGGTAGAAGCCGACCTCGGGGAAGATCAGTTTGGATTCCCTGGAGATACTGGAACACGTGAGGCAATACTGACCTTCCGACGTATCTTAGAAGAAAGATTAAGGAAAGGCAAACCTACGTTTCTAGCATTTGTAGACTTCGAGAAGGCTTTTGACTATGTTGACTGGAATACTCTCTTTCAAATTCTAAAGGTGGCAGGGGCAAAATACAGGGAGTGAAAGGCTATTTACAATTAGTACAGAAACCAGATGGCATTTATAAGAGTCGAGGCACATGAGAGGGAAGCAGAAGTGGGGAAGGGAGTGAGACAGGGTTGTAGCCTATCCCCGATGTTATTCAATGTGTATATTGAGCAAGCAGTAAAGAAAAGAAAAGAAAAATTTGGAGTAGGTATTAAAATCCATGGAGAAGAAATAAAAATTGAATGTTCGCCGATGAAATTGTAATTGTCAGAGAAAGCAAAGGACTTGGAAGAGCTGTTGAATGGAATGGACAGTGTCTTGAAAGGAGGATATAAGATGGGCATCAACAAAAGCAAAACGAGGATAATGGAATGTAGTCAAATTAAATCGGGCGATGCTGACGGACTTGGACTAGGAAATGAGACACTTAAAGTAGTAAAGGAGTTTTGCTATTTCGGGACCAAAGTAACTGATTATGGTCGAAGTAGAGAGGATATAAAATGTAAACTGTAGAGTTGTTATCGCTTGAAGTGTAACAAAAGATTGTAAATTTACCGTTTTGAGCCCAGGAAAGTCGATGCACGTAGAAATGGTAACTAATTTCGTCCTTTAAATAGCGGATTACGAGTTCTAGCAAGTATTAGCCTTGTAAAAGGAATGTACGACACATACTTATTCGATGGCCTTGTAGTGGCGTGCTGGCCCGTGGAAAAGCGTCTGTTATGGTTCCAGTCTCGCTAACTCTAACGTTTTTATCCCGTCTGTGAAAGAGCTACAAGCAGTCAGATCAAACCTCGACAAGCAAATAGCAAAAAAATACTCTCAGCTCATAGTGCAATGGTGAAAAAGTTACAATGCTGCACAACAGTTAACCCCTATTTCCGCTGCTGACAAGCAAATTTTGGGTTTCTAGGAATACATAACTTTATTTATGAAATGCCACATTTGCATACCTGTTGAGTATGACACAGCAGACCAATTAAACACAGACCCAATCGAAATCTAAGTTAGTAGTATTTTACTAACTCGTCCTGATAGAGGCACGCTTGTGTACAGATATTCAGTTTTATTAAAACAGAGTTTCGTCGTAGGGTATCATGGGTAGTTTTATTTCATTTCTTATAATACATTGGACAATTTTCGTAAGGTTTCTTTTAATTTTGTTAAAACAATACTAAACATGAGAGAGAAATAAATCATCAGCGATATATGCGAATTGTCTGATGTAATCTATAACAGTCTGACAATGCACATGTAGTTTATTGATTACATGCACGTAGAAAACGTGTTCTGAGTTAAAGCTGACAAACAAGGTTTAAAGAAGAATAAAATGCCACTACCAGACGACAGGTAATATAGAAAATACTTTTCTGGCTATTTTGGCACGATACGCTCTCCCCAGACTTAATACAAAAGCTTCGAGATGCATCTGTTGCTGGCCGTCTATTAAACCTGAAAAGAACTAAATGTCGCAGAAATTAGCCCTTTTTCCACATGCAACTATTTTGGGTTGAGAAGTGAAGGGAATTATGTTCAAAGTTCCATTAAATTGATAGCGTCAGCGCACAGCAGACCTGAGTTTTAAAAAATGTAGCAGCGGCTGTAATAGACGCCTTATCGACAGTGCGCGACGCTTACCGTTACGCTACTTGCTAGCAGCTCCACTGTTGGCAGTCCTGTGTAGGTGGCAATTATGTTATTTATTCCGGTGATTACAAAATAAAGTTGAATGTATGCACTGGGAAGCGGAAGCAGCTAGTTCATGGCGATACGTTTAACTACAGGGAACCTGGGTGCCGCGTCGGTGTTATGATAGAAAAATTTGGTGGTCTGTTGGATTGCTGATAAGTTCATATACTGACGGTCTAGGTCCGATTCGACCCTCCGCTGATGATTTTTGATAGGGAGAGGCAGACTCTATTCGCTTCTCTATCACCGGTATCCTTTCTTATACTAGTTACAAACGCTATACCGGGTCACGGGATACTTATTCCATATTTTATTTGAGCTTCTCTATGCCGATAAAATTGGTTCTGAACTCGGAATGCAACTCAGACCGCCCTTAACTCGGAATTTGATCCCTTCGTGACAATACAGCTCGATTACGATTTGTTGTTTGTTCAAAACTGCAAATTCCTTAACATCTTCAGATATTCCGCGTGAATGGGTTCGAATCTTGGCCGCGCACTAAGGTTTTCATTATGAGTTATCAAGCTCTAGCATGAGAACACTATCTGCTGGCGGATAACAATTTTGATTTTTAATGCATTTTCATTCGTTGTCAACACTAACGATATCTGACGTTTTTGACTCCCAGCGAGACATATAACTATTCGCGAGATCACTGTAAGTTCAAGATGTTATTCCGAGCTGCTGGTGGAGAAAAATTCGGCAGCTGGCGTCTCTTTGTGTGTAGTCAACAACGATTGTGTGGGGTTCTATTCCCAGTCAGCACTGAACTCTTCGTCATATTATGTCTAGTGCAAACTTGCTCACATGTCGCTGCTGGTGTAACGAACCCGTATTTAACATTCGTTTTTTCTAGAATATATCAGCGATAGTTGCTGGGTTGGAGTCCTGGGAAGGAAAAAGTTAATGTTTCGTCTCGTCATTTCTGTTAAAACCACTAGCTACTGCCGAGAAAATCCGATATATCACATTTGATTGTGCTTCGATAACTATCCGATTATGTTCTGGGTTCGAATCCCTGTCCAACACAAAGCTTTACCTCACGGCATTTCAAGTAAGTTACTTGTGAAGAAGCAATATTTAACATCTCTCGTAGTTCTTTAACAGGGACAACAGATGCTGGGTAGGAATTCGCGTCCGTTAAAAATGTTTACGTTATGTAATTTAAAGTTGATATTTGCTAACTGATACCATGTAAAATCGAGGTATATCCGTCTCTGTATGCCTAGTCTGGAATGACTGTTAGTTTCCGTCAGTCACGAAATCTTAGTCTGCAAGCCTTGTGTTTGAATCCATATGGAAAACGAGACGGTTCGTCGTGTCATTTGAAAGTTCATATGTTTTCTCAACTAGCTGCTCGTGAATAACTTAAATTTTTAATGTCATTTTGTTTTAAATAAGAAGTACGGTATGCTACTTTGAAGAGTAAATCATGAATACGACGAACTTACTACGTGAATTACCCATCTGACGTAATAATGAGAGTGGTAACATTTGAGGTATGTCATTAATTGCAATAAATGTGAGCTTACAAGCCTTCAGGACACTCTTATCTGCGATAACGTGTTTTGTGATATTTCTAGTATCGTGGTATTATATCTTGAGTTATTGCGATACAGAGCAGTGTTTTCTAGTGGTGACTTGCTGGAACCATTTTCAATAGTCAAACGTCTGTACCAAGGGGCGATTAGAGGATCTGCTAGACAGCTGCGTTTTGTGGGTTGTATGGGAATCAGGCGAAATGCAATTCAGGTCGTTCTGATACTTTTGAGCATGACTGGATGTCAGGAGTGCATCATTGTTTGGTAGTGAAACATGGACCATGGGAAAACCGGAACAGAAAGGAATCGAAGCATTTGAGATGTGGTGCCACAGACGAATGTTGAGAATTACGTGGGCTGATAAGGTAAAGAATGAGGAGGTTCTACGCAGAATCAGAGAGTAAAGGAATATATGGAAAACATAAGGAGAAGGGACAGGAGGATAGGACATATGTTAAGACATGTGGGAATGACTTCTATGGTACTATATGGAGCTGCAGAGAAGGCAGAGATAGGAATAAATCCAGCAAATAATTAAGGACGTAGGTTGCAAGTGCTGCTCTGCGATGAAGATGTTAGCAGAGGAGAGGAATTCGTATTGCACATATGGCAAACATCTTCAGCTGGTTTGAACCCTCTAAGGCCCTTGTTAGCGATAACGCTCCGGCGTCAGTTCCCATACATTTAAAACAGTTTCGCTTTCGTAACGCTGTTAAGCATCTGAGCATAACACCACACCATCCCCAGGCTTCTTTTGCTGAGAGAATGAATCACAATCTTAAGTCAGCTTTGATCATTACCATCATAAGTCTTTGTGTAAGTATGATGCTTGTTACTCCTGAAAATCTTAGGGAAAAGTGGGAATGGGCCAGAGATAACACTAGGTTAGCGTACTGTCACAAAGCATGGCGACACAGTTGGAATAGATGCCCCTCTCAGGGCAAGGTAGGAGATGACGTTTTTGTGAAATTCTGGTTCCGGTTAACTTGCTTGTCAGACATCTGGCCAAGGGTAATGCCCTCACGGTGCACCTTAATCAACTTAAGCCAATTAATTAACCTTCCCCCTCTTCTTCATTAGGGTGGACTTGAGTCCATTTTCTCAAGGGGGGGGGGGGGGCGGAAGACTGAGCAAAGGTGGAGTTTCTTGCATGAGTTTTCAAATTTCTGGCACCACTAGCTCGATCTGTCATGTGATGTCCCTCTGGTTTGAGGTCACTAAGACCTTTGCTCGAGGCTGTTGATGGGGACTGGACGTGTTGTGACATGGCGAGTTGAGGAGTGGTAATGGGGCGAAGAGGATGGTGTGGGAGGTCCGCCCGGCAAGTAAGGCGAGGAGTGGAGCAAGCGTCTTGGGCACAGATCTGGTGAGTCGTTGCTGTGTGTATCTCTTGGCTGACTTCGAGTGCCGTCTGCGCAAGTAGCTTGGCTAGCCAGCTTTGGGACGTGACACTCTGGTGAAAGAGTTGAAGTCACTTTCGCTGTGCTGAATTCTGTGACCCATTTGGAAACGGAAATCTTCAGATTCGATTCGACAACTTCAGTTAAGTTTTGGATTTAGAGGTCTTAACTGTTATTTCCTTATTGATACCTGTAGTTATGTCTCGATCGCTGCGATTTCTTAGCTTCTCTATTTCACCACCAGTTGGTTCCTAGAATGGGGGCTGTTGTTAGCTCTTCCTAATTCGATACCATCCACTACATGGTGTTGATTGCCGACCATCCCGCGAAACGTCTTTGAACAACGGATGAGCACTTTTGTATTATAACTGGGCCAGTTGTCGGTTTCGAGGCACCTTCAGACGTTCCAGATGTCATCGCTGTTAATTATATTGGCTTAGGATGTGCCTGCATATCATAGTTTGCAATTTCTGAGACTTTGTAACCAGGCTCAACACCCTGGTTTTCGTTCGGGATTTTTGCTGTCTCTGTAGAGGCGGTATCTTGCAGTGACGCTAGTGTACGATTTGGCTAGCCATTGGTGCTGTGTGTTCATATTTTTTTGCTGACCTGTACCAAAGCAAAATGGACTTGGAAGACCGCTCCTCTGATTGTAACCTTCCTATTTGGTGTAATCTTGTGCTCCTTGCGTTGTAAGCTGTCTAGTGCACCCCTTTGTTAGGAGGCTCCTCAAACTCTTCGTTACTTAACTGAAGCAGTTTGTAAGGTGATGTGTTCTCCTGACCTTCATTTCTTACATATTCCGCCCTCACAATCGTATTCTGCACATCAATACGCTTCATTCGAACCCAAACTCTATAAGGTAGAGTCAATTTTGTATGAATTCATGTAAGCGATACTCAAATCTAATAAGTACGCACCAAGGTTGAAAAAGTCGAGGCTGGCGTACACAACATGATGGCCACACGAATTTTCGTTCTAACAGGCAACCAGCCTGCTGGGAGGCCTGTCCCTTCAGAGTGGTCAACACACCTACTTCGGCCGGAACGACCTTCCAGAGAGAGGAGAGCTTTGCCAGAGAGAAGGGATAACGACTCCGTGTTCGACTTAAAAGCAAATTCCAGTACATTGCGTGGGAGCCCCCAGAAGACGCATTTTTTGATGGACCGACTACCTAGTTACGGAGTTCTCACAATAGGACAGTATCCGCCTAATGGAGATGCTACAGATTTCCGCATTGGTCGACTTAAACGAAACGTCATTCTCCCGTTTAAAAGAGAAACGCTGATTGGCGGAATATTTCTGACGCAGAGAGCCAGAGGAGTGACAGAAGACAGCGAATTATATATCCATACAATTTTTCAAGAAAAAGGAGCCGTTCCATTGTCGCTCTTGGAGCGGGAACATGTAACGAGAGCGAGCGCAATCGTAACTGTACGCAAATAGCGAGGAACAAAGTCTCTCCTCAGTACTTCACTGGGAGAGCACCTCTGTCATTAGCGAATCATTGTCGTATTCTTTTTTGAGTCGCTCGTGATGAAGCATTGTTCACTGTGTTGGCCGGCACACTTATTGTCCAGTGTGAACATGCAAAGAGTACTAGTTAAACGCCAGAGAACGAATATGGAGTGGCATCGTGGTGGACTGGTTATCTGACTGGTGTACTACGCCACTAGTTAGACTAGGTGCGGATAGGAGTCCTTGACTTCATCAAGGTGCAGGGAGAGTTTGATTGGCGAAGGTCAATCTAGATAGAAAGAGATAGTTGCGTTATTTGTCAGCAGCGAGCGACGCAGGCAGCAGTCGTCCCAGCTCACGATATTGTGCGCTACAGCGCATGCGAGCCCCATCTGTCCTCCATAACAGTGTACCCCATTACAGTTCTCAAGCGACAGCCTTGACCGTAACTAGAAATGTTATTCACGTTGCGTAGGCGCGGCTCTCAGCCATTCTGCCGAGTAAATAACATTTTCAAAGAAAAGGGAGAAAATAACCTTTCCATACTTTGTAAAATAATAGCATTCCTATCCATAAGAGGCAGTCTACTGTTCCGAATAGAACCCTGAAATTTACTAATTTATAAAAAAAAGTTTCACTTGATTTCTCAGAATTTTTTTGCAATAAATAATATTTTTCGTTCATTTAATGTTTTTCTTACACTAACTAGCAATACTCCAGTACCCAAGTATTCCACTAGTTACGTAAGAATATAGGATATTTTTGTATCTTTTACTTACAGCGAACGACTCCAGAAGATATTTGTTGCTGAATGTTTGTCAAGCAGTTCTTGTTGGTACATTAGGAGCATAGGAGCATATGTCTGACTTCTGTAGTAGTGTGAGGTGGAAATTGTTTCTTGCAGAAGCCAAAGGGTACTTGTTGGATCAATCCATGGCGCAACTTGACAAAATAGGACCTACACACTCACAGAAAATGGCGAACCTGCCAGGATAGTCAAAACTGCTAGGATTGGTAAAATCGCCTGGATTGGTAAAACTCCCAGGATACGTAAAACTGCCAGGTAAAAATAGGTAGATTAATAGGAATGGATAGTGTCAGAGTTAGGTACGGCAGGTCGCTGTCATAGTTGAAAATTTTTTTCATATCATTAAGAGATATTTGCAAAAATTTTGGGTTTGAATCGATACCAGTAGCGAGGAAAATATAATTGTAGGGATAAGGTCTTGTGCTACTGTGTTGGAAAACTTTGGATTTTTACGATTTTTGAGTAGCTGTTAGGGCATAGGAGTTTCAGGTGATAGACACAGATGCAAGGAGACGCAGAAACGCAGAGTGACGCAGTATCAAATGAGTTAGAATTAAGAAATAACATTTTTCTCCCTTTGCAAGTTCACAGGTGGAGATTGGAGAGTGTAGCAGAGCAGACAGAACAACCGAGAAGTTGTTGTCGTTGATTCAACCAACTGGTAAGTGGTCGTCCAGTTTTGTAGATAGAGTTGTGGTGTGTTGCAAGAACTTCCATGTTAAAAAAAGCACAAGGCAAAAGGTTACGGGATTGACAGCAAGTAGACAAGATGGGGGAGAATCAGTCAGATAAACAGCAAATAAACGAGCTTGTTGTGAATAGGACAGACGGTGAACCTGAGAATTGGACAAACTGTGAATCAGAGAATAGTACAGTCGGTGAGCTACAGAATAAGCAGGCTCAGTTAGATTGGGATAGAATTGAGACAGATCAGACAGATGGGAATCGAAGGGACGAGTTCAAATTTCCAGAATACGGAATTCCGTGTAGGGCACATTCTGAGCCAGAAATAGACAGGCCACGCAGGAAATGGCAAAGATTAGCAGCAAAACGAGCTAAGGAAACGCGTTTTTTGGCACATATTCAGAGACAGAATACGCGTCAATACAGTCAATAGCTGACGTCCAAAAACAAGTAGACCGTAAGGAAGAGGGGGAACATTTAGAATACGTCGAACCTCTTGCACACATTCTAAATATGCCTCAGCAACAGACAACAACTTTGTGGAGTTGCGAGCGCCGCGAAAGGGTACCGTAACAGACACAACTGTGCCTGCAAACACAAGACATACACAACAGAGAGGGCAGTGGGCGGAGGTGTTTGCGCCACGTAATGGTTAATGACATTCGCATCTAGTCCTCAACATAAAGTACAACACAGGGCGAAGGGAAGACAGCACGGATTGTTGCAGTTACGAAACTTAGAAACGCCACAGCATAGCCCAGTAAACGTAGTAACTGACCGAATAGAAAACAATAGAACGAAAACAGACAGTTCAGCAAAAAGCAGTGTACAGTGTACGATAGTATAACGAAACAGAGTATACAGATGACGAAACAGAATCAGGATATTAATACACAGATGACGAAACAGCATCAGCAATTGAAACAGGATAATCAGAACTTGAGACAAGAGATAAAGACACAGATTCGATAGGTTAAAATCCAGATGGAAGAAGGGATCGCTAGAATTGATAGTCAGATCACACAGATAAACAAAGACGCGAAAGAATCTAGAGAAAGAATCCAGTTACTAATACAATGTCAGCAGCAATTAAGCACATACGTGGACAAGGTCCAATTGGACATAGTAGAAATCGTAAACGTTGACAAAAAGGTGGAATGTTTTACGAAAAAAGCCACTCGAACAGCAATATAAATTTCGGAAGAACAAGCAATTCAAAGCAAGGTCGTAAGAGTTGCGCTTAAGAAATATGATCAGCGGATCAATAAGATAGAACTGAAAAACAAAGATCAGTTTGAGAAGCTTCGAACAGAGTTGATACAAACTATCGAAGACAATATCGGGACCGATTACACCTGTAGCGAAACAACTGTTAAGTCAAGCATTAATGCAGTACACGAACACGCGCCGTCTAAGAAAGTTCAACTAGAACCAAGGCCAGACGTAACACTAGCGCAGAAATCGAAACAGAAAACCTCGATTAAAGTAATACATTACATACCACAGAACCATGCACAGTATCTAGAAAAACAGGACGCATACAGACAGCCGATACTAACAGACAGACGAATGAACCAGTAAATCCATTGACACAATGTAATAGTAGCACAGGTACAGTACCGCGAATGACGGATGTAGAGACAAACGAACAACACTTTTGTTCACCAATGTTGCGATATGATGCAATTACGGGACAGGAAACTGAGCATATCCAGACAGGCAGTAGATTACCAGAGAACAGGCAGGATGACACAAGCAGTGGCAGATTATTTGAGTCCATGAATCAACCAGAAACCGGATTTATGAGTAGATACGGGACAGACCATTTCCTAACAGTTAGAAATTTCAACATTTCAAGGAAAATGGTGGTAGCTTGCATGCACGCACATTCATCGGTTCCAAGTAGGCTTGCCAAACCATTGGAGCGTTGCTCACAAACTTGACTTCATTTGTGCACACATGTCAGGAACAGTAGCGGAGGTGATGAAAAAGATTTAAAAAAAATGGTTCAAATGGCTCTGAGCACTATGGGACTTAACATCTGAGGTCATCAGTCCCCTAGAACTTAGAACTACTTAAACCTAACTAAGAACATCACACACATCCATGCCCGAGGCAGGATTCGAACCTGCGACCGTAGTGGTCGCGCAGTTCCGAACTGTAGCGCCTAGAACCGCTCGGTCACTTCGGCCGGCTGAAAAATATCGCTGCTACCTGTACGTCTTACCTACTGTGCAGAACAGGATTTCTCGGAATATATTGGTCTAAGGAGGCGCAAAACGAAATTAAAACTCGGGGGCGAAAAGCGTGGTAAAATTCTTTGACAAAATGAACAAAAAGAACCAATGCCTAGACAGATCATAAGGGAGAGCTGATACGTCTACGTAGAATGAAGTTACCGGTAAAATATCAACAGGCGACAGTAGAGAAAAACGAAAATACCGAAGAATTGAAAGAGGTCTTAAGGGAACTTGAATTCATGTTTAAAGAAGACGAGGTGAAAGAAAAAAAAGGAAGGACAGGGAACAGCGAAAGGAGAAGACCAGGAACGAATATTCCAGTAATAATAATCCTAACTCTAATACCAATAATTTCAAGCAATTTAGCAGGTCAGGAAGGTGGCATAATGAAGGTAATTGGCATAGAAACGAGAACCAGAATAATTGGTACCGAAATAGGAACGGTAATGGACACTCATATAGTGGTGGATATGGGTTTAGGAATCAAAATGCCAACGGTCAAGGGTAATTTGCAGGAGATCACTATGTCAGAAACAGCAACTGCCGAGACCAGGGCGCGAATAATTACACATCAAAGGGAACCAGAAGTAGAAGTTAGGCCACGGAATACTGCAAAACGTAAAGATTAACATGAAAAACGCGGAAGAGGTTGGGCAAACTAACGTCCACCCTATCTTATACTAACCACTAAATAAAAGTTAAATTAATAGATCAACAGAACAACAAAATTTAAAAAAAGACGATGACACAAAACAGACTAACAATTTCTTGTAGTTTTGAGTATTCTTTTTTTGTAAATAACGATAACAAATATATCTAAAACAAAAGATAATAAATATTTCTACCCGCCAGAGGGACATCGCCACCAACATCAATCGCCAGCTCCCTCAACACCAGATGCTTCGAGATACCGACGGAGAGGGTACTGACATGTTGTGAAAGCACTTAGATCTACGACAACAACATGAAGTCCAACACCACACTGGAAATGCAGGTGGCAACCAGATTGGATTTCAGAAGAACAACACGTGGCATGGGCATGTCATACGCCACGATGCTGCTACTTCACTGACAAGTGGGGTAGAATCATGTTACGATGAGACTAGAAAGAAGGTACAAGAAATAAACTCATCAACTTATATTTGTAAAGGCAGTCAGATCCTACTAATTGTATATCTCTCCTACATTAAATTTCCTAGCACAACAAGAACAGAAGACTATAAGAAAGAAGAGAAGATGCAAGACGAAGAAGGGCACAAGACAGAAAGATACCTGTCTCTCCTATCCTACAAAGGAAGTTGTTACAAACGTTTTCCATGAACTCTGAGGCATGGTAACTACTACCACCACCTCTCCAAAAATAAACATTGAATAGTCAAACAAATACAAACGAACGGCAAACGGAATATTAGGAAGTACCAACAAACGTTATCCAGAAATGGACTCAGCAAAATGAACATCATTCTCCCTACCACATCACCAAAGTGCCACACACTGACAAGTTATTCATGAAGGCCTACCTGTTTTCTATTTGGTTGTCTTATGTAACTTAAGCTGTTATTAAAGAAGGCTGGCTTTTTTACTATTTGGTAATTTCACTTGACTGGAGTTGTTACCATTGAAGGCCTGCCTGTTTTTTTATTTTTTTTATTTTTACTTAACTGAAGCTGTTATTATTGGAAGCTTGCCTGTTTTCTGTCTGGTAATTTTACTTAAGTAAAGCTGTAATTATTAAAGGCCTGCATGTTTGCCATTCGATAATTTTATTTCACTGAACCTGTTATTATAGAAGGCTGTCTGTTACCTTTTAATTAATTTTAGAGCTGTTTCATAATTTAGGTTAGCTGAAACTCTTATTAATGAAGGGGTACCTGTTTTTATTGCGCTGTTATTGAGATCTGATATATTACTCAATCTGTGTTGTAATTAACTGAAATTGAGGTTGCCAAAGCCCATCTGTTTCAGAGGTATTTATGCCAATCAGCTAGTAACAGGAAAAGACACGTGATGGTACATGGTCGCTAACCTTTCACCTCACACCCCTTTATCCATAATTGTAGGTTCCAGTGATTACTCTGAAAAGTCACCTGTTGCCACTCAATGGGCGTCTAGTTTTTGTATTGGGAGTCACCTCGGTGCATGTACAATGCGCCTGCGGCCCGTTCGCTGAACGGGCATTGAGGAGAGGCTGTCTGTAACCTCTTGGTACATATGGGTGGTAAGGTGCTCACAGTTCCACGTCTATTTGTCAGTACACATAGCCGCAGTCGTCGTTCACCTCTGTCATGTGTGGTCCATGGTGCACCACAGATGGCTTGGCACCAGTTTTGGATAACGCCATTTTGGCTTGTATAGTCTAGTTTGACCACCGCTGCACTTGAACAATTTGCAGATTTAGTCATTCAGAAGTGCTTCTAGCCTTGACCCAAAAGCATATGATCATGGCGCTTTGGACGTCAGATAAATCACTCTTTTCCCACATTACGACAAAGAATGGAATGTTTTCCACTGACCCCCTACGCGCTTTATACATCCTCCACTGCCAATTAGAGATGGGGGATCCGCTCCTGAACTAATTCATAGAGTTGAATCTTTCAAAGGAGTGAACAATCAGTGATTCAGAAGAAAAGAACGGTAGCTCCAAACGTTTCCCACAGCAGAGAGAGAGAGAGAGAGAGAGAGAGAGAGAGAGAGAGAGAGAGAGACCGAGCATATCAGCGGGGCCTCTGCAGATCAGAGCACACTGCGCGCCACACAACACAGCCATCACCAGCCTCTGCCCTACTCCTGCCTTGGCTGCCTGCATTGTGCAGTGCCCCATTGGGTTTTGTGTTTCACATCTGCCGTGCCATCTCTGTGCTTCCTCTGCTGCGTGCCGTGTCTGGTGCACGTTAACTTAGCATCACACTTCGTCGGCGATCGTTTCAGTCGCACGTCCTGACCTCTGGGCAGTTGATGCGAGCAACAGGACAGAGAGCTTCCTAGCAGAGAACAAAGAACTACTTGCAACAACCTGCTAGCAAGAGAACGGACGATTCGTCTCGGAGCGGGTGACTGGTGGCCGTTCACCGCTCCCCCCACCCTATGAACTCGCCCGCTCAACGCTCACCCCACCGTTCTCGACTCTAGCCAGAGCGTTGAGCAAAACAACTCAGGTGTCACTCTGGTCTCTGCGGTCTTAGCTCACGCAGTAGTACAGCTCGCGGCCTGACCTGCATGACTCAGCGCCTGTGCTTCGGAGTTCGTCTCTACTGGATATTGTTCTTCTTAGTAATACCGTTATGTATATTACATAATTATGTTATGTATGCATCATTTGCGTTTATTTTATTTTTATTTGTTTAAACTGATCAGATTAGGTTCCTGTCGCCTCCTCTTACTATAGGATTTTTTATTATGGACACTCGAATTTACGCTTTAATTACAAGCGAACCGATAAACATGTAGCAAAATGTGATACACCAATATTTTCCTTACGTGCTATATGCAGCACTTTGGTCTTACAGTCAAATTTATATATTTTTTTCTTATTGTAGTACGGATTTTGGTGTCTTCGGAAGGAAACGTTCACTTTAAAAGTATATGGCTTGCAATGTATTAGCACAAGGTTAATGAAATTTTAATACATTATAGCCAAATATATTGTTAAAGTAAATCTCAAGTTACAACATTTTCCGATCACCCAAAACACCACTCTAGTGCAAAGTAAATCAATAATCAAAAACTTTGTCATATCGTGGAAATTTCAATAAACAATACAAAATTATTACTCATTATCTGTGTTACTTCACAACAGGATCAAATAAGATCAAAATACAGGCATAGTACTGGAATAAACCAAGTTTAAAGGGCAATGTGCCTTCCATTTATTTTCTATTGTGAATGAGTGGTGAGTCATGAAAAAGAGCTAGTTCATTTCAGGGAGTGAACAGTTCTGATCCAATCTCTGAAAAGAACAGTTTTGCCCATCTCTACTGCCAACACTGCCACCTACCGACTGTGGACTGTGAGTGGTTGTTGCACGTCAACATCTAACATATGCGGTGGTCACTTTAATGTGACTGGATGGTGTGTACGTTGCTTGGTTGTAACGGGAATATGTAGTATTACAAGGTTCAGGGCACATCCGATCTCTTGGTGTTATTAATTTAGTATGTTCATGCTCACTTTCCTTACTTTACATGTGGCAAGGGCCTTATCGACCATGCACCTGCTCTGTGAGCCTCTTCCACTTCTGCCTGTCCAGTGCGCTGGTTGTCCAGTTGCTGTTGCTCTTCATCCTAGTTGTGTCGTCCCGAATGATATCCTGCCATCTGATTCTGGATCTTCCTCTTCCTCTCGTTCCATCAACTGTTCTGCTGAATACCATTCTAGGTAGTCTATTGTCATTCTTGCTGTGTGATCTGCCCAATCCAATCTTCTCCTCTTGAGGACTATGACGATGTTACAGTGTTTGTACAGCCTTGTTAATTATTCATTTCTTCTTATTCTACATTCAATGTTATTATGGTCGTATACAGGTCCAAAAATTTTCCTTAGTACTTTTCTTTCGAATATTAAGTCTTTCTTCATCCTTCTTTCTAAATTTTAGTGTTTCACATCCATATTACATCACAGGTATAATGGTCGATTGATATAAGCGGATTTTGAAGTTACTGCTAAGTGATATTTTTCTTAGAATTTTGATGAAACTAAAATTGTCTTGTTTGCTATTGATAAACGGGCATCTATTTCTGTATCTGTTCCGTTGTTATTACTAAAAAGACTTCTACGTACTTGAAGTGGTCAACAGTCTTGAAACTGAATCCATTTACAGTCAAAGGTGTATCTTTTCTGGTTTCATTGCTTATGGGAACGTATTCTGTCTTTTCATTATCATGTAATCCTGTTTTCTCAGCAATTTTGTAGTAATTGTGCATCATTGTCATTAATTCTCTTTTGGAACTACTTATCAGTGCTACACCATCTGCATAGATCAGCGAAAATTATAAAAATAAACGGTATCGAATTAAGTGTATTGACGATGAGACTATTTGTAGGTACAGACAAAGTTTTGATCACGTGAGTTTCCTTCTAATCGCTATTTTCGTTATTATTAGATAATCGATAGTTTAAGGGACAAACAGTAGTTGATTCGGACTGCAGCTGGGGATGATGTTCATTGTGATGTAGTTCACCGCTTCTTATTCTTCCGTATGTCTAGAGATCTTGTAATTCCTGTCACCATGATATTTAGCAACATAATGACACACTTTACTTGGAGAGGAATTTTTGATGAGTTCTGATAACTAGAAGGACGGAAGAGCTGAGTGTAGTATCCACTCGACAATGTGGACAGAGCCGCAACACAACCATTAGCTGAAGAAAAAGAATGAAAGTCGTCGGAGGTAGCTTATTCAGAGGACAGAGGAACCAGTCATCTGGTGTGTTTAATGCAAGCTACTGGAAGCCCGGTTTGCGGGTCTGGGATTCGAACCAGCTTCTCCTAACAACGAGTCCAGCGCCCTAACCACTCCGCCAGCTCTAATAAAACAAAGCTCATCAAGTTCAGTTCTCGGTGAAGTACACCATAACTGAAGGTGATAGAAATGAAGCATGACGAAGCAGTATAATTCCGTAAATTTATGAAAACAGCGCATTTCACGATTCACTGGCGCTGACGGCACGGCTGGTGGTTGGGCGCTTGCTCGCTGCACGATAAGCGCGGCGGCGCCAGCGTTTTACGGCCGGAGGCTGCGCCGGCGTGTCTGCGCTACGCCGCTATCACTGTGCGCACTCGCAAACAAACGAATGGCACCTGCGATCGCCCGCCGTAAAAGCTTCCGCCGCCGCCTATCAGCGTTTCCGGTGAAGCGCGGAGCAGACGCCGATGACCGCCGAGCAGGAAACGGGCACGTCTGCCGTCGCTACGGTCGCTGCCAGCGCCGCAGGTCGATTTGTAGGCCCAGTTTGAAGCAAACGTCACAAAATGCCCCACCTGGGCAGGGATCAGAGCAAGTGAAGCTGCGCTGGGTAGATGAAGTTATATATATAAATGAGCCTTGTAATTGAGTAACTGTAACTAATAACCCTCCAAAATACTGAATGAGGAATCCAGTGACTATTAAATGAAGTAACAATCACATTTATTTTAGTTTATTCCGTTGAAGTTAAAAAATGGTTAAAATGGCTCTGAGGACTATGGGACTTAACTGCTGTGGTCATCAGTCCCCTAGTACTTAGAATTACTTAAACTTAACTCACGTAAGGACATCAGAAACACCCATGCCCGAGGCAGGATTCGAACCTTCGACCGCAACGGTCGCTCGGTTCTAGACTGTAGAGCCACTCGGCCACTCCGGCCGGATCTGTTGAAGTTATTCGTAAAACAATTGAGAAACAGTGCCAACACACTTATAATTAAACTTTGCTATAATTGAAAAGTCAGATAGTACTACAGATGGGAAAATATCGCATGTGTGATCAGAGTGGAAAGCAGACTCTTAAATAATCTAAATGTATGTAATCAAAGTGAAACATGAAGTCACTAAAATATTATAAAATGACTTTGATGTCCCAACACATTGTCTCGCAGGAGGAGCTCGATATGACCACAATCAAAACTACAGGTGGAGGCTGGAA
Organism: Schistocerca gregaria; assembly: GCF_023897955.1. NCBI lineage: Eukaryota > Metazoa > Arthropoda > Insecta > Orthoptera > Acrididae > Schistocerca > Schistocerca gregaria. The sequence continues at coordinate 662,145,019 of NC_064921.1, forward strand.
TGGCTGTAGAATCAGTCATTGGCAGCACCAATGAACTTCACTATTGTCAAAATTGAAATCAGCCCAAAATTTCTCTCTGTCACTTGATACATCAGCTCTTACGGCGACAGACAAGTGGAGGCTATGTCGGGAGATGGAGGCTCCCAATCATGACGACACACAAAGACAAAATAATTTCTCTCGAAATACATCACGTTTACGCCAGTGACTGTTAAACTTTTCATTTCCGCTATTGCAATTTCGATCTTAGGCCATTATGAAGTGCAAATGTTTTGGCTTTAAGCCATGTCTGCTTTATACAAGCTGACACATCTATATGTCGTTGTCATTTACTGTTACATACATATACATGACATATATAAGACAATGGTAACAAAAAGTTTAACAGTCACCGGCGTAAACATGATGTCTTTCAAGAAATTTCACATGACCGTGAATCCCAGTTATGTAAAGTTAAAATATAATTTCTGATTGACCTTTACTAAAACGAAAGCACATACTGTCACACTTTCGATTTGTTATTGTATTCAGATTGTCTGGAATTGACATTTTCCGAGTACTGTCTGGTAAAAATATTCGTTAGAACACGCTAGTTTCATTCTGTGGGATATCTTCTAGTGGGTTAAACAATGACATGCATTCAACCATTTAACACTGAAGGAAGTCCTCTCACTCTGTCTCCTTCTCTATCTGAAAGGTTGCATTAGTCAGCTATAGCAAATCAGTACTCCTGTCGTTTATTACATTCCTTGTCATCAATCAAATATGCCAATGTAATGGATCTTTCGTTCTGATTTTACCTACAACATGAGACTGTTTTCCCCCCAAAAACGGTTGTATAAAATGCAAGAGAGTATAATCACATGGTTAAATAAATTTCCTAACTTTCTGATACTGTTAGTGTTGAGAGATTTCGATTGACACTGTATGTTGATATCCTTTTGTATTTGAATGGATATCAGAGCAAGTCATAAAAATTATCGACAGGGGTATTAGGTCGACGCAAATCTTTTACCATGAGTGGCAGAATAAATAATAGAAACATAAAAATAAAAAGAAATCCTAAAGCAAAGAAAGTGTAAATGTGACTCCAACCGAAAATAGATCGTGAAACATTTAGGGTCGTCTTATTAACTGAATTACTTTGCCTGTAATGAGGACATACCAAACAAAACATCAGACCTCGTCAGGAGGCATCACGCTAATACAGAGTAACAGTGCCCACAGCCGTGCAGATGGATGTTTGACAAGGAAGAGAGACCACAACCTACTTCATACACAAAAAAAAAAAAGAAAACGTTTTGCTGCACCCCGGTTCCCAGAACTCCTCAAGACAGAGGTTGCGTGTGGGTATTGGGGTATTGTACCACAGACACAGTCCCCTTAACTGTTCAGAGATGCCACTAAAACTGCCCAAAGAGTAAACAAACATGCATGAAGAGCGCCTATTAGATGGAGGGGGTCCGACAGCCGATTAGTTGCAGTCATTCCACTACGAAGGAAGTACACAGCTCGTGTTGTCTGTGGTTCAACCATGCCTAGACGGTCAATAAAGCGGTTCGATCGCGTCCCCATTGTTACTTTTTGCCAGGAAGGGCTGTCAACAAGGGAAGTGTCCAGGCATCTGGGAGTGAACCAAAGCGATGTTGTTCAGACATGGAGGAGATATAGAGACACAGGCACTGTCGATGACATGCCTCGCTCAGGCCGCCCAAGAGCTACTACTGCAGTGGGGCGCCACTACCTATAGATTATGGCTCGGAGGGACCCTGACAGCAACGCCGCCATGTTGAGTAATGCTTTTCGTGCAGCCATAGGACTAAACCAATGCGCAGTATGCTGCATGTTGCGCGACTTCGCTGCCGACGTCCATGGGGAGGTCCATCTTTGCAGCCACGACACCATGTAGGGGGGCCCAGCAACATGCCGAACGGATGAGTGTCGCATATGCCTTCAACCAGACAATTGTCGGAGACGTGTTTGCAAGCAACCCGGTCAGGTTGAACGCCTTAGACACACTGTCCAGCGAGTGCAGCAAGGTGGAGGTTCCCTGCTGTTTTGGTGTGGCATTACGTAGGGCCGATGTACGCCGCTGGTGATCGTGTCAGGCGCCGTAACGGCTATACGATACGTGAATGCCATCCTCCGACCGATAGTGCAGCCATATAGGCAGCATGTTGACAAGTCATTCGTCTTCGTGGAGGACAATTGGCACCCACATCGTGCCAATCTTGAGAAGGACTTCCTTCAGGATAACGACATTGCTCGAATAGAGGACCAGCACATTCTGCAGACATGAACCCTATTTAACATGCCTGGGATAGATTGAAAAGGGCTGCTTATGGAAGACATGATCCACCAATCACCTTTGAGGAGTGGAACAGTTTGGACCAATAGTGCCTTGATGAACTTCTGGATAGTATGCCATGACGAATACAGGCATGCATCAGTGCAAGAGGACGTGCTACTGGGTATTAGAGGTACCGATGTGAACAGCAATCTGTACGGGGTCAGCTTCAGTTTACTATTTTTGCAGCAATGCCAGTCTCTTCTAAATATTCCGCCGAGATTGCAACAATCAGTACCTAAGACTAATCTTTCACCTAACGGAACTGAATATTACAATGCTCAAAGAAAATTTTAAGGAATTGTAAACAAAAATCTCATGGGGTAAACAGAAAATGGTAAACCGTACATTGTTAAATGGTAAATGATTGAACTGTAAACAGTAAACGTAAAATGGTTGAAGAGTGAATGGTAAATATAGATGTATATGGTGAAACACATAAATGGTTGTCAGATGAAAAAGTTATTAGGTAGTGTGATGATATGCTACAGGGGAGGGAGGAGATAGTATTTAAGTCATAAGTGAAGCTGTATCAGATGTAGTAGTGCCCGCCAGGAATATCTAACGAGCCAGGTTAGTGAGCTGCGTATGCCACAGAAATAAACAGTGGTTGTTACAAGGCATGTATAATGCTGTTCGCTTGTTTACTGCTAAGACCTAAAACGCGCAAAGACGAAGATCGAAGCATGTCAAAGAAGAAAAACAGTTATTTTCCATCAGTTAGAAGCGCAAGGATGTGTTACGTGTTTATGTGTTTAATTAAAGTCACACAAGATTAACTTATCTCAGCTGAGATATTTCACCTTGATATTACGGTCAGAGGTGCCTGTTTGCATACTAAGGTGTTGTATGTTGTAACCATGTTCGCAAACTGTAATTACATCTTACCTAAACATAGGAGAATCTTAATTAATAGCCTAATTAACAGCGAAAATTGATACGAATTAAAGTGTAAAATAGTAAAACCGAAATACGGTACCAGTAGAAATGCGTCCATAAACGAACCATTTTTTAAGATGACTGACAATGCATTTTTAAGAACCGACACTGATCTAAGACAGTGTAAGACACATGCTGATGATGGCTTTTTTCGGACGGAGGCCAGACAGACAGGCACAGCTCAGATTATGTGTGGGGACACATTTGATTCACTTGAAACTGACCACCACCGTGACACAGCAGACAAGCTGTCAAGCAGTAAAATTGTCTGAATTTTGTCTAAACTAGCGGCCTCTTCAAACATATCTAAACAATCTGAATCTGTGTATATCAGCGTCATGATCAAAAACTTTTCTGCACCATGTTTTTGGATGTTTTAATAATGCTCCATTATTTATCACAATTAACAATCATAATGCTTACGTTTTAGATGCAGGTTAATGGTCCAATTGATGCCTGACGAAGTAACCATTACCGAGTGCGGTGGAGCAGGGGTTGACGCACTGGACTTGCATTCGGGAGGACGACGGTTCAAACCCGCGCCCAGCCATTCTGATTTAAGTTTTCTGTGATTTTTCTAAATCGCTTTTGGGAAATGTCAGGACGGTACCTTTGAAATGTTATGACCGACTTCCTTTCCCATCCTTCCCTAATCTGATGGATCCGATGATCTTGCTGTTTGGGCCCCTCAACCAACCAACCTCAACCAACCAACCTATGAACCATCTCGGGAAGAATTGGAAAGTTAGTTACGTATTTCACAATTCTTACATTTGACTCAGGTTGGCATAGTACGACACACATACCAATTCCTTGGCAGCCAGACAGGCATCGACAAGTCTGAACTCGCTCACATAGCTTTTTTGCTTATTGAAACTAGCCAAAGCCTCTCTTAGCTTGCATGTCTGAGAAATCACACATGCATTTTTGACTGCTCAGAAATATAAAACATGCTTGAATACTATGCATTTTTGTCTGGTCAGAGATATACGATATGCTTGAAGACTGTGAAAAGTTGGATCGATGAATAAGTGATATTACTGGCAATAAATTGGTAATAAAGCAAGGTATTAGGAGACGACTTGTAACAGTCTGTTATGTCTGCTGCTGTCCTCTCTGCATTTGCTGTCTAGAGATTTTGTACATCGAAATACTGTGACATCTCCTTTTTTCAATCTGTTGGTGATTGAGGGGTCTGGTAGGGACAGTTCAACAGTCTAAATAATTGGTGAATCAACAAAGAAGTGTGGAATGGATTTGAACTGACTCAGGTTTAAAAATAGGGTATGTGCTATCATAACAGCCAGTCATGACTGGTTTGCGTAACACAATACGCAGTTGTTTTAACATCAGAATTCAAAACACATTGCCAGTAACTACCAATGGTTCACTCTCTGACAAGACTGTTTCATACCCTGTATTCTGCTCATTATGTTTCCACATTTTCGAGCAGTTTCAATTGCATGCGTTTTTGGTTCATACACTGATAAATTCGATAAAGATTCACAATTCATCTCTCGTTTCAGTTATGCAATCCACTGTTTATTTACGTGTGGAGTGTTATAGTAGTTATTTACAGGACACCTAAGTATCAACCACGTGATATCCATGTAATACAATTTTATATGCTGTTTTTGGTATATACTCAGAAAGAAAGTGTCTGAGATTGGTTTCTGAAATATGCAACATAAGCATACCTACTACTATTTGAACCTACTAATATTTGCTAGTCAAACACTGCAAGAGTTAGTTTATTTCAATATTGAAGTTTCGATAATAAAGCTCTTTTGTAAATTGACTTTGCAGTGGATACATCTTCCCCGTATCTACCTTCTCGGAATATAGTTAATTTTATGTCTTTTGCTTTCATTAGTTCTGCACAGTTTTATCAAACACATTACTGTTCATAAATTTGAAATCCCCCCCCCCCCCATGAACCATGGACCTTGCCGTTGGTGGGGAGGCTTGCGTGCCTCAGCGATACAGATAGCCGTACCGTAGGTGCAACCATCTGTTGAGAGGCCAGACAAACGTGATGTTCCTGAAGAGGGGCAGCAGCCTTCTCAGTAGTTGCAGGGGCAACAGTCCGGATGATTGACTGATCTGGCCTTGTAACAATTACCAAAACAGCCTTGCTGTGCTGGTACTGCGAACGGCTGAAAGCAAGGGGAAACTACAGCCGTAATTTTTCCCGAGGGCATGCAGCTTTACTGTATGATTAAATGATGATGGCATCCTCTTAGGTAAAATATTCCGGAGGTAAAATAGTCCCCCATTCGGATCTCCGGGTGGGGACTACTCAAGAGGATGTCGTTATCAGGAGAAAGAAAACTGACGTTCTACGGGTCGGAGTGTGGAATGTCAGATCCCTTAATCAGGCAGGTAGGTTAGAAAATTTAAAAAGGGAAATGGATAGATTAAAGTTAGATATAGTGGGAATTAGTGAAGTTCGGTGGCAGGAGGAACAAGACTTCTGTTCAGGTGACTACAGGGTTATTAACACAAAATCAAATAGGGGTAATGCAGGAGTAGGTTTAATAATGAATAGGAAAATAGGAATGCGGCTAAGCTACTACAAACAACATAGTGAACGCATTATTGTGGCCAAGACAGATACGAAGCCCACACCTACTACAGTAGTACAAGTTTATATGCCAACTATCTCTGCAGATGACGAAGAAATTGAAGAAATGTATAAACAAATAAAAGAAATTATTCAGATAGTGAAGGGTGACGAAAATTTAATAGTCATGGGTGACTGGAATTCGGTAGTAGGAAAAGGGAGAGAAGGAAACGTAGTAGGTGAATATGGACTGGGGCAAAGAAATAAAAGAGGAAGTCGCCTGGTAGAATTTTGCACAGAGCACTACTTAATCATAGGTAATACTTGGTTCAAGAATCATAAAAGAAGGCTGTATACATGGAAGAAGCCTGGCGATACTGACAGGTTTTAGATAGATTATATAATAGTACGACAGAGATTTAGGAACCAGGTTTTAAATTGTAAGACATTTCCAGGGGCAGAAGTGGATTCTGACCACTATCTGTTGGTTATGACTTGTAGATTAAAACTGAAGAAACTGCAAAAAGGTGGGAATTTAAGGAGATGGGACCTGGATAAACTAAAAGAACCAGAGGTTGTACGGAATTTCAAGGAGAGCATAAGGGAGCAATTGACAGAAATGGGGGAAAGAAATACAATAGAAGAAGAATGGGTAGCTTTGAGGGATGAAGTAGTGAAGGCAGCAGAGGATCAAGTAGGTAAAAAGACGAGGGCTAGTAGAAATCCTTGGGTAACAGGAGAAATATTGAATTTAATTGATGAAAGGAGAAAATATAAAAATGCAGTAAATGAAGCAGGCAAAAAGGAATACAAATGTCTCAAAAATGACATCGACAGGAAGTGCAAAATGGCTAAGCAGGGATGGCTAGAGGACAAATGTAAGGATGTAGAGGCTTGTCTCACTAGGGGTAAGATAGATACTGCCTACAGGAAAATTAAAGAGACATTTGGAGAAAAGAAGACCACTTGTATGAATGTTAAGAGCTCAGATGGAAACCCAGTTCTAACCAAAGAAGGGAAAGCAGAAAGGTGGAAGGAGTATATAGAGGGTATATACAAGGGCGATGTACTTGAGGACAATATTATGGAAATGGAAGAGGATGTAGATGATGATGGAATGGGAGATACGATACTGCGTGAAGAGTTTGACAGAGCACTGAAAGACCTGAGTCGAAACAAGGCCCCTGGAGTAGACAACATTCCATTGGAACTACTGACGGCCTTGGGAGAGCCAGTCCTGACAAAACTCTACCATCTGTTGAGCAAGATGTATGAGACAGGCGAAATACCCTCAGACTTCAAGAAGAATATAATAATTCCAATCCCAAAGAAAGCAGGTGTTGACAGATGTGAAAATTAACGAACTATCAGTTTAATAAGTCACAGCTGCAAAATACTAACGCGAGTTCTTTACAGACAAACGGAAAAACTAGTAGAAGCCGACCTCCGGGAAGATCAGTTTGGATTCCGTAGAAATGTTGGAACACGTGAGGCAATACTGACCCTACGACTTATCTTAGAAGCTAGATTAAGGAAGGGCAAACCTACGTTTCTAGCATTTGTAGACTTAGAGAAAGCTTTTGACAATGTTGACTGGAATACTCTCTTTCAAATTCTAAAGGTGGCAGGGGTAAAATACAGGGAGCGAAAGGCAATTTGCAATTTGTACAGAAACCAGATGGCAGTTATAAGAGTCGAGGGACATGAAAGGGAAGCAGTGGTTGGGAAGGGAGTGAGACAGGGCTGTAGTCTATCCCCGATGTTATTAAATCTGTATATTGAGCAAGCAGTGAAGGAAACAAAAGAAAAATTCGGAGTAGGTATTGAAGTCCATGGAGAAGAAATAAAAACTTTGAGGTTCGCCGATGACATTGTAATTCTGTCAGAGACAGCAAAGGACTTGGAAGAGCAGTTGAACGGAGTGGATAGTGTCTTGAAAGGAGGATATAAGATGACCATCAACAAAAGCAAAACGAGGATAAAGGAATGTAGTCGAATTAAGTCGGGTGATGCTGAGGGAATTAAATTAGGAAGTGAGACACTTAAAGTGGTAAAGGATTTTGCTATTTGGGGAGCAAAATAACTGATGATGGTCGAAGTAGAGAGGATATAAAATGTAGACTGGCAATGGCAAGAAAAGCGTTTCTGAAGAAGAGAAATTTGTTAACATCGAGCATAGATTTAAGTGTCAGGAAGTCATTTCTGAAAGTATTTGTATGGAGTGTAGCCATGTATGGAAGTGAATCATGGACGATACATAGTTTGGACAAGAAGAGAATAGAAGCTTTCGAAATGTGGTGCTACAGAAGAATGCTGAAGATTAGATGGGTAGATCGCATAACTAATGAGGAAGTATTGAATCGGATTGGGGAGAAGAGAAGTTTGTGGCACAACTTGACCAGAAGAAGGGATCGGTTGGTAGGACATGTTCTGAGGCATCAAGGGATCACCAATTTACACTACTGGAAATTGAAATAAGAACACCGCGAATTCATTGTCCCAGGAAGGGTAAACTTTATTGACATATTCCTGGGGTCAGATACATCACATGATCACACTGACAGAACCACAGGCACATAGACACAGGCAACAGAGCATGCACAATGTCGGCACTAGTACAGTGTATATCCACCTTTCGCAGCAATGCAGGCTGCTATTCTCCCATGGAGACGTTCGTAGAGATGCTGGATGTAGTCCTGTGGAACGGCTTGCCATGCCATTTCCACCTGGCGCCTCAGATGGACCAGCGTTCGTGGTGGACGTACAGACCGCGTGAGACGACGCTTCATCCAGTCCCAAACATGCTCAATGGGGGACAGATCCGGAGATCTTGCTGGCCAGGGTAGTTGACTTACACCTTCTAGAGCACGTTGGGTGGCACGGGATACATTCGGACGTGCATTGTCCTGTTGGAACAGCAAGTTCCATTGCCGGTCTAGGAATGGTAGAACGATGGGTTCGATGACGGTTTGGATGTACCGTGCACTATTCAGTGTCCCCTCGACGATCACCAGAGGTGTACGGCCAGTGTAGGAGATCGCTCCCCACACCATGATGCCGGGTGTTGGCCCTGTGTGCCTCGGTCGTATGCAGTCCTGATTGTGGTGCTCACCTGCACGGCGCCAAACACGCATACGACCATCATTGGCACCAAGGCAGAAGCGACTCTCATCGTTGAAGACGACACGTCTCCATTCGTCCCTCCATTCACGCCTGTCGCGACACCACTGGACGCGAGCTCCACGATGTTGGGGCGTGAGCGGAAGACGGCCTAACGGTGTACGGGACCGTAGCCCAGCTTCATGGAGACGGTTGCGAATGGTCCTCTCCGATACCCCAGGAGCAACAGTGTCCCTAATTTGCTGGGAAGTGGCGGTGCGGTCCCCTACGGCACTGCGTAGGATCCTACGGTCTTAGCGTGCATCCGTGCGTCGCTGCGGTCCGGTCCCAGGTCGACGGGCACGTGCTCCTTCCGCCGACCACTGGCGACAACATCGATGTACTGTGGAGACCTCACGTCCCACGTGTTGAGCAATTCGTCGGTACGTCCACCCGGCCTCCCGCATGCCCACTATACGCCCTCGCTCAAAGTCCGTCAACTGCACATACGGTTCACGTCCACGCTGTCGCGGCATGGTACCAGTGTTAAAGACTGCGATGGAGCTCCGTATGCCACGGCAAACTGGCTGACACTGACGGCGGTGGTGCACAAATGCTGCGAAGCTAGCGCCATTCGACGGCCAATACCGCGGTTCCTGGTGTGTCCGCTGTGCCGTGCGTGTGATCATTGCTTGTACAGCCCTCTCGCAGTGTCTGGAGCAAGTATGGTGGGTCTGACACACCGGTGTCAATGTGTTCTTTTTTCCATTTCCAGGAGTGTAGTATTGGAGGGCAGCGTGGAGGGTAAAAATCGTAGAGGGAGACCAAGAGATGACTACACTAAGCAGATTTCGAAGGATGTAGGTTGCAGTAGGTACTGGGGGATGAAGAAGCTTGCACAGGATAGAGTAGAATGGAGAGCTGCATCAAACCAGTTTCAGGACTGAAGACCACAACAACAACAACAAGTTTGAAATGAAAATTCTTCTTTTTCGTTTCATACTAGACGATAAATTGATCACTGTTGTGTTGGGTCATTGCTGTATGCGCAACAGTTGACACGGCAGCAGTCTATTGAAAAATAAAAACAGGGTTACACATGGGAAGACACATAATCTCTATATCATTTTTGTCTGTACGATCTCTTTCGAATTCCATTACACCACTTAATTATATGTTGTCAGTCCAAGAGTCGTGTAGACCTGGTGTCAAAACAGAATTTGCTTGGTGTATCTGCACAACATTTTCTAAGGTAAAATGAAAACCTTAGTTCTGGGTCACTACTACCTGAAAATGATGACTGTCTTTATAGTGTACGTATGATAATGTAAAATGACACTTGTAGCACAAGGGGGAGTTAAATCTGATCTATGACTATGTTTGTAAATGTAAGAATTAAATGTGATTTTGTATGTGAAAAATAAAAACTTATAATACATCATTTGTATCGATTAGGTTTGAAATTTCTTTCAGTTTAAATGATCCAGTGTGGAACACTTGACACTAAATGATTCGTACTGAAAGAATAAAGCATGAACGTAATACCATTTTCTGATGAGGACACAATATTTGATGACATGTATGTGTGTGCGTGCGAGCGCGTATGTGTGTTTCTGTGTTGTGTGTGTGTGTGTGTGTGTGTGTGTGTGTGTGTGTGTGTGTGTGTGTGTGTGTGTGATTAACAATGTTTGGTAAGTATACAAAGCAGCTTGTGGATTTACTGTTGTATGATAGGATACTGTTTAGTGTGGCATGCTTTAGTAAAAAATATATACTTCGTATACTTCGCTGTCATTAGCTCTTTCATGTACACGAAAATTTCTTCCATTTTTAAGTGTTGTGTCTGGCTGCTTCATTTCTAACGGATGCAAAAAGCAATTTCTTGCCAGCACCAGCTGCAATTTTTAAATTTTCTCCTGCACTGTGCATGTGTGTGTTTGTGGAAAAGTGAAACAAAGCATGCGATTTGTTGTGTGAATAACAAAAGAACCTCTAGTATGTCAGTTAAATTCAGTGTGAAAGGTCATTTAGTTTAATGGTTTTGTCTTATATTGTTTTATTTTACATATTTTTAAATTCCTCACCAGTGCCATGTTTGGTTTTTAGATTTTCCAACATCGCCATCTCTCATTTTTTAAATTTCCCATGATCTGGCATCTTTTTTAAATTATGTGCTATCGCCCATCTTTTAAATTTTTCGACACTGTAGCAACAACTGTCGGCACAAACTTGAACATACATGGCGTTCCTACTCTCCGATTTCCATCAGTTGAGTTTCCAGACTCGGTACATGCAATATTCCCGTATAATAAATAGTGTGAAACTTGAACTTCCTCGATCATGCATAACTGTGAGTTTCCTTTGTTTGGAACCTTTCATATCTAATACATTATCTTTCATACGATTCACAGTTCACTTTACAAAGAAACTTCATTTGATGCCGAATTCCAAATACAATATGTCGTGAATATAACGGAGATAAATAGACTATTACAATCCAACAACATTCATACTGCACGTCTTTATAACCCACAGACAGTGATAACAGTGAATGGTCTTAAACGCCGTTTTCTTTCCATTCTGTTCACTAGTAACATCTTACAATCAATATATATGAAGGTTCTAGAGAAATAAATTTAATAGTGTATTAAATGTTTGTGACGGTACTTACATGGGCTCTCTGGAAAGCAATCTTCGTTAAGTTGCAAATAAAATACTGTAAAAATTATTAAAGCTAGTCACTTACAAAATTCTTAAAGTCAGAACATTTTATTATTTGTCCACACTATCGCCATTCATATCCCAGCATTTATCGTAACCCTTAACTAGCTCATAAATCCTCAGTGCATAAAATTAACCTAAATTCGTATTCATCCCAAACACAAATTTGGTTCTTTCTTGAATTAAAAGAACTGGAATCGACGCCGCTTCTTCATGTGTATGAGGAGGTGACACCCATCTGGACCTAAGTCTGTCGTGTAGGAACACTTATGTGTCACGTTGGGTCATAGCCGTGTCATCGATAGCTCAGACGGACAATAGCAAAAAGGTAAAATATTTTATTAACACTTATTGGTCTACACTGGTAGCACTTCGCCCCCTTAAGCACATAGAGAGGTGGCGTGTGGCGACCACGAGCTAATGGCTACCGTGCGGTGAGGTAAGCACCCTGCAATGCTAACTCCAGTAGTCTATTCCATGCCGTTTAGGCTTATTTCTGGGCCACGCCCACCAGGCGGACAGCCAGCGAGGCTGAATGATAAGGTTCTTGTAGATATTGCCCGTTTGCAATGCTGGAACCCACCCAGCGAGTGACGGTATGTGGCATCTAGGCGCCTGTACCCGCACGAAAGTGTGAGCGGCTGAATCGACCTGGTCTCGAGCTGCTCCCCTCCAGCGCAAGAGTGTAGCAGCTGCTGGAAATAGATCAGGTGGCAGCCCACCGGCAGACTCGTACCATGTCCAAGGAGGAGGACTTAGCACCAGCAGATGGCGCGGTGGTGGAAGCCCAACCTGCTCGTCCGGCGTGGCCCTCCAGTATCAGTTGGTGCTGCTGGATTGTTGATCCCCATCCTCAAGGTGATAATTATTTATAGACTTGCCTGGTCTACTTGTCTTACCGTCGCACTGCTCCCACTGCGTTCGGTAGGGCAAACGTGTATCCGGCGAGCATGACAATGGCTTACCTCTCTCTCTCTGAAAGACTCTCATTTCACTGCCACGGCAACAATATTGCAGTGGCTAGGATAGAATGCCATGTTCTGTCTAATCAGTCATCGATACTACAGTCGACATGCCGGTACGTAAGCGTTCTCCGACTGCCTTCTACTTCTGTCAAAGACTCTGTGGTATCACCTGAAACGTAGTGGTGGGGTACAGCGCAGGATGGATGCTAGAAGGTGCCTCATTTGAACCTACACAAGGCTTCTTGGGTTTGCCAAGGACTGTAGCTGTTTTGGCTGGTTCTCCTCAGTTATTTAATGTCTCTCAGTAGGCATAAGAAGTTATCTATGTTCTATAAGACTCAGAAAGGAGATTTATTTACCGTCCCGCTAAATGGTAGCCATAAGCATTCTGGCTGAAGCAGTTTAGCGTGCTTTGATTTGGTTTGGTGGGCAAGGCGGTATGGGCACACACCACTGACTGCTGTTTTACCTCTGTGTTGACATACGAAACCCATGTTTCTTCAATGTTCACGATTATATTCGCCAAGACTTCTCCTTTCGCTTTTTAATGAAACAGTAAGCCCAGAAAAGGAAGTAATCGTTGAGTTTTATGTCTCTTAAAAGGAACCGATAGAGCACAATGCCTTAATTTGTCTGTCAAGATTTCACGCACTCAATTCTAAGAAGTCTTAGAAAATCTGTTGGAATTCTTAGATCGTGAAATGTTGTTTTGCACGAAATTTTTTGCCAATGATCTGTATCATATCTTTGGTGACAACAGATGGATGGGGACATGTTATCGTAGGGAACATTCTTCTTTCTTTCTTTCTTTCTTAAACAAACAACTTCGTAAGTTCGTTCATCACATCTGGCCTGTACACATCACATATTTCGCCATGAATCCCGACATCTTTAAGACTTTTTAGTACTGAAATCCACGTTATGCAGTATTTGTAGTAGCAACTCTCAATTGGTGGGGAGAAAGAAGCAATGTGGCTTTCTCACTGTTGTACCACGAAGCATACTAACTGCGCTACATCTGGCCATATTCCGGCCACTTGTGCTTCCGGCGCACCGCCCTCGACCAGTGGGTAGCCCACTGACTCCTGCACTTCGCCACGGGCTACAGTATACGCGCCGAGCAAAGCAACTACACAGCTTGTTTGGTCACTTCCAGCCGACAAACATAAGCACGCTTGTTGACGCACCTACACCTAGGGGGCGCAAGAGGCGCCCTCAAGCAACGTGCTCACCGACGACCACGGCGTTGCAATTACAGCACTACGTTACACGTTACATCAGAATATCACGTGCTCAACAGGCGCCACGCAGGTATCTTTACTCGTGCTGACTATTTAAGACGCTGCTCGCTGTCTGCGCATAGAGGCTCATGTATCGGAGGTCACGTCCCACTGTTTCACCAATCGTTACCACCAGAGTCTTCACGTCCTCCGACGGTGGCCTTCATCAGATTCGGTAACTTAGCTGCCATGCATGGAAGATACTTAACAGCATACATCCGAATTGGCCAACCATAACTGATCCTTCATCTCCACAATGCTGGCCTTCCTTTGATTCTATTCTCCGGAACTGATATTCTTCTATGTGAACTTGTAGATAGCAGTTAGCATGACGATCTACAACACTATAGACTGTTATCCTGACTCACGCCACGACGTGAGCACAACCTTTGTCACGACAGACTCTGGATTCGCTACATTCGTACCAGATCAGGAGGAGCCTTTCACTTCTATGAATCAAAATCTGCATTTTGTTCAACCTTGTTCTTTATGTGTTGTATTAATAAAGTGCCTCTTACATGCTACTTGGAAACTCATTATTTATGGCGGATGGCCTCCTATTCACACTGGGGAGGACATCCCACTTATTACCCACCACTAATGGATATCTGTATACTTTTGATCATGTAGGGTATACTCATTTTTCTTATATTTTTCCAGTTTGTACGTGTTCTGCGATATTTAGAAATCTTAGCTTCCTAACCTATTAATGGCGAAGGTAATACAGGTTTCTCAAAATTACGTTCTGTAAAAGTTGTTGTCAAACTGGCTTTCTTAATGATTAGGTAATAAATACATTTAACTTCTGACTTGGTCTGTCGAAGTATGCTTGTGTGATCAGAATACATGGGGCTCTCAGTGCATCAAATTTAATATCTTTTGCGTTGACCACATGTGCATTTAGTCGTCGGCAATGCACTCAGTTTACTTTCAGGCAAGTAACTGATGCAGCATTTCGACGGCACAGTGGCTCTCTGCGTTTCAGTGCCAATTACGTCTTAACATCAAACTGCACTTCTGTGTTCTGTTTTACATGAGATGACTGTACGTGAAACCCTCCCAATGCTCATTTTCCTTTTGCTAATGGATCCAACAGCTAAATTACTCTAACTTTACGTAATAATGAGTAACTTGCTAAATGAAGGAAATTCTAATGCAAATGACTTGTGGAACGTGATGTGCTACAGAAGTGTAATGATAGCGGAGTGTAATTCTCAAGCCCCTAAATAAAATTATACTGTAAATGCTATGTTCCTGGACATTAAGCTAAAGTATTCTTTTATCAAAAAAATGTTGCTCCTTGTACACTACATTGAACAGTTACTGTAGGTGCACACACACACACACACACACACACATATATATATATATATATATATATATATATATATATATATATATGGTACTACTTAATTTACACTGATATCGTAGGGATCTTTAGGTACGTAACTATTGTTTCCAAAATCAAAGACTAATTTTAGTGCATAATATAATCAACGTACAGTTCACTGCCTGGCTGTACTTATTTCACTTACTTCCTATTGAACAGTGCATTACTAAGACTTCTGTTACTACTTACTGAATACTACATGAAACGATTTCTTTCCCAAAGCGCGGCTAAAATTAATATCTGTCACATAGCCACCCAAGTATTTACGAAAAGCCAATGTTTTCTGGTTCCATTTTTCGTGTGTTTTCTATGCTGCGTTAGTGTATTTTACCACACGTTCTACGCTGTCAGTAGCATCTTTACCAAATGGAAAATGTGACCAGTGTAGTGTTTGTAGGCTCCTGTGTTACACAGGCTCCCTCAGTTCCTAATGCTTGAAGTATCCCACCTGATCAAGCCACATTCCCGCTATAAAATTGAATGCATTAGTGATTATTTTTTTATTTTCGTTGTCTTAACGGTGACGTACGCGTTACTCGGCCGGAAGTAGCTAATAACACGCTTGAAGAGTGTGCGATCTCGACGAGGTTCCTTGTTACAAACACCACGCGTTGATTATAAGCAGCACTAGAAAATTGCCCTAATACTGACTCAGACGTTCACCTCTGACCCTCTTACTATTCATGGCATCGCTCGCACATACAACAGAAATGTTGCAACCAAAAACTACACCCACAGTTTAGAGGTATTACTTATTTCACCCTACAGTCCGAAAATTAGTATTCGTATTCATTTTTCCATATTTCTTCGACTTGTTCCGAAACGCCGTTCACGTTGAAGTCGTTGGTGTTCTTTGAAAGAGATTCCTACCAGTTTTATACGACATGTAAAGAGAGAACGTTTCGTGACTAGAATGGCAATTTTTTCCATCTGTTAGAATTTGTTAACTAGCAGGGAACAAGAAGTGTTTCCTGTAGTTACTTTAATCAAATAAACAAAACATTATGAACAAATCTAGGTTTACAGGTTTGCAGAAACCAGATTCCAGTACTAGCGGCCAATAAATACTCTCACACATACAGAGTGTCACAGGAAGAAATTTTAATAGTCAGTTGTATGACAGGAACGAACCATTCGAAGCAAATAAATAAAATAAAAAAAGTCTAGCAAACAGAGGCCCTAAAATGATTTTCTTAAGGAACTTCATCGACACTCTAAAACAATTTCCTTCTACTGCAAACTCTTTGCTTTCCATATTTTGGGAGGAGACATTATGGACCAAAATAATAAAAAATCACTAAGCAAACACGAGATGTAAACGAGCACTCACTGTTCAATAGAAGTCCGAAGATGAACAAGTACTCATAATAATTAAGGTATGCACTTTAGTGCTCTTGTTTACGGAACCTTTTTCTTGTCCATACTGACTCCTCACAAACTATGGAAAGCAAAGTGCTTGCACTAGAAGAGATCACAGTATCTAAGATGAAAAAATGCTCATAGCTCTTAAAGAACTTGTTGTTTCAAACGATTTTCTTTTTTCACACGATCATTCCTGTCGTACTGAGTACTGACCATTCCTCATGGGAACGCTGTATAAAACTGTTGAAAATGGTATTAAATAAGCATAATCAATTAGCTTATATTCAGGATGTTACCTAAAACTATATTACTGATGTGTGCCGCTGTTTACAAAGGTAGGAACACAGTACAACGTCCTAAGGGAAAGTTGTATCCAAGTTTCAAAAAAAAACAGCTGAGGACCAAAGTCCGAGAGCACGTTCGTGCGACATCGTTTTACTTTGCACTTGCTCGCTAAAATGGTCACCGCAATCAACCTAACAGTCCCTTTTGTTTAAGGAAGCCAGTTGCTAACCACCGGAAAAATATATACTGCCCAGTCTGCAGACGTGTGCGTTCGGCGATTTCAAACGGTCGGTTCATGCCAAACTGTCGCATTTGGTCTGGTGCAATTCATCTCGCTGCTGGTGGATGCTGTCTGCGCTACCCCGTCCCCTGCTGAAAAGGTCGCTGAATTGTCTCAACATCAGGCGGCGCCGCTTTACGGCGACTGCCGCGCTGTGCTTGCACAACA
Organism: Schistocerca gregaria; assembly: GCF_023897955.1. Classification (NCBI taxonomy): domain Eukaryota; kingdom Metazoa; phylum Arthropoda; class Insecta; order Orthoptera; family Acrididae; genus Schistocerca; species Schistocerca gregaria. Next base: position 662,162,418 of record NC_064921.1, read on the forward strand.
GGCAAAATTTAAAATCTAGTGGAAGGCCCGGCAGATATACATTGATGGAACAAGAATAGCAACACCAGGAAGGAGTTGCGCGACGTAAAACTTGACATGAGTCTTTCTACATCTGAAAGATGGTGTTTATTCAGCCTCTGCGCCAGTCGCGTGAGAGTCGCACTAGTACCACTACTGTGACGCTGAGTATCTAGTTTTTACATCTACATGGTTACTTTGCAATTCACACTTAAGTGTCTGGCAGAGCGTTCATCGAACCATTTTCATACTACTTCTCTACCATTCCACTTTAGAATGGCGCGTGGGAAAAAGGAACACCTAAATCTTTCCGTTCGGGCTCTGATTTCTCTTATTTTATTATGATGATCGTTTCTCTCTACGTGCAAGGTTCGCAGAAGAGCTTCTGTAAAGTTTGGAAGGTAGGAGACGGATACTGGCAGAAGTAAAGCTGTGAGTACCGGACGTGAGTCGTGCTTCGGTAGCTCAGTTGGTAGAGCACTTGCCCGCGAAAGGCAAAGGTCCCGAAATGTAATGTAGGTTGTCTCTTTAGTGGGTTTGTCGCATCTTCTAAGTGTTCTGGCAACAAAACGCAGTCTTTGTTTCGCCTTCCCCACAATATTATCTATGTGGGCTTTCCAATCTAAGCTGCTCGTAATTGTAATTCCTAGGTATTTAGTCAAATTGACAACTCTTAGATTTGTGCAATTTATTGTAGACTCAATATTTATCGGATTTCTTTTAGTATCCATGTGAATGACCTCGCACTTTTCTTTGTTTAGTGCCAATTGCCATTTTTCGCGCCATACGGAAATTCTCTCAGATAATTTTGTAATTGGAATTGATCGCCTGATGATTTTACTAGACGGTAAATTACAGAGTCATTTGCAAACAATCTAAGGGTGAAACGTCCCCTTTGAAAAATTGTGCAAGACTGTGTTTAATCTGACACACAATAATTTTAGCGCAACCCAATCTGACTTTCAAAAATCCCTACAAAAGAATGGCCTTGACTAACATTAACCTATACCTTTCACAAATCACTTACCTCACCAAAAAACTTCGTTACTCGAACTACTGCAATACAGCGAGCGCCACTGCTGCCAGCTAAATAAAAGATTCAAACTACGGAAGGCACTAACTACTGATAGGTATATTTAGCAAATGAAAGATTTTAATAGAGAACAAACAATGTATTTACCTTAATAGACATAATATATATAGCAGTTCATGACATCCATTGTTACAAATTTCAAAACTCCGCCATCTCTCTCCCCACATGCACCACTGCTGGCGGCTCACCTCCAACTGCGCGCTGTTCACATCCAGCTGCCGGTGCCCAACACTACAATGGCAGACAACAATGCAAACCAGCCACAGACTGCACACGGCACAGCCAGTGATTTTCATACAGAGCGCTGCGTGGCGGCGGCGTTACCAATATAAGAACCTAAACAGCCTTCTTACAAGGGGGCTGCTTAGATTATCACCTAGATCATTTGTGTAAATCAGGAACAGCCGAGGGCCTACGATACTACCTTGCGGGACGTCAGATATCACTTCTGTTCTACTCGATGATTTAGCTTCTATCACTACGAACTGTGACCTCTCTGAGAGGAAATCACGAATCCTGTCACACAACAGAGACGATACTTTGCTGGAAATATACGCTGTAATGGTCGTGAGTGTTGGTTACCTATGAGATTTAACCCGGTGGGTTAATGTCAGACGAGAATATCTTTTGAAGCGACAAAGATGCCATTATCAACACTGAAACCGACAATTGTGGACAAAATTATGTGAGGCGAAAGATTAGGGCCCATGCACCGTCATGTGTCATTTCTTGTTACTACCTCATTGACAAAGATACCCGTGAAAGAGATAGGCCTTGGCGATCAATGTTTCACGTAATAACAGCACAGAATGAGTAAAATATCAGACCTGAAAGGGAGGACTCGATAAGACTTTCAGCTAACCCAAATTACGAAACAGGCCGCAATTTAATTAAAAAGTTAACACGCAGGTCTTCAATACAAACAGCTTCAGTTAAGCAAAATTACCAAATGCAAAACAGGCAGCCCTTCTTTAACAACTGTTTGAGTTAAGTAAAATTTCCAAATAGAAAACAGGCGTCCTTCAATGGTAAGAGCTTCAGTTAAGCAAAATTACCAAATGAAAATAGGCAGGCTTTCCGTAATAACAGCTTGAGTTAAGTAAAATTATTAAATAGAAAACAGACAGGTCTTTTTTTAATAACAGCTTTAGTTAAGTTAAATTTACCAAGTGACCACGTGCAGGCGTTCAATAATAACAGCTAACGCCTCAAAATCCAAAACTTAACTGCGGTTCACGAATCGAACCTGAAGTTTGACGGTTCCAGAGGGAGCCCAGAGTTCAGCGTTGGAAACTGGCTTCAACTGTCTCACCAGTGTGCCACTTCCCAGAGCTGCCTGTCCAGGCTACGCTCTAAGATGGTCACTCGACGTTAGCCACGGATTCAAATCGGCTATAAAATATGCCATGGAACCACTCGCCAAACTCCGTGCCCAAGACGCTTGCGCTAGTGCTCGTCTTACTCGCAGGGCGGACTTCTCACACAGTCCACCTCTATCCGTTACCACTCATCAACTCGCCAGGCCACATCCCCATCAACAACCTCGAGCAAAGGTCTAAGTATCCTCAAAGCAGAGAGACATCACACAATAGATCGAGCTAGTGGCTCCAGGAATTCAAAGTGCGACGCCAGCAACCGGGCCAAGCTCAAACACCTCACTGAATTTGACCGAGGTCGCCGACCGTTGTGACCTAGCGCTTCTATGCGCTTGAGTCCGGAACCGCGCTGCTGCTAGGGTCACAGGTTCGAATCCTGCCTCGGGCATGGATATTTGTGCTGTCCTTAGGTTAGTTAGGTTTAAGTAGTTGTAATTCTAGGGGAGTGGTGACCTCAGATGTTGTCCCAAACATTTGAACCATCTTACCGAGATCGTCGTGCAGACGGATATTCCTTCTGAAATATTGCAGGAAGACTTGGCAGGAACATAACGACTGTGTATGATTGCTGGCAGCAGTGATCACGACAATGTATTGTTGCAAGAAGGCCAGGCTCCGGACTGCTACGTGGTACCTCCGAGAGGGAAGACCGTCATGTTCCGCGTATGACTCTGGATCAGCTTACGGCGTCTGCAGCAGCAATCTGAGCAGCAGTTGGTACCACAGTGACGCAATGAAGTGTTCAAATTGGTTACTTCGGGGACAGCTGCTAGCCAGATGCCCTGAGACCATCGTCATTTTAAACTTCAGTGGTATCAACTGAGAGCTCATTGGAGGGCAGGATGTATGTCTGTCGTGTTTTCTGATCCGGTTCTACCTCAGTGCCCGTGGTGGCTATGTGTTGGTTAGGAGGAGGGCAGTTGATAGCCTGCAACCAATCGGCCTTCGAGCTGGACGCGCTAGATCTATAGATGGAATTATGGCCTGGTATGCGATTTTGTATGGCAGCAGGAGCCCTATCGTCGTTATCTAATGCATCCTGACTACAAATTTGTAGGTCTATCTGTTGATTCGATCTGTTGTCCTGCCATTCATGAACAGTATCTCGGAGGTTTTCCCAACAGGATAACGTTCGCCCACTTACCTTTGCTGAAACCTACCCAACATACTGTACAGGATTGCGACGGGTTGCCATGGCGTACTGTTTCTAGTCGTGCACCTATGGGACAGCGTCATCCACAAGTAGCATTAAGCGTCCCTGCACTGACCTATGAAGCGCAATGGGCATTGAACTGCATTCCACAAACTGACATCCGACTACCAAAGACGCTGACCTCAGGGAAGTTATGAACAAATCAACGAATAGAGTACGCATCACGGTAGTGACCCCTACGGTGTCGAGATAGAAAGGATCAACCAGTGTATACAACATTCCAACGTGGAACTTGTTTGCTAAACTTAAGGACCCAGCGCAGATGGAGAGCCGCAACTATTTTAGCCAAATCGCGGACCTTAAGAACCAACAGGCCGACTCCAGTGGTGGAGTACCACACCAGCAGCTACATCCAGATAAACGATAAGACAAAGACCATTTTCAAAGCTTTGTCAGTGACCTACAAGGTTTATCGTGCAAAGTACTATGAAGATAGAAGTGTACTGCTTGGAACACTGATCAAACTCGAATCCTCGTGATGTCGATTGCGCAGATCAGTATACTAGCCATGACGTCACGAGCTACATCCCTTTCTATGACGTCATGACACTGAAGTCTCAGTTTCTACGATGTCATCATGTCACGCCCCGTTCTTGGAAAAAGACAAATTAGGGACCTGTTAAGCTACTACAATGATATTTAGACATCCCAATTATAGCTCCAGTAATTTACAGGTCATTAAAATGAAACAGACCAATTTCTATGTAACCACCAATGGTGCCATGTTCAAAACGTATCAGAACGGCATGTACTATTGATCAAAAACAAAAAAAGATAACGTCAAATACTGTACCTATAATTCTGCCTTGAAAGGAAATTTCATCTCACATATGCACACAGAACATAAAATGCCTAAGTAATCCCACAACTCTCTCTGTTTTAGGCCGCACTAAAAGACTTTTTGTGTCAACTATCATTCCCCAGTAAATTCCATCTCGCAAGTGCACACACACACACACACACACACACACACACACACACACACACACACACACACACACACACACACACACACTCACTCACTCACTCACTCACATACTTTGCTCTTCCAAACATAGCTCAGTATTTTATCAGAAATCCGACCACTGACGTATGATGCTATACTGGGCAGTTTGCCGTGGCATACGGAGCTCCATCGCAGTCTTTAACACTGGTAGAATGCCGCGACAGCGTGGACGTGAACCGTATGTGCAGTTGACGGACTTTGAGCGAGGGCGTATAGTGGGCATGCGGGAGGCCGGGTGGACGTACCGCCGAATTGCTCAACACGTGGGGCGTGAGGTCTCCACAGTACATCGATGTTGTCGCCAGTGGTCGGCGGAAGGTGCACGTGCCCGTCGACCTGGGACCGGACCGCAGCGACGCACGGATGCACGCCAAGACCGTAGGATCCTACGCAGTGCCGTAGGGAACCGCACCGCCACTTCCCAGCAAATTAGGGACACTGTTGCTCCTGGGGTATCGGCGAGGACCATTCGCAACCGTCTCCATGAAGCTGGGCTACGGTCCCGCACACCGTTAGGCCGTCTTCCGCTCACGCCCCAACATCGTGCAGCCCGCCTCCAGTGGCGTCGCGACAGGCGTGAATGGAGGGACGAATGGAGACGTGTCGTCTTCAGCGATGAGAGTCGCTTCTGCCTTGGTGCCAATGATGGTCGTATGCGTGTTTGGCGCCGTGCAGGTGAGCGCCACAATCAGGACTACATACGACCAAGGCACACAGGGCCAACACCCGGCATCATGGTGTGGGGAACGATCTCCTACACTGGCCGTACACCTCTGGTGATCGTCGAGGGGACACTGAATAGTGCACGGTACATCCAAACCGTCATCGAACCCATCGTTCTACCATTCCTAGACCGGCAAGGGAACTTGCTGTTCCAACGGGACAATGCACGTCCACATGTATCCCGTGCCACCCAACGTGCTCTAGAAGGTGTAAGTCAACTACCCTGGCCAGCAAGATCTCCGGATCTGTCCCCCATTGAGCATGTTTGGGACTGGACGAAGCGTCGTCTCACGCGGTCTGCACGTCCAGCACAAACGCTGGTCCAACTGAGGCGCCAGGTGGAAATGGCATGGCAAGCCGTTCCACAGGACTACATCGAGCATCTCTACGATCGTCTCCATGGGAGAATAGCAGCCTGCATTGCTGCGAAAGGTGGATATACACTGTACTAGTGCCGACATTGTGCATGCTCTGTTGCCTGTGTCTATGTGCCTGTGGTTCTGTCAGTGTGATCATGTGATGTATCTGAGCCCAGGAATGTGTCAATAAAGTTTCCCCTTCCTGGGACAATGAATTCACGGTGTTCTTATTTCAATTTCCAGGAGTGTATTATGCATAGATCTACACCAAATGATGGTAGCTTCATAATGTCATCCGACCTCAGGGTTCCGCGGCCAGTGGGGGTGTACTTGGCGAAGGGATATCTGCTACGAACCGTGTGCAGCACCAGCAGGGAACCCCCACCAGAATGATATGCCAGTCTTCCGATGGTGGTATAGACAGTTCATATGCACTGAAAGCGAACAACTACCTCTAGGCAGAAGTCAGCCGTGCTGCTAGAGTTGGCCTATGATGGCCAGCTGCACCGCTGCACTAAGTGTGGAGAGGAACTCATTGCATGGAGCTGCTGCCCTGCTGTATCTCCGAACCAGTGACCTACTGGAAGGTCCATTTAACCTAATCGCCATCCAGGTTGGGCTGTGAGACTAACTGCTTAAAGTCGGTGTCAGTACATCTGTTGTGTATATACGCCACTACCAGTCAAGGTACCTAAAACCCCACTGCCACTGTCAGTCTGATAATCTGCCTTCCCCTTTATGCACTAGTCCGTGCAGTGTCGATAAGTTCACTGTATAAGCAAACTAACCTGCCTCACAACACTTCGTCGGCCTTTTTGAATTACTACAGTGGGATCATCCAGTGCTTGTCTGCAGTCGATCCACTACATTACAACCTCATCCCCCATCCCTCAAATGAAGGAAACCTAGTCTCTCGGGTTTACCTTGAAAACAGATGTCATGTTGTGCTCTATGACTGCACAAAATGCAGAGAAATTGATAAGCAAAGCAGCTGACGACTTTCCTGCTTGGATTAGTTTCTGCTTCCTATACAGAATTTGCTGGCTGGTGGTATGTGGAAAGTCCGAGAGAAGGCGCGAGTAGCACTTTAGCAACGAGTGAGGCAACGAGATGTAGAGGGGGCGACACGTTGTGAAAAGGAGATGCAGTTAGGAGCTTGGATTGGATGTGGCAAGTTGTGTTGCAGAGCTGAGGGGACGAACCATGCTATGGTCGGTGGGGTTGCTGCCGACTTGTTGATGTGTGTCGTACTTGGACGCCGGTATCACCGCTGGGTGGAGTGACAACCTTCAGATGCGGATTTCCATTCAGGACTTAATGGCAACCCACGTGGCCAGTTCCAGTTACTGAATTTGATGAGACATTTCGTCTGATAAGTCCTTGTTTGCATATGAAAGACAACTTCCTACGCTGCTTCGAATCTCTGGTGGAGCTTATGGACACAAATTCAACAGTTTTTTGCTGTCACTCAAGACAGCCAATGGTCCAAAGCAGTGCGAGAAGTGATAGTCAAGACTCTATATAGTAGTCATGACTTTAGACAGATCGCTGTACCCGTATAAACCCAATATTTTATATTGAGTTTGGCGGCCATTATTGGTGTTCTGGGAACAATATTGATTGCCTGACTTGTAGTTGAAATCACAGTTTCTTGTAGGTTAAATTCTCACCAAGTGCTAATGTATCTAGACATTCAGATCAATGCGGGAGTATCACTCTCACTTCCCTTAAGTGCAACTGGTTTGTTCCCCATTTGCAGTTTTTCATCCTTGTGTTTAACAGTTCGTTGATTTTGAATTTTTGCCTGTTGTAGTTCAGTCGATCCGTGGGCCTGTGTCATCTCCCCAGTTAATGGATGAGACATCATAGCAGGTTTCCGCTGTCCCAGTCGGTCACGGGTGTCGGGCCACTCTCTTAGCGACCAACCGACCGACGAATTAGTGTTAGTCTGCTAATGGTCCGAGGCCGGAGCTTTAAGACAATAATAACCTAATTGTATGTATCTTACTTTTTGAAACACATCTGACTTGAGTGTGATGCCTGCTAACTTTAAAGTTGGGAGCTTACTTTGCACTTTGCACTGGAGTTTGGTAACCACCAGGCTAGAATTTTTCTAAAATTGCAAATTTCGTTTGAATTGTTTTGAAAAGATAAATTGTTATTGACAGATAATTAAGTAAGTAGTGTTGTTGTTGTTGTTGTGGTCTTCAGTCCTGAGACTGGTTTGATGCAGCTCTCCATGCTACTCTATTCTGTGCAAGCTTCTTCATCTCCCAGTATCTACTGCAACCTACATCCTTCTGAATCTGCTTGGTGTATTCATCTCTTGGTCTCCCTCTACGATTTTTACCCTCCACGCTGCCCTCCAATACTAAATTGGTGATCCCTTCATGCCTCAGAACATCTCCTACCAACCGATCCCATCTTCTGGTCAAGTAGTGCCACAAACTTCTCTTCTCCCCAATCCTATTCAATACTTCCTCATTAGTTATGTGATCTACCCATCTAATCCTCAGCATTCTTCTGTAGCACCACATTTCGAAATCTTCTATTCTCTTCTTGTCCAAACTATTTATCATCCATGTTTCACTTCCATACATGGCTACACTCCATACAAATACTTTCAGAAATTACTTCCTGACACTTAAATCTATACTCGATGTTAACAAATTTCTCTTCTTCAGAAACGCCTTCTCCTTGCAATTGCCAGTCTAGATTTTATATCCTACTTCGAGCATCATCAGTTATTTTGCTCCCCAAATAGCAAAACTCCTTTACTACTTTAAGTGTCTCATTTCCTAATCTAATTCCCTCAGCATCACCCGACTTAATTCGACTACATTCCATTATCCTCGTTTTGCTTTTGTTGACGTTCATCTTATATACTCCTCTCAAGACACTGCCCATTCCATTCAACTGCTCTTCCAAGTCCTTTGCTGTCTCTGACAGAATTACAATGTCATCGGCGAACCTCAAAGTTTTTATTTCTTCTCCATGGATTTTAATACCTACTCCGAATTTTTCTTTTGTTTGCTTTACTGCTTGCTCAATATACAGATTGAATAACATCGGTCAGAGGCTACAACCCTGTCTCACTCCCTTCCCAACCACTGCTTCCCTCTCATGTCCCTCGACTCTTATAACTGCCATCTGGTATCTGTACAAATTGCAAATAGCCTTTCGCTCCCTGTATTTTAACCCTGCCACCTTTAGAATTTGAAAGAGAGTATTCCAATCAATATTGTCAAAAGCTTTCTCTAAGTCTACAAATGTCTTTCCTTAATCTTTCTTCTAAGATAAGTCGTAAGGTCAGTATTGCCTCACGTGTTCCGATATTTCTACGGAATCCAAACTGATCTTCCCCGAGGACGGCTTCTACTAGTTTTTCCATTCATCTGTAAAGAATTCGTGTTAGTATTTTGCAGCTGTGGCTTATTGAACTGATTCATCGCTAATTTTCACATCTGTCAACACCTGCTTTTTTTGGAATTGGAATTATTATATTCTTCTTGAAGACTGAGGGTATTTCGCCCGTTTCATACATCTTGCTCACCAGATGGTAGAGTTTTGTCGGGACTGGCTCTCCCAAGGCCGTCAGTAGTTCCATTGGAATGTTGTCTACTCTGGGAGCCTTGTTTCGACTCAGGTCGTTCAGTGCCCTGTCAAACTCTTCACGCAGAATCGTATCTCCCATTTCATCTTCATCTACCTCCTCTTCCATTTCCATAATATTGTCCTCAAGTACATCGCCCTTGTATAGACCCTCTATATACACCTTCCACCTTTCTGCTTTCCCTTCTTTGCTTAGAACTGGGTTTCCATCTGAGCTCTTGATATTCATACAAGTGGTTCTCTTACCTCCAAAGGTCTCTTTAATTTTCCTGTAGGCAGTATCTATCTTACACCTAGTGAGATAAGCCTCTACAACCTTACATTTGTCCTCTAGCCATCCCTGCTTAGCCATTTTGCACTTCCTGTCGATCTCATTTTTGAGACGTTTGTATTCCTTTTTGCCTGCTTGAGTTATTGCATTTTTATATTTTCTCCTTACCTCAATTAAATTCAATATTTCTTCTGTTACCCAAGGATTTCTACTAGCCCTCGTCTTTTTACCTACTTTATCCTCTGTTGGCTTCACTACTTCATCCCTCAAAGCTTCCCATTCTTCTTCTACTGTATTTGTTTCCCCCATTCCTGTCAATTGTTCCCTTATGCTCTTCCTGAAACTCTGTACAACCTCTGGTTCTTTCAGTTTATCCAGGTCCCATCTCCTTAAATTCCCACCTTTTTGCAGTTTCTTCAATTTTAACCTACAGGTCATAACCAATTGATTGTGGCTAGAGTCCACATCTGCCCCTGGAAATGTCTTACAATTTAAAACCTGGTTCCTAAATGCCTGTCTTACCATTATATAATCTATCTGATACCTTTTAGTATATCCAGGGTTCTTCCATGTATACAACCTTCATTCATGATTCTTAAACCAAGTGTTAGCTATGATTAAGTTGGGCTCTGTGCAAAATTCTACCAAGCGGCTTCCTCTTCCATTTCTTAGCCCCAATCCATATCCACCTACTGTGTTTCCTTCTCTCCCTTTTCCTACACTAGAATTCCAGTCACCCACGACTATTAAATTTTCACCTCCCTTCACTATCTGAATAATTTCTTTTATTTCATCATACATTTCTACAATTTTTTCATCATCTACAGAGCTAGTTGGCATATAAACTTGTACTACTGTAGTAGGTGTGGGCTCCGTATCTATCTTGGCCACAATAATGCGTTCACTATGTTGTTTGTAGTAGCTTACCCGCATTTCTATTTTCCTACTCATTATTAAACCTACTCCTGCATTTTTTTTGATTTTTGTGTTTATAACCCTGTGGTCACCTGACCAAAAGTCTTGTTCCTCCTGCCACCGAACTTCACTAATTCCCACTATATCTAACTTTAACCTATCCATTTCCCTTTTAAATTTTCTAACCTACCTGCCCGATTATGGGATCTGAAATTCCATGGGCGCATATATTCTTAAATCCAAAATTTGTTGAAATGTTATGAACATCTACTTTATCGAGTGCTGTGATGCAGTTTTCTTAAGTACAAATTGTTTACTGTGTAATCTGCATTTCATTCAAGTACTTCATACAGGAAGCAATTTGTTTAATTGTGTCCATGCACTCATTAGTTTAAACTTGTACAAATGATTTGTCATCATGCAAACTGTGAATATGTTGCCACTGCTGTTCTAACCCACCCACTCCACAGCCTTGCGTGTTGAACCTTGTGACTTGTCCCTGAGACCATCATTTCACCATGTCGTCGTAAGTGGAATAAATCCAATGAAAACTTGCTCACAGGAAACGCAGTCTGCGTATCTGTCTGGCTATGTGCTCTGGCTCATTGTGCCACCCTAACCAGACATACCGTGAGCTTCTGCCACTATGTTACAACTTCTCCTCCGTCACTATTTTATGCATGTTACTATCTTCTGAGATTAATAATACCCAATGAATCCTCCACTGTACAAATTATCCAAGAACTCCCCACATCACTGGGTTCGTATGATGTAACACTTAAACTGTGTATGTTTTCCCTGTTACCAGTAATAGAACTAGAATATATAATCGTGATTGGTAAGTTAAAACTTTTCTTGATGCTTTGTGGTAGTAAAGGGTTAGGTTTTGCCTACTAGGTTCCATGATTGGACTTATTTCGGGCAGCGGCTAGCTCCACGCTTTCAGGAACCACGAACTGGACAGCATGCCTACCAACAGGCGATTCCTACTATTCCTTGGAGAAAAATGTAGTAGATACTAGATAGCGAAGGCTGAATGGGCTATCGCGGGGTTCTGTGCTATAACCGACCTGTTTTAATCTCTATAGACTCATCATTCATGTTAAAAAGATTGTTTTCTGACAACCTAGAACTCGGCTGTTCAAGTAAGTAACGTGGAAGACTGCTTACAATCTTGATAGCCACTAGGGGACTTGCAAATTAAATATGATACATGAGAATAATCCTACCGGTGCCATACTTCTAGGAACCACTTACAAATTACTGTAGAAAGTTAACACCAAAACCGATATAATCAGAAAACTAGCTGGGTCAGGATGGGATGCAGACCCAAATGCTCTTCGTACTGCTACACCGTTAATGGACAGCCGAGTAACGGGCTTCAGAATGGAAACACATTGCACATGCACGCAAAATTGAAAAAAATGTTCAAATGGCTCTAAGCACTATGGGACTTAACGTCTGAGGTCATAAATACCTTAGACGCAGAACTACCTAAACCTAATTAACCTAAATACATCACTCACATCCATGCCCGAGGCAGGATTCGAATGTGCGACAGTAGCAGCAGCGCGGTTCCGGACTGAAGCGCATAGAACCACAAAGCTGATGTTAAGCTAAACCAGATAGTGAGAATAATTACTGACAATTCTAAATCAACACCTCCATGGCTGCCTGTAGAAAAGATTACTGCGCCGCCCTCAATTAGACAAGGAGCAGGACCTGTAACAGTGCTACTCATCAGAAGTCAGTTCTGTGTGACGAGCTACTGATTATATTTGCGAGTGGACTTGTGGAGGATCACGCTGGCTAACGCAAAATGCGCCTCCTATGTTTGATATTTACCAGGGACGGCGAGAGCTTTGGCGGAAATTTCCTGCAGCAAATTCTCGCCTTATAACTGGTCGTACAAAACATGTAAATGGGTTTGGTCCTCTCAAGAACTATGGACAACTGTTAACCTATTCCATACAGAGCATGGATGGTATGACTGGGGGTTCAAGGATGGCTCGACGTGGGGCTGTCGGTTTGCTCTGCAAAGTGCAAAGTACCTGATTGAATAGTGTTTACAGTATCCTTTTTTCTTATCGGAAATAACCATTCAGTGCGTATGTGTGTGTGTATGTGAATATGTCAATAGTGGTGGTAGTTATGGGTACTGGCGGACAGTAGTCGAGCAACGATTGCATACCTGTAGTAAATGTACTATACGCTCTGTGCACATGCGTTACTCCATGAGCGTTCAATCGAATTGTGTACATACATGGAATTTGGTCGATACTGAATTGTGAAGAGAAAAGCACTCCGCCTTCAGGCCACAAGTGGCCCACCGGGACCATCCGACCGCCGTGTCATCCTCAGATGAGGATGCGGATAGGAGGGGCGTGTGGTCAGCACACCGCTCTCCCGGTCGTTTTTATTGACCGGCGCCGCTACTATTCGGTCGAGTAGCTCCTCAATTGGCATCACGAGGCTGATTGCACGCCGAAAAATGGCAACAGCGCATGGCGGCCCAGATGTTCACCCATCCAAGTGCCCGACAGCGCTCAAGTTCGGTGATCTGACGGGAACCGGTGTATCCACCGCGGTAAAGCTGTTGCCAGCTGTGAAGAAAGAGAGAAATAAAATTCAAAATCTTAATCACGAGATTTCTGGTGAGACACCAGTGCAATTGCATTACCTACTCATTTTGTTAATCACGAAGTCAGTTTGCAGGAGTTGCGCATTCTGTAAGACTTTGGACGCTGTGGACGAGCCTGCAGCATGGTCGATATTACTTTACTACTTTACCTCTCCGCTACGAGAGATATCCAGCTTCACTATTTGGGTGCGCATTGCACATTATAAAGTTCCTCCGATCATAAGTTGGTCTTAGTCTTTGTTTACGGATTCTACTGACGCACCTGGAGATTCTGTGGAACATTATGAACTGAATCTAAAATTCATAATCGCAGGCGACGGAGTTAGAGATATTTCATGTTTAATACTAAAATTTCTCTGTGGGCTAAGAAGTCCCATGTGTCAATGAACGATCTTGATAAAACTTGACTTGTGTAGAGTGGGCAAAATAATGTAATACTTTTTTTGCTGAGTTTCCTTTCTAAGGGGTAAACCACACACTGAGAGACAATATGGCATTTTACGTTTAGAGGGAATATCTTCGAAACCATGAAATATGACAAATGTGTTACATATAAATGTAAAAATGTAGCTACTGTTCTTGAAAACTATAAAATAAAGTTTTGAAAAAAATATGCAAATTACCCCACCAGCATTAATTAATTTTGCAAAATGGAAACTTGTCACAAATTAAATTAAAGATGCCTACAAGCCGGAAACACCCATGTGCAAAAAGCCGATTTCGAAATAACATTTTGGAAATATGAGTTGAATACAATATGATGTCAGGCTATGCGTAATTTACCTAAGTAACTAAGTCTAAACGTTCATTATTATTCCAATTATTTCTTTTGCTTCGATTGGTTTATGACATAAACTGTTTTATTACTTTGTAAATAAACGTATTTTTTTTAGTTTACCGTTTCACATACACGTATTTTATTAACTGAAAATAATAAGTAACCTATTATTCTGAAACAAAATCGTTACAATAATGATAACCAATAACAATACTTACAACATAACGCTTTCTCCCCCATGCACACACAATTAACGAACTAGGAAAGACAACATCTGTCAAATATCATTTGACTTGTTCAGACGTTAACTTATGAGATTTCGATAACGTCACAAGAACATTTGGGGCTTCATAAAGAGGTGTTCAAATTCTCAGTCAGAACTCTCCATTAGTATCGTTTAAAACTATGGAAAGGGATAAGCAATTTGTAAGTTGCAGAGACTGATGGCTGAGTAGTGTAAGTGTAAGTCTCTTCGCGGTGCAGCTCCGTAGGCTCCGTACCACTATCACACAACGTACTTACCTCCAGCAAAACGCCGCTCTGTTGGGACGATGCTTTCGAGTAAGTACTGCTGGGCGCACTATCCACCGACATCAGTCGCTGCGAAAAATTCTTAATGACATGACGACGGTGATTTCAAGAGCTCTTCCGTACGTTAGTAGTTATTTCTGAAGACAGTTATCTGAAAATTATAAAAGGATTGCAACATGCACTAACACGCCATGTTTCTACTTCCAGGGACCGGCCTTGTACAGCACCATTTCTCTCAACTGCAGCCTAGGGATATTGCAGTTTGTGGCCTACAGTCTGCCGAGGTTCGCCAGCTAGCAGCTTATGGGGTAGAAAGCTGTACCGTTAGCTGGCGACGCCATACACCATGTGGCGAGTCTGACGAGAGCGGTGCGTGCAGGTATCTTCTCATTGTTCCCTCCTGTTATATGTCGGCGCCGACAGCTCTTTAGCAGTCTCGTCTGTCACTTGCTACTACTACGAAACTGTAGAAAGACGCGCGACTTCTGGACCCCGCCAAGCTTTTGCAAAACCCATCTCTCTCTCTCTCTCTTTCTCTGTCTCTGTCTTTCTCTCTCTCTGTCGGGACCCTCTTTCGATTACTACACATTCCACGGAGGTCTGCACATAGGCATCAACACGGACGCTCCTTCGGATTATTCTTCGGAGAGTCTGTACTTGTCAGTATTAATTGAAACTATGGTGTTGAACAAACTTGTTGCCAAACTGACGTGCGAATTTGGATTGTGTATAAAGTAACTGCGCTTTCAAATAGGGAAGATGCCAACCGCTTACACAGTAAGCTAAATGATCATTTCAGTTGTTTGGAATTTCCTGAGAGTTCTATCGGTTCGCAGGAAGAGTAACTGAAAGATACCATTCTAGCGTTGATTTGTGTACAAGAATGTTATGGAACAAGGTAGTGAGGCAGATTTGACGTATTGGACCTTCAATATTTAGCAATGACTGGCAATGGTTTTGTATCTGATTGTAAAACACGGTAGGAGTTCTTTTTTCCAAGAAATGTCTTTTCTTCAGAAAGCGCATTAAATTTCGAATATAAGTAATCTTTGGATGAACTGTGGAAATACGAGAAGAAGGGGAAAAGGTCTCTTTCATCCATCCAGCATAAATATCGCAAAGTTACGTCAGTGAAACAGCTGTACCACAGGGAAAAGTATGTTCTTCATGATGGCTCAAAACATGATAACGTCAAGGTAATGCACTGCTGTACTTGAAAAAAGTACTAAAGGCTATGGATTATCGACTGGTTGTCTATGATACTCAAATTCAAAAGTGCACCTTGCAAATGATCAGGGAAGTAAAGTTACATCATTTCAAGGCAAGCACCAAATGGGTCATTTTACGATTTCTAGTGCAGCCTAAGTAGTGTAAGATGGCAAAGAACTATGCCCCATACATGAAGTCATTAAAGATCACCTAACTCACGTTGAGCAAACAGTAGGGCTGAACAAAAATGACTGACAAGGCACAATGCATCTTGTAGAAGGTATAGTATGGACATATTGGAATAATTAATATTGGGTGATAGTCTTAAAGTAATTCAGGCAACATGAAAACGTTGTGGAAATGCGTCGATTTACTGGAGGCTAGTTTATCCCAGGGAAGTATTCAGAGTTGACTGTGGCCGACTGGGGAGTGGCGAACGAAAGCGACGATAGGCAGATTAGGGCGGCTCAAGCTCTGAGGAAGCGGTAATGGGGTGCGGCCTCCAGCTGCCTTAAGATGAGTGACAGTGAGTGGGTCATTGACCCCATGCTGGTGTACCGGTAAGCAGACGGAGAACTTGTACACCTGTTGATAAATGTCCGTCATCCCATTTTCAGTGAAACATGCGAGAAAGCCGCACAAAGCTACGGTGGAGTGGTCAACAGAGGCCAAAATATGCGTGTTTGTGACTATAGCAACTTCACGCTGAATTCATGGTCTGCAGAGTCTGAAGTCAAGCAGGTGAAGAGCGACAGAATTAAATATGCCGGCCTCCAATGGGACCTAGGAATTTGAAGTACTCTCCTGGGAATCAGAATTCTGGAAAAATTGGTGTTTTGTGCAGACGCTAACCTTGATGGGTGTCCTGGGAGGAGCTAAATAGCAGAAGTTGAGAGGAAGGGAAATTTTGTGGGATTTTGTTCACTTCCCAGAGCAGGCATTGGTCAGCGTTGGAAAGCGACGCATAATTAACGCGACTTGCGCTGCAATTGGAGTAAGTGATTTGCTGGAGGGGAAACCGAGGTGAAGAGCAGAGTGGGAGAAGTCTCCCTAGCGGTCTTCCGTTCCCAGTTTGCCTAGAGTGCGGACGTGGCGTTCTTTACTCAGCTTGCCTGAGAAAGAGTGAGCATCTCTGCAGTTTAGGACTTAGCAAATAGAACGATTGAGCTTGGAGACAGAAAGTTTTGGATCAGCTATGTACTGAGCAAGATAGCTAGGAGTGAACAGACGAGAGCAGCCTTGCAGCAACACGAGGCCGGCTGACGTCCTCACAACGACGCCACCCAACCACGCTGAATTCGGTGATATTGAACCCCCACTGGTTTGAATGAGGCCACTGATTAATTTGCTGGATCACATCAGCAAAGTTTCCATGAGGGTTTCATGGGCCGTGTATAGGGGAATTCTTCTCGAACTTCGCATTATGCATGGGTCAGTCGATAGGAATCAATTTTGATTGATCGCGCTTTACGCCACATTAACGCAATTTATTACCACTGCCTGATGAGAGAGTCATGTAATGTGGTGATTGAAGGTCGGGAGTTAAAATAAATTTGTGCTAATCGACTGCATCTGTTTCCAATCAAGTAGTTGAAATCGCAAGTCATTTTCTTAATGAATTTTATGTTCAACATTTGCATCTGGTGTTCAATAGCTGAATATAACATCAATGCGCACCCTTTTTTAATTAAAAGTGATCAGTTCTGAATCAATTAATGTCAACACTGCCTCCACAGTTCAATCAGGAGTCACAGGCCCTTATTACTTTCTTTGCGTTATCCGATATTGCGGCTGTTTTGCAGTTTCAGTTGACCTTTTAGTCAATTATCTGGCGTGAACACATGCCAAAACCAGATAAGTGACGGGTGGGGTGTTACAATAGCACATAACATTTTGAAGGCTGAAAATGTGTACGCTTCCGATTAGAGCGCGTTCAACCTGGAGTTGCACTCTGGACGTACTTTTTTCCAAAAGGGAGCAAGGAAAGTTGAATCAATGATGCAGTCATTGTCATCAGTTACAGTTCAGCCTACAGTCTCTGGAGCTCGCAATCTGCTTATCCCCCTCCTCCATTTTCGTCGTTTTAAGAGAATCAAATGGAGCTTTTGAACTGAGAATTGGAGAATCTCCATCTGGAGCCCCAAATCTTCTTGTGGCGACATCTAAATCTGGAAAATTAACTTCTGACCACGTCAAAGGATATTTCACAAAAGCTTTCTTTTCCAGTGCCGTTTGTATTGTTACATTCCTGTGGTGATCAGTGCGAAAGAAACTTTTTGAGTGTCGCACCTGAGGACAACGTACTTGTGCATCTAGTGATCCGAAAAGGCTCAACAGTGCACTTACAGGCGTTGGACTTATACGCCTTTTAATGCTGGAAGAACTTTATGAGAAGATTTTCAGATCTCGTTCTGCTCCGTAATTATTATGTTAATTTCCACTTGAGGAACAATGTAATCAGGCTGCAGTCACTCGTAAACAGTCAATTCTCTTTGTCGAGGTTTTCCAGTGTACTTAAATATTCCAGGTACAAATAAAGTCATTTAGGGGTTCGTCCGCTACCTGCAGAAGTTTGTTTTTTATTGACTTGTCTATCGTATGTATTATGTGAGGAAATTTTCATTTCGTGTGCATGGTGTACACAAACATTTTTTTAAAAGTTTCTTTGCAGGTTATTATTACTGTAACGATTTTGTAACATAATAATAGGTTACCCTTTATTTTCAATGAACAAAATATACGTATGCGGAACGGTAAACGAAATAAATTAATCTACAACGGAATAGATCAGTTTAAAAAACAAGAAAATATGGACAGCAAATAATTAGAATAATAATGAACGTTTAGATATTTTAATTAGATATGTTGCACTAAGTCCGAAATCATACTGTCTACAACTTATTTTCCGAAATGGTAATATAGAAACCGGCGTTTTACACATGGATGTTTGTCACTTTAAAGTTTCTTTAATTTATGTTGTAACAAGTTTACATTTTTCAGAATATATTAATGGCGGAGGGGTGATTCGAAAAGTTTCAGTTTTTTTCCAAAAGTTGATTATACAGTGGTCAAAATGTTATTTTATTTCAACTTTTATATGAAATATTTTTATATTTCACGGTTTCGAAGCTGTTCCCTCTAAACGTAATGTGCCAAGTTACTTTTCGGGGTGTGCTTTACCCCTTAAAAGTGAAGTTGAACACAAACAGAAAAATACGTATTGTGTTATTTTGTTCCCTCTACACAGCCGTAAAGTTTCATCAAGATCGTTCATTGGCACTTGGTAATGTCCCCTTGTTAGTGAGCTACATTTGGTGTTAGCAAGACCTATGCACTGGTTAGGAAACCTACATATTCAGTTTAAAAAGTTTCTAGTGTGTGTTTTATATTGTGGATTTTTATGAACAGTTAATACTTTATATAAAAGCGTAAAATAATCATGCAAACAATACGGATAATAATAGACTACCATTCAGTATGTTATCTCATTGAAGTGTTTAATTCTCCAAACTATGCGAAAGTTTAAGCAAACATTATCGTCATACAGTGACAAATGTTTTCTGCACTGCATAGCCGATTATAGAAAGATGAACACATCCTGAAGCACCAGAAGTTAAAATTATTCACACACCAGTTACCAGAGGCCGGCGACCTGCAATTGGATTCCAGCAACTGTACCAATGTATTAATCCTTCCTTTCTCTCACTAAAAGGTACCATGTGAGCGACATAAACTAGTACAGTAAGCATTATGGCGTGACAAAGCAGTTTACACTTCGTAGCGTCCCTACTCGAGGAAAAGAAATCGGACGAAACATACAAAGAGCGGTATCATAGTCCGTACCAAAAACTACAGACAGAAAGGCGGATCACCGCACTGTAAAACAGACCGCCGCAATGTAAAAACTGCTCACGGCTGCGCCACACTGCGAAGTACTGTCATCTCTCACCTAGGTGCGTTGAATGTGCCGGCCTTCAGGCGGCAGCAGGGTGAGCCCTAAGCCTGAACGAAAACGCCAGGCGTGCCCCGTGTGGCATGAGATGATACCCAGCAAAATGGAAGGGGTGACCAAAATACCAGAAGACCCTGAAACCTTCATCTGGCTGACTTCCGCCAACAAATGGTTCTAAACCAAGAGCAGCAGCAAAATCTAGCCGGAGTCGCCCCAACGACCGAGGGAAACCATCCCATTGGCAGTTGGCAGCAATGAACCACCCAGACATCCGAAACAGACTTACTCCCGTGTCATTACACAGCTTCCAGATGCCATTATCGGCAATACAACATATTACTCAGCGAAGATAAGAAGCAAATCACACCACTGCTGTTGTCACTCTCCAAGAAAGAAACTAAACACACTGACCTCCACCAGCATAAATGGTGCACCACACACCACGAGAAAAATAATGACAGTACGTGGAAGTACTGTACCCATCCTTGATAAAATGGCCTACTAACGAGTAGCAAATAATTGCATAACCGTATCAGTTTAAGATGCTACCTGTATCAAAGTGAAGATGGCTTGGAAGACGTCATCACGGCTCACAGTTTGGATGTTCTTCCAGACAGTGCAACCCATCTCTGAGGAAACAAACCCCGAACCCTTCAAGGTACTTAACGTTATCTGATATTGGACAATAGATCAAACAGGAGGGGTGAAAGTACAGCGGTCTTCTTAAGGAGTTCCCTTGCTCCCCACAAGGAAGACTTCCCACTACTGGATAATATAATGGCAACAGCCGTGACGATACGCAACAACACCGGTAATATCACATTCACTGCGGCATGTCTCAACCACCACAACGACCTTTCCAGGAAATACTTGGAGGCACTTAAACGATCGGGGTCACATCTCTCGTCGGTAAACACTTAAATGCGAATCACCCAAACTGGAACAAACGCCGAATCAACAGGAAAGGAAAACTTAGGAGATAAACTAGAAATCAGAATTCACGGATTCTAGGAACTCACTCATCATTCAATTGACAGCACCACCGGACGTACTAGGTATCACCATCTCAGAAACCTAACCATCCATAATCACCAACAAAGATACCTCATCTGATCATGTCTCTGTTCGAATCGCACTTCGTCTCCTAAGGTAGTAGATAAAGTTAGTAGACAGTCTTACAAAAGGACTCAAACACTGTACTACTTACCTTTCCCCTACAGACCAATGAACATGTAACAGTATCAAATGACCTCACTTTAAAGATCCAAAACGTGACACGTCGGGCAGCAACAACCACCGTAGTCCTCAACTTGCTTTCCATGTCCTCCCTACAGAGGCCTACTAAAATGAAAACACCATCCCAGTCTACGACCTTAACGTTGACGAACGCCCCGAATAACTGCGTCATCAATGACGATCAGAAACACCTTCCAAGGACACTACCGATTCCGATTTTCAGGTGCTTCCGGATTTCTTCTCGTAGTAGTCTAATAAAGCTGGCAGCATTTCCATTCGAAATTCGGGAAAGAACCTCCAGCTGCCAGTGAAATATAGACTGATTAGCCTGCTCAGTGCTAAGATCAAAATTGTAGAATGCATAGTGTTCCAGCACATCCAACAGCCCTTAATCACGGACGGACCCGTACGACCTGACCAGTTTGTGTTAAAGGAACCTATGCCCACCTTGGAAGCATATGTTTGGCTGTAAAGGGAAGACACTCGAGTTCATAGCTTCTCTCTCGCAGAGCTCTCCAGGAGTGTTCTCTCAATGGTTGTCGTCGTTATTGTTGTTGTTTTTCTGTCTTAAGAGTAGTTTGATGCAGTTCTAGATTCCCCTGTATTCTGTGCAAGCCTCTGGTCGAAAAAACAATTATGTTATCCTGCAGCTGTTTTGCCTGGCAGTGAAATAAAAGGAAAGACGCCGCCCACGGTTTAATATAAGAAGCATACATGAGGCAGGTGAGACTGAGTCTGTCCGTGCGTTCTTAGATAAGGGAATACCTGAGGGTACTGCAAGTACTGCAGCTGAGCCGTCCGGATGGTTACCATGATACTCAAGCCTTCACATCAGTGAGACCGCAGTGTCCTTGACATAACAAAAAACCAGAGGCCACTGTGCTATTGGAGACCCGACTGACGACTGAAACGTGCCTTATCTGATGGCAGGTAATGCGTTGACAAAGGAGCGACGAGCCAAGTCAGTACAAGTATTACCTATTTTACACAGAATTCAGTTCACCAGCCACCAGCACACCGGTCAACAAGCTGCAAGCTGTCGCCACCAGACTCTGTCTCCACAAACGGCGGAAATACCGTCCACAGTGAGTCGCAGATGAGCGACCGGCTGGTCAACTTCCAGCCACGGCTGGCCAGTTATTCTGGGCAGCCCGGTCCATCTATTTGCCCAACCGTCACCTGCTGTGTGGCACACACAGTTGCGATGTGAAATTTGATTACGTGAATTTGTTGCTGATGATCAACCTGCGTGATCAAGCTTTACTGGTGTCTGGCATCAGCTATGCGGCCAAATGATTTTGCTGTCTGCCGTCGCCCGGGCAGGCGAAATCTTCTGCCATCCACGTCCGCTTATGGGAGCAACATCACTGCTGTCAGCCGCTGCCGTCCACACTGGAGGTCACAGTGTGGTACTGAACATCTTGGTGTTCATAGTACTGAGCTGAGTGTCGGAGGCTGTCAGCGAGGCCAAAATTGCAGGCTGCCATTCGCTGCTCATGTCCGGGAGCAAGTCATCACCGCTGGTACACTGCCCGCTACCTGTGACAAGAGGCTGTTGCCGAGCCAGCACTCTTCGCCATAAGAGTTGTACCCGCATGCGGGAACCTTACAACCCACCGCCACCGCACCGTATTTATGTCCGAAATAAAACAAGTACACTGACAGAAAACAGATCGCAGTATCAAAAGTAATGTACAGTAATGAAATTCCTGGACTACATCTGTCTAGGTAACAATTCTGACATTGCAATAATGCATGTTAATGAAGGCTCGAGATAAGCCACTGCAAGAGTAATATGCTGGTGCATTAATAATCAGTGTAAATGCCGGACTGTTGAATGCAAGAATACAAATGTGCACGCATTGTGTTGTATAGGTGCCGGATGCCAGTTTGTGGGACGGAGTTCTATGGCCATTGCACTTGGTCGGTCAATAAAGGGTACGGTTAATACTGGTCGTGGATAACGCTGAAGTTGTCGTCCAATGACAAGGCACACGTGCTCTATTGGAGACAGATCTGTTAACCGAGTAGGCCGAGGCTGCATGTCGACACTCTGTAGAGCACGTTGAGTTACAACAACGGTGTATGTGTGAGTGTTATCCTTAAGAAAACACCCCCTGCATTGCTGATCACGAATGGCAGCACAACTGCTCGAACAACCA
The DNA here is from genome assembly GCF_023897955.1 of Schistocerca gregaria. Taxonomy (NCBI): domain Eukaryota; kingdom Metazoa; phylum Arthropoda; class Insecta; order Orthoptera; family Acrididae; genus Schistocerca; species Schistocerca gregaria. The sequence goes on from NC_064921.1 coordinate 662,185,513, forward strand.
GACTGACGTACAGTTTGACTTTAAGGGTGTGTGGGATAACTATGAAAGTGCTCCTGCTGTCACAGGAAATCACACCACAAACCATAAGTCGAGGTGTAAGTACAGTGTGACTGGCACACAGACACTAGGTACAGGTGCTCAGCTGGCTTCCTAACGAGCACACGGCCATTTCAGTCACAAAGGCAGAACTAGCTTCCAACAGAAAACAACAGACCTCCACCCTGCTCTCCAGTAAGCTTACGCTTCACACAACTGAAGTCACAAAACTCGATGGTTTGGGGCCAGTACAACGTACGCCACAGACCGTCTGTCCTTTAAGTAACCGATTCGCAACTGTTCGTGTGTTGGTTCAAATGGTTCAAATGGCTCTGAGCACTATGGGACTTAACTTCTGAGGTCATCAGTCCCCTAGAACTTAGTCCGCAGCTCGCAGTTGGGCGGTAGCGTTCTTGCTCCCCGCGCCCCGGTTCCCGAGTTCGATTCCCGGCGGGGTCAGGGATTTTTTCTGCCTCGTGATGACTGGGTGTTTTGTGATGTCCTTAGATTAGTTTGGTTTAAGTAGTTCTCAGTTGTAGGGGACTGATGACCATAGATGTTAAGTCCCATAGTGCTCAGAACCATTTGAACTACTTAAACCTAAACTACACTCCTGGAAATTGAAATAAGAACACCGTGAATTCATTGTCCCAGGAAGGGGAAACTTTATTGACACATTCCTGGGGTCAGATACATCCCCACTGACAGAACAACAGGCACATAGACACAGGCAACAGAGCATGCACAATGTCGGCACTAGTACAGTGTATATCCACCTTTCGCAGCAATGCAGGCTGCTATTCTCCCATGGAGACGATCGTAGAGGTGCTTCCCATGCCATTTCCACCTGGCGCCTCAGTTGGACCAGCGTTCGTGCTGCACGTGCAGACCGCGTGAGACGACGCTTCATCCAGTCCCAAACATGCTCAATGGGGGGCAGATCCGGAGATCTTGCTGGCCAGGGCAGTTGACTTACACCTTCTAGAGCACGTTGGGTGACACGGGATACATTCGGACGTGCATTGTCCTGTTGGAGCAGCAAGTTCCCTTGCCGGCCTAGGAATGGTTGAACGATGGGTTCGATGACGGTTTGGATGTACCGTGCACTATTCAGTGTCCCCTCGACGATCACCAGAGGTTTACGGCCAGTGTAGGAGATCGCTCCCCACACCATGATGCCGGGTGTTGGCCCTGTGTGCCTCGGTCGTATGCAGTCCTGATTGTAGCGCTCACCTGCACGGCGCCAAACACGCATACGACCATCATTGGCACCAAGGCAGAAGCGACTCTCATCGCTGAAGACGACACGTCTCCATTCGTCCCTCCATTCACGCCTGTCGCGACACCACTGGAGGCGAGCTGCACGATGTTGGGGCGTGAGCGGAAGACGACCTAACGGTGAGCGGGACCCTAGCCCAGCATCATGGAGACGGTTGCGAATGGTCCTCGCCGATACCCCAGGAGCAACATTGTCCCTAATTTGCTGGGAAGTGGCGGTGCGGTCCCCTACGGCACTGCGTAGGATCCTACGGTCTTGGCGTGCATCTGTGCGTCGCTGCGGTCCGGTCTCAGGTCGACGGGCACGTGCACCTTCCACCGACCACTGGCGACAACATCGATGTACTGTGGAGACCTTACGCCCCACGTGTTGACCAATTCGGCGGTACGTCCACCCGGCCTCCCGCATGCCCACTTCACGCCCTCGCTCAAAGTCTGTCAACTGCACATATGGTTCACGTCCACGCTGTCGCGGCATGGTACCAGTGTTAAAGACTGCGATGGAGCTCCGTATGCCACGGCAAACTGGCTGACACTGACGGCGGCGGTGCACAAATGCTGCGTAGCTAGCGCCATTCGACGGCCAACACCGCGGTTCCTGGTGTGTCCGCTGTGCCGTGCGTGTGATCATTGCTTGTACAGCCCTCTCGCAGTGTCCGGAGCAAGTATGGTGGGTCTGACACACCGGTGTCAATGTGTTCTTTTTTCCATTTCCAGGAGTGTACTTAAACCTAACTTACCTAAGGACATAACACACATTCATGCTCAAGGCAGAATTCGAACCTGCGACCGTAGCGGTCGCGCTGTTCCAGAGTCAACTGCTGCTTAAATTTCTGCTGCAGATGCAGTGCACAATAATTCCACGTGTTCGCCTGGAGCCCAGTCTTCTTGCGATTGCACATTCTCTTGAGCACCACTGCCAGCAATCATGTACACTGACTTAGATTCGTGCCAAATCTTTCGGCAATATCGCAAAATGAATCTCGTCGTAGCCCTATTATATGACCACACTGAAACTCAGTGAGGTGTTATAATGGTACCTTTGTCACCTTAGAGCCTTTCTTTAGTAACACCTTAAAGCTTAGTGATGCTCACGATGGTTACAACGTGTATCCAAAGCAAATCTCATGTGTATCTTCATAGAGTGCTGCTAACGCCACTCTTACGAGACTGTCGCGAAATTAGCATATACACAATCTTTTAGACGCAAAAACACGCCTACCAATTATCGTCTATGTCACACAAGTGCTGCCTGGTGTTGCCACATCTTTTTCCGTCAGCGTGTTTTTTAATACTGCTTCTATGGAGAGACATCGTGTAACCACATTGTACTAACCTACCACACTGCTGCAGCCACTCCTGGGGTAGTGAACTGCAGGGATGCAGACCAGGAGCAGCCCATCTCCACCACCCACCATAGGTGATATACACCCTCCATAACTCTCTCCGGGCTTCTTCAAGTGGTATCAGAAGTGATCAATGTTGAAGATGTAATCGAAGAGATAGAACTTAATGAATAAATTTAAGACGATCACTAGTTGTCAAACTGCCTATTCGCTTCTGTCTCGGGTTCTTCGGCCGACGTTCATCTCATGATTTTACTGACGTTGCGCCAGCACAAGTGCGTGGCACTTTCAAAGCTTCACCCTCCATTGCCGGTGGTGAACTGGAGCCGAAATCGCGGCCGGAGACTATATGTACCTGGAGCGCCAACGTCCGACGGTTTCTCCACGGTCATTTCCGGTGCGGTTCTCCTCTTGCTACCGGCGACGATCGTTCGATGCAGTACGGGAAGCCAGGATCCGTTTACCTTAAGGCTCTCCTCTTTGTTGTTGAAGCTATTTGCGTGTTTTTGTAGTTCTACAGATTATCTGAAGAAACGGGTCTGATAGTTCTTCTCTACAGCCAGTACTTCCGTGTCGGCGAATTTTATTACATGGTCGGTCTCACTCTGCGCCTGCTCTACCACTGCCGATATCTCCATCTGCCCCAACGTGCAATGTCGCTTATGTTCTTTGACCCTGGTGTTGACAGATGGTTCAAATGGCTCTGAGCACTATGGGACTTAAAATCTATGGTCATCGGTCCCCTAGAACTTAGAACTACTCAAACCTAACTAACCTAAAGACAGCACACAACACCCAGTCATCACGAGGCAGAGAAAATCCCTGACCCCGCCGGGAATCGAACCCGGGAACACGAGCGCGGGAAGCGAGAACGCTACGGGACGACCACGAGCTGCGGACGGTGTTGATAGATCGTCTAATCATCCCGACATAAACTTTTCCGCATGTGCACTGTATGCGGTATATTCCCGACATTGCGGTGGGTCCCCTTTCTCCTTTGCCGATCTAACACATTCTTTGATCTTCCTTGTCGGTTTGAAAATCGTCTTTACGCCATGCTTGTGCAATATACGACCGATTCTGTCCCTGTCAATCTGGTAATGTATGTCCGTACCCGCTTACTTTATAACTTAGTTAAAGGGTTACATAATTCTCATTAAGAACATAAGCGAGAAAAGTTTTGAAACGGTTTGGAATTATGTTTAAAGTTTTTTGGAAGTCGCTCTCAATCTCAAATACAGGAAAAACAATCAGAGTAAATTGCACTGTACAAGTAACAGTGCCTCACCAAGACCAAGAATATACTGTTTCTTATTGTGAGACTTTTCTTCTTTATCAAAAGATGAAGTCTCATGTCAGTAGATAATTACAGTATTTCAAAATTTTGAATTCGATGGATGATTATACAAAATACTAAAAATGAAATTTTTGTCACCTCCTGGAAGTCGTTAGGCAGACAACCTGCAACTGAAACAGCGCAAAGTACTAACCGTTTGGTGATACAGAGGTACCTACCATAAGACCACAGGACGTTCTCAGATGTGATGGAGGCAGAAGCGCAAGTGTGTCGTCAGAATGACCCTCTGCCAGTGGAAGGGGAAGATGTATGAACCATCTGGAAGGAGAGCACCCAGGCTTGGCCCTCAGACAAATTGCCAGCTCAGGGCAGAGACAGGCAGAGCGAGTAGCCACCACATTGTCGCGCAGTCTTGGCAATCTTTAAAGCTTACACTAGGGGCGCGCGATGACGGCCCTTTAGGTGCCTACAGAAATCTACACGTAGAATGTGAAGATTCCCAGTTTCACTGAGGGTTTATCCGTAAGCACTCATAAACCGCGTCTTCCTCTTTATACCTAAAGCACTTTAATGTGCGTTGAAGGGTATCATGTGGGTACCACTATTTTCCAACAATCGTATTCCATTCGATAAGAGTAACCTCGTATAACAAGGAAAAAATTTGAACTCGAGAAGGGAATATTACGTTTTAATGCTTTTTTGACGAGCTGCAAGACGGAAAATAATATCTGCACTGCCATTTAAAAGTAATGACCCTTGAATTTGCCTTTAACGATTTGAGGAAATCAATGAAAAGTTGGATCTAAATGAACGAACGAAGATTTCAACTACCGGGCTCCCGTATTATCCACTGTCTTACTACCCTTCCACCTCGCTCGTATGTGGAGGGAAGTAATATCTTGCCTGACTTACCGTAACGCACACTTGTTCGTGTCGAACAGACCTCCAATAGTGTCTGATAATGGAATTTTGTCAGCACCTTCGTGAGTCCCTATTGAAACAGCTCATGACTAACCACACTGATCTCTTTTGATGCTCGACATTTTATAGACCCTAACTGGTGACTGTCACAGGGATAATATTCAAGAATCAAATGAGGTTCATAAATGTCTCTGAGCACTATGGGACATAACTGCTGAGGTCATCAGTCCCCTAGATCTTTGAACTACTTAAGCCTAACTAACCTAAGGACATCACACACATCCATGCCCCAGGCAGGATTTGAACCTGGGACCGTAGCGGTCGCGCGGATCCAGATTGTAGCGCCTAGAACCGCTCGGCCATTCCGGGCGGCATTGAATGAGGTTGTATAAACTATCCCTTACGTGTCTTAATTATATAGGATCTATCAAAAAGGACTTTGCAATTTTGAAAATTCGTACAAATTTATTCATACGACTGAAGGGCTAATTCTTTCTGTTATCTTGAAGAGAAATAGATCGAGATTTGACTGTTTGGTAATACTTCGGGATTTGGCAAATGTTCGCTTTCCAAGTAAGTGAATAACCCGAAGTTCGCCAATTGAATAGCCCCCACGTTCACTGGTGTGACTCCTCTTGACTCTTTCTTTTGGGTAAACATGTCGTACGTCCAACCTTTGTGTCTCCACAGTGGGTTTACTAATGTCTGTAATCTTAGCTTATCACTTAGCGCGCAAATGGACAAAACATCTGAACTGTCTTCTCAAGTGCAGGGTGTCAGACAGACATTCTAAGTAAATATGAACCTGGCCTTGTAAGGCAGTTAATATCAGGTGCGGATCATAACAAAAATCATTAGAAATGCTGTTGCCACGTACCTAGAATGCATGAATTACTAAAAGGGAAGTTTGGGGTCTATTCTAAAAAGACAACACAGTTATTCGCTTTTTTATTCTACATATAATTTATCAAGTGTTGCTTTCAGGAGTCAAGTGATAAACAACAATCAATTCAACTACTTTTGACACTCAATAACAAAATTCTTAAGCCGCGACGTACTAAAATGACGATTATTAAAATCGTTATACCTACAAATGATATTTTTTTCGCAGGAAAAAAAGATTATAAAAATCCTAATCAACTCATTTAAATCCACGTTGCCGTAGCTGGTCAATGCATTGGGTTGTTGGAGAATAAATTTACTTTTTGAACCAATGAAAAACTCTCATGTACTCAAAGTGAGGGTAGGTTAGTATCCTAGCTTTTGATATACAATGGCCAAAGCGTATGGAAGTTGGAGAGAGCAAAATCTAGACTCAACATTTACTGTACCCTAATGTTCGATGGTACTCTACCAAGCGGTATGTGCAACGAAGTTGTCTCTGTGCTGGATCTGAAACTCTAATTTGCTACTCTGGCCTTGCCTCAATTCACTCAGTCGCAACTTTCCTGCATCCCAAGGAATGTTAATCTTTCCCTAGTTGAAATAATGACTATTGCACACTCACTGTGAGCTCGAGCGATCCCGCAGGAATAATTAACTGCCACTTGGCTATTTGTCGCCACGATACGTGAAGCATATAGTCCTAACTTATTTCCACACAATTGTACCGTCCGTTGCGAGACGAGACAGAGCTAGAAATTTTAGGTCTCAAAATGCTTGTATACAATGGGGATCTCCCCACCGTGTCTCGTCTGTGTCGCCAAGTACAGCTTCAGCCAATCACCGTCTCGCCAGAAGTGAATACATTTTTATTTCTATTTCTGGGTTACAGCCTAGCCTCGTTAATGACGTGCTGCCACTTACCCCCAGTCCCAACCTTATTTACATTAAAAGGAATAATGTATTATTCTGACCTTATCCCTTCCTGCTCTGAAGCTCACTGTTCTCTTGCAAAATCGGAGTTTTACGATATCATTAATCACCTGCTCGGTTCGTCTCCAAAATGAAATTCACGTTAACTTGTTCGTTCATATCAGACCATATATTGGTAGGTATTGTTTTGCTAGTTTTCAGTACATGAGACTAACTGCAATTTCACTTTGTTGATATAACATAATTATTATTTTCTGAGGTTCTCATACTGTATCATTCTGTCGTTATGAACAAAGCACATGTAAGGTCCATAAAATCCATACGAATTACACATACCATCCCATCCGAATTAATTTTGTGCTCCTGCGATCAATGATATAGGCATTGCTCACTGCAGTGCAAAATTATAAATTCGAATAATTTAATCATTGTCCAGCTACTTGTCTATCTTATGCTAGATGATGTCGTTTTCACATTATACACTCCTGGAAATTGAAATAAGAACACCGTGAATTCATTGTCCCAGGAAGGGGAAACTTTATTGACACATTCCTGGGGTCAGATACATCACATGATCACACTGACAGAACCACAGGCACATAGACACAGGCAACAGAGTTGGACCAGCGTTCGTGCTGGACGTACAGACCGCGTGAGACGACGCTTCATCCAGTTCCAAACATGCTCAATGGGGGACAGATCCGGAGATCTTGCTGGCCAGGGTAGTTGACTTACACCTTCTAGAGCACGTTGGGTGGCACGGGATACATGCGGGCGTGCATTGTCCTGTTGGAACAGCAAGTTCCCTTGCCGGTCTAGGAATGGTAGAACGATGGGTTCGATGACGGTTTGGATGTACCGTGCACTATTCGGTGTCCCCTCGACGATCACCAGAGGTGTACGGCCAGTGTAGGAGATCGCTCCCCACACCATGATGCCGGGTGTTGGCCCTGTGTGCCTCGGTCGTATGCAGTCCTGATTGTGGCGCTCACCTGCACGGCGCCAAACACGCATACGACCATCATTGGCACCAAGGCAGAAGCGACTCTCATCGCTGAAGACGACACGTCTCCATTCGTCCCTCCATTCACGCCTGTCGCGACACCACTGGAGGCGGGCTGCTCGATGTTGGGGCGTGAGCGGAAGACGGCCTAACGGTGTGCGGGACCGTAGCCCAGCTTCATGGAGACGGTTGCGAATGGTCCTCGCCGATACCCCAGGAGCAACAGTGTCCCTAATTTGCTGGGAAGTGGCGGTGCGGTCCCCTACGGCACTGCGTAGGATCCTACGGTCTTGGCGTGCATCCGTGCGTCGCTGCGGTCCGGTCCCAGGTCGACGGGCACGTGCACCTTCTGCCGACCACTGGCGACAACATCGATGTACTGTGGAGACCTCACGCCCCACGTGTTGAGCAATTCGGCGATACGTCCACCCGGCCCCCCGCATGCCCACTATACGCCCTCGCTCAAAGTCCGTCAGCTGCACATACGGTTCACGCCCACGCTGTCGCGGCATGCTACCAGTGTTAAAGACTGCGATGGAGCTCCGTATGCCACGGCAAACTGGCTGACACTGACGGCGGCGGTGCACAAATGCTGCGCAGCTAGCGCCATTCGACGGCCAACACCGCGGTTCCTGTTGTGTCCGCTGTGCCATGCGTGTGATCATTGCTTGTACAGACCTCTCGCAGTGTCCGTAGCAAGTATGGTGGGTCTGACACACCGGTGTCAATGTGTTCTTTTTTCCATTTCCAGGAGTGTATTTAGATTTGAAATGTATTGCTTTACAAGGCGTTTTCTATTTAGATGATTATTATGTGGGTTTACAGTCCTTTATGGATAGTTATCTGCGTAATCTTACAACATTTTTCTTCAGTTATTTGAGGCAAACTTCTATTAAAATGATTCATCCACCCTTTAGATTCTCTCTCTTTACAGTAACTTCAGGCATTCCACAATTCTCTACCATTCATGATATTGATGATTGTTAAAGATGAGTGAAGTTAAGGAAGCATTAGTTTCTCTTATATCTACTCTCAACACTTAAATGCAACATCACTATTGAAAACTGTCATCATAAACAGACCTTTTTGTACTTAAGTGGACATTATATATTTAAAATAGTTAATATTTTTGCATATTTCCATACACATTAACACTAACTTTATATTCATTGACATTATTTACCAATAAAAACATACATTTCCAAAACATATATAGTACACAAATTCTTATTAACATATATTTAGATTGAATGGACATTTACAAATTACACATGAAATACGAAATATGAAATGTGGGTCATTTATGAATAGACTTTAACAATTTACAAATCGAATTACAGAATACAAATGAAACAAATAAAGTACAAATTCATCATGAGACAGACGCGACTGAATATTTACAGGCATCTCAACTCCTTGCTGACATAATTATCTTGTTCACTCTTTGAAATATTACATGAATTTGTTACATGTGTCCCCTCTCTTTCTTATCGCACTTTACTCTTCAAAATTGGGGTTGGGTTTGGTTCCTGATGCCCCTGTCGATCTCTGGTGGTTGATGCTGCTAGTCAGTTGTAGACTCTGTATGATGTTGATAAAGATTATCGCCATTTACAATTTTGAGTTTTCGAGCGTGAGTGCCATTACACAGTCGATTCCATGTTACATTATTATGACGACTAACTGCTCGTCCAAGGCAATGCCACGATGTGACAACATAGTCCTTTATTGGTGTAACTGCCATTGAGGCTGATGCGTGTAGGTCCATAATGGTTGCTGCATTTTGATATCCCAATTATGCATACTCTGTTTGATGGTTTGACTGGCTTTTGTTGGTTTGATAGTTAGAATGAAATAACTGCCATGGTTTTGTTGATGAGTGCTTTCTGTTGATTCTGCCAAACCTCATACAGGTTTAAGGTACAGGATAGAGAAGGAAATCTTGCTGTCTTCTGTCCTCATCTTGGGACTCTTTCTTCTCTTCGTTACTTGCTGTGTATAACATAGTATACAGCAATAAAGGTCATTGTGAAAGTAACTTCTGCTATCGTACCCATAATTTAAAAACGTTAAAATAGTACCTTCAGAATTTATTTAATTGCAATCTTTCATTTATAAATTTCTATATAACATTCAAAATATGCAACTGCCGCGTGATAGGTACCTTCGACCATTCAATTCATGTGTATATTCATATTGTGTACTGTAGACTCAGCAGTATTTGGCTTGTAATGCAGTAACTACGTATCCCAGCCCCTAAGCAACGAAACCAGCTAATACCTTTAATATGTCAACTTTGTGGGTGCATAGTTGAGGGCCATACCACCACAGCATTTCATAATATACTTGAATGTCCGCAAGCTCTACTTCAGACATTAGTCGAATCCATGCCTCATCGTGTTGTAGCACTTCTGAGTGCTCGCCGGAGACCTTCAAGATATTAGACAGAGGTACCAGTTCCCTTTGTAGTCTGAAACAGAGCTCCGCCGACGAACTTCCAAAGTTTTTTAAGGGGTACCATATTAGTATTCTGGTATGAGGGACCCCCAGACTCAAGAGGCTCTTTACAGAGATACCGCAATTTGTTTGGTTTCTTGCCTTGATATCCGAATAACACTGAGAATATTGCGCTACAGTGCCAATGTCGACGATATGTGGTTTCCGTATGATAGGTTCCTGGCACTCTTTTCGCTCACTGTTAGGAACCACATTGACATATAGTTTGGACAAAGAAAAAACACTCGATTTCGGTGGTCCTTTTTCATGGCCAGCTCAGTCACCAGACATGACAACGATGGACTTATACTTCTGGGGGCATGTGAAGAGTCCAGTTTTCGAAACTCACATGGCCTTGGCGGCCAGCATCATCGCAGAGGTGGAAGGCCAATCTGTAGGAATCTCTAGGAATTCGCATCTCTAGGAATTCTTGAGCTCCTAAGCCGTCACTGATGCGTTGTTGTACACTCTGCCATGATCATGGTGATCAAAATTTTGAGCAATAGCTGTAAGGGAACAGTTCGGAAGTTTTTATCCACTGTAGTGTACGCTACGTGAAGAGACTGAATTCACTTAAAGGGTATGTCTCGTTTGATCGTCATTGAATTATTTTGTGTTCTGTTGTGCTGAGTACGTTTTGGTTGTTGCATATACAATCATTCACTGTTGTGGAGGTTTTTAACAGACACAGGGGTGATGGTGACAAGAAACTAAATAAATCTAAATTAAATTATTACTCAGTAATGAGCCGCCAGGGACCTCGGTCCATTATGTGTAAATACTCGCATAGTACTCCATGCCACTGACAAACTGTCAGAAGTTGTCCAAACCTCTGAAAGTTTGTCAGTGACTTTCTGGTTCACTTGTTTCACCCTGAATGAATTTGCTACTATTTCCGGACTTACAGATTTTTATGGCCCAATGGCACACATTTCCCTTATCCTGAGGTCCCGGACTTCATACAACTAATATATTCATGGAATGGAATAAAACTAAGAGGTAGCCCAACAAACTCTAGTAACAGTTTCTTAATAAGTAACTTTTAAAAGAAGCTATATTGGTACTTTGTATTTTTGATTAGTAAACTGATGGACTCTAATTTCTGCTCGTCAATATCCAATTCTGTAGATTATTATATGGAATTGTACGCATGCATGTCTATTTTTAGTCAAATTTTACACAACGTAAACGCAATTATCCTTTAAAATTATTCGAGGTAAGTTGTGAAGTGTTACTTATAATTTTTTAGTGTTATTACACATACCAATATTTTCATCTTCTTGAGGGACGTTGTGGTATCACTACCATAAACAAGAGCGGGGTAGAGAGTAGCACAAACATTGCAAAGCCATCATTATAATTTTTTGATGCTCAGCTGGTAACTTAAAAGGTATATAATACAGAATGACCTCACAGTACCACCAGATAGGATGCGAGGATGGATTCACGATCTAAGATTACGTCTGAATCAATACGTATGGAAAACTACAATTTCAGCTGAACCTCCCCAACGATCTACCATCGTCTCTACCATTTCAGCCTCTGCTACAGGTGCTGGAAGTGACAAGTGTGAGGCCATCACTGAAACTGATTCGTTACCGTCGAGGAACTTGACGTGTAGTACACTTGCACCTGTCACCATTAAAATCATTTTAATATTTGTAGCATAATCACATTTGTCAAATTTTGACAACCTCTCAATTTCTTAAAAGCAAAATCATCGATCTTCAGTTACTTAAAATAATTGGGAAAGAGCCGGCCGGAGTGGCCGAGCGGTTCTAGGCGCTACAGTCTAGAACCGCGCGACCGCTGCGGTTGCAGGTTCGAATCCTGCCTCGGGCATGGGTGTTTGTGATGTCCTTAGGTTAGCTAGGTTTAAGTAGTTCTAAGTTCTAGGGGACTGATGACCACAGCAGTTACGTCCCATAGTGCTCAGAGCCATTTGAACCATTTTAATTGGGAAAGACTGCTTGAATATAGAGTGTGAGGGATTTAGAAAGTGGTTTCCTCGCTCTTCCCCAATACTAAATTCTAAGTAGGAAAACATTTACCTCAGAACTTCCTATCACAACCATCCAGTCAGTAGCACGACAATTTGCAAAAGAAACTGCGTTCGATAACTGCCGTCTCTTTAACGACTTATCACCGAAATGTACTCAATAAAGATTTGTTGGTATTAGCACTCACTGTGGCAGGAACGCAAAGCTTCATTCCAATATAGTCACACACTCATATTAGGGTTTTAGGGCTACCTGGAATTTTCGCGTCGGAGCAGTGTCGAAAAAGAAAAAGAAAAACAGTCAACTAGGCATTGTATGACACAATAATGTCCGCTCGAGCAAAGTAACTTGTCCCATGTCCTGAAACAAATTCTCGTTCTCATCGCTGTGTGAGTATACCACTTTTTACCGCCTACTGAGCTGTGAGCTTCGTCTGTTAGGGCGGTACGCACTTGACTAGAGGGCAGCAGGTTAGTACGAAGCAGTGGATCACCATGCGTTGACCTAGCCTTCGAGATCGCACGCAAAAATTGTATTCTGAACTGGAGCGGCAGCTGCTGGTGGTAGCCGATGACAGACAGAGAAGAGCAATGGATTGGGAACCAATGAAACACGCTTAATAACTGGAACCTCAGATAAATGTAAACATACCAATATAGCTCTGTATGGTGGCAGGGAATAAGCAGGTGCGTTAGTTTCAAATATGTCCATGTCGTCCTGTAGATTACCTTCTTTTTATTTTATATGAAGGTAATATCTGATCCCGAAAGAAGAGACCACTGATGACCGCGCAGCTTGTGGAGAATGAAATAATAATAACAGTCGACACCCTAACTGCAAACAGGCGTTGATATACATAATTGGGGACATGCTGAAAATAAGTGCCGCGACCGGGACTCGAACCTGGGATCACCTGCTCACATGGCAGACGCTCTATCCATCTGAGGCACGGAGAGCACAGAGGATACCGCGCCTGCAGGGAATTGTCCCTTGCGCGCTCCCCGTGAGACCAACGTTCCCAACATGTCCACACCACGGCATTCGTAGTGCTCCTAATAGATAGTAGATTAATCTGCCACGATTAATGAGTGTTATGGGCAAATATTTATTAGGCGCACTACGAATGTAGTGGTGTGGACAAGTTGGGAATGTGGCTCTCACGGGGAGGGTAGAACGGATAAGTCCCTGCAGACGCACTATCCTGTGCCCTCGGTAGCTCAGATGGATACAGCGTCTGCCATTTAAGTAGGAGATCCCGGGTTCGAGTCCCGTTCGGAGCACACATATTCAACATGTTCCCAATGATGCACATTAACACCTGTATGCAGCTAGGGTGTCGATTTTATTATCATTTCATTCTTTTTATTTTACCGTTTTCTTGTGGCTGGTGATGCATTGTGCTACATGAAATGCATTTACATCTAGTTTTCCCCATCGAAATGATGGTTAGCAAAAGGAAGAAATAAAATTTAACGTTGCAAATTGTAGCTCTATGTTCACTGAGAACTGATTCCGAATATTGCAGGTTTTAGCTATAAACCGGGCAAGCAAAACCGCACATTATACCTCCAACACGAAACGAAAAAGAGGTATAACAAATATTGCATTGTAAATTAAAATAAGAGAATATATTTGTTTTTATGATCTCACTAGAGTCCGTTTCGCACATATAAATCAGGCACCATCTGGTTTGGCCGTGACTGCAATTTCCAAAGCAAGAAATTTCTAAATATTGGTGATTAAGCATCAACAGAACATTTACGACAAATCGGTACAAGCTTCTTAAACACAGTGAAACAGCTTTATTACAGACCACTTACTTCAGTAAAAAAGAAAGCGCGGAAAAACTGAAGGATCGACAACCGTTAAAACATAGCGTCTTCTTAAGAACTATTTAGACTCCAAACCTACATTGCCTCAAAAAGGGGCAGACATCTTTACTCCCTAAATGTGGCTAACACCATTCAACTTCCACAGACATCTTTGTTTATATACCAGTACGACTTATGTGATGGACACTTGTTTGTCTTTGTTTGGGATCATTTTTTTAATAACAGGATGGAATGAGGATTTATAATTTTCTCTGTTACCTTCAACAAAAATAGGTATAAGATTTTCCATCACAACAATGAAACAGCAGTAAAGTGAGCATCACGTAAATTTTACGACACTAGCGTGAACTGACAATTGAAATATATGTTTATCGTGACAGTCAGACATTAGTTATACTCTTTAAATTGTATCTTTCAAAAGAAAAGTTATTGATGTTTCGTTCCCTTCATCGCAGAAAATATAGTTTCTTCCACATTTTTATCGTTTCAGACGATATAAAATTATATCATTTGCTTCTTTGTAGTGAACTGAACATCTTCTGAAAACAATTTCTTTCAGTGAATTTACATAATAGCACAATACCTACAATACTTTTTCTCAGAAGGCTGGAAGGTACTGGACATTTCTTTAATTATTATTATTATACCGTAGTCCATAATTAGATTACTTCTTCTGGCACAAAAGGGAAAATCACAAGGAGTGCACTAAACCTTGAGGTGTTGCATGTGCTAATGTTTGTGAACCTATCCATAATGGCTACGTAGTTACTGATAAAAATGTTTCATTATTATACTATCCAAAAGTACATGCAGATTTGTATACAAGGCGTACATTTCACTTAATTGTGAATTATTTTAATACATATTATTTATTCGATTTGTATGAATGGAGAAGTTTTTGCTGGGGATAGTAGGTTTTACAGTACGATTTTTACCGTCACCTTCCTTGGTATTGTTTATGTCTCCGGAATCATCTATTCCTCGTTAATTTGTGGTCTGTGTCATCATGTCTTGTTGGTGGAGTATTGTTTAACCTGCCAACTCTGTGATGTTATGTACAATGACGCTCACTATGATTACAGGAAAACAGCTTTCAGAGAATGCCATCTTGCGCGGTGCATGGCAGGATCACTTGAAGCAGCCGAACAACAGACTTCAGAAATAAATTGAAGTAAACGCTTTCTGAAAGCTAAACATAGTTTTACCACAATATTCTCGTAGGCAAGGGTAATGACTCTCTACAAATTCCTTACGCTAACTTCAACTGGAATTGGAAGGTATTTAGAGAGTAATGGTGCCTGGCATAAACACCACGGGCCGGCCGGGATGGCCGAGCGATTCTAGGCGCTACAGTCTGAAACCGCGCCACCGCTACTGTCACAGGTTCGAATCCTGCCTGGGGTATGGATGTGTGTGGTGTCATTAGGGTAGCTAGGTTGAAGTAGTGCTAATTTCTAGGGGACTAATGTCCTCAGAAGTTAAGTCCTATAGTGCTCAGAGCCATTTGCACCATAAACTACCACGCTAATATTACTGGCATTTTCCTTACACTGTTCATTAGCAGGTGGCTGTCCCTGGAACAATGACTCTTACCTTAATTTGTATTCCGTAAATACTGACTCGTTCAGAAGCTCAGTCACTGAGTGTCGTTGTGGAGTATGAACTGTAGCACTAAACAAGAAAAAATACACGTAAACTGACTGTGATTTGTTACATCTACATTTGCCTTATTCAAGAGCCTGAAAACAATTTTTTGAGATCAGTCAGAAAGCGATGGAGAGCATACTGACCATAATTTAAAGTCGGCAAGTCTACATTACTCGTTGAGTTCGCTGAAAGAAAAAAGTTCTTAGTTGCTATTTACTTAGGGGATCAGAAACTGTGCTATAAATAAAAGTTTGGAGTTTAAACTGATTTATGTATTCGGTCAACGTTCACACATACAGTACATAATAGTATCCCCAATAACTAAACTAAACTACGTCAGAACAGGCCTCGGAAGGCCCAACAGTTTCGACGGGTCGCCGTGGCATATTCAGCCCACAGGCGTCACTGCATGCGGATATGGAGGGGCATGTGGTCAGCACACCGCTCTCCCGGTCATGTACCTGGTTACGGGACCGCAGTCGATACTTCTCAGTCAAGTAGCTTGCCTCATAAGGGCTGGGTGCATCCCGCTGGCCAACAGCGCTCGGCAGTCTGGAAGGTCACCCATCCAAGTGCTATCCCAGCCCGACAGCGCTTAATTTTGGTGATCTGCGGCAAGGCCGTTGGCAGTATCCCTAATGATGATGAATAGTAATAGTAACAGTAGTATTAATAGTAATAATATCCCTATTGGGATGAGCATTACCAGTTTAGAGGCAACCTCTGCAGAAGTTTCTAGTAAAATGGGTCTGTCGCCACTTGCCACGCGATTTCTTTCAGGATTACGGGTAGCACACACAGTTACTTCCGTGAAAACTAAGCGATCCAGGATGTTGTACAGTCCTCCCGATGAACAGTTCCTCTTTTTATGGAAAACGCATTCAATTCTGTTCAGCTCTGACGCCATCCTAGGCATTAATCACCCAGGCGTTTGACTGACGCGGACAGATCGATGTCTCGATGCGAAGCGTCTCTTCCACTGTCTCTCTGGCCGTATTAATATACTGGGGCAGCGGGCCGTCAAACGGAACATCTGTTACCAACCTCCCTAGGCACAGGTAGCAGTATCTAAATGGCTCCTTTCTCGGACACACATTAACTAATCTGTAGTTTAACAATTTACAATCTTTCTAATTTTTATGTAAATAGACAGGTTTGCTTTATTTACAGAACATGTTTTAGAACGACTGCATTAAACATCGCTGGTTAGAATTATTAGAATGGAACCAGCAGTAGAATATGACTTTTGAACTGCCTCTTTATCAGTCTTGAAACTTGGTACAGATGTATTATCGCCTGAATGTAATAGTGTTGTAATTAAACTTTGTACCACAAATGCAAATGAACTTAATCTATTAAGAATCAGGAAGTTTTATTCCAATTTGGTTTTTAGTAGGTAACTTGTAAAAAATAGTTATCTTATAGGTGTTATAGATATAAGGATTTTACATGAAACTGAGGGTATATACGTATTTTCATCTTTCTGAGTCTTAAATTTACCGTCTTAAATTTTCCGTAAGAAGGCAGATTTTGACCAAAATATTGCTTGGTAAAGTTGAGACTTATGTTTTCGCAAAATCCGATCAATTTTTAGTTATCTAGTCTTATTATTTAACGCCACTAACTCTATATTGTACATATCCTTATACTAAGCCCATAAAGTAACCAGTTATGTATTATATACAGTGGATTTTTACTGATCTGGAGCATAAAATAACACAGAAACTTGAAATAAAGTTTACGATTATCATAAATTTAAATCTGGCATTTAAAATTTTCACTCTTTACCTGAAATAGAAACATACAAAAGCATTTCGCTTTCCAGTACTAACGCATTTAATCACAACCGTAGGCTCTGTGGTTTGTGTCCTTACGATCCACTTTGACTAAATCATTTAAGGTAGAGAGCGGGAAGTCAGTTGGTTGGTGTTCTTCTCGCCAGCATTACAAAAAGGGGAAAGGGACGAGTCACTGTGAATGGTGTCCTCACTTCTTTCTCCATAGTTATTGTAAGCTGTCCTTCATGAAGCCTCCATGGCCTTGAGAAAAGATAAGATAGCCTAAGCTTCTGTTCTCACCTAATTTATAAGGGAGGGCAAAACAAATTCTATACTCTGTTTTCCTTCTATAACTTGAGTAAACAATTAATAGGTTATCAGAAAGAACATTTGTTTTTTTAAATTATAAATTTGAAAAACAACTATTAATTTTTTAAATGATTATTGGTAATATGCCGTTCCATATAACCGTGACTTTACTCTAGCTCACTTTTTCTAGTCACAAGATAGAATCGCGAACTTTGCAATTTTTGCCCTGAAGACAACGTGGGTTTTTAAAAATACTCCCATTTTGGTCTAGTCTGCAATTTACTTAAATAATTTAGCATCTGCAAACAACCTAAGACGGCTGCTCAGATTGTCTCCTAAATCATTTATGTAGATAAGGACAGGGCGTATAACACTACCTTGGTGAATGCCAGAAATCACTTCTGTTTTACTCGACGACTTTCCCAGAGTTACTACGAACTGTGAACTCTCTGACAGGAAATCACATAATTCAGACGATATTCCGTTAGCACCCAATTTCACTACAAGCCGCTTGTGTGGTATAGAGTCAAAAGCCTTTCGGAAATATAGAAATACAGAATCAATTTGAAATCCCTTTTCAACAGCACTCAACACTCCGTGTGTATAAAGAGCTAGTTGTGTTTCACAAGAACGTTGTTTTCTAAATTCGGATTGACTGTGGGTCAATAGACCGTTCTCTTCGAGGTAAATAATAATATTCGAACTCAATATACGTTACAGAACCCTACTGCACATAGAAGTTAGTGATATGGACCTGTAGATTAATCCTACTACCGTTCTTGAATATTGGTATGACCTGTACGACTTCCCAGTCTTTGGGTACAGATCTTCCGTCTACCGAATGGTTGTATATGATTATTAAGTATGGAGCTATTGCATCAGGATACACTGAAAGAAACCTAGTTGATATACAGCCGGAAGCGGAAGACTTGCTTTCATTAAGTGATTTAAGTTATTTCTCTACTCCACGGATATCTGTTTCTAAGCTACTCATGTTGGCAGCTGTTCTTGATTCGAATTATGGAATATTTATTTCGTCTCCTTTGGTGAAAAGTTTTCGTAAGGCGTTGTTTAGTAACTTTGCCTTGGCGGCAATGTTGTCAATCGTGTTTCCATTGCTGTCGCGCAGAGGAGACACTGATTGTATCTTGTCGCTAACATACTGTACATTCATTGTTGTCTGTCTGGGTCAATATTTAACTGTTAATTGCCCATCTACCCAAAGCAAGATTACACGTTTCTCAACGCTTTTTTTCTAGACGTGAGGAAATTATACATCAATTTTCCATCATTTTACCATGTAAGTCCGCCTGCTGACTTCATTACTCCTATTTCTCCCTATTTTCATTAA
Organism: Schistocerca gregaria; assembly: GCF_023897955.1. NCBI lineage: Eukaryota > Metazoa > Arthropoda > Insecta > Orthoptera > Acrididae > Schistocerca > Schistocerca gregaria. Next base: position 662,204,622 of record NC_064921.1, read on the forward strand.
TCCATGTATTTCACTCTCCTACATATTTCGACATCTGTATCTCTCTTTTATCTTTCTCAGCATATGATCTCATTATCTAGACATATTTTTGCTGTAACCCTCTCACCATATTCACACATCTCCTTTAACTTCAAAACGCTTTGCTTTGCCTCTGTTGGCACTGTATTATTACCCTCTCTTACCTACAGACAACATTACACTCCCAGCATGAAAATTATTAATACAGAGTTTATTCTTTCATATTTTAGGAATTTTCAGTTTCATTTATTCCTTTTAAGCTAAAGTATCTATATTTAGCTGTTACTAGTCCTTTTTATGTATCTCATTTACTATTTGTTTACTTTAGCCATTATTTTTCTACATAACAGAGGCTCATAAATTTTCTTTCGTTATTTAAACATTAAGACTTTACTATTACTACCTTTCACGTTTTCTTGTAATTCATTATTCGAGTATAGTCATTTTTGATAATCATCATTCTTATTTATGAGGAAGATGTAACACACTAATTGCACACTTAAAACACGAAGGCATATATTCCTTACTTACTATGAAACGTACCCTTAGAAAAATTTTTACAAGACTGAGCTTAAATTGACACACAATATTTTTAGCGCCACGCAATCTGACTTCCAAAAATCCCTACGAAAGAATGGCCCTGACTAACATTAACCTATATGTTTCACAAATCACTTACCTCACAAAGATCTTCGTTACTCGAACTACTGCAATACAGCGAGCGCCGCTACTGCCAGCTAACTAAAAGATTCAAACTACGGAAGTCACTAACTACTGATAGGACACAGTTAGCAAATGAAAGATTTTAATAGGGAACAAACAATGGATTTACCTTTATAGTCATAATATATATATCAGTTCGTGACACCAATTCTTACAAATTTCAAAACTCCGCCATCTCTCTCCCCACGTCCACCACTGCTGGTGCCTCACCTCCAACTGCGCAACGCTGCGTGCTCTTAGCATCCAGCTGCCGCTGCCCAACACTACAATGGCAGACAACAATGCAAACCAGCCACAGACTGCACACGGCACAGCCAGTGATTTTTATACACAGCGCTACGTGGCGGCGGCGTTACCAATAAAAAAACCTAAACAGCCTACTTACATAGCCCTCATGCTCCCCACAAAAAAATTTACAAATTGTTTTGGGCAGTGGCCAATACAGATTTGAAAAATTTTTTTCATAATTACAATGACAAAGAAATGAAATGCACACACTTATCGATACAATGTTGGTCAAAAGCTAAAATTTTCTCACAGTCCAGTGATTTTTATACAGAGCACGTTACCAATAAAAAAACCTATACAGCCTACTTACAACTATAGATAAGACAGAAGCAGGGAATGAAACCTGAAACAGAAATAAAGTTTCATTCAGCTAGGACTTCACAGTATGCCAAACTGTATATCCACCAAAGAGTGACAGACTCCCTAGACAATCTGTCAGTTTTGGAAGGCAGTGTTTCGTAGACGTGGTTCTCTCTTAGTGTTCGTGTATTACCTTCGGTATACGCTCAATGCGGCGTACCTATTATCATGAATGGTTCTCGATCAACAGCTTTCTTTCTCTCAACATCTGATAAAGTTTCTTGAAAAATACCTGCCCACGCTTTACATTCAAACGTCGTTCATATCCTTTAACATCACCAGGCGTATTTGAGAATACATATTGACTAGTGATTAATACTTCCCATAATTCTGCCCTCTGTTTATCAGAAATCTGATTTTGTGACAGTACCTTAGACTCTGTTTTTCCAGGTTTTCCAGGATATAGTTTTCTTCATGCATTAGTGTGTTGCACATTGTTCCTAAGCTTAGTACCTTCCTGCAAGAATCACTTATTCTTCTTTTCTCTAATAGGCAGTTTCCATGCTTTATTATTACCGTCCACATAATTTCCAATGAGAGGCTCCGTAGTCACTCGAGAATCTAGTAAAGTTAACACTAAGCCGCTCTGATCACAGTCATCTTTCCTTGACATTGAGATAAAAGATTTGTATCAATCAACATTCCGACACTTAAACTGAACACGATTAAATAAGGATGATCTATAATTATTTTACATATACCAGTTGGTGTTTCCTAGTTTGCACAGGTTCCTCATGAAAGCCTCCTAAAATATTGTTTCAGTCTGTCTCAAACTAAAGTAATTTTGTTCTGCTGAAATTACATTTATGGTTAAATCCACTGAGTCATCAACCTTTATATCTGCAGCTGCATTTTCCAACCTCTCCGCCAATTTTAAATCAAAGCTCTTGACTTCCTCTACTTTCCTTTGCTGCACATCAACTAAACTACTCTCTACCTCTGAGCAACTGTGTCCCTGCGCAACATTTCTATCTCTAATACTGTCGTCTGCTTTTACACTTATTAGCGAGTCAATGCAGCTAATAGGTTCCCATCCCTCCTTATGATTGCTGGCCCCTTCACCCAACAACTGCTCCTGCTCAGAACCTTTGAAAACTGACTCTTCTTCCTCAACTAAAATTTTAGCCTTCAGATTACCACTGTTGTCGAAGACGTAAGCCTTTACTTTATCTACTTCCTAATCTCATTTATACTAGTTAATTTGTTCTTCCCTGTTATCTGCAGTGTTTTCTTTCTCCTTCTTGTCCCATTTTTCTAATGTGTCCATAGTGCCGGTAACTTGATAATGAGAGTGGTTCAGGACATCAGTGGTTCTGTCAGTTCCTATTTTACCATCCCTGTTATCGGTTTGCGTGTGCTGACTGACGGTGGTCGGTGTTCCTGTAACTGGCTGTGTTACTGCTTCCGCCTGGTGAGGGCCAGTTTCCTCATAGATGGGACTTAGTTTCCCAAATATTGCCTATTATGCTCATTCGAATCAGAATCAGATCGGATAGCATTCTACTTGCCTCAGTGGTACATTATTTATATTACTCCCTTAGACATAATAACTGTCGCGACGGTGCCCTGGCTGTCTACCTATTCTTCCTCTATCACGGCCTTGACCTTGATAGATCGTGTTTTCTGTACTTCCACACTTCTAATATTCAGGCTTACAACGTCACTATTTCGGTTGTTTACATTACTTTAGAGAACCTATTGTTATTGTACTCCTTTTCCTCAGCAACAGCTACTCTTTCATCTCACTCCAGATACTAAGCGAACCTATTCACATTATCTCCATGTGATGAAATGATCCTTTTCTGTCAATGCCAAGGGAGTTTACCTTGACCATGACCATCATTTCCGATTTTATTTTTTTCTGTGAGATGAGATAGCCCTGACACCCACTTTCTAGAATACTCTTCAACTGATTCAAGACCTGTAATAAACGTTTTTACCACTCCAAAATTCTCTCAAACCCTTGTTTTGCTTGTTGAGTAACCAGTACCCATCGAGAAATGCAGTTTTAAATTCAGAGAGAGTATTGGATGTAATAATTACGTCAGCTGACCATCGTAAAGCATCTCCTGGCAAAAGGCTTCTTATGAAATAAATTTTCTCCCGTTTCTAACCATACATTTGGGTAAATATCCTCACAATCATTCCAGAACTCTTATAGGTGAATTTGTATGTCTGGATCAAAACGAAAAAATTGAAGACATCCGATGAAAGTGGCGTGAGCTGAACCAAAATGCTGTACAGTAGTATTACAAAAGCTGCTAGAGGTTACTTAATTTTTGTGTTAATAATACTAGTATCTATTTCTTGTATTTCTCCTGCTTTCACTCAGTCAGAAAAAAATTTATGTGCGTCTTCATATAATTTCACACAGATTTCACTTTCGTAATATCCTTGTGAAAAGCAAGTACTTTATTAGTTAGTTCCTCAAACTGATTATAATAAAGTTTGGATTCGTTACCTATTCTTTCTGAGGACCTCTCTTCCATAAGATCATCTGTCTCTTTGAAATCTTTGCGAACTTCACCAATTTCAGTTCTCAAAATACTATACAACTTAGTTACCTGTTGCCCTACTTAGACTTGCAGATCATGGTGGTTCAAATGGTTCCTTTGCAAGAACACAACCGACCTCCTTCCGCATTCTTCACCTCGCTTTTTGGTCCCCTCCCCGAAATCGACCAACCAACCACGGTGGTTAGAATGAATTTTATAATTTAAACCAGTCGGTTTTGAGGTATTTTCATCATTAATGTTTTATTACTATCCCGTACTCCTTCACTATTATCCTCCAGTTTGTATACAAAAAATGAATTGCACAGATGTGAATATAAGCGAGTGTCAGAAACGCTGTTTTCCGCCACTAAACCGATTTTCTATCATAATGATCTATTCTCCTCCTATCTGTCAGACACCAGCGTATCTGGCGCGTCCTGTCTGTCAATTATACTACATAACAATTCAAATAACATGCTTCAGTTTTAAAGTAACAGATGTTAGTGATGCAAGCAACTAAAATGTTATGGTGTCAGTTTTCTGTATAATGACTCATGATAGCAGACGACTGCCAGAAGCACTTCTGCAAGATATTTAACTTATCGTTCTCCAGAACTACTTAATAAACGTACAATCTTTTTTCTTTGTTTTAGCGACCTGTATGAAATAATACAATTTGCTGCAGTGAATGGTTTGTCGAATGTTTCAATTTATCCATGTCGTCGAATGTTGTTGCCAAGCTCTGAACCAACTACTTCACTGCTGCCATTTTGGTTTTTTTAAACTGTGTAATATTGCACAGTACATGAATTATTTTTTTATGTTTTACCCCTTACAAACTTTTACTCTTCTCTTGTTCATCTTGCATCTTGTTCTACGTGATAGGTCTGTTCCGTCTGATTAGTCCTGCCATGTTTTTAATGATCTTCCTATGGATCTCTAAAAGCCTGAAATTTAAGGCTTATTCTTGTAGTCTCGAATCTGGAATTCTTTGTAGATATCCTAGGCAGCTATGCTGATGAGACTGTATCTTCTTATTTGTAGCATATATCCCAAGGCCAGTTGTTATATTCGTATATTCGTTTCTCAGTCTACATAATCTTGCGAAGCCCTTCACTCCTCTTAGAAATTCCATTTCTTTAATAGTTGTCCAAGTTTCGCTTCCAAACAGAACTTGGGGGGTGACCAGTTCATTATAAAACTTGATTTTGTTGTCACTTTTAACCTTATTTCTCAATGTTCTATTGATTGCTTCAGTTTGTTGTTAACGTCGAATTCATTGTGGTACCTTATAATATTACCCAGGTAACTAAAGTTACTAAGTTGTTCAGGCGTTTTGTATCCTGTTATAAGATTAGTGTTCGGTGATTTTGTCCCTTTGAAAGCCACCACTTTTTTCTGGAACCGATTTTTCATATTATATTCCTAAGAATTTTGTTAAGTTTATGGATAGATCACTGTTGTGAAGTTTAATGCCACTGTATATCTGCAATGTCATTTACAAATATCATTGTATTTAAAAATATGCCATGTGGTAATCTCAAGTCTGGATCAAATTCTACACTCCTGGAAATTGAAATACGAACACCGTGAATTCATTGTCCCAGGAAGGGGAAACTTTATTGACACATTCCTGGGGTCAGATACATCACATGATCACACTGACAGAACCATAGGCACATAGACAGAGGCAACAGAGCATGCACAATGTAGGCACTAGTACAGTGTATATACACCTTTCGCAGCAATGCAGGCTGCTATTCTCCCATGGAGACGATCGTAGAGATGCTGGATGTAGTCCTGTGGAACGGCTTGCCATGCCATTTCCACCTGGCGCCTCAGTTGGACCAGCGTTCGTGCTGGACGTGCAGACCTCGTGAGACGACGCTTCATCCAGTCCCAAACATGCTCAATGGGGGACAGATCCGGAGATCTTGCTGGCCAGGGTAGTTGACTTACACTTTCTAGAGCACGTTGGGTGGCACGGGATACATGCGGACGTGCATTGTCCTGTTGGAACAGCAAGTTCCCTTGACGGTCTAGGAATGGTAGAACGATGGGTTCGATGACGGTTTGGATGTACCGTGCACTATTCAGTGTCCCCTCGACGATCACCAGAGGTGTACGGCCAGTGTAGGAGATCGCTCCCCACACCATGATGCCGGGTGTTAGCCCTGTGTGCCTCGGTCGTATGCAGTCCTGATTGTGGCGCTCACCTGCACGGCGCCAAACTCGCATACGACCATCATTGGCACCAAGGCAGAAGCGACTCTCATCGCTGAAGACGACACGTCTCCATTCATCCCTCCATTCACGCCTGTCGCGACACCACTGGAGGCGGGCTGCACGATGTTGGGGCGTGAGCGGAAGACGGCCTAACGGTGTGCGGGACCGTAGCCCAGCTTCATGGTGACGGTTGCGAATAGTCCTCGCCGATACCCCAGGAGCAACAGTGTCCCTAATTTGCTGGGAAGTGGCGGTGCGGTCTTCTACGGCACTGCGTAGGATCCTACGGTCTTGGCGTGCATCCGTGCGTCGCTACGGTCCGGTCCCAGGTCGACGGGCACTTGCACCTTCCGCCGACCACTGGCGACAACATCGATGTACTGTGGAGACCTCACGCCCCACGTGTTGGGCAATTCGGCGGTACGTCCACCCGGCCTCCCGCATGCCCACTATACGCCCTCGCTCAAAGTCTGTCAACTGCACATATGGTTCACGTCCACGCTGTCGCGGCATGGTACCAGTGTTAAAGACTGCGATGGAGCTCCGTATGCCACGGCAAACTGGCTGACACTGACGGCGGCGGTGCACAAATGCTGCGCAGCTAGCGCCATTCGACGGCCAACACCGCGGTTCCTGGTGTGTCCGCTATGCTGTGCGTGTGATCATTGCTTGTACAGCCCTCTCGCAGTGTCCGGAGCAAGTATGGTGGGTCTGACACACCGGTGTCAATGTGTTCTTTTTTCCATTTCCAGGAGTGTAGTTTCCATGCACCAATCCTATCGTCAATGAATGCATTAAAAATGTTGGTGGTAAGCTACAAGTTCGTTGAGCCTCTTCGTTTAAACGTGTATCTTCTGATATAGCATGGTTAGTCTTTATTCTTATTTTTGTCCCTGTATGCACGCTTTCTGTTTCCTGATATGCATTCTTGTTTAATAGATTCCATAATATATCTACATTTTTTATAAATGCGATGTGTGTTTTCCTATTGAAGTCTTTTCCTCTCTCTGTAACTAATTGGTGTGTAAATATTATCAGTGGAAGATATCACTAATCTGCAACCATTCTGCTCTTCAGATAATTGGTTTTCAGCAATAGTTTGTTGACCCTGATAAATCTTCGACGTAAATCTCATAAGTTGTGTTCGTTAATGTTATACCACTGCAATATTGCATGCACTTCGTTTACCCTTTTTGAAGTCTGGTAACAGATCTTCAACTTTTAATAGTTTTGGGATTTAGCATCTTTTCTGCCATGTATTGTATGAACGACAAAGTTTAAGTTTGAGAAATAATCGCCACATTTAAGTGTATTTATGCAGCTAGGTCCTGCTGCTTCCCAGCTTTTTTTTATTTAGAGACTCGTTTGTTCTAAGATACTTCTGAGATCGCTGTCATATGGTTTATTCATAACAGGAGGAATCTTCCTCTAATGTTAGGTTTTCATTACAGCAGAAATGCTTACAATGAGCTATCCATTTACCTTCTGGTATTACATTTGGGGCTGTTGTATCGTTTTCAGTTTTATTTAAATGGTTTACTACCTTGTGAGCTATGAATGTCTTCAATGGAAATTATGGTCAATTCATAAAAAAGTCCGCTGTTCCTTAGTTGATTCTTGACAGTTGTTCAAACTTTATTTATTTTCTCTTTATGTACTTATTTTACGGAGTCTGATACAGTAGTTTCTTTCCTCTCCGGCTTTTGCGATATTTCATTTTTTACTCTGTTTTCGTGTGTAAATGTATCTGGTACAATCGATTCTTTTCCTTTCCTGCTTCATCGACATCTTCGTTTCATACTCTAAGTCCCATTTTATTTCATCTCTAATTTTTTTTGCTAACGACCCTTTTGTGGCCTGCTCAAAATGTTGCTTTATATTTAGCCTCTTCATATGTAAACTGCCATTTGTTTCTGTCTAATTAACGCAAAGATGAAGCCCGTTTTCGTATAGATGTTTTACACTCTCATCCTCTAATAGGTAGACTTAAAAACTTCTTCCCTTCGACTCACAATGACTATTTTTCTAGCTAGCAAACATAGCTATTTTTGATACTACTAAGCACTGGTCCGGGTAAATGTCACTACATCTGAAAACATGAACATCCTAAAGTTGTTTGCATATCTTACTGTTGGAATGCACAGAATCTATACTGAACTCTGTCCCTCCGTGTTCCAGAGTATTTATGTATATCTCTCCCCCCCCCCCCCCCCACCCACCCACCAAACGAAGATAATTAGATGAAGCAAAATGTTTAAGAAAATGTCCATTAACATTTATGTGTTGCTTGTGAAAAGTTCCCGGTGTCAGTGGCATTGCATTAATTTCTACTGCGGCATTTTAATCTCCACATATTTTATGTGGTCCGTATTATTATTTTTACTAACTTCTTTCTTCAGGGCGTAAAGAGAAGCTTTTCTCTTCTTCTTCGTGGGTCTGCAGTAGCATACGCTTCAGTAACTGTTAGGTGCCCTCTGTTCTGAATCTCAGCGCTATAACTTTGTTATTTATAAAACTGTAACTTTAAGTTATAGATTTCTATGTATTATCTACTAATACGTCAACTCGAATGGTAACTATTTTGTCATTTCCTACAATGTTGTAAGTCATTAGGCATCCATCTATATCTGCAGTTCTTCTCAGCGTTTTTTTGTTTCTTGAACTGTTGCAATATTATTGTTTCTTTGTCTCTTAAGATAATACTGGTTCTTTTAAGTATAGGCTTTTATATCACAAGTCGCGTTGGTCCGTGTTGTTATATCCTTTTCTTGCCTGGATTGTCTTCTGTTTAATCCATATCCCTGTTTTCTTTTAAGGTTATGACCAAATTAAAGTCCCCAGTAAGTGAGGCCACCCTGTACCCAGGATAAAAATTTCATGGGTCTGTCACATTTTCGACAGTATTTTTTGATCAAGGTTCACTTCCTCTAGCGTTTGGTAAGCCAATCGGCTATTTGAAAGGTAGTAGAGTTATTTCCCCTAGGATGATCTATTTCACCATGCCTAAAAGTCCATCCTTCCTCAAGTATGGGCCCTCTTCAATGCCCTCTGAAGACTTCGGAAACCTTTTTATGGACTGCTCTTTGACTAGTCATAAATACTTCCGCCTGACTGGCTTGGGTGAACCTGGCAGGAGTGTACGACCTCACCAGGTGACCCTCAGGCTATAACACCACACGCAAACCTAACCATCACTTTAAGATGACGGTCCTAGAGGAGAGTTTTACACTTTTACTAACTTGATATTGTTTCTAGCATCGCCTCCTCTTGTCACCGCTGAGTTTCGTCGAAGATGGCAGGTGACAGAGAGGACATACCTAGGGATTACTTAATCCCGCCGATGCTCAGTAAAATGTATGATTTCCACTACACCATGACAAAATGGACGAACTTGGTGACGACATGTCTTCAGTGTTTAATAACCATAAACAACAGGTTATTATTCAGCGTGATGGTGTTTTGTGATGAGAATCCGCCGTCCGACAGCTTGCAACATGCTGAAAGGTTCGACAATCACGAGAGTGTGCTAGGACGGGAATTTGATAGCCAGTTTGTGTGAAAATTACACGCCCATTCCAAGTTTATTTTATTCCAGCGTGCCCATTTATGTTACTCCACACAAATAACATTAAACTGCACCAAATACCCACATTTTCAGTAAGCCTCCGTCTTGATAGCCTTCACTTTATTGTCTAATCCTAGTACAGCCCTCAAGAACAACAGTTTGATGTACTTAAGCTTGTCATTAATACAGTTCACAGCTCTTATCAGAAATTCTTAGTTATTAAACTTCGACGTCACATACTTCACGAGCGTAATCTTTTAATAGTCATCGCTTTTAACACAGGAGTAACCTCCGCTTGTCTAATAATGTGGCCTACAAAATTACTATTCTACAACCTCGGTGTCTTCATTGTTAAGCAAAATGCAACCGAAAGTATCTCAGCGGAACCGCTTCCGAAACTACTCACAGTACTCTAAACCGTTACCACCAGTCTCACAATCAAATGAAGATGTCCATATATTTCATGTGCGACGAGCGTGCGCTTACTCGTGGGTACGGGCGTTCTGCTCACACAACAAATCAGAATCTCTTGTTTCAACAAGAAAATATCCTCAGTCTCGGAAACATTTTACAAAGACAAAATTTATCACTAACTTACACACAGAATGATATTTTTGGATACCATTATAGTAACAAATGGTTCAAATGGCTCTGAACACTATATGACAACTTCTGAGGCCATCAGTCCCCTAGAACTTAGAACTACTTAAACCTAACTGACCTAAAAACATCACACGCATCCATGCCCGAAGCAGGATTCGAACCTGAACCGTATCAGTTACTGACCATTATAGTTACAACATAGGCGTTTGTAAAAGCTAGTATTATTTTACTACACTCCTGGAAATGGAAAAAAGAACACATTGACACCGGTGTGTCAGACCCACCATACTTGCTCCGGACACTGCGAGAGGGCTGTACAAGCAATCATCTCCCGCACGGCACAGCGGACACACCAGGAACCACGGTGTTGGCCGTCGAATGGCGCTAGCTGCGCAGCATTTGTGCACCGCCGCCGTCAGTGTCAGCCAGTTTGCCGTGGCATACGGAGCTCCATCGCAGTCTTTAACACTGGTAGCATGCCAGCAAATTAGGGACACTGTTGCTCCTGGGGTATCGGCGAGGACCATTCGCAACCGTCTCCATGAAGCTAGGCTACGGTCCCGCACGCCGTTACGCCGTCTTCCGCTCACGCCCCAACATCGTGCAGCCCGCCTCCAGTGGTGTCGCGACAGGCGTGAATGGAGGGACGAATGGAGACGTGTCGTCTTCAGCGATGAGAGTCGCTTCTGCCTTGGTGCCAATGATGGTCGTATGCGTGTTTGGCGCCGTGCAGGTGAGCGCCACAATCAGGACTGCATACGACCGAGGCACACAGGGCCAACACCCGGCATCATGGTGTGGGGAGCGATCTCCTACACTGGCCGTACACCTCTGGTGATCGTCGAGGGGACACTGAATAGTGCACGGTACATCCAAACCGTCATCGAACCCATCGTTCTACCATTCCTAGACCGGCAAGGGAACTTGCTGTTCCAACAGGACAATGCACGTCCGCATGTATCCCGTGCCACCCAACGTGCTCTAGAAGGTGTAAGTCAACTACCCTGGCCAGCAAGATGTCCGGATCTATCCCCCGTTGAGCATGTTTGGGACTGGCTGAAGCGTCGTCTCACGCGGTCTGCACGTCCAGCACGAACGCTGGTCCAACTGAGGCGCCGGGTGGAAATGGCATGGCAAGCCGTTCCACAGGACTACATCCAGCATCTCTACGATCGTCTCCATGGGAGAATAGCAGCCTGCATTCCTGCGAAAGGTGGATATACACTGTACTAGTGCCGACATTGTGCATGCTCTGTTGCCTGTGTCTATGTGCCTGTGGTTGTGTCAGTGTGATCATGTGATGTATCTGACCCCAGGAATGTGTCAATAAAGTTTCCCCTTCCTGGGACAATGAATTCACGGTCTTCTTATTTCGATTTCCAGGAGTGTATTTGTCACTCGACTAAGTTAATAACATTACCGAAATTTTACAAAATCATATTTGTGAATGAACAAATGATTGTATATAGACGTCTATACATGTATGTTAATAAAAATACCCGTTTCACAACGAGCAGTAACTAATTACTTATTGCCAAGCATTTTAAAAATACACTGATGGAATAAATCTCAGGACCAAGGAGTTGTGCGACATAAGCGAAAGTTTTTCTATACCTGAAACGTGACGTCTATTCACATTTCGCGCCATTGGAATAAGAGGGTGCCAGTAGCGCCACTATCAGAATGCAAATTAGGGTTGCTTTAAATACACTTCGTACTTTCGTGAGCGTTAGTTACGTTTGAGATTGAACGTGGTGAGCTGATGTTAGTCAAGAATGCCTTTAAGACAACAAAAATGCCATTATCAGCAACTCATTGAGTTTGACGGAGTTCATGCAGTAGGGTTGCGAGAAGCTGGACGTTCCATGCGCGATATTTCAGAAAGACTTCTCAGGAATGTAGCCACTGTACATGAGTACTGGCTGTGGTGGTCGCGAAAATGTCTGGTCGCAAGAAGACCAGGCTCCAGACGGTCACCTGTCACTACCGTGAGGGCGTATGGCTCTGGCGCATCGTACTGCACCTGCAGGAGCGATTTGAGCGGCATTTGGCACCACAGTGACACAACAACGGACTGTTACAAATCGATTATCTCAAGGACATCTCCGAGCGAGACGCCTTGTAGCGTGCATTCCACTGACTCCAAACCAAAGCCATTGGCGACATCAGTGGTGTCAAACTAGAGCTCATTGGAGTGCAGAATGGAGATCAGTTGTGCTTTCTTGTGAAAGCTGGTTTTGCCTCGGTTTCAGTGATAGCCGTGTGCTGGTTACAAAGAGGCCAGTATAGGGCCTGGAACCAACTTGTCTGCATGATAGATCTACTGGACCCACACCAGGTGTTATGATGTGGGGTCGATTTCCTATGACAGCAGGAGCATTCTCGTGGTCATCCCCCTCATCTTGAGTACTGATTTGTACGTCAGTCTGGTGATTCGACCTGTTGTGCTGTCATTGATGAATAGCATTCCAGGGGGTATTTTCCATCATGATAACGCTCGTCGACAAATGTCTATGATCTGCAGAGTTTCGACATGTTGCTTTGTCCAACTAGATCTCCAGATCTGTCTCCAGCCGAGCACATACGGGATGGGGGACACCATCGGACAAGAGCTACAGCGTCATCGACAATCAGCACTAACAGCGGTTACAAGGTTTATGTACTTGCATTTCACATTTCCGATGGGTTATCAGTGCGCTTACATTAGCCTATGATGCTGCAAATGTAATTCGCTTAAATATGTTACCTAGAAAAGTTTATCTCGATATTTTATTACTCTAGACTAGTTATTTTTTCGTGTTACGATATTTTCCCTTCTATCAGTGTTTCCTGAGAGTTCTCAAACTGTGTGGGAGTCGTTGGCAACAAAATACCGTAATGCAGTGTTCTGCAAATACTGACATGTATTTTGTTCATTGGAGTTTTTTTTTTTTTTTGCTGACTCCGGACATCACGCAGTCAGAAGCTGGCCGATCAACGGACGGACCGACTTCATATGAAACTATTTTTCACTATTATCTGTCATAATCATGCAGGCTTAAAAACAGTATATTCGGTACTTTGGCAATCAAGTTGCGAATCCAACGTCGTATCATTACGGTTGACGTGGAAGCGTTAAAGCTAATTACAGTCATACAATAATTACTAATCAATCTTTTGTCAGTGGGAACACTCGTCTTTTAAGTTGTACTGATCTCCAGAACTTGCGGATTCTTAAGATACCGAACGGATGTATACTACTTCGATAAAAGAAACTTAAGTATCAGACGTCTGCTTGTGAAGACTCATAGCGATACCGGATAGTTTAGTTGCCAACTGAGCCATGACATGTAGCTATATAGCATTTGAAGGTTTTAAATATTCAAGATGTTTCGATACTAACCGAAATAATTAGAAAAAGAGCATAGTTAGCAGTTATAGCTTGTGACGTAACGACAAACATATTTCGATAGATTGGCAGTAGCCCACAAAGAATATCGTAAATATTAATGTGTGCCAAGATACTGTATTCTTCTTTCGTTAGATTCGCTATCTCATTACGTAGTCGACAACATTTAGAAAACCGATCACTGCAGAACGACTTGCTATGCTCTCATAAGAGCTTTTAATATTTCTATCTGGTGTACCTAAATGCAGGTCTCTGCAGTGGTCATATATTACTTTTTATTTTATATGTATTAACAACTCTGTACACGTGCACATACTCCCAGCATTCTGAATCTAATGGGACAGCAACTTTTATTATATTATGATGGAAAAAGAGTGCCAGAGTTGACGGACAGTTAACTATGCAAGCCTTGATTGGTAAGAAAACGGTTATTACCCCAAATCTGTTCGCCTACTGAATAAACATCTATTTTAATGCAACTCTATCTTTTTGCGTCACAACTCAACACTTGTGTTATTGAAATAATCAAGTTAGTAGTATAGGAATAAAAGTGGAATCTGCCTCGTGCTATTTTACAAATCTTGCAATTTAGTCGTTGTCAATACTTCGTTTAAGAATAGTAAAGAACGTTGCATACGTTGAATAGATACAGAGATATGAGACTACATCAGATTCGTGATACAATGGTGCAGTAGGTTTTAAAAATATGTTTTTAAACAGAGAAACATTTCAAGGAGCAGATGTGGATTATAACCGTAATTTATTGGCTATAAAATGCAGATTGAAACTTACTTGCAAATAGCTGCCACCATCCAGCACAGAGGAACGGTGTCCTCAAAACACTGGTTCACAGAGCCCGTACCCTCTCTGACAATGAGAGCCTTAACCAAGATCTTGAACATCTCAGGTCGGGTTTCCGGAAAAACGGCGACGCAGAGAAGTAAAGCCTGAGAGCTCTATGTCCCACACCGACTGTACAATGGAGAAAAAAGAAGAGGAAGCTCAGCAGGTTGGAGCCATAGCATAGCATAGCATTCCGTTCTGTGGGGCTTTGTAAGTAAAGATAGGTCTAATTCTTCAAACATATCAAGTGAAGACTGTCTTCGGCCCACCGATTAAGATAGAGGCACTGCTTGGTAATGTCATGCACGATATAGGACTACGGAAATTGTGAGTCTACCAGATCCCCTGCGAATGTGGCTTGACTTACATAGGCCAAACGGTGTGTTTCATTGAAGATCGTTGCCAAGAACATCAACGGCACACCAGACTGCAGCAGCCTAAAAATCGGCGGTTGTTGAACATTGCCTCTCGGTATTACACAGAATGAATTACGACCAGAAGAAGGTTCTGACACAGATGTCCAAATACTGGGAATGTATCATTAAAGACTCTATCGAGATTCGTGTACGGGAACCGCTGATAAATCGAGATAGCGGTTACCTCCTTAGTAAGGCTTGGGACCCCGCTTTGAATCTGATTAAAAGGAAGAAGAAGACATACCACCACGCACTGACTTCCAAAACAGGCAGAGATTCTAAGAAGACGCGGCCAGCAGGCGCCGCTAGATGTGGACCGCGAACGGAACGGATGCTGGACGCTTCGCACCTGGGACCGCGTTGGAAACACCTGGAAGGAGGAGGAGATTAAAGCCCGGCGCCGGCGTCTCGGCAGTCAGTTCGTCAGCGCACCGTCTGATGGTAACGTGGTCGCTTGGCGAATTACTGTGCCCGTTGGACACTGAAATCCGTGAACTCTTTCGTTATGAAGTACCACGGGAAAAACAGAAGAATCACGAAAACTGATGTGTTGCTTCCATTACCCATGGCTTATTTGTAGTTATTTTCTTTGTACCTATGTTTTTCTTTCCAGCTTCTGTGATTGCCCTTTCCAGAGATGTCCATTCCTCTTCAACTGTACTGCCTACTGAGCTATGCCTTATTGCTGTAAATATGACCATAGAGAACTTCAAGCATATCTTATCTTTTCTTAGGACTTCCGTATTCCACTTCTTTGCGTACTGTTCCTTTCTGACTAATCTCTTAAACTTCAGCTTACCCTTCATCAGTACTACATTATGATGTGAGTCTATATCTTCTCCTGGGTATGCCTTGCAATCCAGTATCTGATTTCGGAATCTCTGTCTGACCGTGATGTAATGTAACTGAAATCTTCGTGTATGGTCCGGTCTTTTCCAAATATACCTCTTGCTCTTGTGAATCTTGAACAGAGTATTCACTATTACTATCTGAAATTTATTACAGCACTCAATTAGTCTTTCACCTCTCTCTCGTTCCTTGTCCCAAGCCCATACTCTCTTGTAACCTTTTCTTCTACTGCTGCCCTTAGAAATGCATTCGAATTCCCCCATGACTATTGAATTTTCATCTCCCTTTACATACTGTCTTACGCTTTAAGTATCCACATATACTTTCTGCATCTCTTCAACTTGCGACGTCGGCATGTATACCTGAACTATGGTTGTCAGTGTTGGTTTGCCGTCGATTCTGATAAGAACAACCCTGTCACTGAAATGTTCACAGTAACTCACTCTGTGCCCTGTCTTCCTATTCATAACGAATCCTGCTCCCGTTATACCATTTTCTGAAGCTGTTCATATTATCTTGTACGATCTGACCAGAAATCCTTGTCTTCATTCCATTTCACTTCACTGCCCCCTACTGTATCTAGAATGAGCCCTCCCATTTTTCTTTTCAGATCTTTTTCTCTTGGTCACCGCTACGGTCGCAGGTTCGAATCCTGCCTCGGGCATGGATCTGTGTGATGTCCTTAGGTTAGTTAGGTTTAAGTAGTTCTAAGTTCTAGGGGACTGATGACCTTAGAAGTTAAGCCCCATAGTGCAAAGAGCCATATTCTCTTGGTCACCTCCCACTTGGAGTTCCCCTGCAGGAGATCCGAATGGGAACTATTCCGGAATCTTTTGCCAATTGGGAGATCATCATGACACTCTTCAATTACAGACCTTATTTCATGTGAATACGCTATATGTGTTTTTAATGCAGTGGCTGCCATTGCCTTCTGCGTCCTCATATCGTTTATCATAGCTGATACTTCTGCCTTCCGGTTTCCCACCCCAAGGAAGAGACAGTGCCCTGAACTACTCTCCGGTCCTCCATCCTCTTTGACAAGATCGCTTTCAAAATGAGGGTGACTTCTTATGCCGGAAGTCAAAATTTATTTGGTGGTGGATTTCGAACCTGGGACCGTGGACGTTTTGTTACTAATCAAAGACGTCTATATAGTGAAAATTGTCGTCATTCTGTCTCTCGAACATAGAGGGTAGATATGAATAATTTTGTTAAACTTTCAAGCGTCTTTCAGTCTGACTAGCTAAACAATAAATGCAAAGTAACGTACTAATATGGGTTAAAGCACCATCGACAACGGGGTTGCTTAAGACGGAGTGCGGCCTCATTTTTCGCAATGGTGTTGGAAAAAAAAAATCAGTTGTGCCGTTGTCGTAGGACACATTCGGAATACTTTAATTTTTCAAGTAACCTATTTGCTTCACTGATGAGTATTGCTACTACAACCATAAATGCAGGCATTCATATAAAATTATAAACGAATTAATTATGTAATTGAAACACGACGAACGTTGCATTAGAAGCCACTGAACTCGTCGAACCAACTTAGTTTATATCTGAACTGAATGTTGAGCACATATATCGAAAATTAATCTTGATTTTTGCTGGGAAAGAGATGTAGTCAGTCCGTGCATGTAAATGTATCACAAACAATTTACACTACTCTAAATTAATGGTAACGCATAGGCATCGTTAATTGAGTCCTTGTTTATGCCGTTCTCGTCAACGCATGTTAAACAAAATGGAAAACAGGCAACCAGCTTTAATTACACTAATTAATAATTACTGTTTCCAGTCTGATGAAGAGAAAAATGTGTTAATTGGAAAGAATAGTTACAAATCACTCACACAAACAAATCGCGCTGACAGCTGTGTTGCCACAACAACGGTACAGTGAAACACCAGAATCGGGAACCCGCAAACCGGCAATTCAAATGATTGATTAGTCATCGTAAATAATTCAGCATCTATTTGGACTGGTTGTATGTTGCTGTTACTGCTAAAGTGTTCATCGCAGGTACATCAAAATGATTTGCAATCTCTTTTCTCTAGACCTATCGTCACTTCGTGAACGTGCAGACCATGGCACCACCGGCTGTTATAAATATCTGATGCAAAAAATTGTTAAATACATCGGTAGTTCCCTGTGGCTGCACGTCATCGTAGCGGTGGTAGAAATAATGGAGTTAGAAACATGTATACGTAATAGTTGCAACGATGTTGGCGATGTGATAGTATTAGCAGTAGTACTCCTGTTATTAATAGTTGCAATAACTTCTACCATACTTTTAAAATTTGTCAGGAATTCTCAAATCATGGACGAACACTTCCTGAGTTGTCGTATTGTTTTCGTGGGGAATTACATGTTTTGTATAGTTACATAACGGAGATATATTTTTGATCCGCAGTTCGTAATTTTCACATTGTTTCAATGACTTGCATTAAAAAAAATTGAGAATAACTTGAAATACGGAACGGTGAAGAACAGTCACAATATTGTTGGTATATGAGAGTTTTTAGAAAAGACCTATTATTTTCCGCTAACGTCAGTTTACTTTATTCGATAACAAAACACCCGTCAAGCATTTCATTAAAGTGACGAGTTTTGTGTTAGCAGCTCGTCATCTGAGTCCCTTTCTTTTATAGTGTGTTTCACTAACATTATGCTACCGATTAATACTTTTCTAGAGTTCTCGTGGACTCAAATGGGTTGTAACTTCAGACACTATCGATGCTTTTCTGGCCAGTCTTCCCATAATTACAAAAACTAAACAAACCTGACGGGGAACGGTTTAGCCTACGGTAGTGGAACAGTGAGTATATCATATAGGAAGTCTGAAGACGAATGAGGGAGCAGCCGCCTTTATAGCAAAATTTTTTAATCATTTAGTCCATAAACGACGGCATCATGAGGAATGCAAGTGATAAATATGACGAAACAGTTTTTTTTTTTTTTTGCATCAGACGCTTGTTTGTTGTGCAACTACACCTTTCGATGTCTCACATCATACTTCGGAGGATAAGTTAATTCCTCGAATTATTACGGAGCACAGACGCCTTTACACAGAATCAGGCCAAGTAAAAAACCAATTTAATCTCGGTTTTTGCTGGTAGCTGAAAGGTATTTTTCGGCGGAATCAGCAGTGCTGAAGATTTAACATGAATTACGCAAGAGTAATGTGTACCTAAGTATAAAGAAAAGCTAGAAATAAGCTGTGTACTGCTAATTGTTGCACGTAATTTTCACTATACATGAGTTGTTAGTCTATAAAAAGATGAAACACGTCGTACAAGTGGCTAATCTGTAATAATCTATAAGGTGTAATTGATAGAGGTCAGTCAGTTATTTGGTTATGCTAGCTGAAAAATCTGGCTCTCAGCGGTATTCACTTATTCCAGTATTCCATTAGTCCGTTTCCTCCATCTCCTGCTGCCCCTTCCTCTGTCCATCTCTTCCCCTTTCCTTTATATCTCCTCCTTTTCCTTTCTCTGTCCATCTCATCTCCCTTGTCTCTTCATCACATCCTTCCCATGTCTGTGCCTGTCTCTTCCTCCTCCTGTCTCAGTCCATCTGCGCCTTTTTCCTTTCTCTGTTCATCTCCTCCTCTTTTTTTCCTCTGTCCATCTCCTCCTCTGATCTCTCTCTCTCTCTCTCTCTCTTTGATGAGTCGATTCCCCTCCCTCCCTATATCTGCCCATCTCCTCCTGTCGGTGCCTCTTGTCTCCCCCCTCCCCCCCCAAGCTGTCTTTCTCCTCGTTATCAGGCTCACCCCAATACGAAGCTGGTGGTTCTTACTCTCACAGGATTTCTTTCTAGGTTGTAACTAATGCATGTACCAAAATTGATTGAAAGTGTTCCAGGGGTTTAGGATGAGATTTTTACCGTGGCTTTGTTCGCATATACACCGGTCAAATACATTTCATGCATATTCAAAACTTTTTTTGCGTATTTGTATACATATTTTACCTGTAAATCTAGAGAATTTAGTCCATTTTCATTTTCACACATCTTAATGTTTATGACGTTGTATCTCCTGAACTATGTGCTGCACAATGATATAATTTTGCACATGCATCCGGTGGGATAAGTGTCTAATGTATGGGAAAAGTGTCTTGAAAAGAGTTAGTAGCGCCGGCCGCGGTGGTCTCGCGGTTCTAGGCGCGCAGTCCAGAACCGTGCGACTGCTACGGTCGCAGGTTCGAATCCTGCCTCGGGCATGGATGTGTGTGATGTCCTTAGGTTAGGTAGGTTTAAGTAGTTTTAAGTTCTAGGGGACTAATGACCACAGCAGTTGAGTCCCATAGTGCTCAGAGCCATTTGAACCAGAGTTAGTAGCAACGAAGTAATAAATTTAAACGTCTAAATGATGCGGTAGATTTTCACGCATTCAGTGTTTGTGACGTCGTATTTCATGAACTAAGTGTCTTTTATCAATGTAACTTTTCTGGCAAGTTCAGCAGTAGATGCGAACACTGACTCCAAAATATGCCACCAACAGAGATATCAGTAGAAAAATAATAAATTAAAACGTCATGCTTCATGTGGTAGTTTCACTGCATGGACAGCGAAAATGTAGTAAGCAACAAACTTTTTTCCTTTTATCATTTTTGGTAGTAGTAAACGAAGAGAGTTTCTTAAAGGTTTGAAATTATGTGGAGGGTTGAATCGTTTGTGGGGTGTGAGCAATGTCAAAGGTAGTCAAGACAGTGCGTCCTTGCTGTACACGTTCACTGTGCCTTTGTCAGAAGTATGGTGATATTTGGTAAGCATGTGACATCAACAATTCGGCTTTCCGCACGTGGACTTTCAAACTCCGGTCTTTTTACTTGCTTTGAAGCATCACCGGGCACAAGGGTGACGTCACAGTGCGCCAAGCTTTTGACACTATTTAATGTTGATTTTTCTCCCAGAACATTTCGTTTGCGAGACGATAGGACGTTATCAGCAGGAGCATGCATTCTGAAGTTGAGAACAAACAAGCATTTGGTCATTTAACATTAACCCTTGCGGTGAACATATGGGGGCTTGAAAGCCACATGCAGATATTGGGGAAAGAAACATTTCGATGCCCTGACTGGGGACAGAATGCTGGACCCCAGAATTTCTCCCACGGTGCTCAGCAAACGTAAGAAAAAGTTAGCGAGAACGCGAAGCACATCGAGCAGATCGGGAGCAAACAGGCATAAATGTCAGAAGTTGAAGAAGAGCAGACTCCGATCGCACATCAAAA